>NC_138291.1:37620000-38360000 GCF_965601325.2 Salmo salar
TAGTCCAGGTCTGGGAGGAGATCCCTCAGGAGACCATCCGCCACCTCATCAGGAGCATGCCCAGGCGTAGGGAGGTCATACAGGCACGTGGAGGCCACACACACTACTTAGCCTCATTTTGACTTGTTTTAAGGACATTACATCAAAGGTGGATCAGCCTGTAGTGTGGTTTTCCACTTTCATTTTGAGTGTGACTCCAAATACAGACCTCCATGGGTTGATAAATTGGATTTCCATTGATTATTTTTGTGTGATTTTGTTGTCAGCACATTCAACTATGTAAAGAAAAAAGTATTTAATAAGATTATTTCATTCAGTCAGATCTAGGATGTGTTATTTTAGTGTTCCCTTTATTTTTTTGAGCAGTGTATTTATGTGGCAGTGAGGAAAATAATGGATACACATTACTGTTGGAGAGTGTTCTGTCTGTCAGTTAGTCAAAGAGCTCTCTCTCTCTCTCTCTCTCTCTCTCTCTCTCTCTCTCTCTCTCTCTCTCTCTCTCTCTCTCTCTCTCTCTCTCTCTCTCTCTCTCTCTCTCTCTCTCTCTCTCTCTCTCTCTCTCTCTCTCTCTCTCTCTCTCTCTCTCTCTCTCTCTCTCCTCCCCTCCCCCCCACATTGTATAAAGGACCAGACTCCTCTCGATAAACAGCATTTACTCCTCATGCACTGCTGCAGCTTTTAGCTAAGATAATGTTTTATTGTCACATACACCGGATAGGTACAATGAAATGTGTTGTTTTACAGGGTCAGCCATAGTAGTACGGCGCTGCCCCTGCTCAAGGGCACATCACCAGATATTTCACATTGTCGGCTCAGGTGCTAACCACTACGTCACCTGCCGCCGTATTTGTCCTCCTACAAAGAGAAATACACCGGTTCTATGGCACACACTCCATGGCTGGGATTAATAGGCGGAGACACAGACAAATCAATGTAGCCAGTCTCCCCAGACCAGATCCGTGTGGATCCAGGGATAAATCTGAGCCCTGGCCTCAATATTTCAGTTACTTTTAGGTTACATTCATAACTAGGCTGGTGTAATGTCAGCGGAGCGAGTACCATTGGTATCCTCCTGAGGTCCAGAGGTACCATCTGTGCAGTCAGGCTTCGACCCGGTCCGGGGCAGGGTTGAAGGGCTGGAGCTGTGCTTTGATCATAGCTGTGCTGGATGGGTAGGTCTGCTCCACAGTCCACATCCTCCACAACACCCTGAGGTGATGAGAAAGGGAGCAAGAGGAAAGAAAGAAATCTGTAAAATCTGCAGTACTGCAGTCTCTCTTTGCATGACCACAATTACCAGCCAGCATAATGTGAGGCAGGTTCTTAAACAGAGGGGGGAGCATGATGAAAAGGAAAGTGCCAAAGCAAGACGCTCCAGCCTCCCTGTGAGACAGAGAAAGGTATTGCTTTAATTATTCCTCGACCATACCAGAAAGTATATCTCTTGGGCTTTGCAAGAAAAGACAGAATGCAAAGGTCATCAAGAAGAATATCACATATTTTGCATCTATATTTGCAAAGTCTTCTAACTCCAAGACCACCATGCAGGTCTGTTCTCAGCTTTGACTTTCATGCCCATGCTGTAGATATCCCTTTCACTCTGACCGATCACACATCACATCTCAGCACTGTTATTTTCAGGCCTGTCCATTCTGGTCATTGTTTTACAGAGCAATGTACAGACAGCTTTTACAATAGCCTCACTCTTATCCATCTGTTCCCTTATGAGGACAGATTGTTTTTTCTTCATGGTCATTCATCTTGGAGCCCTACATGTGCCTTAGTCCACAGTGGACTTTTATCCCTTTGACGCGTACGATCACATATTTGTGATCATTGTTAACTGGTCCCTGCAGCGTACCATCACACATATGTGATTGGAACAGTAGCAACAGAACGTATGATGCAACTCCTCTAAACAGCATTGTTGTCTGAAAACCATCTAAACAATGTTTTGTACTGCTGGGAAATAAAGATTTTCACAACTTTATTCCTCAATTTCACCTTCTATTGTAAAAGATAAATGCCAACTTTATCATCCAAACAACAAACTCATTCCATAAACCAGTCTAAATAACAGGTTGCGCTGACAAAAGACAAAACATAAAATAGCGACCTAACAGCTAGACTTGTTTACAATATATTACATCTCTGATGAGCACAAGGGAGAAATATTGTTTAGAAAAGAGCTAAGCTAACAGGAGCTAAATTCTTTAGGATGGCAGCCATGTTTGTTTATGTTAGACAAGCGAAAAATTAGGGCCTAATCCCAGAATGCCACTCACTAAGTAAACAAATAAACAAAGTCAAAGATGACTGCACCCATTGCCTGAAAAATATGAACTTAGTTTGGCCCCTTTTCTGCATATTACAAATCTTCGATGTACGGTACTTGTTACAGTGTATACAAGAACCGGAGCACATGACTTGACAAGTCATTTATTGTTTTTGACAAATCACAAAGCAAATACAATGTTATCACCTCACAGATCACCAAAATACAGTGCATTGCAAAAGTATTCATCCCCCTTGGTGTTTTTCCTATTTTGTTGCATTACAACCTGTAATTTAAATAGATTTTTATTTGGATTTCATGTAATGGACATACACAAAATAGTCCAAATTGGTGAAGTGAAATGAAAAAAATAACTTGTTTCAAGAAATTCAACAAAAATTTAAAACGGAAAAGTGGTGTGTGCATATGTATTCACCCCCTTTGCTATGAAGCCCCTAAATAAGATCTGGTGCAACCAATTATCTTCAGAAGTAGCATATTTAGTTAGATTGCACACAGGTGGACTTTATTTAAGTGTCACATGATTTGTCACATTATCTCAGTATATACAGTATCTCACAAAAGTGAGTACACCCCTCACATTTTTGTAAATATTTGAGTATATCTTTTCATGTGACAACACTGAAGAAATGACACTTTGCTACAATGTCAAGTAGTGAGTGTACAACTTGTATAATAGTGTACATTTGCTGTCCCCTCAAAATAACACAACACACAGCCATTAATGTCTAAATCGCTGGCAACAAAAGTGAGTACACCCCTTACAGCTTATAGAGACATACCCCAAGAGACTAGCATCTGTAATTGCTGAAAAAGGTGGCAAGTATCAACTTTGGGGGGGTGAATAGTTATGCATGCTCAAGTTTTCTATTTTTTTGTCTCTTTTTTGTCTTGATTGTTTCACCCCCAAAAATATTTTGCATCTTCAAGTGGTAGGCATGTTGTATAAATCAAATGATACAAACCCCCCAAAAAATCTATTTTAATTCCAGGTTGTAAGGCAACAAAATAGGAGCCTACTGCCTAGCCTTACCATAGCGTGACAGCTAAACAGGGATGAAACCATTTAAGGGAGGTTTGTGGGGGGGTTAATTTCATTTGTGGGTGGTTTTCAAGTCCATGGGGGGTACAAATGAAGGTATCATGGGGGGATATGATGCAGGAAATATTACTATTATGGGGGATTTATCAATAAATTGGGGAAAACATAGGATAAGTTAAATAAAAATAAAAGCCCTGGAAAGGGGGTGTCTGAGCCGGCAACCCTGAGGTACCATAGTTGCAATCTGATGCCGCGTTCAAACAACTGGAAATGGGAACTGGTCTATGGTCTACTTCTTATGTGAATTAATAAGTAGGTGGAACACACCTCAGTTCAAACTGTTAGAAAATAATTTGAAATTGACAAGTTGAAACAGCCTACAGATAATTAGCAGGCAGCTGCCTTGGTTTGAGGACAGCACGGGTTAACTGTTCTGTTGCATAACAATCACATTTTGGAGTGCATTCTGACATCACACGCATAAAAAAACTCACACTGGGGCGACCATTAGAGATATTCGGAACTCACACGTGAAAAGGTTAGATAATGTCCCAAATTTCACCCGTGGCCTATCCCCTATATAGTGCACTACTTTTGACCAGGGCCCACGGGGCTCAGTTCAAAAGTAGTGCACTACTGTATGTAGGGAATAGGGTGGCATTTGGAACACAATCTATTTCGGTACATTCTGCTTGGTTGTATATTCTTCTGGTAAAGTGGGCCAGACAACATGTATTCTTTTATGCTGTTTTTAGAAACTATATGGGCCATTTCCCTTTGTTCTTTGTTGTTGTTGTTTCTTCTTCCATGGAAATATGGATGCACTCTTCCTCTAATACAATGAAGATATACATTTTTAAAGCCCTTGAACCTCCATTTGAAATAGAGAAAATCCACAAAATGGATGAAAGAAAGGAACCGGTGCTTTAACCCCAATCGGCAGCTCTCTCTTGTGCCTCCAGGTACTGAATTAATAAGCAGTTCAGAGAGAGGCCTGAAATAGCTGAGGAGAGGCCACATGGGCCATGTCAAAAATCAGTGGACAACACTTTCCTCCTGAGTAGTGGAGAAACACCACTACAGCTCCAGCATCATAACGGTCGGCCTGTCAGAATAGAAAACAATAGCCCGGAAGAAAAATAAATGACCATCATCCTCTACTGCCAGCCATGTTTTGCAATCTCTACACTATATAAGTGTAGGATATTAATTTAACCACTTTTTCACAGAAGGAAAATAATCCTGCAGCAACAGGAAATATGAATTATTGTGTGGATTATAATGAATGGACATTTTTATAGGGGTTGACAAATGTTTTGGTTCGGGCAAATTAAGTCTGACATTTTAAATTGAAAATTACAAACTTCAGAAGCATTTTTAAACCTTGAATACATTCCAAGTTTGCATTTCCTGCAGTGCATGGTGATCAAATTAAGATCCTGCATATGTATTCACATCTCAAAGAGGCACTATATGATACACAATCAGTTGAACTGTAACCAGTTAGAAGATAATAGAATAGAAACAAGCTAGTGAACTGAGAGTGCTGCTATACACATTTCTGCAGATTGGGAGGCTAAAAACCTGCATACCTCCAGGCTTTCATACAAATAGAATCCCTGCAGTGAACAGATTTTGTGAATCTACAGAAATTAAGATTGTCTCCACATCTGCCATACCAAGAAATGTTCTGCTCTCACAATCTCTCAGAAAGGATTCTCCTCCTTTGTTATCAGCTATTGAAGCTCTTCTTGCACTATAAAGTGTTGCCACCTCTGCAAAGTTTCTACCGTTTTACTTTCCAAAGGAAATAAAATACATAAAACAAAAACATGAAACTAGCTTTATCTATGCTTCACTTTGAGATGTTCATTTGTCAGGTAATCCTCCTACCTTTTTGTTCTGCTGTTTTATGAACTAACGTATACATTTTTGAAATCCTAGGCCTTTTGTCTTTTTACTCCAGGTACGGACTGGTGATGCTATGTATCATAAAGAAAGTTGAATACTAATAGTGACACATAATACCGGACAGTTTAACAGTTTGACTGACATTTCTGATTCATATTTTCTGATTCATATAGGGACAAACCATAGATTATAACTAAAGTCAATACATCTGAGTAAAGAGTACAATAGAATATGGAAACAACACATAAAATATCCTTGAGAGGTATTGAATGGCAACAAATTAGTATAGATTTTACAAACCAGAGAATGAACTGGGGCAATGTATCGAGTGTAGTGTCTGTCGGTGCTGGTGACTGCAAATGTGTTATTTTGCCTTATGAATAAAATGAAAATCAGTAAAGATATGACCAATCTAAATACATAACCCAAGGCTCAATGGCCTCTGTAGTTCATGTTCTCTCTCAGCAATATAAGGATAAATGGTGACTGAACGTTGGCTACTTTGTGAGAGTGTTAAATGTTTTTACTCAGGTTGTTATTTTGGTAACATTGTCTGTTTTGTCCCTCAACAGATGGATGGTTTAATGATTCCTTCTGTGCTCTCTCCTCTCTTTGTCTCTTTCTTCTCTCTCTATCTCTCTCTCCCACCTCCCTTTCTTTCAGTGTTGGTGATGATCTCGCACAGCTCATGCTGTTTCCTCTCTCTACTGAGTTTACCTTGATCTATCTGCTCTGCTCAACCAGAGGTCTGGCAGGGAGATCAAAGTTCACAAGCCCATGATTAAACTTAATTTATGCTGAAACCTGGGCCTCGTTCTTCAATAGAACCCCCCTTATCCACCACCATCCATCCATTCCATCCCACTCTCACTTCCCCCGCTTACGACATGAAAGGGTGAAATGTATTTTCTGTTCCTGATCAGATTGAGAAAACCTTTAATCTTGTTAAGCATCGACTGAAAGACATGCTGTTACAATGTCTGTTACATTTCTCCTCAACAGTCTGATTCTACTGCAGTTACTGCTATATTGTTCTGTTAGAATGATCACTCTCAAACTCTATCATGTCCCCAAGCAGCATTTCACAACCCATCCTTTCCTGCAAGGCAGCCTTCCAACCAGTAGTTGAAGAAATTAATTTAATTCACTCTCTATCTATACACACACACACACACACACACACACACACACACACACACACACACACACACACACACACACACACACACACACACACTCCCCCCAGGTTAAGCCTCTAAGCTTCTATTATCTCTGCAAAACAGCCACCAACTCCTGGATTGGGTTTCCTGACGGTCAAGTTGCTAGGGCCAACATTTAAGATGAATGCCTTTTTGGCCCCAACTAGCCACTGTGAAAACACATTACACTCCTTTTCTCATTTCAACAGTGCACAGCTTGACTTATCCAATTCCTTAAACTATTTATTTCCAGAAAGCAAGTCCTTCATGAGAACTGTTCATGTACTTGAAGGGTGTGAGGAGGCATATCTACTGTACAGTCCTCCGCACAGCCTTCAACCTTTAGTCAGACACTATAGTGGTTTAAATTTTACACCATGTTCTTCCATTCTGTTTAAGTCACAGGTGGCAGCTGATTGAAGTTTGAATAGTCTCAGTCTTTGGTATCTTCAGTCTGTAGGTGTACAGGACATTCTAATCAAAGCTAACGTTAAACGAACGGTCTAAGGACACCTTGGTTACACAAGCAAAGTCTTGTGGATCCCCATTATTAGGATCCCATAGCTGTTGCCAAGGCGGCAGCTACTCTTCCTGGGGTCCAAACAGATAGGCTGGTCGAAATGAACACACACACAAAAACAAACAAAAATCTATAAAAAATGTAAAATTAAGAAGGTGACACAGCGGTGGCCCATGGGCCTAATAAAATATATTATTTTAGGTTTTGGTGCAATTTCGCTGTTATACTAATTTACATGTAATTGCCAAAATAATGGAAACACTTAAATGAGGAATACAAAGTATATTCAAAGTAGGTGCTTCCACACATGTATGGTTCCTGAGTTAATGAATCAACTAATATCCGACCATTATTTTGGTTACCATGGCTATGCCCCGATAAGATGACAATGCCCCCATCCACAGGGCACGAGTGGTCACTGAATGGTTTGATGAGCATGAAAACAATGTAAACCACATGCAATGGCCGTCTCAGTCACCAAATCTCAACCCAATTGAATACTTCTGGAGCAGCGCCTGAGACAGCATTTTCCACCACCATCAACAAAACACCAAATATTGAATTCCTTGTGAAATAATGGAGTTGCATCCCTCCAATAAAGTTCCCAACACTTGTAGAATCCGTGCTAAGGTGCATTGAAGCTGTTCTGTCTCGTGGTGGCCTAACACCCTATTAAGACACTTTATGTTGGTGTTTCCTTTATTTTGGCAGTTACCTGTATAATGAGTCTTGGGCTGATCAGTGGGCCAGGATGGGCCGCTCGGTATTCTGATAGGATGAGGTGCGGTCACGCAAACTCAGTAACTCAGATTTCAAGTCAAACAAGGCAACAGCAAATAGACCTGCTCTGACTCTGTCATCAGTTAGGCAAGATCATGGATCATAAAAAAGGGAATGGGTGCCTATAAAATAGAAAGAGCACATTATACATTTTTACCTCACACAAAACAACCTATTTTTGGGGCGGCTAAAACCATGATTTGGTCAAACAGTAAAGTGCATTATCCTCATGAGTCCTGTAACAAAAGTGTGTGCACTGTGGGCCCCTGTGCCTGTTTCGCTGGGGCCTGCTACAGTAATGAGCGAGCCAATCTACCCTCCCCTCATATGCGCTCAAGAGAAAAATGTGTTCTCATTGAATAATAATTATGGCAAAAATACAGCTTTGAATGCTTTGTCTCCTTGTCCCTGTCAAAGCTCAGTAGCAACTATTTTTACAACCAAGCTTTTTGATATGGCTTTGAGATATGGAGAGGTACACCCGCCATTGCGAGAGCATAGGCCTATAGGTCTCATGGGTAGTAGACTACAACTGCAAAGTGTTTTTAGGACATTAAATTGACTGAATACATAGCTACTAGCAGTGGGTATTATACTGAGAGCTAGCGATCTAGTTAATCATTAAGAGTCTAAGCTATTTGATTTTGAATGTTAGGACCCCTTTAAGTATAGAAAAATACATAAAACAATTATTTGATAAAACATTGATTTTGGCCTTACTGCTATTATCCCATAGAAACGCATTGAATAACAGATTCATACATGGGGAAAAAAGAAAAACAGATAGTTCAAAAATGTATTAAAAGGATGTTTTTTTTGTGTCTGTCCCATATCTGAGACATATAAGAAAGATCAGGAAATTGGCAGTGTGCGCAATGATGTGGGCTGGTGTGAATAAAATGCCTACGGCCGAATTCCCAGTCTGCCCTTGGTGCAATATACAAATTGACATTGCACCATTATTACATTTCAATATTACAATACTACATTTCAATTACTACTTGTGAGAGAATGTGTGAGTGTGTGTGTGCGTCCCATAGGGCTCTGGTGAAAAGTATTGCAGTATATAGGGAATATGGTGCGATTTGGGAGGCATCATGTGAGATGTGGGGCTTTTGGAGCTTTTACGGCCATGTCTTGTAAACCAAAATACTTTCTGGTGACTCCATCCATCAGCTGAAAACATCCTTTATGGACTGAAGAAAATACTTCAACATTGCTGGGATGTTCTTTTTCCCTCCAGTCTACAAAGTACCCTCAGTGTTTTATCTAACCAACTAGGTCGTAAAGTCGTAATGTGGTACTGAAGAGCAACAGTCTGAAGTGAAGAGGTGGAAAGGGGTCTGTCTAGCAGTAATAACCTGATACGCCTACTTCAACTAAATGACCTATGCCGCTAAACCCATTCTGAGCTGCTCTGAGAACTGCCCTTGTCTGCGTACATTTGCGCTGACATTCTTTCTCCTCGCCAGGATAAATTGACAACCACTAAACTAAAGGTCACCCACAAAATCATCTCTCTCTGCAATACAGAGTGCTCTCTCTCTCTCTCTCTCTCTCTCTCTCTCTCTCTCTCTCTCTCTCTCTCTCTCTCTCTCTCTCTCTCTCTCCCCCCCCCCCCCCCCTCCCTCCTCTCCCCCCCGGCCCGCAGTAAAAAAGCTAGCAGAGACAGGTTGTTTATGGCAACACAAATCCGAAATGATGGCTTTACGATAAGCCTCAAAAAGGCTGATTTCAGCGATATAAGCATTTGCTTATTCATCGCCTACATTATGCATCAGATGCTGCTTTCGCCTCCTCTCCTTTTCTCCTCTCCTTCCCTCCTCCACCACCCACATCAGTCCAATGGGTTCGGCCTCCAGGTAGAATTAGAAATAATGTTTTCTCTTTTTGTTGCCTTGATTTGCAAATGAATGACGGGGGATCTGGCAGGCAGTAGCTACAGTTGAAGTCGGAAGTTTACATACACTTAGGTTGGAGTCATTAAAACTCGTTTTTCAACCACTCCACAAATTTCTTGTTAACAAACTATAGTTTTGGCAAGTCGGTTAGGACATCTACTTTGTGCATGACACAAGTAATTTTTCCAACAATTGTTTACAGACAGTTTACTTATAATTCACTGTATCACAATTTCAGTGGGTCAGAAGTTTACGTTAACTAAGTAGACTGTGCCTTTAAACAGCTTGGAAAATTCCAGAAAATAATGTCATGGCTTTAGAAGTTTCTGATAGGCTAATTGACATCATTTGAGTCAATTGGAGGTGTACCTGTGGATGAATTTCAAGGCCTACCTTCAAACTCAGTGCCTCTTTGCTTGACATCATAGGAAAAGCAAAATAAATCAGCCAAGACCTAAAAAAAAGAATTGTAGACCTCCACAAGTCTGGTTCATCCTTGGGAGCAATTTCCAAATGTCTGAAGGTACCACGTTCATCAGTACAAACAATAGTACGCAAGTATAAACACCATGGGACCACGCAGCCGTCATACCTCTCAGGAAGGAGACGCGTTCTGTCTCCTAGAGATGAACGTACTTTGGTGCGAAAAGTGCAAATCGATCCCAGAACAACAGCAAAGGACCTTGTGAAGATGCTGGAGGAAACAGGTACAAAAGTATATATATCCACAGTAAAACAAGTCCTATATTGACATAACCTGAAAGGCCACTCAGCAAGGAAGAAGCCAATGCTCCAAAATGGCCATAAAAAAGCCAGACTACGGTTTGCAAATGCACATGGGGACAAAGTTTGTACTTTTTGGAGAAATGTCCTCTGGTCTGATAAAACAAAAATAGAACTGTTTGGCCATAATGACCATAGTTATGTTTGGAGGAAAAAGGGCGAGGCTTGCAAGCCAAAGAACACCATCCCAACCGTGAAGCATGGGGGTGGCAGCATCATGATGTGGGGGTGCTTTGCTGCAGGAGGGACTGGTGCACTTCACAAAATAGATGGCATCATGAGAAGGAAAATGATCTGTATATATTGAGGCAACATCTCAGGACATCAGTCAGGAAGTTAAAGCTTGGTCTTCAATGGGTCTTCCAAATGGACAATGACCCCAAGCATACTTCCAAAGTTGTAGCAAAATGGCTTATGGACAACAAAGTAAGGGTATTGGAGTTGCCATCACAACGCCCTGACCTCAATCCTATACAAAATGTGTGGGCCGAACTGAAAAAGCATGTGCAAGCAAGGAGGCCTACAAACCTGACTCAGTTACACCAGCTCTGTCAGGAGGAATGGGCCAAAATGTACCCAACTTATTGTGGGAAGCTTGTGGAAGGCTACCCGAAACGTTTGACCCAAGTTAAACAATTTAAAGGCAATGCTACCAAATACTAATTGAGTGTATGTAAACTTCTAACCCACTGGGAATGTGATGAAAGAAGTAAAAGCTGAAATAAATCATTCTGTCTACTATTATTCTGACATTTCACATTCTTAAAATAAAGTGGTGATCCTAACTGACCTAAGACAGGGAATGTTTACTAGGATTAAATGTCAGGAATTGTGAAAAACTGAGTTTAAATGTATTTGGCTAAGGTGTATGTAAACTTCTGACTTCAACTGTAGGTAAAGTAGCAGACGATTCGCACTGTTGATGATAAAAATCCTTGGATGCATCCCAAATGGCACCCTATTTCCTAATTAGTGCCCTTTGGGCTCTTGTCAAAAATTAGTTCACTATATAGGGAATATGGTACCATTTGGGACACTGGCCTTGACTCGGTTACTCTCTCTTGTTGCTCCAGTAATGGTGATGAGCAGCTTATTCAATCAATGGATAAAGGACTATGGAGATGAGGATGGTGATAGAGGTTGCCCTAATAGGTACGTGAGACTGCATACAAAACAGACATGGCTGCGTTTACACAGGCAACCCATTCCCTATATAACCCTCCTCAGAGGTCAGAATGTCAACCTATACACTTCTTCAATAACAGATGAATCATAGAAATGTCAAGGTCATTTCAGGATTGTATACATTGTTGTAACACAATTGGCAATGGGGAAAAAGCTTGGCTGAAGGGTATTGCTGCTTGTGTTGAAAGGTATTCTGCCCTACCAAGCAAAAAAGCAGTAACTGCTCAGAGTGAAACTGAGAATAATTACTTTGTTTTTTTATTGTCCTGCCAAATAACCACATAATTTAATGAATTCTAGGCAGATCATTGGATATGTGGTTATCTGTTGTCTTACTATGAGGCAATTTTTTATTCATATTGACCCTGACCTCTGACATTTCCTTTGACCCTAGACTGCAATATATTTCCATTATGAATTTGCAGTTACTGCAAACATGACCCCCATTTTTTTCTCCATAATACAACACAATGGAGGCAGGATATTTGTCCACATGATAAAGCATGTATTTAATGTATAAAAAATATAAATAACTCATGTTTGACCAAATGTGCAGTTACTGCTCTTTTGTTTGGTAGGGCAGTATTGTTGTTGTTTGTGAATGTATGCCATTCTGCTCTGACAGCCAAGTTATCATATTTCTCGCTGCCATTACCAGGGATGGGGAATAACTGATTATAAAAAACTGTGAATGTAATCCATTGTTACCAGCAAAAATATTGTTAAATCAATTTACAGGTACTTTTGAAAAACTAGATGATCACTTCTAGGATGACTTTTAAATTCCGAAAGAACGTGTGCCAAAAAAATATTTCTCACCTTTCTGTTTTCTCAATGACATTCAAATCAGCATTGAAGAAATGGAGCAAGTTTAAGTTTATTCTGCCTGAGCAAGTCTGACCACAAGTCAGAGACCAGTATGATGACACACTAAATGTGTTTTATGGATTGCAGGAAAAGGCTTTTGTATGCTACAGTCCATGCTATGTCTTCCAATGGTGCAACTGCTGTCGGCATCCAAAGATTATCCAATTTTAATAAAGGAGGTAAGGACGCTTGGCAGCCTATGGGCAATTACATTTGGTATGGTTACCTAAGACAGAATGTTACTTAAGGCAAAAACAAAAGGAGGGTGGTTGGCCGGGGTGGATGTGTAGGCATATAAACGCCAACGTCTAGCATCCCAAAGGTTGTGTGTTTGAATCTCATCACAAACAACTTTAGCATTTTAGCTATTTACCAACTTTACAACTACACTGAACAAAAATATAAACGCAACATGTAAAGTGTTGGTCACATGTTTCATGAGCTGAAATAAAAGATCCCAGAAATGGTCCATACGCACAAATAACTTATTTCTCTCCAATTTTGTGCAAAAATATGTTTATATCCCTGTTAGTGAGCATTTCTCCTTTGTCAAGATAATCCATCCACCTGACAGGTGTGGCATATCAAGAAGCTGAATAAACAACATGATCATTACACAGGTGCACCTTGTTTTGGGGACAATAAAAGGCCACTCCAAAATGTGCAGTTGTGTCACACAACACAATCACACAGAAGTCTCAAGTTTTGAGGGAGCGTGCAAATGACATGCTGACTTCAGGAATGTCCACCAGAGCTGTTGCCAGAGAATTTGTTAATTTCTCTACCATAAGCCACCTCCAACGTTGTTTTAGCACAATAAATGCAACGCTTATATATCTCTTGGAAGGACAGAAAATAAATTAACAGCGGACAATTTTTACCTGGTCAAAAACCTCCACATCCTTCTCAGTCCGTGCCTGAAGGTGGTCTTCAAAGGCGTTCTGATCTGGTTCGACTACTTACACCACATCAGGTGGAGTATCAGTGACCTCAAAGTATGATATACAAAAACAGAAATATACAATTGCATTGTTTTCGTCAGTTAACTGCTGCGGCTCATAGAAAATAAAACATATTGGATCCAAAACGTTGAAAACAAAAGTACAGAAAGTTTAGACACCATGTTAATCCCTTCTCGTTCATGTAAACCATTAGCAACCTAGCCTAACTCCATTACCTTACTTACAATGGGGAAAATACCAACCAGTTTTCCACTCAGTTAAAACTTCCTTCAAATATCACCAAACTCATGGATAATGTAATTAACCATGTTACCTCAATATTTTGAGTCATATTGCATTTTTGCACATTACATACCTGAATTAATAGGGTAAAATTATGAGAGGGAGAATCGTTCGTTTTCAGAACTAACGTTAGTCATTCTCCATAACGAAGAAGAAATGATAAATATCTCACTAACTCACTTCATTGACGTCACAGCTCCCCTAGCGGCAGTAATTATATACATACATTAAATGCAAATACCTGGGAGGCAAAATAAACAAAATAAAACATCAAAAGTATGACCATACACATTGCATATGCTTGAGTACCACCTTGACATCTCTGATCTGCTTGCCTCAATAAATTAATACCACAACATTAGTAGCCAGGATTAGCTATTTCAAATCAAACTTTGTCACATGAATACAACAAGTGTAGACCTTACCGTGAAATGCTTACTTACAAGCCCTCAGCCAACAGTGGAGTTCAAGAAAATTAAGAAAATATATAGTAAAAAATGTAATTAAAAAATAAGAAAAAGTAACACAATAACATAACAATAACGAGGCTATATACAGGGGGTACCGAGTCAGAGTACAGGTTAGCTGAGGTAATTTGTACATGTAGGTAGGGGTGGAGTGACTATGCATAGATAATAAACAGCGAGTAGCAGCAATGTACAAAACAAATGGGCGGGGGGGAGGTCAATGTAGCAGCAGCAGTGTATCTAGTCTCCTAACAATTGCGTAACGGTGCAAGTTACACATCATCTTTTGTTTGCATGTTTTTTTATATATATTTTTATTGAACCTTTATTTAACTAGGCAAGTCAGTTAAGAACAAATTCTTCTTTACAATGACAACCTACCATGGCCAAACCCTACCCTGGACGACACTGGGCCAATTGTGCGCTGCCCTATGGGACTCCCAATCACGGCCGGTTGTGATACAGCCTGGAAAAGAACCGAGGTCTGTAGTGATGGACCTCTAGCACTGAGATGCAGTGCCTTAGACCGCTGCACCACTCGGGAGTCCCAAGCATGTATTTCTTTTGGTCCTGTCAATGTTGAGTGATCACACATGCCTCAGCACACACAGGTTACTTTGCCTGCTTGCAAATGTGTGCTAAAAGTGGGGATGTTTCATAGTATTTCTGATTATCTTAACTCACCACCACCACAAATTAATGTAATTTTTCACAGATATCCACGGAACCACGACTGCAACATAGGCCTACACTCAGATAAAAAAGGTGATATCTACAAACTAACAGGATTCTTCCGCTGTCCCCATAGAAGAACCCTTTTTGGTGCCAGGTAGAACCCCTTCTGTGTCTAGGGCTCCATTCCACAGAAGGTTCTGCATGGAACCAAAAAGACTTCTACCTGGAACCAAAAAGTTTTCTCCTTTGGTGACAGCCAAAGAACCCTGTTGGAACCCCTTTCTTAAAGAGTGTACTCAACAATTTTAGCCTGTTAAGTTTACACCATTTGATTCTGTACTCAAACACCACCTTTGAAGGTTTTCGTCAACCTCTGCTTAGACTTAAATCGCAGTGTTACACACACACACATACACACACACACACACACACACACACACACACACACACACACACACACACACACACACACACACCACACACACACACACACACACACACGCGCACACACACACTATAGCATCTAACAGTGAGGGTGGTGGGTTGAGCACCTGCAGTGAAGCTGATTGGTTGCTCTGGCTCATCACATCTTGACTAAAAGAAAGAGGTTTAGAAAGTAGCTTGACATTGCCATAGTTCAACAGCTGAAAAGCCATCATTAACATACTCCCAGAGATAGCAATATATGCAGTATTCACTGAATGAAGTAGC
Organism: Salmo salar; assembly: GCF_965601325.2. NCBI lineage: Eukaryota > Metazoa > Chordata > Actinopteri > Salmoniformes > Salmonidae > Salmo > Salmo salar. The sequence continues at coordinate 37,635,582 of NC_138291.1, forward strand.
ATACCCATCCCCATTTACAACTGTATTAATCAATGAAATGAATGATACTATAGCACATTCAATTACATTATTACTGTAGACTATAGACTACTCCTGTATCTACTTTTTACAATAATGTAATCATTGAATGAAATAGCGTACCCATCCACATTTACCATTGATCAGTTAGATGAATAATACCAGCACATACAGTTACATTGTTGTAGAATAGCCTACTACTGTATCCACACTATATTAGTATACCGTTGTGATATTGTCAGGCTTGATTTTAGGTCTTCGATCGAAGTAGTTATTTAATTTACAATTGAATTAATCCATTAAATAAATAATACTAGCACATCAAATTACGTTATTGTACACTAGCCTACTCTGCTATCGACCACAGTAAATAATATTGCCTATGTGCTTTCAACAATACGTTATCAACCATTTTTTTCAAATAAACCACATTTGCCTTAACAAAGTAGGCCTAAATAGTTCCTAACAATATCACAACTTAAATATAGCCTACTCACTCCCCAATTGGATCAAGGACATCTTGGTAGTTATTGTCATCGTCTCTAATGAAACTATCTGGGGCAGACACTTAAAAATCGCTTCTGCCACTTGTGAAAAAAACAAAACAAATGAACGTCTGTGTCGCCGCCGAGCTCTCAAATACCGTGCCAGTCTCTCACTCTATGAACAGTCACTTCAATCCGGATTCCTTGGGACGTCCTTACCCTAAACCCTAAACTAACACTAAACTCAACCAATTTAAATGTATACTTGATACAGGTATGGACATCCCAAGGATTCAGAATAGCACGGACCCTCTGAGAAAGTCTATGAACTGTTTTATTCGACTGAAGGGACATCCCAAGGATCCCGAAATAGCACCTTAGAAGTCCTCTGAAAGCCTTATTGGTTGAAACTCTTATTGGTTGTCTGATGTGGAACTGGTAACAACACAGTCTGTGATTGGCTAACAACATTTAGATCTGTATAAAGCGCGATAAAATAGGGAAAGACAAATTATCTATAGATTGGGCATCATCTTTTCTAGGCCATCAGCGATAACAGGAAATACACAAGCCGTAGGCTACACTATAGTTCAAGGTGGCTACGTTGGAATGTCTGCTTGCACGGGAGAATTTTCAAGTTTCGAACATTTATGGTTTAAATTTTATTTATATAAACTATGCACATTATGCTTTTCATTAACACACGATGCAGGCGTCACACAGACGTTAGTAAGGCATTGGTATCATGTCATGTCAGGTGGTACGGTTGCCTAAGCTTATATATGTCCCTTATCACCCCTTATACCTTTGGGTATCCATAAAAAGCAGAAAAAAAACTCACACATTCCTACAACACAGAAATAAGAGTCGAAGCTACAGGGCTGTTGAATGCGGGGACGGACCCCGGCTTTAAGTTTACAGCCACCATGGTGCACAGAATCCTCAGTCTTCTTGGTCTTCCAAACAAATTACTCCAGTAAAAAGCAATGGCTCTTTACACTGGAGTAAAAGTGGTCCACAGTGAGTTAGTGTGTCGAGAAACTGAGATGCGAGTTCAAAGCCATTTGGGCACAGTGCAGTGCCAGTGGCACTGATGCAGCACCCCCAGCTCGAAGCAAACGACAACGTTATGGAGGCCCTGTGTGCCCTTGACCCAGAGACCCATGACTTAGATGTGAAGCCACTGCTGGATCTAAGCAAAACAGATTTGATGGAAGCTGAGTTTAGTGTCGCTTGCCAGTTTTAGCAGATTGAAATCACCCGCTCTGGCTCCAGTGAGGACAAATTGCCCCCTTTTGATATCCTGCAATGATTCTCTAGGCCTCTCTTCACTATGCCGACCGTGCTGACTGCAGTGAAACATGGACTGACTTTTGTGGCGTCCACAGTTACCTGCGATAACTAATTGTCCACTTTGACAAGTCAGCACAGAAGAAGCATGCTACACCTGAAGAAAGCTAAACTAATCACTCTAAAAATAAAATGTTCCTGGAGTATCCTTTAGTGGTTCTTCAAATTGAAACTGTGGGGGAACCCCTATAAGTTCTTTGAAGAAAAGGGTTCTTCAAAGAACCCCTTTTAATGGATCCTCGAAGAACCTTTTGAAGAACATTTAGGGGTATATTTTTGAACTACCCCCTCTCCCCTATTAATAATAATAATAATAATAATAATACGCATAACAATAACATCAATAACACAATATTTTAGTTCAGTGTTTATTATGATTTAAGTGGCAAAGCAGAATTAAAAAATCTAAATATGAGGTAAACTCCCAGCAGAGCTCCGAGTCCAATGGGTATATCCTCTGGCGTGTTGATGTTAATGTGCTGATGTTCTCCGTATCCATAGCCAGAATGATTTTGCAGTGCATGGTGATCAAACAGGTTTCCTGTTATATTCAATAGAGGTGTATGGAAGGTGAAGTCTGAATCAAACAAATTGTAATTATACAGATGACTAACAAAACATGCACAAGTCAGTTTTCATGCCTTGGTTTTTGTGGTGGATGTGAATGAAAAAAACTGTTTTGATAATGGTTTTCATACACATACCATGTCCATAATGTAGAGGCTTATGGAATATCCATTCATTGAAAAGGTAAGGGAGGAGGATGGTAAATGTGATCTGCGTAACATGCCAATACTAATTGACATACCTTTGTATGCCTCCTCGTCTGCATACCTGCAGACACAGACAAAAAAGTGAGTAGCTCAGTCATCTGTGCCCAATACAGCTAGCCTTCAACATATTCTTATAGCCTATGTATTCTTACCTCTTCGTTGATTGATATCCATTGAAATGTGTCCATTTTCTGGTTTAGAAAGATTTGCACAAATATGAAAAGATAGATGGTATCATCATAGAACAATATCAATTTAGATCATTCAAGGGACAGATCTTACCTTAAATTGAGATCTTTACATTTTTCAATTAAGTGCCTGCACATGCTGTCCTTTCAAATTCAAATCCAAATGTTTCAGTTGGGCAGTCAGGTTCCTGTAAGAACCCCCACCAACTAAGGAGGTTCCTCAATGAACCCCACCTCCTATGGGGTTCTTGGAAAAACCTTTTGGGGGCCATTTTCAATGCCAAGAACCGTAAGGTTCTTCGAAAAACTTTGAGGATCTTAGAAGAACCCTTGTTGAACTCCACATTTTTTGAGTGTACCGCTGTTTTGTTCTGTTCCATTCGTTCGCATTCGCAGTTTTGACGGTATTCTAAGCAAAAACTGCTATTCAATATTATTATTTGCATGCAAGAATAACTAGGCTACTATTTTCAGCATGCATTAGTATGCATTATTTTGGTAAGACAGCTGTGTGTACTGTTTGTATTAGGTGAATTGCCCTATCTATCTTGTAGACTATAGTCATTACCTAAATGGCCTAGCTGTAACAGAGGTTGTCATGGAGAGAAGACCAAGGCGCAGCAGGTATGTGAATACTCATATTTAATTTCCAAAAAGGAGTAAAGCATCCACTTAACAAAACAATAAAGGTGACAACAGCTACAGTTCTGCAGGCTATGAAACGCAGTGCAAAAACAACCACCCACAACCCCAAAGAAAAACACACACACCTATATAGGACTTCCAATCAAAGGCAACTCAACACACCTGCCTTCAATTGGAAGTCCCAATCAACAACACAATCATTCACATACAAAAACTGCCACGTCCTGACCCCAAAACTAATACAATAGCTCCATCTGCTGGTCAGGACGTGACACTAGCGGTAGGGTCCTGTCCATTGTGCTGCTACAGCACAGCAGAGATAGCACTCAATAATCTCGCAGTCTCGGCATTTTAACCTATTGCGGTATAGCTTGATTATATAAGCAGAATTCAATATTATTCCAATGCAAGAACCCCCCCAAAAAATGTTATGCCTCGCCAATTTCAACTGCGCCCATAGTCACTTTATCCTGGCGCCAGGTCTGAATAGGCCTATAGCAAATGCAGCATATGGCATTCATTGTTCACATGCAAATAGCACTTTTCGGGTAGTGATCAATGCGTGCCATTCAATGAGAGCAGCATTTATTTTTCAACTGTAAGCAATGAGCCTAATCAGTCCTCCATGGCAACAAAATCATAAACAACAGAGTAGGCTAAAAGTCCTTAGTTTTGAGGTTATGCTCAGGTAAAACAATTCGGCCAATCTATATTTCCAAGTCCGATTCTTAAAGATTGAGGGCTATTAAATGAATTGGAATTACTTGAAATCTGACAGACTTTGGCCAAATCGTAATATGATCTGTAGTAGAAAGCAATGGGTTAGAAGAAGCCTACAGAAAGTAAAATGAAACATCCATTTATGGGCAGCATGTAAACAATTATTTATCCTTCATGTCAATAGCTCTAAAGGGGAAAGTAACAGAAAGTAATCAGATTATGTTGCTGAGTTTGGGTAATCCCAAAAAATACCGATTACAATTTTGGACAGGTAACTAGTAACTATTCGATTACATTTAGAAAGTAACCTACTCAACCCTGGCCATTACTCCATTAGCTTAATTAGCACATTCAGTTCAACATGTCGCTGTGTTTTTCCCCATCGTCTCTCACAGTCTTCTTCACGAGGAAATGCAGAAGTGTTTCTCTAAGCAATGAGCAGAGACAGTCTCAGCCCAGCGTTAAACTCATCTCAGCTTTGTTCACAATGAGTTGTGGATAAGGGGTTTTGTTACACATAGTATGTATCATAAGATTGTGGTTTTGGCATGGGTGCTGTTCCCAAAGCACTACATTGACAAATCTCAGTCATTGGGTTTGATAAAGTGTTTAACTGATGCTTACTATATGTCATAGCTCAAAAGACATGCAACCCACACACATCATACACAAATATTATACTTTGACAACATAGCAATACACATACTGTAGAACAGACTAAGCATTCCAAATGTCATCTACAGATGAACGTGTGAATCATCACTGTCCTATAAGAACTGTAAATATAATATTTCTTATTTTTAAAGGCAGTCAAAAATGTGATTTTCCTGTAATTTATATGTACTGTATTTCCACACTATGAGGATGGAATAATACTGTGAAATTGTGAAAATTATGAACATTTTTGTGTAAGAGCTGTTTGGAAAGACTGCCTGAAATTTCAGCCTGTTTGGTGGGATGGAGACTTGGCCTGCCTGGTGACATCAGAAATGATATGATATTGAGATAAAAATGGCTGGATTGGACCTTTAACTTTTGTAGCACTTTTCATTTATGTAATGAGAAGTGCTAAAAAAGCTAGTGGTCCAATCCAGCCGTTTTTGTCTCAATATCATATCAAATAATCTCAAAATGCTTTAAATATTAAAGAGTGAAAGAAAAGACATGCAATTTTGAAAACAAAAACAAATCATTATTGCGTCGATGATGGACGGGACGATCATGACAGGCAGGGTAGTTCATTCATGGCTTGAGTAGTCAGCCCCAGGAGGAAGGGTTAAGTAAAGGCAGTTCAGAGATCAAACAGATGGAGGTTTCAGACCGGTCCAGAGCTGTTCATCAGGGAACCCCGGCACTTGCCATCTCTGAAAGATGCTTCTCTGTAGTAGTCTCTGAAGTCAGACTCAATGGATAGAACTCCACCAGTACCGATATGTAGCACGCTGGGTGAAGTCACAACAGAAACAAAGACACCAGAAAAGCACACTGGACATCAGTCCAGACTAGTCAGCCTTGGAGCTAACCACTCAAGAAAACTGCTCAAAACAGTAACTTCAGCATCCTTATCTCAAAAACAAACATCCCCTTACTTTGAATCAAAACATGACCTAGTTAGCTAGCTAAGCTTCTTGATGACAGTGAAACATTATATGGTGAAACCAACTGACTTGCCAGTCATACCATGCTGATAGATAACAAATTAGAAGATAATTAGAAGATAAAAAGATAATTCAAAAATGTAATCAAAAATCCCCACAAATGATTTAATATTTACAAATGTACAGGAGCTCATAGCCTAGGGTATCAAACTCATTCCATGGAGGGCCTAGTGTCTGCAGGTTTTTGGTTTTTCCTTTCAATTAAGACCTAGACAAGCAGTTGAGGGGAGTTCTTTACTAATTAGTGAACTTAATTCATCAATCAAGTATGAGGGAGGAGCGAAAACCCGCAGACACTCGGTCCTCCGTGGAATGAGTTTGACACATATGGCCTAGGCTATTCCAGCGCCATCGCTAAAATGGAATTACTGACATGACATCTGTCTAATTGTTTAGACACCCTAGACCTAGGTTGAAGAAACCCAGGTTAAGACATAACTTTGCAACATTATTATTCAACACAGGCCAGCTTCTTCTACCAGAGAATTGTCGAAGCATCAAAAAAAGAAGAAAGTCGATTTATGCATGTGATTTTGTAATATTCTGATATAGTTCAACGTAAATAAAGACAGTTGTGTCACAGACTAGTCTGTGCATGCTTGTTTTTTTTGTTGCAAATGGTTGACTGTCTTTCTATTGTTAGCATCTTCACTCCGGGAGAGCTGTACATGTAACATTACAGGTCTCCCTGAATGAAGTGGCTAGCTACGCGAGCAAGAAAACTAAACTGGTAACCCGAAAGGTAGCCTGTGAAAATCATCCTAGCATATGGCTAACACTGCTAACAAAACAGTGGGTTGGGATTATGTTGGTGATATAGGAGCAATTGCTATTAATCCCAATGTTAGCTTAAGACCAGAAGCCAATTGTCTCTAATCAAGATTGTGTGTGAAAACACTCAACACAAGCATTACAAGTATTTCACGTTGTCTTATGTTATTTTTGCTTGAATTAGTTACGGTTGGATTTTGAAAGTTAATTATCAAATGGCAACATTGAAAATAGTTGTATCTTTTGCTGTAAACATTGCTACAAAGTAACTAGCTATCAAATCAAAACCGTTCGTGTACTCTTGCTATTTTTTAAAGGTGGGGTGATGGGAGAAACAACATAAAAAAAATCAGTTTCCAAAAGAAAGGAAAAGGCAGGAATTGTGGTTTAGGGCTATCAGAAATACAGGACAGAAATACAGTTTTCTATTGTGGTTTCCCAAACCAGGATCAAGGATTTGTGAGATTGCTATCTATAGGTTGACATAATGTCATATCAGTCAACAGGGCTTGACATTCAGGTAAATTTGCTAGTGACAAACCGGCCCATAACGTGGGCCATTGGTGAATTTTGATGTTGTGAATGTGCCGCATAACAAACATGTCTATTCAAATTACACACCAAATTTCAAACCATGAAGAACACGTGATGCTGATGGTTCATTGACTTGTGCAGGACATGCGGCCTACAAAATTACAATTATAGGCTAGTGAATTTGTTTTTAATGTTGAATACTAACAGGGCCTATTTTACATTTTTATAATTAGTAGGCTGAATAATTTTTTTCATAATATTTGCCCAAATGTTGTGCGTATGACCTCCTCTTTCACTATTGTTGCTTCATTCCTTCCTCACTCTCAACAGTTAAGTTAAATAACTTTCATTGTCCTTCTCGTCATGACATCAGTGGTGATTTTAGCATGTCAAACTTGGTGGGGCAAACTCAAAAAACATTTTTTAGATGCATGCCAGCAAAGCCACTACACAACACTAAACAATACATTAATTGCACTATAATGGTGACAAACGGTGCTCACAAACTGTGGGCCTAGATAAAGCTGTCCCAAAAGCAGAGCTTTCTTTTCAGCACCATTGAGTGAATCATTACCACTGCTACACCTGGCTATCAGCGTAGCCTTGTCTGGCATTGAAACAGTTCATTCAGCCTCATTTACTGCCTTTTAAAAAAACATAGCTGATATGGCTGACTTGCTTAAACAAATGTGGTTTCTACTGCCAATTGATATGTACAAACTATGGCATAAAGGGACGACGAGCAGATAAGAGGCAATCCTTCATTTCAATTAAGACATTAATGAGCGAGCTAGGATGGATGTAATCAATATAACTATTTGTTCAGCACTTTTGACATGTACAGCGACATAATTCAGAACATGGGCCGTTCTTACAGTACGCTCCATGTACACCAAGTCAGAACCATATGATAAATGAAGGGGACATATAAGCAGACAATGAAAGCTCTTACAGTATCCAATGATTACATTTCTCTAAAACAGGCTATAGGCTATAGGCTACATGCGCACCACCAAGTCAGAACAGTAGGCTAAATTATGAGGGGGAAAGGGACCAAATTATTAGGGTGAAGCGGATGGGCTACTAACAACTTACTACACAACATACACTTAGTATTATTTCCTTAGCTACAGTATACATATCTCCCTGGCATACAAGACCTTTTTGGACTCTTGTTGTGCTTTTTGGACTCTTGTTGTGCTGTGCTCACTTGGACAAGAAGGTGGTGCGACGGTCCTTGTGGGCAATTTTTGTCATCAATGTCTGGCATTCTCTGGGTTGATGGTGCTCTCATGACAACTGGTAACTCTGAGGGAAAAAACAAGGTTGAATCATGACGTCAGTGATCTTCAGGTCGGAGCCCTAGAAAGAGGCCAAAGATCCCGACTTGGAATTCCGAGTTGGATGACCGTTCAAAATTTTCACTGTCGAAGCTAGTTTTTTCCTTAATTCCCAGTTGATTTGAACTCACTTAAGTCTGAGATTTCCCAGTCCTGAGTTTCCAGTTGTTTTGAACGCAGCAGAAGTCATGCTGGATTGACAGCATGGACAATGCATTCAAACTTTTCTGGCCCATGGTGTTGAATGTGTATCCTTTTAAGCTTGGAAAAATGACCCTTAAACCCAAACTTGGACCACACACCTACTCCACTGAATAACAGGCTACTGATTGCTTTGCAACGCTTGCAGTTAGCTACTGATTCCTTCCAAACCACTCATTGTTGAATTTGCGATTTCCAACTTGTTGTGTGATGTTTATGTCCAAAGGCCGATTTATCTATAATTTATCTTCATATAACAAGGATTGAAAAGGATTTACCAGTAGATTGTCAAAGTGATTCATGATGATGACTGCTTGTCTAGCTTGCTAGCTAAGATTTTGAAAGTATGACGTTAACATGATCAGTCCAATCAACGCTACGGTTGATATAACGTAATTTGACGTAATTTTATCTGTGGCCAATGACCTTGAGCCTTCTTGGATGGGCTCTTCTAATATAACTCTATGGCAGCACCCAAGGTGCTTTCATTTTAGAGCTCTCCCCATAGATTTTACTGTGATGTAGTGTCCCCATGCATGACAGAACACTGAGCCAATCACTGCGCAAATAGAGAACATTACCAACCCTTATGCTCCATATTTTCCACTGGCTGCCCCACCACCACAGAAAGCACTGAGCTAGGCTGAAACACCTGCCCTGAACGACAGGTCGCCACTGAATGACATGCTTAAATAATAGGACTAGAATGCGATGCAGACCAATTTAGCTTTTCTTAACGAGGAATGAATGGTTATGTGAGGCTATTATTTATTCAGACCATCTTCTTTCAAAATCCAGTTCTTTTGGCTGCTGTAGGCCTACTGTGCCTTCAGAAAGAATTCACAACTTTTTGAAAATGTTGTTGTGTTACAGCCTGAATTTAATATGGATTAAACTGAGATTTTGTTGTCACTGGCCGACACACCATAACGTCAAAGTGAATTATGTTTTTCAAATTTTTTACAAATTAATAAAAAATGAAAAGCTGAAATGTCTTGTCAATATTCAACCCCTTTGTTATGGCATGTCTAAATAAGTTCAGGAGTAAACATTTGCTTAACAAGTCATATAACATGATTTTTTAATGACTACACCGTAAAAAGAAATGATTGAGGTGGTTAGTAAATTATTGAAAATGTAATTTGTTTTACATAAAAAGATGTAGTTGTCATCTTTACTTGAATATAATTTGTACTTTACTCTGCTTCACTGTTTCAACCAACCTGAAATAAATACATAATAATTAAACATAAGATAAATGCATAATCTAAACAACTACTGCTGTGTAAAAATAACTACAAAGAACATTGTGTTTAACTTACACAATTTTCATAATACTTCCTTTCAATTTAAGTTCTTCCATCAACTGGCCATGTGGCTCTATTTTCAGAGGATTGTGGTTAATTTTTTAATTTTTTTAACTTTACAATACTTTTACACAATGTTGTATGTATGTTTGAAGAATGAAAATCTATATTAGTATCAAACAGTTTGTTATGCTATGAGGTATAATGGATCATGATGGATGGATATCAAAACCGTCAGGCAAATTGACGTTCAATGACAAGACACATTCTCACCATTAGTAAAACCATGTGTGCCACTCTTGACAGAGGGAAATACATTAAGCTACAATGTTTGCAGTTTTACCTCCAGTTACTAGTGATGGGCATTCTGGCTCGTTCGGCTCAGCTCACCAAAAAGAGCCGGCTCTTTTAGCTCTCAAACGGCTCTTTAAAATAAATATGTTTTGTATTTTTCAAGTCAAACGGTTTGCAATAGTTTGACTGTGATTGGTGTTAAAAGAATTCTAATTAAATTATTACATAAAATCATACTGTACCTTAAACACAATGTATTTAAAAATGCATTGGTTTGTTATGAAAAATAAGGATTTTAAGTATGTAATGTATATAAACAAAGTAATGTATATAAACAAAGTGCATCTAAATCTAACCATTCAAAACAAATACAATCTAAACAGCATAATAGAATAATAGAATATTGCACCATATCAAAGAGGGGCTCCTCCAAATAGGATCGGACCTCCATTATGGCATCTGCTGAGGGATTCCTTTTTGCTGCATCCCCAGTTGCTCTCTCGTCAAACAGCATCCAAACAGCAGACGTTTGTGGCACTACTGCTGGTGCTTCTGCTCCATCTGATCCCTCTTCTTCCTGTTGCCCTGGTGCCTGAGCCAGCTGACTGCTGGGGCTGTCCCTCCCTGCTGCTGAGGTTATTCTTTGAAGAGCCTCATCAATCGCTCTGGCATCACTGAAGGCTAACTTCTTAAACCTGGGGTCAAGTGCAGTGGTTTCTGATAGCACGTGATTATATTCCATTCTGTGGAACTTTCTGTCCATTGATGAACATAGGGTGTCCATCAACTCTGTCACATGTCCTGTGGTTACATTTGCTTCTCTCTGGTGTCTGGCTGTGATTCGCTGCAGACCCTTACACAGGAGTATCATTTTTGAGGCTGTCACAGCTGAAAAGAGAGAACAATAACTTATTAGTTCAGGTTAATGTTTTGTCTACTGATACTACATTCTCATCTACTGCTCATATACATATATAATACTGAATTAAATAATGATGTAGTAATAACTGCTTACTGTACCTCTCTCCACTGATCTCCACAGCGACCTGCTCAAACGGTTCCAGGACTCTGCACACCACTTCCTGCATTGTTGCTAACACAACAGACCACTTTTCCATCTACTTGCCATTCTCTGGCCACTCTCAACAGTTCCTCTGCCAAGTTCCCTGAGGTGTGTCTGTCGCTGAACTCAAAGGAGTCCAGAAGACAGCTAGACATAAAGAAATCTTCAATGAAGTGACATGTAACCGACATGTAAGAAGTGGTTACCCTTGATGTCCAGCAATCAGTGGTAAGGCAAACTGCAGTAGCTTTTTGGACTCTCTCCCGCACTGAAGCCTGTGTGCTCGTACATTTGTGGAATACGTGATTTTGAAAGGGTTTTCCTGCTTGGAATTGTGTTCACTGGATTTAGACTATTGCTATAATTTCTAAAACCTCTGTCCTCCACTATCAAAAATGGCTGGAAATCGGTGGCAATCATTTTAGCCAATGCAATATCAATTTGGCCTTGTTTTGCTACAGACATAAACTTTGGCATAAACTGGTCCATAGAAGACTATGGGTCGCGGAGTAGGCCTACTTAACTGAGTGGTGAGGTGCTGGCTCCACCACTATCACTAGCAGGCCCACTAGTTTCTCGAAGCTCCGCTACAGCTATCTTCACAGTTGGGTGTACAGTTCGCATATGACGTGTAGGTTGTATGTAGAACCGGCTTTATGTGAAATTTAGTTTTGGCAAATTCTACACTGTGCTCTAACATTGTCTACATTATTAAAATGCATCCAAATGCTACTGTGCTTCCGACTCATTTTCCAGCTGTTGTTTTCACAGCTGTCCTTCCTCTCTCTCCTCAGCTGCTAAGTGTGTGACTGTGAGTGAGTTGGCTCGGCCCTCCCTCACGCATCTTTGGTTCACACTGGGTGTCTGATTGACAGGAACAACAGGTGAGGCTGTCAGTCTGAGCAGACAGTCAGAGCAAATGTGTGTGCGCTTGAGCATTTAGCCCTATATTATTGTATTTATTAGTTCATTCTATTCATTTAAATCTTTTGATTATTCATATCTGAATTTTTTTTATATTTTCATAAATAGATTCAGCTCTTCTTGATATACGAGCCGGCTCCCAACGCTCACCTACAAGAGCCCACTCTTAGAGCCGACTCGTTTGCCAACGACCCATCACTATCAGTTATAGCTAGTTGAACGAGCACTGGATACAAATGTCAAGATATGAAATACATAAGGCCATGTTTCACACTAAGACACGATCAATGAAAGTAACTAATCAGAAAGATGAAGTATATCTAACGTACAGAACAGTTCTGGGTTTTGATCAACTTAAGTTGGATCTTAGTAATTGTTTTATACTTGACTTAATATATTAGTGTTTGTGAAACACTAAAAGTTAAGTATATTATATGTAAAAATACATAATGTTGGAAATACTCAAAAAGCTAACGCAAATAGTTCCTCCATTTTTTTAAATGGAACTTTTAAAGTTTTTTTTTACAGTGTACCTCTATACCCCACACATACAATTATCTGTAAGGTCCCAAGGTCAAGCAGTGAATTTCAAACACCAGGGAGGATTTCCACTGCCTTGCAAAGAAGTGCACCTATATGTAGATGGGTAAAAAAAAAGATGCCGTTGAATATCCCTTTGAGCATGTTGAAGTTATTAATTACACTTTGGTAGCAAAACACCCAGTCACTACAAAGGTACTTCCTAACTCGGTTGCCGGAGATAAAGGAAACCGCTCAGGGATTTCACCATGATGCCAATGGTGACTTTAAAACAGTTAGAGTTTAATGGCTGTGGAGATGATTGTGGACTACAGGAAAAGGAGGACCGAGCACACCCCCATTCTCATTGACAGGGCTGTGGTGGAACAGGTTGAGAGCTTAAAGTTCCTTGGTGTCCACATCACCAACAAACTATCATGGTCCAAACACACCAAGACTGTCGTGAAGAGGGCACGACAAAGCCTATTCCCCCTCAGGAGACTGAAAAGATTTGGCATGGGTCCTCACATCCTCAAAAGGCTCTACAGCTGCACCATCGAGAGCATCCTGACTGGTTGCATCACTGTCTGGTATGGCAACTGCTCGGCTTTCGACCGCAAGGCACTACAGAGGGTACTGCGTACGGCCCAGTACATCACTGGGGCCAAGCTTCCTGCCATCCAGGACCTCTATATCAGGCAGTGTCAGAGGAAGGCCCTAAAAATTGTCCAAGTCTCCAGACACTCTAGTCATAGACTGCTCTCTATGCTACCGCACGGCAAGCGATACCGGAGTGCCAAGTCGAGGTCCAAAAGGCTTCTTAACAGCTTCTACCCCCAAGCCATAAGACTGCTGAACAGCTAATCAAAGGGCTTCCTAGAACCCTCTTTTACGCTGCTGCTACTCTCTGTTTATAATCTATGCATAGTTACTTTAACTCTACCTACATGTACATATTACCTCAATTACCTCGACTAACCGGTGCCCCCGCCGCACCGGTACCCCATGTATATAGCCTCGCTTGTTACTTTACTGCTGCTGTTTAATTATTTGTTATTTTTATTTTAAATGTTTTACTTATCTATTTTTTACTGAACAGATATATATATATATATATATATATATATACCCGTGACAGAATCTCCCACCAAACACGGACCAAGCAGCGGAGGAGGGAGCAGCAACAGAGCCCAGTGGAATCATGGACATGGGAGGAAATTCTGGACGGGGCTGGACCATGGCACCAGGCTGGGGAATATTGTCGCCCACCGGAGGAGATAGAGGCAGCCAAGGCGGAGCGGCGCCGGTATGAAGCTTTGTATGCGCCGATGGGGAAGCACGAGAGGTACCCCTAGGAATTTTTGGGGGGGGCACACGGGTAGTTTGGCTGGGCCAAGGGTGAGCCCTAAGCCAGCTCCCTGTGCTTATTATGAGAAGCATTTGGAATGGAGAGCGCCGGAGTATGCGGTAGTGCGCACGATCTCGCCCATGCGCTCCCACAGTCCGGTGCGAGCGATCCCAGCCCCTCGCAAGTGCCGTGCTAGAGTAGGCATCCAGCCTGGAAGGACTGCCTCGTCCAGAACTTCCGGCAACAGTGCCTCGTCCAGAACTTCCGGCAATAGTGCCTCGTCCAGAACTTCCGGCAATAGTGCCTTGTCCAGAACTTCCGGCAACAGTGCCTCGTCCAGAGTGTCCGGCAACAGTGCCTCGTCCAGACTGTCCGGAACCAAGAGAGTTGGCCCACTGTCCGGAACCAGGAGAGATGGCCCACTGTCCGGAACCAGGAGAGACGGCCCACTGTCCGGAACCAGGAGAGACGGCCCACTGTCCGGAACCAGGGGAGACGGCCCACTGTCCGGAGCTCCCAGAGTCATACTGCAGTCCGGAGCTCCCAGAGTCGTCCTGCAGTCCGGAGCTCCCAGAGTCGTCCTACAGTCCGGAGCTCCCAGAGTCGTCCTACAGTCCGGAGCTCCCAGAGTCGCCCTACAGTCCGGAGCTCCCAAAGTCCAGTCCAGGGTCTACAGTGACAGGCTTCAGGCCGAGGTATTCAGTGGGGGTGGACTAGTCAGGTAGGGGACTAAGGCCTAAGCCTAAGCCACCTCCACTGTAGGAGGTTTGGGGAGGGGGGGTGTAGCACGGGAGCCGTCGGTGACGGCAGCCACCCTCCCTTCCCTCCCTTTATTTTGGGGGGGTTTTATTTTTTGTAGATATTTTATTTTTTTGTGAGGTGCATCCGGGGTGATGAATACCATGAAAGAATACCATGCTATTGTTTGAGGAGTGCACAATTGTGAACATAAAAAGTTATTAATAAACAAATTAGGCATCATTGGATCAGTCTAAAACTTTGCACATACAGTACACTGCCAAAATGTATGTTGTACCTGGGCTGGAATAATTTAAAAAAAATCTTTTTACCTTTATTTAACTAGGCAAGTCAGTTAAGAACAAATTCTTATTTTCAATGACGGCCTAGGAACAGTGGGCTAACTGCCTTGTTCAGGGGCAGAATGACAGCTTTTTACCTTGTCAGCTCGGGGATTCAATCTTGCAACCTTTCGGTTACTAGTCCAATGCTCTAACTAGGCTACCTGCCGCCCCTCATGGCCTTTCTCTTGCATTTCAAAGATGATGGTACAAAAAAATACAAAAGAACGGTTGGTTTTTTCTTTGTATTATCTTTTACCAGATCTATTGTGTTATATTCTCCTACATTCCTTTAGTATTTCCACAAACTTCCAAGTGTTTCCTTTCAAATGATACCATGAATATGCATATCCTTACTTCAGGGCCTGAGCTACAGGCAGGTAGATTTGAGTATGTCATTTCAGGTGAAATTTGAAAGAAAGGAATTTACTTTTTGTCCTGAATACAAAGTGTTATGTTTGGGGCAAATCCAATACAACACATTACTGAGTGCCACTCTCCAGATTTTCAAGTATAGTGGTGGCTGCATAATGTTATGGGTATACTTGTAATTGTTCAGGACTGGGAGGGTTTTCAGGATTAAAAAAAAAATGGAATGGAGCTAAGTACAGACAAAATCCTAGAAGAAAATCTGGTTCAGTTTGCTTTCCACCAGACACTGGGAGATGAGTTCACCTTTCAGCAAGAAATTAACCTAAAACACAAGGCCCAATCTGAACCGGTGCTGCTTACCAAGAAGACAGTGACGGTTCCTGAGTGGCAGAGTTAGTTTTTACTTAAAAATACTTGAAAAGAATAAAGGGCAAATGTTGCACATTCCAGGTGTAGAAATCTCTTAGACAATTACCCAAAATGACACACACCTGTAATCGCTGCCAAAGGTGCTTCTACAAAGTATTGACTCAGTGGTGTGAATACTTATGTAAATGAGAGATTTCTGTACTTCATTTTCAATACATTTGCAAGATTTTCTAAAAATATGTTTCACTTTGTCATTTTGGGGTATTTGTGTGTAGATGAGCGTAGCAGAGCCTGGGGAGAAGCCCCTACCATGGACCAGATATGAGGGTCTCAGGGTACAGAGTAAGCTTTATTACATCATTTACCAACAGAAACGCTTACAAATAAGGAACTTAAAGTATAACTTCAGTACCAAAGGTTATCTTGATCTCAGTCTTTTAGTCCCAATATGTCTGGTGCTGTGTCCCATCCTTTGTGAGCAGCAGCAGCCTAATCATAAGGTTGGGGCTGATTGTCCAACCAATCACACACTCTATTGACTAATTAACCTCAGCTGGGCTCCATTAGCCTCCCAACTGGGAAGGTGCAGGAAGGACACAAGAAGGCCCTGGAAGGACGCCTTCCCTCGAATTCTGGCTGTAGCACAAAGTGTGCAATATGTCAAAGGGAAGTAATACTTTCTGAAGGCACTGTATATGTTCAACAAACAAGAGCAAGTTTGCATCCCTCTTCAAATAGTCTATTAGTCAAATAAATGCAAAAAAATATGTCCAACAAGATTTTCCTCCACAAGAGCTAAGGAGAGAGGCCAGCAGAGAGCAGGTGTGTTATTGCGCAATAGAACAGTGAAGACAGAGGCTATAAGTTAGAAGCTTATGCATGTTAACCCACCATTCATTATCCCTAATATGAGGCTAATAGGCCTACTGCATTGAATTTATTAACATGCGCTATGTAAGACAGAGGCTAAAACATAATCTTTCTGAAACATTTCCCACATGGAGAGCGTTTCCATCACACGCCATCATTCTATTGCATGGAGATAAAAATCGCTATAGAATGGAGCCTTTTCTTAATATTGTAATGACATTTTTTAATAATATATAGGCCTATTTGGGACTAGAATAAAGCGCAGATCGGCTTTGGTTTCTCTTCAAGTGGATTGAATGGGTCTAAATAAATAATTGCTATAGGCCATGCATTCATCCGTTGAGGCTTTAAAAGTGTACTTACACTACTTTTGAATATTCAAAGCAATTGGGAAACGTCCATGGCAGGCATTGTTGTCACCTTAGCTTGCTACATAACTTCTGAGTGATAGGAAGCACGAGCACCAATCAGCCTACAGCACTGTGCATACATCCGGCGTTACTATGACAACTAGCGTAGCCATGAGCATTAAGGCCTGCAGTGTGAACAAGGCTTCAGACAGAGGGATGATTTTTTGCCTTGCTCGGATTCTTTCTCTGGTGAAATAGACTCAGCCTCTTGCGAATTGAAGTAAAATGATGAAACACGAATAGACACAAATGAGAAATAATTTCATACGTTTGTTTCTTTTTGTATTGTAACATTTTTGCTATTTTTTATGGCATTAGCAAAAAAAAGAAACATTGCCAACCTTATGATCGGCTTCACACCGCTTTCCTACTGAATAGGCAGCATACTGTAGCTACAATGCATGAGCTGTTTCCATGGTTGATTCAGAGCGGTAGAACCTCCACATTATTGTGAGGCCATTGTCTGTATTTCTTCAACCTAGTGGAATACTGAATTCAAAGGGGGAATTGAAATGTGTGTAGAATAACAAGAGATGGAGGAGGAGAGAGATTACTCAGAAGAATCATAAAGCTCTTCAAAACAGAACCTAGGTATACAGAATATACTCTAAAGCCATATGGTATGGAAGGTGTGTGGGTGTAAAAAGGTTATAGTAAGAGCATTAGGAGTAACGTGTCAATCACCAATCAGCCGGGAAGCCGGAAGTTTCACTCATTAACATTCAACACATATAACAAGTGGTGTTAATGGAACACTCAACACTATAAAGCTTCGGCTTTTTGAAGAAGTAAGTGGTTTTATATCAAGAAGAGAATCAGCCATTTTGGGGCAAGAGGTGTGATGTTTCTGTTCCCTGTTCTGAAATGCCTAGAGAGCTAAAGGGCTGTTTTTAAGTTGTCTCTGTGTTGTCCAGGAGACTCTACTGTAATGGCACTGAGGGGATTGGACTCTGGGAACAGCAGTGGCAGAACGACACGGCACGCCCCTTAAACAATGAGCCATCCTGGATCTTTATTGGACTCTGTGTCCCCAGGAGGTTTCCCCTGAAAAAGTAATCCATCAAAAGGCAGATAAAGGTTATCAATGGGGATCTCGAGACGTTCTCCAACTGTACCTCCAGATGAAAACAAAGAACAGCTAGCCAAGGACTTTGGGTCTCCAGAGGACTCATTATTTAATTATCTAGCAGCCCAGTGCAATTTATTGAACTATTAGGACAGTTTTCTTCCTTAAATAAGGGAAGTAGACCTATCAGAAAAACTAAATCAAATATTGGGAATTCTAAATGCTAATGGGGCATTTACATTTTTTGGTGGTGTGGGCATACCCCAATAACAGAATGGTGTGAGTATATACTGATCATTGAAATGTAAGTGTCACTCCACAATGATACAATAATACAAAATACAAGGTGGTTTTTTCAAACCACCTTGTGGACCAC
This sequence comes from Salmo salar, assembly GCF_965601325.2. Lineage (NCBI taxonomy): Eukaryota > Metazoa > Chordata > Actinopteri > Salmoniformes > Salmonidae > Salmo > Salmo salar. The sequence continues at coordinate 37,654,262 of NC_138291.1, forward strand.
TTAAATTGAGTTGAGACACTAAAAACAATCATAGTCAAACATGGCTTCTATAAAGCATTGCATCATCTATAAATATGTATGCATATTTATAAAAAATAATAATAAGTACAGTGGATAAAAGGACAATTAGGAACTTATAAAGAAACGCCTCAGAGGATAATGTGGCAGGATTTGGCGCAGGCATTAACATTATTGTTACTTAATAAAATGTCACATAATTTATTATTGTCATCATTTTGGCTGGACATCTGACAAAAAATATCATCCCTAATTTCGTTATATAACCCACAGTAAAGCAAGGCATGAGCTTCAGTTTCAGTTTATCTAGCGGAGTGTTTGTTTATCGACCAGTCTCAATAGCGAGAAGGGCCACTCCACATATTCATTTTGCGAAAGAGCTTCGACATTGCTTGGATAGAACAGTACACACATAAGGTAATGTCCCAAGAGTGCGTTTAAAAAGGCATTAGGTTGGCAGTTTGTTACTTTCAGGTTTGTTTATCAGTTTGTACCACTTTTAGTTCATTGCTCTCTAAAAGTGCTGATTCAAAAGCATTAAGGTAATTTCTAGAATACACTCCGTACTGTATCAGTGAGCTGAGTCATATGGATGGACTTAAAAAAGGCTTTGACATGGTATATGCCATTTTTCTTTGCAGTTGCAACATCACAAGCCCATAAAAATACAGGTTTATATAATGTTCTTTTGGCATGCTGCAAAATCTCTGCCAATTTGTAAAAATACGTAGCCACTGGTGATGCCATAGTTTTCCAGACCATGTCGCATTGAATAGCAGCATTTAGCATGCATTTACCCACACCAAGGTAAAATATGCAGGCACGGTTAAAAACAGCATTAACACAAGTATAATTTCCGTGCTCCCGCACTACTGCAGCATAAGTAATAGCAGGTACAATTGAAGTCGGAAGTTTACATACACTTTAAAACTCGTTTTTCAACCACTCCACAAATTTCTTGTTAACAAACTATAGTTTTGGCAAGTCGGTTAGGACATCTACCTTGTGCATGACACAAGTAACTTTCCAACAATTGTTTACAAACAGATTATTTCACTTATAATTCACTGTATCACAATTCCAGAAGTTTACATACACTAAGTTGACTGTGCCATTAAATAGCTTGGGAAATGATGTCATGGCTTTAGAAGCTCCTGATAGGCTAATTGACATAATTTGAGTCAATTGGAGGTGTACCTGTGGATGTGTTTCAAGGCCTACCTTCAAACTCGGTGCCTCTTGAATTGACATCATGGGAAAATCTAAGGAAATCAGCCAAGACCTCAGAACAAAAATTGTAGACCTCCACAAGTCAGGTTCATCCTTGGGAGCAATTTCTAAACGCCTGAAGGTACCACATTCATCTGTACAAACAATAGTACGCAAGTATAAACACCATGGGACCAAGCAGCCGTCATACCACTCAGGAAGTAGACGCATTGTCCTAGTCTCCTAGAGATGAACGTACTTTGGTGCAAAAAGTGCAAATCAACAGCAAAGGACCTTGTGAAGATGCTGGAGGAAACAGGTACAAAAGTATCTATATCCACACTAAAACGAGTCCTATATAGACATAACCTGAAAGGCCGCTCAGCAAGAAAGAAGCCACTGCTGCAAAACTGCTATAAAAAAAGTCAGACTACGGTTTGCAGCTGCACATGGGGACAAATAAAATGCTGCACACTGTAGTAATATATTTGTAGTAATATACATACACATACAATGTTCATTAGGATAAAAAAAAAACACAATTTTGAATTATTTAAACTATAAGAACAGTTTCAAGTTCCGCCTGTGGATCCAGAAAGATTACCGTTGAATAGGTTTCCTCTCAATGTCTCCTCCCCTGCATGACATCTTGACCATTTCTATTCCAATGTCTCTCAGAGAGCTAATAGGATGTCCAGCTTGTACAAACATATTTTTTGTCATTGGCCTGTGATGTTGGGACAAATGATAGTCCCTTACCTAGGGCAGATGAGCATGTATCAGATATAGACCTGTTAGACAAGTTTATTACCGTGTCTTGCTCAGTGTGCGGAGCAGGGACTTCGGGTGTTGTCCTCTTTGTACGTAGTCCACAGGCTGAACACATTGTCTCCTCTTGGCCTTAACGAGGAGTTTGACTTTAAACCGTTCTTATAGTTTCAATAATTCTAAATTGTGGTTTTTTTATATCCTAATTGAATATTGTATGTGTATGTATATTACTATAAATATTGATAACATTCTCTGTGTATGATCATGTATTTTGATACATTGAATGTTAATATTGTGAAACTATGTTATACATTTTTACCTAATGGTGGAAACGTTGTAAATAAATATCACCTGGGAGCATGAGCAGCAGTGTACGGAGTTTTCCTTTCTGTTTTCCATGAATTTGCGTACAACTCCAGCACCTGCGGAAAGTACCAGGATGTGCGTATGTTCTTCAGCTTTTGTACATGAACTCTATACCATACAGCACTCCTTTTTGAGACTCCCTTTTCACAAGTCTACCTGTCTTTTGACATTATGACTGACATAAGAGTTCTCAGAGGATGATTATTCCCGGATCATAATGAAGGACTCGCTTTTTGATGAAACTGGCCCAATGACAGACTGCAATGCAGACTCAGTTATCACATCTCTCAAGAATCTACAGATCCGTGAGACAAAACAATATTATCATGTAGTCACCTTAAGTGATTATCTAAGGAATAAAATAATTCCACAAGGATTACGGATACAGAAAGCACCTGCTCTTGGTTCGAACAATCCCTCTTTTTGTGACCGACGGTGCGAGATTGTTAATAAATGCTCTTTTGATTTAATGGCGCTTACCATACAAGAAGTGACAGAACAACTGAGTGCGACCAGATCAAGTGACACAGTTAAATGTTGATCTAGAAAACAAGATCACCGATAAGGACAAAAGAGAGTACATTCTGACCAATGTGGAAAACGTTTGTGATAAACTTGCGGAGGAGACAAAGACAAACAAGCGGAAAAAGTTTGCGCTTGATACTGTGGACTACACGGAGCAGAAGGTATATTTCTGGAGGGATGGCTAGAGACAGCCAATTGGCACTCCCCCACGAGCAAGCTGGAAGGGTAAACGCCAGCCCAGCCATAATCCTAGAGGGCCACTAATGTGGTGATCAACCAACTCTCTCACATCTGACTCCAGTGACCAATCCAGAGCCGGAGCGTCTTCTTTTTTGGGGAATCCCGATGGACGACGTCATCGAATAGGCCGTCATCAAGATCACCGCCCACCCTGCATCCCCGCAAGAAATGCATGAGAGGACTACGTACGAAGACGACAGCACCCGAAGTCCCCGCCCCGCACACGGAGCAAGACATGGTAATAAACTTGTCCAACAGGTCTATATCTGATACATGTTCATCTGCCCTAGGTAAGGGACTATCATTTGTCCCAACATCACAGGCCAATGACTTTGATGCAGTTATAGACTTTCAAAAGTTTTTTTGCAGTTTGAGATTGACAGAGTTTTTTGGTAATGGGGTTGCTTCCAATGTTAATCTATTGAACAATATTAGTAACCAGACAGGAAACAGTGCTAATGTTTTTCCAATTGTTAACCTCAATGACAATGAACTTGACTCTCGCACTGAGGACATGACAAGGGAAAATATATATTTCAAGAGGAAAAGCACATTTTTACCACCCAAAAGAAATCCCTCTCTTGAAACATATTGCCGCCTAGTTGAGAAAGATGTAAATAATCTCCTGGCTAATAAAAAGAATACAAGGTATTCCACAATATGTCCAAAGCAGAGAAAGAATCTCTTGTGGAACTGAAAAATTACTCCAGTATCATTATAAAACCTGCCGACAAAGGAGGTGCAATAGTGATACTTAATGCAGCAGACTGAAAAGGAAATTCTGAGACAACCTAGTGATGATGAATTTTACAAAAGACTCCCAAAGGACCCTACTAATCAATTCAAGTCTCTGATCCATGATTCATTGTCAACATTTTTGAATGAAGTGGAAATTACAAAGATAGAATATGAGTATATGAAAGTTGACTGCCCAACCACACCTGTCATATACGCTCTACCCAAAAGTCACAAGAGCATGACACCACCTAGGCCCATTGTGAGCAGTAATGGATCTCTGACAGAGAACATCTCTACCTTTGCAGACCATTTTGTGAAACCCTGGGTGACCTCCCTCCTCACGTATACTAGAGACTCTATTGATTTTCTACTTTGTTTTAATCAGCGGACCATATACCTGAAAATTCTATTCTGTGTACTTTTGATGTTACCAGTCTATATACTAACATCCCCATCAAGGTGGCCTAGAGGCCCTCATGTTCCACCTCAATGAACGTCCCCCTAATGCTCTACCCAGCACCAATTGTATTGTGGACTTGGCTGAACTGGTACTAAACTCCAACTATTTTCTCTTCAGAGGAGACTTCTTCCTCCAGACCAAAGGGACAGCGATGGTGAGCACTATGGCTCCTAATTATGCTAACCTATATCTAGGTATGTTTGAAAAACAGGTGGTGCTGAATCCAGACCTTTACCCTTTTCTCTCTCCAATATTCTCCAAATTCTGAGATTTTTGGATGACATTTTTGTGATCTATACAGGCACCCAGGAAGAACTTTTGGAATTCCATGCTTATCTACACTATGAATAAACACCTTCACTTCACCATTAACTATGACCTATCACAAATCAGTTTTCTTGATGTGATGGTTATTAAAGCCAAAACATCCCTCTCTACAGATCTCTATAGGAAACCTACGGACAGCAATACCCTCCTTAGAGGTGACAGCTTTCATCCATGTTCACTTATTAAGTCTCCATATAAGTCAATTCAGTCGTATCAGAAGAATATGCAGCTCTGATGCTGCTTATCTGAAACAGACCACGGACCTCGCACAAAGATTTAAGGAAAGGGGGTACAAAAACAATTGGGTAAAACATGCCAATAATCATTTTGAAGGACTAACACAAGTGGAAAGCCTAAAACCAAAAGTAAAAGAAAAAGCAGAACATATCCCATCATGCTTTACCCAATACTCACCATTGGGGAAGGCATTTAAGGACATTCTCAGGAAGCCCTGGTACATTGATGCTGACCCACAATTGAAACTCATTGTTAAATATCCCCCACGTATGGTTTTTAAAAGACCTCCAAACTTGAGAGATATTGTGGTTAAATCTGATTACCCACCAGAGAAAAGGGAAACTTCTTTGGACAAGGTTCCGTAGGGTAATTACAAATGTGGCCAACAGGCTCAATGCAGCTTTACGTACAAATGCAACTCATTTACACACCCCCGCACAGGACAAAGATTTAAGATTAAGGGCCTGATTACTTGCATTTCCACTAATGTTATTTCCATGTTGAAATGTCCTTGTGGTCTGTCTTAGAGGGAAAACCCGTAGAAGCCTTAAGACACGGATCAGTGAGCACCGCAGCAATATAAGGACAGGTGAGACAAAAAATCTGGTTGCTGCTCAATTTGTACAAGCTGGACATCCTAATAGTTCTCTGAGATACATTGGAATAGAAATGGTCAAGATGTCACGCAGGAGAGGGCTTTCTCAGGGCTTTCTCCTATAGAGCTCCATTTTTATGGAATAGTCTGCCTACCCATGTGAGAGACGCAGACTCAGTCTCAACCTTTAAGTCTTTACTGAAGACTCATCTCTTCAGTAGGTCCTATGATTAAGTGTAGTCTGGCCCAGGGGTGTGAAGGTGAACGGAAAGGCTGGAGCAACGATCCGCCCTTGCTGTCTCTGCCTGGCCGGTTTCCCCTCTTTCCACTGGGATTCTCTGCCTCTACCCCTATTACGGGGTCTGAGTCACTGGCTTACTGGTGTTCTTCCATGCCGTCCCTGGGAGGGGTGCGTCACTTGAGTGGGTTGAGTCACTGACGTGGTCTTCCTGTCTGGGTTGGCGCCCCCCCTTGGGTTGTGCCGTGGCGGAGATCTTTGTGGGCTATACTCGGCCTTGTCCCGGGATGGTATGTTGGTGGTTGGAGATATCCCTCCAGTGGTGTGGAGGCTGTGCTTTGGCAAAGTGGGTGGGGTTATATCCTACCTGTTTGGCCCTGTCCGGGGGTTTCATCGGATGGGGCCACAGTGTCTCCTGACCCCTCCTGTCTCAGCCTCCAGTATTTATGCTGCAGTAGTTTATGTGTCGGGGGGCTAGGGTCAGTCTGTCACATCTGGAGTATTTCTCTTGTCTTTTCCGGTGTCCTGTGTAAATTTAAATATGCTCTCTCTAATTCTCTCTTTCTCTCTCTCGGAGGACCTGAGCCCTAGGACCATGCCTCAGGACTACCTGGCTTGATGACTCCTTGCTGTCCCCAGTTCACCTGGCCGTGCTGCTGCTCCAGTTCCAACTGTTCTGCCTGCAGCTATGGAACCCTGACCTGTTCACCGGACGTGCTACCTGTCCCAGACCTGCTGTCCCAGACCTGCTGGAACCCTGACCTGTTCACCGGACGTGCTACCTGTCCCAGACCTGCTGTCCCAGACCTGCTGGAACCCTGACCTGTTCACCGGACGTGCCACCTGTCCCAGACCTGCTGTTTTCAACTCTCTAGAGACAGCAGGAGCGGTAGAGATACTCTCAAAGATCGGCTATGAAAAAGCCAACTGACACTTACTCTTGTGTTACTGACTTGTTGCACCCTCGACAACTACTATGATTATTATTATTTGACCATGCTGGTCATTTATGAACATTTGAACATCTTGGCCATGTGCTGTTATAATCTCCACCCAGCACAGCCAGAAGAGGACTGGCCACCCCTCATAGCCTGGTTCCTCTCTAGGTTTCTTCCTAGGTTTTGGCCTTTCTAGGGAGTTTTTCCTAGCCACCGTGCTTCTACACCTGCATTGCTTGCTGTTTGGGGTTTTAGGCTGGGTTTCTGTACAGCACTTCAGCTGATGTAAGAAGGGCTATATAAATACGTTTGATTTGATTTGATTTGAGAGGGGACATTGAGAGGAAACTTCTTCGAAGGGAATCTTTCTGAATCCACAGGCTGAACACACCTCTTGGCCTTAACGAGGAGTTTGACTTGAAACTGTTCTTATAGTTTCAATAATTCAGAATTATGTTTTTTTAATCCTAATTGAATATTGTATGTGTATGTATATTACTATAAATATTGATCACATTCTCTCTGTATGATCATATATTTTGATACATTGAATGTTATTATTGCGAAACTATGTTATACATTTTTATTTCCTATTTCAGGAAGTGATGGCACTGAGTACTGCTCCTATTTATAGGACTTTCCACCATGGAATATGGATGCCTGATGATGACCTAAGGGTCGCAACGTTGTAAATAAATATCACATGGGAGCATGAGCAGCAGTGTGTGGCATTTTCCTTTCTGTTTTCCATTGTCCTTTATACCACACTGCTGTCTTCCAAAGGTTCAAGATTTGAGATGGGTTTTAAAGGAGAAAGGCGTTACCGTCGTACGGGAACACATAAACCCCCTTCATTGCGGGTGTTTGCATTCAGATGAAGAAGTACAAGTAACTGCCAAAATAAAAGAAACCAACATAAAGTGTCTTAATAGTGTGTTGGGCCACCACGAGACAAACCAGCTTCAATGCACCTTGGCATGGATTCTATAAGTGAGATGCAACACCATTCAGAGGGATGCAACACCATTTAGAGGGGTCTCAATTTACTGTTGCAAGTTAGATTAGTGAAATACACAAGATGTCATTTCTAAATTTGATTGTGCATCAGCAGTTTTTATCTTGTTATGTCAGACCTGCAAGCAACTGCGGCCCCACATGATGAGTTCAGATTTTTTTGGTCTCCCACCCCCATTCAAAGTTGCCCATCCCTGGTTAATATAGTTTTCATGCTCATCAAACTATTCAGTGAGTGACCTCTCGTGCCCTGTTGATGGGGGAATTATTATCCTATGGGAGCATAGCCATGGAAGCCAAAATAATGGCCTGTCCAGTATTTTATACATGACCATAAGCATGATGGGATGTGGTCCTATGTGGCTCTGTTAGTAGAGCATGGTGCTTGCAATGCCAGAGCTGTGGGTTTGATTCCCATGGGGGGACCAGTACAATTATGTTTTTGGAAAATGTATGCACTCACTACTGTAAGTTGCTCTGGATAAGAGCATCTGCTATAAATACATTAAAAAAAGGACATTTTAATTGCTCAAATAACTCTGGAACCACAAATGTGTGAAAGCACCTGCTTTCAATATACTTTGTATCCCTCATTTACTCAAGTGTTTCCATTATTTTGTCAGTTAGCTGTAAATAGTGTAAATATCCAGCGGAGAGTGTGAATTTATGCTTCTTATATTCGCCTAAATTTACTGCTCATAAACAGCTGCTCATAAACAGTATGAAACAAACAGTCAGCCGACAACTTCTAACAGGCCCATTTGGAGTGAAATCAATTACATCAATGCATAGGTATTACCATACCTCCTGTCTTTTCCCAGTGGTTGACATGACATCATAATGAATGTAAAATTGGTTGTAATGATGTCTGGGATTGCTATAACACTGCACAATTGCCTACCATTTCTTCATAGTGCAGTGCAGAACAGTGCATCAAATACAAATTATTTCTGTGTGAATTCAAATGCATTACAACCAGAATGCAAAAGGCTGTGTTGGCCAGACTAAAAAGTCGCCAGAGCCCGTGTACATGCACGCACACACACTCCCCCCCACAGCCAGACCCCTCGATGGCTCTTTTACCCCCTCCTGTCCATGGTAAGAGCTGATCAGAGATGGAACCGGTATCTCTCTCTCGCAGAGTGACAGTGCAATCACAGAGCACAGACAGCACACAGGTGTTCAGTGACAGGGAACACAGCTGATATAACACTCATTATTCATCTGAGCCAGCTGATGCTTTTATCCAAGGTGACATGGCCAACAACACAAGACACAGCTGGAGACCCAGCCAGGTGATGAGGAGGAAGAGGAGGAGGGAAGAACGGGGTTCACTATGTTCTCTGAAAGATTGTATCATCCAACAACCAACCCCTCCCAAATGTTGTTGGCACAAACCAAAACCTTCCCCACTCCACGTGTCAAAATGCAGGGAATAAGATCAGATAGGATAAGATAGTACTTCAATAATCCTCCAAGGGGAAATTGGATTGTGCCAGCCAGAACATACACAACATGAACATATACACATACCAACACAATAATTCTACCACAAGCAACAAATGAATAAGGCAATATGATGATACAGATATGCACTCTTCATTGGGCAGTAATGAAACAACAGCTAGAATATTGCTCAATGGTAAATAAATCAAATCAAAGTTTATTGGTCAGGTACACAGATTTGCTGATGTTATCACAGGTGCAGCGAAATGCTTGTGTTTCTAGCTCCAACAGTGCTGTAATACCTAACAATAAAACAAAATAAACAATACACACACAATCCAGAAATATAATGTATGAGAGCTGCCAACTTGGTGGGCAGAGAAAGATATTTACTTTACAGTAGCTGTAAAATAAATTACGCCTGGGCAAGGCACTGCAGACAATACGAAGACAGGTCTGCAGTTGGCTCTTATGTCTAACGATTATATTCATACTTTGTTCACATTGGGAAATAATTCTGTACGGTACATTGCCGAACATAATCAAACTATTATGTTTAGGACAATGCCTTGCTGTGCTGTGCCTCATCAAACAAATATAATATGTTTGTTTCGCTCTTTCCCCTTCAGTGGGAAAGGGAGATGTTTTAGTATTTGAAAAATTATTGTCTCTCTCTGGAGATCTCTTGTCTGAGTTATAGACACCTTGCAAGGTAAGCACTTCTATTTACGAGTTTGCATGCATCTTTTCATGTAGCCTATTTCCAGACAAGAGGTGTTTTCTAAATGGAGCTTGGAAAGAAGATGTGTCAGCAAGCAACAGAGAAGCTAGTGCAAGAGAACCAGTTCCTCCTCGTCTCATATACATTACTAAACAGAAATCAGACTATTCATTCAGGTTGTTTAGGGTTCAGTTGAGCTTGTAACAGCCTAAAATCTGCACGCAAACATAATTGTGTACAAAATGGATACATTATGCATTAGGGTAAAGTACTCTGGTAGAATGTTTTTACATTTTAAATTGTCTCTGACATTTCGGTGATGATTTGCATCCATAAACTGGGAATAATACATATTTCTGGGAATAATACATCATTCCAAAACAGTCATCTGAATTAAGCAAGGACCTGCATGTGCATCAAGCCTCTAAACAGAATGCAACAGGGTATTACCACTGGCATATAATTAAATGGGTCAAGGAATCTTTTCAGGTGTCAAATTCTGAATTCATTAGCTAGCATGACGATGCAATCCCATAGCAATTCTAGTTTGAACGCCATTTTGTAAAAGTCTGCAATACAGACAGACACACACAACCACTGATCAACTCTATACAGGCTGAAGTTGGATGGAACACAATGTTTGATTTGGGAAATATGTTGTGCTCCTGACTGATGTGCATAAAAAATCAATAAAAGTTATATTTTTTCTCTCTGCATTGTTGAGAGGGGCCTGTAAACATTTCACTGTTTAGTCTACACCTGTCGTGTGACAAATACAATTTGATTTAATTGATCGGCCTAGTCTGTCAATCTTATTCTGCCACCTGGTGGTTTAAATCAGAATGTTTTCCCCCCCAACATTCTGTTCAGAATGTTATTTTCAGAATATTCTACTCTATGGGTCATGAAATGGTGAAGTTGTTTTTAACTGACCCTGTTAAACCTTGGGGGGGGGTTCCAGAGGCCCCCTGTCCGTAAATTTGAGAATTTAGCATTTTTTCAAACACCTGAAACAATCAAACACCTGAAACAATCTAGAGCCATAATCATTATTTTTCTGCCTATCTATGCATACCTCTTGAACTGTCTGTGTCTTTTTTTAAAGAAACTAAATATGCTTCTCTGCATCTCTGCTAAAATCTAAGTAAAATATTGAAAGGAATGTGAGTCTTATTTAGTTATTTCTTGCTTTTCTAAAGTCTACCAAACTTGCCAGCAGGCATGCCAGCTAATATATTTAGACAAGCTCGCTGCTCTAATTAGATTGATAGCCTGAAATGGCTTCTTAGTAGCTAGTTATGAGGTTGGGAGATTAGGAACCTATCTGGGCTAGCTAAAGCCAACTTCATAACATTTCTAAGTAGCTAATACATAGTATTACAGAGAAGAAAAAAAAAACAACTAACAATTTTTTACAATTATTTTTAAAGGACTAATCTGAGGGCTCACGTGCCCTCTATAGGCATGACACCTCTGCCTGTAGTCATGGCTGCTTTGTTGTCATTGCTATTCTTACAAAGGCTTTAAAGGTGTATTGGTACTAATGTGTGTTTCTTTGCTTTATTAAAGGAAATACAGTATGTGACTCGTTTCAGGAAATGATGCGTATGTTGCGCGTCACTACTTCACAGGCATTTGAACGTAAACATATATTTTTTATCAAAATGTGTTTTTTGGCAGATATGCCTTCTGGAACATGTAATCTTTTATGTTGCTTATTAACAAACTGGTAGGCCATCTGTAAATACAAATAGAATTGTGAAATTACAAGTCTAGTTGGTTTAGCCACGCAAAAAGACAGGAACCTTCCCGCTAGCCATGATTGGCTGAGATAATGGGTGGGCTGGACATGCCGAGAGATGAGTTCAGATTGGTCTGCCAAGTAGCACTCTTCTGTCTATAACAATGGGCTGCTCAGTATGTGTAGGTAATACTTTCTAACGCTGCTTTTTTTAAGATCTCACGAATAACTGCAAAATCGTTGCCCTCCACTTTCTGGAGGACTGAGTTTTTAAATCAGTGGAATGCCCGGAGGAAGCGGAGTATGATAGCTAAGGAGATGGATAAAATTCAGGTGTTTGATTGCAAATAGGTAGAGCGAGTTGAAAAGAGAACACAGAAGGCTGTTGAATAAAACACCTGTCTCCGGACTACATCTTCAAACTAAGAGCAACCATGGCTGAGAGGGAGAAGCGTCCATCCATGTATACAGGTAAGAGTATAGCTAGCTACATTTTCAGATATTACAATTTTCAAATTTTGTCAGAAAGTCATTTTCATTGCAAGTTAAAGCATACTGTTAGCTAGCTAATGTTAGCTGTCTGGCTCGCTAGCTAACATTACGTGTATGATCTGTGTAGTAATATTATTCATATCTCAGCGACATTTGCATTACTAGTTATAGATTATATGTTAGCTAGCTAGCTAGCTAACATTGAATCTAGCTGGTTAGCTACCTGCAGATTCATGCAGGGTAATAACATTATGAGTTGGGATTATGGTTCACGTGTCTAAACAAAAGACTCCACTATGCAAGGTACCATTTCACTGTATCGTTTACACCTTCTGTATCCTGTGCATGTGACAAATAAACTTTGATTTTATTTGATATAGTGAGTGTTTACCAGAGATGGTAACGTGAAGAACAGCATTATCTGCACCAAAGTCAAATTGGGTTATACTGTTAGGCCAACCAGACAGTGTCCAAGTTCTAAAATTCTCCGGTATCATTTATTTTGTCACACTCACAACCATAAACTATTTTCTGTAATTTGCTTGCCATTAACTTGTAAATAATGATCTTGTTGTGAGGTATATGATGGGATCATTATCTGCATTAACTGCCGAAGCCAGCTAACTTAACATTAGCTAGCTAGCTAACAAGCTAGAAACTAACCAAAACATTGTTTAGAAAGTTGCTTTTAGTTGCCTGGTTTGCTCGATTGACATATACTAAACTCATTTTTAAATGGATGGGTTCATTAGTGTTAAAATACACCAGTTATGCTATCTTGAACCACCAGGCTGCTGATGTCATGAATGTGAATCATTAAAGACATGGGTGGGGCAAAGGCTGAAGAGGGTGTGAACAATGCTGAATGGGTGTAGACAAAGAAGAGCTCTCCAGTACGAGTTCCAAAATATTCAAGGAACATTATCAAAACAATTGTGTTATAAGTTTATCAACTGTCAAAGCAGAATTACTTTCCTATTGTTCCTCAGCTGTAGTGTATGATATACCATGTTCTAGCTCTGAGTCTCTACTTTTATCCAATGTAAAAAAACACCATTTCAAATTTTGCTACATAAGACCGAATCGAGCCAGTCGGTCACATATATGATTTTGTCATTAGACTATATTTCTGTGGAGGTGGGAGTAAAATGGATTTGTGACAACCATCACAAAATACGGTTGATTAAATACCTTTTTGCCAAGCTACATGTAAGTGTTTCTGTCTTACTGCAACACTAGATAAGGAATCAAGGCAAAGGACAATATTTTCCAAGCCAGGCTTCCTTTATCCATGCATTATCATAAATTAGACAATTTTCATTCGTCTGGTTTGGTTTCTGAGTGGTATTTATCAGTTCACATTGACATTTTTCAAAGAGTGAGAGTTTTTCAAAGAGCAGGAGGACTCCTTGTTTTTTGGCACTGCGATGGAAAAAATATTTTCAATTATGGGGAATTTATGCCAGCTTTCACAGCTGAAGTGTTTGAAATCCAATTGAGAAACTAGATCGTTAGCTTGCCAGCTAGCACCCAGGGCCCTTTGTAAATAAGATTGTTATCTCTGGGTAAACAGAGGAGCCCATGTTTTTCTGGGAGAAATGGATCTCTGTGGAGCATCATGTTTTTTGTTAGTGCAAGACGGTGCCGCCGACAAGGTTAGTTTGAAACAATTTAAGGCCCTGGGCCATAGAGACTAGAAGCAGGATGGTTCTCAACTATCTAAGATTTAGTGTTGGCTAGAGGTGATGCCTGGCGGGATTCTCTTGGTTGGAATAGGTATGTTTGAAAGCCCGGTGGCTCTAGAGTAAAATATTTGAGAGCTGCTAGAAGCTGCTGCCAGGCCTCCTCTACAGTAAGTGGTCATCAATTTCTATCATAGACAATGTCAGGACATCTCAGAGAGATAACTGAACAAAAATGGAATGAGACCTTCAGTTTAAGTAAACAGATAGGCAGTAAGTAGAAAGGAGCGTTTCTCAACCCTGAGTATTTATTACTGTCACACAGGCGTGCACACACATACACACACACACACACACACACACACACACACACACACACACACACACACACACACACACACACACACACACACACCTTCAGATAAGGTTGACCAGCGGTAATTGTGGTCACACACACACACATTCAACATAATAACATGGCACTAATTGTGGAGTTACATCATGTGAGTTTTAGAACACACATCTCTATGAGTTACTATTTAATCTAATGTGGTAAGGTAGGTTTCCTGGTCTAGATTCCGTTCGCATGAAGTGTCTGCTAGGTTGTCATCACCGTCAAGGACTGCGGTATCATCACAATTATGCTGGGTGCTTATTGCCTAACCTAATAAGATCAACAACCTGACAGACTGCTTTCTCATTGTCTCCAAGAAGCAAGAGTGTTAGTGTGACAACTGTCAGTGAATGGTTTACATAATAGGCACAAGTAATACACAGTAATAACACACTAGGACTAGGACTCTCAGTCAACAGCAAATCCTAAATGTTCTGACAGAAAGGTACATGTATGAACGACATGTATGAAAAGGGTAATCATTCAGGTCAATCCAGTGAACACAGAATAAATGTGATGTGTCCAAAGGCATCCTATTCCCTATATCGGGCACTACATTCGAATAGGGAACCATTTGGGACTCATCCATTTACCAGCCACTCATCATCTTTCCTGTAGTTTTCATGTTCCTATCTGGAGAGCCTGACTGACTGCCTGGTTTCCACAGTGACAATACTTCATTAGAGAAGTGGACTGCAGAGAGAGGGTGGCTTCATGAGTAGAAATCTTAGTCGTATTATATAAGCAGTATAGAACACACAGCTGCAGCTATGACACAGCAACAGACAGAGAATAACTTAATCTGCAGAATGGGACAAAAGCTCCATGAACTCCATTTGTCAAACATATTTATACTCAAGCTCAAAGAATTCAATTTATCAAAGGTATTTAGCTACAATATCAAAGACATGCTCCAACCTGCGCTAAAAGGAGGTGCTCTGCCCAATAGCGTCTATGCTCAATTTGATCAGTCTGATAAGAGGTGGTTCCCTGATCAGTAAGATTCCCATTTACTTTTGTTACCAAATAATATTTCATGTTTACCTTTTTTATTAATTGTTTTCACATGTGATGAGTGATGGTCAAATTATATATTCATTTCTAGGAACAAGCCAAATATTTAATGTCAGTTGTCTCTCTCACGCCCTCTCTCAGCCAACCAACTGTGACGTACAGATGCTATTAGCTAGCTAGTACACAACAAGGAAACAATGTCCAGGTTTGTACTAATGCCACCATTTTTTTTTTTCAGTCAAACAGTAGCCAAAATCTGTTATTTTCTTCAAGAATTAATGGGTATATAATTAATTGAAGTGACCATCAACAGCTGTAAATATCACCTCTTGTACCATTAACGCATGCAGGTAAAACCTAACTGGATAGTGGCGCTGGAGGGTATGGCTGCCGTTTTACGGTCTCCTAACCAACTGTGCTATTTTGTTAGTTTTTTCGCATTGTTTGTAACTCATTTTGTACATACTGTTCCTGCTACCGTCTCTTATGACTGAAAAGAGCTTCTGGACATCAGAACAGCAATTACTGACCTCAAACTGGACAAAGATTTTTTCTTTAATGAGTCCGATGCGAAGGAAATACTGCTTTGTCGGGATCAGGCCCAAATCCCTGTCATCCGCATGAAGAAAAGATGGAGAAAAAGGGGGAGGAGGGCGGCGTGCCTTGTGAGAATTAGTCGGCGAATAGGTAAACCACCACTACTCTTCATATTATTGGCCAACGTGCAATCATTGGAAAATAAACTGGACAATCTACGATTAAGACTATCCTACCAACATGACATTAAAAACTGTAATATCTTATGTTTCACCGAGACGTTGCTGAGCGACAACATGGATAATAAAGAGCTGGCTAGGACAGAGCATCTACGTCTGGTAAGATGAGGGGCGGGGGTGTGTGTCCATTTGTCAATAACTGCTGGTGCGTGATGTCTAATATTAAAGAAGTCTCGAGGTATTGCTCAACTGAGGTAGAATACCTCATGATAAGCTGTAGACCACACTATCTACCAAGAGAGTTCTGGCAATTAGACCACACTCAATGAGCTGTATAAGGCCATATAAGGCTGTATTTGGTGGTGTTGCCTTTAGATTGTTTTACTTGGGTGAAAGATTTCGGGTAGCCTTCTACAACCTTCCCAGCATAAGTTGGGTGAAATTTGGCCCATTCCTCCTGACAGAGCTGTTGTAACTGAGTCAGGTTTGTAGGCCACCTTGCTCGCACACGCTTTTTCAGTTCTGTCCACAGATTTTCTATTGGATTGAGGTTAGGGCTTTGTGATGGCCACTCCAATACCTTGATTTTGTTGTCCTTAAGCCATAACTTTGGAAGTATGCTTGGGGTCATTGTCCATTTGGAAGACCCATTTGCGACCAAGCTTCAACTTCCTGACTGATGTCTTGAGATGTTGCTTCAATATATCCACATAATTTTCCTACCTCATGATGCCATCTATTTTGTGAAGTGCACCAGTGCCTCCTGCAGCAAAGCACCCCCACAACTTGATGCTGCCACCCCTGTGCTTCACAGTTGGGATGGTGTTCTTCGGCTTGCAAGCCTCCCCCGTTTTCCTCCAAACATAACGATGGTCATTATGGCCATACAGTTCTATTTTTGTTTCATCAGACCAAAGGACATTTCTCCAAAAAGTATAATCTTTGTCCCCATGTGCAGTTGCAAACCATAGTCTGGCGATTTTGGAGCAGTGGCATCTCCTTGCTGAGCGGCCTTTCAGGTTATGTCGATATAGGACTCGTTTTAATGTGGATATAGATACTTTTGTACCTGTTTCCTCCAGCATCTTCACAAGGTCCTTTGCTGTTGTTCTGGGATTGATTTGCACTTTTCACACCAAAATATGTTAATCTCTAGGAGACAGAACGCATCTCCTTCCTGAGCGGTATGACGGCTGTGGTGTTTATACTTGCGTACTACTTTTTGTACAGATGAACGTGGTACCTTCAGGCGTTTGGAAATTGCTCTCAAGGATGAACCAGACTTGTGGAGGTCTAAAAATAAATCTGACGTCTTGGCTGATTTTTGGGGATTTTCCCATGATGTCAAGCAAAAAGGCACTGAGTTTGAAGGTAGGCCTTGAAATACATCCACAGGTACACTTCCAATTGACTCAAATGAAGTCAATTAGCCTATCAGAAGCTTCTAAAGCCATGACATCATTTTCTGGAATTTTCCAAGCTGTTTAAAGGCACAGTCAACTTAGTGTATGTAAACTTCTGACCCACTAGAATTGTGATACAGTGAATTATAAGTGAAATAATCTGTCTATAAACAATGTTGGAAAAATGACTTGTGTCATACACAAAGTAGATGTCCTAACCGACTTGCCAAAACTATAGTTTGTTAACAAGAAATTTGTGGAGTGGTTGAAAAACGAGTTTTAATGACTCCAACCTAAGTGTATGTAAACCTCCGACTTCCACTGTATATAAGACAACTGCTGGGACTACCCAGGCAGAGCTTCTGATTGACATGTGTACTGAGGTGCATTAAGTTGGTTGGATCCTCTCCAGCGCGCTGACAATAAACAATTATTATTATTAAGATTGACTTCAAGTGTCCCTGTGTCAGAATTTCCACGACACTGCTTACAAGCAAAAACTAAAGCAGGAAGTACCAGTGACTCGTTCAATATGGAAGTGGTCAGATGACGCGGATGCTATGCTACAGTTCTGTTTTGCTAGCACAGACTGGAATATGTTCCGGGATTCATCCAATTGGCATTGAGCCTTAGTCACCGGCTTCATCAATTAGTGCATTGACAACATCGTCCCCACAGTGACCGAAGCAGAACCAGCCAGAAGCCATGGATTACAGGCAACATCCGCACCGAGCTAAAGGCTAGAGCTGACGCTTTCAAGGAGTGGGACACTAATCTGGACGCTTATATGAAAACCCGCTATGCCCTCAGACGAACCATCAAAGAGGGCTTGCAAACTATTATGGACTACAAAGGGAAACCCCGCCACGAGCTGCCCAGTGACGCGAGCCTACCAGATGAGCCAAATGTATTTTATGCTCGCTTCGAGGCAAGCAACACTGAAGCACGCATGAGAGCACCAGTTGTTCCAGATGACTGTGTGATCATGCTCTCCGTAGCTGATGTGAGCAAGACCAATAAACAGGTCAGCATTTACAAAGCCGCTATCCCTGACCAAGTCTGTAATACCTACATGTTTCAAACAGATCACCATTGAACCTGTGCCCAAGAAAGTGAAGGTAACCTGCCTAAATGAATCTTAATCGCACTCCACACTGCCCTTTCCCACCTGGACAAAAGGACCTAACACCTATGTGATTAAGCTGTTCATTGACCACAGCTAAGCATTCAACACCATAGTGCCCACAAAGCTCATCGCTAAGCTAGGGACCTTGGGACTAAACACCTCCCTCAGCAACTGGATCCTGGACTTCCTCACAGGCTGCCCCCAGGTGGTAAGGGTAGGCACGAACACATCTGCCACGCTGATCCTCAACACTGGGGCCCCTCAGGGGTGCGTGCTTAGTTCCCTCCTGTACTCCCGGTTCACCCATGACTGTGTGGCAAATCACGACTCCAACACCATCATTACGTTTGCTGACGACAACAGTGGTAGGCATGATCACCGACAACGATGAGACAGCCTATAGGGAGGAGTTCAGAAACCTAGAAGTGTGGTGCCAGGACAACAACCTCTCCCTCAATGTGAGCAAGACATAGGAGCTGATAGTGGACTGTAGGAAAAGAAGGGCCGGACAGGCCTCCATTAACATCGACGGGGCTGTAGTGGCGCGGGTCGAGAGTTTCAAGTTCCTTGGTGTCCACATCACCAACGAACTATCATGGTCCAAATATACCAAGAGGGAACGACAACACCTTTTCCCCCTCAGGATACTGAAAAGATTTGGCATTGGTCCCCAGATCCTCAAAGTTATACAGCTGCACCATCGAGAGCATCACCGCCTGGTATGGCAACTGCTCGGCATCTGACCGTAAGGCGCTACAGAGGGTACTGCGGCCCAGTACATCACTGTGGCCAAGCTTCCTGCCATCCAGAACCTATATATTAGGCGGTGTCAGAGGCCCCAAAAATGTTCAAAGACTCCAGTCACAGTCTGTTCTCTCTGCTACCACACGGCAAGCGGTAACGGAGCGCCAGGTCTAGGTCCAAAAGGCTCCTTAACAGCTTCGACCCCAAAG
The DNA here is from genome assembly GCF_965601325.2 of Salmo salar. Lineage (NCBI taxonomy): Eukaryota > Metazoa > Chordata > Actinopteri > Salmoniformes > Salmonidae > Salmo > Salmo salar. Next base: position 37,673,626 of record NC_138291.1, read on the forward strand.
ACTTCTGAACAATTAATCAAATGGCCACCCAGACTATTTAAATTGACCCCCCCCCCCCCTTTGTTTTTACACTGCTGATATGCGCTGCTTATTATCTATGCATAGTCTCTTTACCCCTACCTACATGTACAAACTTCCTCGACTAAACTGTACCCCCGCACATTGACTCGGTACCGGTACCCCCTGTATATAGCCTTGTTATTGTTATGTAATCTTCTTGTGTTACTTCTTGATTTATTTCTTTAGGGAATTGTTGGTTAAGGGTTTGTAAGTAAGCATTTTACGGTAAGGTCTACACCGGTTGTATTCGGCGCATGTGACAAATAAAATTTAATTTGATTTAAAAACAGGATTCAGGATGGATGACAGGGTTGCTGAGACCTATACCCTGCTGAAGACAGGGCATTCTGACATTTCTCTTCTTTCATTTTACTTCTGACAGGCCAGCCTCTCGGTCGGAGAGTGCTATTGTTTGCTTTTAACAGGCTTTCAGGCCTGCCGGTAGTGCCTGTAAGACATCCATTATGGCCTGTGAGCCCTCTCTCTCCAATCATTCGCCCATTGTCAGTTCACAGCTGACAAGCTGCCTTCTTCTCTCTGTCTACTATCTCTCAGAAAAATCAATGCGATCTGATTTTGTGCCACCCTTGTCAGAGTACTGTCAGAGCGCTATCTGAGTAATTAGAGTGGGATTTTTCTGAAATGCCATCGGCCGACAGACATGAACTCTTCCATTTTGTATGTGCATAGGTGATGCTCAATATCCACACAAGGCCATAACAAGGGAATTGAATGAAAAAAGAAATAAACAAGTGGAATAAACCAGTCGAGTGCAGGTTATCTAAAGGCCATCAGAGGGTTTGTAGTGGTTAGTAGCTCACATAACCTGCCAGCCAGGCAGCCAGGCCTCCTGAGGATGCCAGAGCCAGAGAGATGGACTTGAATGGACAGGAGGGGACAGCATACAGGGTGCAAAGCCGATCCCGTCTGTGATGAATTTCTCACTAGGCGACCATATCCCCTGAGTCAGCGAATTAGTCTGGGCACTGTGAGTGGTCAAGGTAAGGAAGGCAGGCAGGCAGAGGAGATAGAGTCATCTTAAGCACCTGCACACAAAGTTCAAGAGAGCTCCAGCTTGAGAGCGCTCCAGAACTTAGAGCGGGTCATTTTAGTGCCAAGAAGTATGAAAGGATATCTCGATAGAAAAAAAACTCTAAAACATTGAGAATTTAGACACAGGGGGACCCCCAAACCTCTGTGTCAGCACTCCAACCTCCCATTGAAAGCTGTTCAATAAATCTCAGCCCTGTTGCCTCTCAGCCCTGAAAAGTGCCTTCAAACAAACTTGTTAAGCAGGAATTTGAGTTGTGTTTTTGTGGTATATATCACAGCTATCTGGGTACCTCTCCAGAGGGGGTGGATGCTGGAGAGATTGAGAAGGTACTTAAATGTGTATTATTGCCATGTCAAGTGTGGGAAAGCGGCCAGGATCATCGTGTTACTGGTCAGAGCTGTCGAATGAGAGCCCTTATCCACATAAGCTCTGCCTCTCCAGCCAAGCAAGAGACATTGTGATATATTACCCCAGCTGCCCGCCTGGAGTTCATTGGCTGAAGCCATCAAACTGCTCTCCACACACTCACACACCACTTCCAGCACCTATAACAGTACAGTTTAGAGATGGTTCTTGAATGCCTTCAGCAGGGGGGCTGCCCCTTTACTGCCTCAATATCACAGGTAAGTGATAAACCTCAAAGTTCGCAAACATGGTCATACACACACACACACACACACACACACACACACACACACACACACACACACACACACACACACACACACACACACACACACACACACACACACACACACACACACACACACAGTCCCTAAGTGACTCCCTAGCAAGGAAACTGTAGTTTATCTGTGCTGCAGTTTATCCCCCATCATGTATTATTCAAGGCCCACTCCTGGTAAAAGGCTCAATAATGTATCAGATAAATAGGATATCTGATGTTAAGCATGTGGCCCATATCCAGTGACCAGGCTTAAGTAGGATTACTTCATGAGCAGAGCACTGCAGTGGCTAAGAGCAGGGGAAGGAAGGCCACACAGTAATCTGGGCCTGCAATCACAAAGAAGAGAAGAAAGGCCTCCATTATCAGAGGCAGGAGTCAGGACGCATTTATTCATTCTCTATGCTGACGTGTAAGGAAGTGGAACTCAATCAATAAGAAGAGAGGTGGAAAGCGATTGAAGGGACCAACTCTGATCTGGTTGGTTGTAACATCTTTTAACATTATAGCATGGTTTTGATCCACCTCTGGATTTATCAACCCACTAAACTACACACAACCATGAGAACCATACATCACTGTAGTTTGGTTGCTGCCTCTTCATCTCATCTTTCTTGATTTAAAACATGCATCACTCTGACATTATATTACCCAGCTTGGATCAACATAACCATGAGATTAAATAGCAATGTTTTAATATCCTTAAAATTGAGTATTGTGTCTATATTGTTAATCAAGTGGTGGCATTCCACACTGCCTGTTGTGTTTATTGCCAGGTGACTGGATCAAGCTATCAAGCATGTGAATCCTCCACACCTCCACACCCTTCAATAAGACTTGGTTTTAGAACTGTTAAGGGTGAGATACCAATAAACATATATTACAGCAACAAACAACAGATGCATGCTCCAGAACCAACATAACAATAGTTCACTTTTTTGATAGAAGACAACAATTGCTGGAGGAGTGATGTTTGTAATGTTGGTTTCCTATTGGTAGGTTAGTTCATGGGTCTACCTGAAACCCAGAAAATAATGATTGTGGCCATTTATAAGCCTGAAGGGATGGTTTCTTCCCAAAAAAAAGCATAATCATAATAATTGTTCCATTGATATTTATCTTTGCTGCAAAACGTTTTTTCTGTGTTGTAGAGAATCACACAAAAGTAAAAAGGAGAATATTACATTACATTAAAGAGATGATGTACTGGTTTAATATTTTCCTTCCTAAACGTACCTTTTCCTTCACATGTATGTTGTTATGAGAATCTAAATCCTTGTGGCCATGCTCATTAGCCCATTCTTAATGTTTTCATAATCAATGTTTCCAGCTCAGCCTTTTCTCCACACTGCTTCAATTGATCTCATTAATTGGTAGCTCTGTGACAAGGATGAATACTTAAAGGTTTCAGTCGCGAGAGAGAGAGAGAGCGAGAGAGAGAGACAAAGAGAGAGAGAGCGAGAGAGAGAGAGAGAGAGAGAGAGAGAGAGAGAGAGAGAGAGGCTTGGATGTCCTAATATGATTGCAGACTGCAGTGGTGGTGTGGTGTAATTGCTAGTTTAGAGATTATTTTATTGTGTATGACAGCAGATGGGGAACAGTAGAGATGACAGCTTGGGCTCCAGGCACGCCACACTGACTGTGGCTCCGCTGTGCTGTCTGACTGGCTGCCTCTGCCTGCCTCACAGATGCTCCTTTTTAATATTTTAATATTTTATTCAGACCTACATGGGTTCAAATGATTTAGCTGCTGATTGAGTTTGCCTGCTGCAAAAGAACTAACAGAAAAGTCCCGCAAGGTTAAACCTCGTCCACCTGGCACTCCAGACAAACACTTAGTGTCTGAAAGATTTCAGATAGTATTTGAACCCAGGTCTGCTTTTATTCAGATCAATCACACAGACACCCATAGAATGTCAGCTGCAATGCACACTGGGAATGAATAACTAGAGGGGTCGATGCAGGGCCGGCGTTATGGTGGGCCCTAGGGGGCCTGTACCTTCTTGCCCATCCAAATAAAATATTGAAATATTGATCATTTATTTGACGGAGACGCATGCCAACAGAAAGATGCATCAATCTCAGATAAAGCATCTGAGCGAGGGAAACAGCTCCCCTCTGTCTCCGTACACGTGGACCATGAATCTGACACTGTCTGGACAAAAGGAGTACGGCATGTCATACTTTTTCTGTCCAGACAGTATCAAATACATGGGATAAATATAGTAAGACAGAGGGGCGCTGTTTCGCTCACTAGTTTCAGCAGAGAGGAAGAGGAGAAGCGAGAGGGCTCACTCTCGCCAAAATCTGTCCTGAATAAACCCAATGCGTTTCTATGGGCATAATATGCAGACCTAAGCTTGTCGTCTGCATTCCCAGCTTTGGGACAATGACTCGTATTGTTAGGGCGGAGACATGAGCATCTCGTCATTATATACAAATCTCTGGTTTCAGCCACTTGCGAATTAGAAAAGAAAAGTTGTCGGGTGAACCGTTTGGATGCTGGCTTCCCCTAAAGTAAATTGCTGTTTTGCCGAAAATATATAATTACGCCTGTCTATATAAAGTCAATAGAAATACTTTACCAGAGCCTGACTGGCCACAGAGGATCATTAGCTTATTTGAAAAAAGAACTAGCTGTGGATTTGTTTCAAATCACAACAGGCCTATGCCTATTTGCAAAGCCATGAATTTGGGCAGAGCGCGTGGCAATATTTCTTGCTGATTATTGAGTTGCAGCTCTCAGTGAAAAGCAAATGTGTGAAGATAATGTGTCTTGAGTATAATTTAAAATGTTGAGACAAGAAGAAGGGGAGAAGTGTGTGGCGAAGATATGGGGGAGTCTCTCTCCAGAATGCATGCACTCAGCTCTCCAGAATGTGCTGCACTCAGCTCTCCAGAATGTGCTGCACTCAGCTCTCCAGAATGTGCTGCACTCAGCTCTCCAGAATGTGCTGCACTCAGCTCTCCAGAATGTGCTGCACTGTCTCCCACCAATTCTTGTACCTTCATTGTTTCATTGTGTAAATTGTTTGCCTTTGATTGTTTATTTGTATCAATTCATCATTACATATATAACCAGTAGGCCTAGTAGATGTACTGTTAACCCCTTTCATTTGGTCACATTACATGAATTTCTGTTAATGCATGTATTACATGTATTACATTCTCATTCTCAGAGTGGAAACATTGTTTGCAGAGTTCACAACCTGCTACACTTGTGAGAAACAAGTTTTGGTATATTTCATAAGCATCAATTTTGAGTTTTGTCCATTTTTTCATAGTTTTTTGTTTGGAGTGCTCCATGTGAACAATGAGCATGTGTGTGATTTCTCTGTCCTGATTGTCAGCTTTAGGCCTATGTATTTTACTTAGTTGATGATGGAAGTTAGGCCTACTGCTGCATTGGCCTATAGGCTATATCTGAGTTCAATGATCTTTAGCCACCAATGGATCACTGTGTATCAATGTGTCCATATGGCAAAGGATGGTGCTTTTGCATTAGTTGAATTTTAACTTTTAGGCTTTTATCAATCTAATTTGTATTGTTATGATTAGCCATTTGACAATCATTTTGAGAAACTAAAACGTTTTTATTGTAATGAAACTGCTCCATGAAAACGCGCAAATAAACATAATTACTGGCACACAGACAGGTAGAAAATCTAGGATAAATTGTAAGCTTCCCCGGACATGAAACTCATGAGTTGCCTATGGTCTTCGTGCAAGGGCATGTGAAAAAATGGGCCACCTATAGAAATCAAATGCCCTTCCAACTGATTCCTTCTGGCGTTGGCCCGGGGTCATTGGTGCAATACGTGCGCATCCAGAGTATTGAACATCGAACTGTGCTGTTAGTCATATAGACAGAAAGTAAAGGTGCCAAACGTTGTGGAATACAGAATCTATTACGTTTTGTGAGTTATATTATCTTTGGTTCCTCTCCAGGTGCCTCATTTATAAACCGTGAGTATTTACAAAATACACCCCAAAATGTGCATGCGCCAGTTTTCACAAAAGTTGGCATTTATAAAAATGGAACTTCACGCGAGATGTGCTCACCTCCCCGCAAACTTTAGACCATGAGTACGCACATCTGCTAGTGGTTGAAAGATTGTATTGCAGTGTCACAGGATCCAACGAAAGTGGCGCCCCTCCTCGGTCGGGCGGCGCTCGGCGGTCGTCGTCGCCGGCCTATTAGCTGCCACCGATCGTTGTTTCTGTGTCTTTCAGTTTTGTCTGTCTGTTCCGCACCTGTTTTGTGTATGTCATTAGTGGGGGCTTATTTAAGGTGTGTTTTCAGTTGGGATTTTGTGCGGGATTGTTTATTGTCCACGTTGTGTTACCGACAATTATTATCGAAGGATTTACCGGGCTGCGCTCCTTGCCTTTTTGTGCCTTGGAATTATATTTTGTGTTTTATGGGAAAGTGTTTCTCCCAGGCGAACTTTGTATAGCGCCCTGTGCTTTTCGGCGTTTGTGTGTGTCAGTTTTATTAAAAGACACTCACCTCCAGCACCTCTGTCTCCTGCATTTGATTCCGCCTATCCGCCAGTCCAAATCAGACGTGACATGCAGGCTGGAAAGTAGAGGTATTTTGTGCAAATGGGAGATATGTGACAGAGTTGATGGACACCCTATGTTCATTAATGGACAGAAAGTTCCACAGAATTGAATATAATCACGTGTTATCAGAAACCGCTGCAATTTTCCCAATGTTAAGAAGTTAGCCTTCAGTGATGCCAGAGTGAATGATGAGGCTCTTCAAAGAATAACCTCTTCAGCAGAGAGGGACAGCCCCAGCAGTCAGCTGGCTCAGGCACCAGGGCAAAAGGAGGAAGAGGGAGCAGATGGAGCAGAAGCACCAGCAGTAGTGCCACAAACATCTGCTGTTTGGATGCTATTTGACTAGAGAGCAACTGGGGATGCAGCACGAAGGAATCCCTCAGCAGATGCCATAATGGAGGTCCGATCCTATTTGGGGGATCTGCAGATCCTCTGAGCTGGAGGAAGACCAAGGCCTTTGTCTACCCACAGCTTACTAAAGTCATGAAAGGGAGACTGCATAGTGGCCAAATCATTCCCACATCCGTTCAAATAATTACTGAGAGAAGAAACCGCATCAGCCCCTCGAAAGTGAGGCAGCTTGCATTTCTGAATGCGAATCTCTCATAAAAGCAAAATATGGTCAGCATTGCTGTCTGCTGCTGGTTATAACATGGCAATAAGAGAGAGCAAGAAAAGAGGGACCAGTTTAATGTTTTAAGTGGGATGCTGCAGATTTATATGCACTTTGTTTATATACATTAAAAAGTTATACTTTAAATACAAAAAATATATATATATTTTATTTCACCTTTATTTAATCAGGTAGGCAAGTTGAGAACAAGTTCTCATTTACAATTGCGACCTGGCCAAGATAAAGCAAAGCAGTATGACACGTACAACAACACAGAGTTACACATGGAGTAAAACAAACATACAGTCAATAATACAGTAGAAAAATAAGTCTATATACAATGTAAGCAAATGAGATAAGGGAGGTAAAGGCAAAAAAAGGCCATGGTGGCAAAGTACATACAATATAGCAAGTTGTAAGGGCTGTCGTCGGAAGAAGACCAAAATGCAGCGGAGTTAGTGTTCGTCATCTATTTAATTACGGCAAGAACACTATACAATACAAAACAATAAACAGACAACCAAAACAGTCCTGTCACGTTTAACACAGTAACACGAACAGAAACAATTACCCACAAAACCCCAATGGAAAAACATGCACTTATGTGTGACTCCCAATCAACAACAACGAACTTCAGCTGTGCCTGATTTGGGAGCCACACACACGGCCCAAAACAAAGAAATACAAACACATAGAAACAGAACATAGAACGCCCACCCAATGTAACACCCTGGCCTAACCAAAATAAAGAACAAAAAACCCCTCTATATGGCCAGGGCGTTACAGTACCCCCCCCCCCCCCCAAGGTGCGGACTCCGGCCGCAAAACCTGACACTGAAGGGGAGGGTCTGGGTGGGCCCTCTTACGGCGGCGGCTCAGGTGCGGGACGTAGCCTCTGCCCCACCCTTGGCGTCGCCCTCTTAGGTGGCGCACCTGGCCGCGCCGAAGGTCTGGTGGGCGACCCTGGCTTCGCCCGGCTGGCGGGCGGCGCTTGCTGCGCCCGGCTGGCGGGCGGCGATGGCTTCGCCCGGCTGGCGGGCGGCGATGGCTGCGCCCGGCTGGCTGGTGTCCCTTGCTGTGCCCGGCTGGCGGGCGGCGATGGCTGATCCGGGCAGACGGGCCACTCTGGCTGATCCGGGCAGACGGGCCACTCTGGCTGATCCGGGCAGGCGGGCCACTCCGGCAGCTCCGGCACGGCGGGCCACTCCGGCAGCTCCGGCACGGCGGGCCACTCCGGCAGATCCGGCACGGCGGGCCACTCCGGCAGATCCGGCATGGCGGGCCACTCCGGCAGGGCGGGCCAATCCGGCAGATCCGGCACGGCGGGCCACTCCGGCAGATCCGGCACGGCGGGCCACTCTGGCAGATCCGGCTCAGGATTCACCAGGCTGGGGAGACATGAGGGAGGCCTGGCTCTGGGCGCAGGCCCTGGACTCACCAGGCTGGGGAGACCCGCTGGAGGCCTGGTCTGAGGAGGCGGCACAGGAGAGACCAGGGTGGAGGGATCCACCGGAGGACTGGTCCTTGGAGGAGGCACAGGCTTGACCAGGATGAGGAGACCCACTGGAGGACTGGTCTGTGGAGGAGGCACAGGCTTGACCAGGATAGGGAGACCCACTGGAGGACTGGTCCGTGGAGGAGGCACGGGCTTGACCAGGATGGGAAGACATGCAGGAGGCCTGGATCTGGGCGTAGGCACAGGACGTGCAGGGCTGGGAAGACATGCAGGAGGCCTGTTTCTGGGCGCAGGCACAGTCTTCACCAGACAACCAGCACGCACCTCAGGACGAGTATGGAGAGCTGCCTCAGGTGACATCATTTCCACGACACGCTCCGTAGGGCGAATGCCGTGCCTTATGCACCAAACTAGCAGCTCTCTCATCTCTCTCTCCTTTAATTTCCCCATTAACTCCTTCACAGTCTCTGCCTCGTACCCCTCGCTCACCTCCAATGTCAACCCGACTGGCTCTGGTTCCGACCTCGGCTCCGCCGACTGTCCCGTGTGCCCCCCCCAAAAAAATAATTGGGGCTGCCTCTCGTGCTCATTGCGCTCTCTCTCCTCATAATATCGCCTCTCCGCTCTCGCCGGTTCAATCTCCCACTGCGGGAGGCGATACTCCCCAGCCTGAGTCCATGGTCCCTCTCCGTCCAGTATCTGTTCCCATGTCCACGAGTCCATCAAGCTGTACTCCTGTTGCTCCTTCCTCCTCCGCTGCTTGGTCCTGGTTTGGTGGGTAATTCTGTAAGGGCTGTCGTCGGAAGAAGACCAAAATGCAGCGGAGTTAGTGTTCGTCATATATTTAATTACGGCAAGAACACTATACAATACAAAACAATAAACAGACAACCAAAACAGTCCTGTCACGTTTAACACAGTAACACGAACAGAAACAATTACCCACAAAACCCCAACGGAAAAACATGCACTTATGTGTGACTCCCAATCAACAACAACGAACTTCAGCTGTGCCTGATTTGGGAGCCACACACGGCCCAAAACAAAGAAATACAAACACATAGAAACAGAACATAGAACGCCCACCCAATGTAACACCCTGGCCTAACCAAAATAAAGAACAAAAAACCCCTCTCTATGGCCAGGGCGTTACACAAGTAAAACACTGGAAGAGTAGATTTGCAGTGGAAGAAAGTGCAAAGTAGAAATAGAAATAATGGGGTGCAAAGGAGCAAAATAAATAAATAAATACAGTAGGGGAAGAGGGTACTTGATTGGGCTAAATTATAGATGGGCTATGGACAGGTGCAGTAATCTGTGAGCTGCTCTGACAGCTGGTACGTAAAGCTAGTGAGGGAGATAAGTGTTTCCAATGTTTCAAATGTTTAATAGTATTATTTTTCATTGCAAACCAATGCATTTTCAAATACACTGTGGTTAAGGTAGAGTATGATTTCATTTAGTAATTTAATTAGAATTGTTTTAACACCAATCATAGTCAAACTATCGCAAACTATTTGACTTGAAAAAATACAGTTTGGGAGCCAAAAGAGCAGGCTCTTTTTGGTGAGCTGAGCCTAACGAGCCGGCTCACTGAAAAGAGCCGAATGCCCATCAGTAATGTGCATCTCTCGTTTAATGGGACCTAGTAGCCTAGTAAATAGATAGGCTATATGTATTTAGAGTTTTGCATTATCATAGGCAGCGCGGTTTATAATACCGGTATATAGTCGAATTTAACAGCTGATCTTTTACATTGAAATAGGCATATGTATCAAGTTTAAGGTTTGTATTGTCATGTGAACAAGTAGGCTACAGTGAAATGTATTTATTGCTTGTTATTTCCCAACAATGCAGTAATGAATATCAGTAGTACTGTACAATATATATTTAAAAAAAACAGTAGCCTGCCCTACGTTTCAGAACTCGCGGGAAGGCCATCATCTTTAGGTTGGTGAAAAAGTCATAAAACATTGCTGAATTCAAACGTTCTGCTGACAGATCCATGACAATTTGCCATTGTTTTCTCGTTCCGAAACTGCCACAGTCCTTTTCCAGATACAGCATAAATTACTGCTAAAGATTAAAATATTCTGCCAACACAGTAAATAGACCACTAAAATATTTGACAGTATTTGTAGGCTACAGTATTGCTGTTCGATAAGAGTGCGACATCATTGCCTATTTAATCTTAGAGCCTATACCAAGGCCAGACATATAAACCCAGTGATCTATTGATAAACTGAATATTGAACAACAATTCGTATTATGCCGTGGCATAATGCCAATAGTTCCAAATTATACATCAAATAAAGGGCGTTATTGTCACCATAAAAGGGGAATGGAGGTATTTTCCAGGTGGAGTTTTAATGCTCGTTCACACGCGCACAGTTTTATGACAGGTCTGATTTACAACGGGAAACATGCATTTGTATGGTGTGCGCCAAATGTATAAATCTCTATATTTTTGTACCTACACAGATTTGGGGCACGCAGAAAGTATGTGTGAAATGGTACGCAACAGTTATAAATGAGGCCTCAGTAGATCATAATATGACTTGGGCATTGATATCAGCACAGTAAAGGGTTATATTCCCTCAGATGTGAATTACAAGGCTGTAGAAATGTTCTATCACAAAGTTATACAATTTACAATATCAACTTCAATTCTTTCCTCAAGGTCAGTTGCATAACAGTAGCAGCATGACCATTTTGAAAGCTACAATGTGGGAGTTGTCAACACCAGCAAGAGAGACTCTCAACCTTGCAATACTGACACATTGTACACAGTGGTGTATGTAAAAAAAAAATACCAATAAAATGTTTTTAAAAACATAAAATAATGTACCTTTCTTCTCTCCGTGTTTCATAAATGTTCTTCAATTTGCAAGAGGCAGAATGTATCTCACAGGAGAAAGCATCCAGGCGAGCGAAACAGCGCCCCTCTGTCTCTCTATGTGTAGGCCATCTATCTGATGCTGTGAGTATGCCATTGTTGCCACTCATAGCACTTAAGGCAAGGGAAGCCAGCAAGCATTTGGCCTCCCTTGATGAAAAAAAGTATAACAAATTAGCCAATCTGCATTGAGCTAAACTGAGCGAGCTCAACTGTGAAAGGCCCTGGAGCACCAAAAAAAAGTGTCAAGGGAAGCCAGCTTGGATTTTGGCATCACTCCTATCAAATCCCATTGAGAGCATACAAGTTATTGACAGAAAAACTTGGAATTGTTGCATCTCATTGTCCTCCAATGGCTAGCAAGCTAGTGAGCTAAAATGGCCCTTTCCTAAATTAGCCATGGATGGAGATAGGGATTTGGACTTGTAGTTTTCCTTAATTCTCTGTACTGGCCAATGATTATAATGGCGATTATGATCCAACAATTAATTCATACATTGTTGTGCCCCTGGCCTAAGAGGATGGAAGTTCAATATGTAGCTAGATGTAGAAGGCCAATGTTAACTAGTTAACGTTGCCCATGAATAGAAGTTAGGCTAGCGAGCAAGAATTTTTGTGGGAACTGTATGACATAGCGGTAGACCATATGTCAACATGAAGGAGAGGAGGATGGTATTTCTCTACAAGTAGGGTGAGTCAAAATGTTTCCTACTTGCACAACACACACGCCACACATAAATCAGAACCATGGACAGCCACATCATATTTAGCTTACGTTGATTGGGCTAAATTGTTTTTGGTATCTTTTAGTTGTCACTGTATTAGACTAAGCAGAGGTGATTTGATGATGTTGAAATGTTGAAGTTGAAATGGTGCTGGAATAGTGGAGGCAGCTCCTGTTTTCTTTGTGATCTGCGGTAACTCTGTGTTTCTAAATCAATCATTTTTTACTGGTCCGAAAAATGTTGGAAACATGAACTTGCTTGATCATGCTGTAGGTCATATAACTGTCTGTTACTGTACATGCAATATGCTTTGTGGACTTCAGTGGACAGAGGTTGCCATCCAGTTGTGACAAAACAAAGTTGTGGTTGAATTTATTCTGCCACTGTCTTTTTGTCTCGGCATTTAGGCCTATCACGGTCGCAAGGCATATGAATTAACAGGTTATAGAGCAAACACAATTATCACAACACATAGGTTGTAATAAGGCTTTTTTTTGGGGGGGGGGGGGGCTTCCCCAGTGATTTTACCGACGCACCGCTACTGATTGTGCATCCTCACAGGTCCTTTCCGAGCTCATTCTGTCCAATATTCTACTCAAAAGGGTTTATTTTACAGATCATCTTCATAAGTGATATTCAAGGAGACATTGAACAACTTCATGTTGAAATGACATAGCTAACTACAGTACAGGCAACACTGGAGCTGTTTGACATTGAGTAGTTAGTGAATAAGGATCTCATAATTAACCCCTGGCCTGTTGTACTTGACCTTGAATTAGAGATAAATTATGCAGATGAGTTGTAACAGAACATCTGGGTGATCCTAGGACCTGCCTGCCATGTGCTTAAACATCCTTCCACCTGTTTCATTACAATGATCAAGCCCCATGCATGCGCACACGCACACACACGAAAAAGAATACCTAAATCAGGGGTTGGCGACAGGCGGCACGCGGGCCAAAATCGGTCCGCAAGCAAAACATTTTTGCCCCTCAAAAACTTTTTAGGTCAAAATACTAACATTTTGTTGGGGTGGGTGGAGATTTTAGTTTTGGGTCAAAAAATGGCAATTCAGCTGAACATGACTTTGATTTAGGAAATCTGTTGGTCAAGTATTCCCATGAAAATGATTACATTGAAAAAAGAGATGTGATCGTATCTCATTGTAATCAAGGTATTGTCACGGTTGTTGTAGAGAGGAGAAGCAGACCAAAGTGCTGCGTGTGTGTGTCGTTCCACATTTTATTTATACTGTGAAACTATGCAATACATTAAAAAAACTTGAAGACGAAAAAAAAAAAAAAAAACATGACGCAGAGGTGAAACAGACACTACTCAAAACGAATCCCCCACAAACCCAGGTGGAAAAAAAACCTACTTAAGTATGATCTCCAATTAGAGACAACGAGGACCAGCTGCCTCTAATTGGAGATCATCCCAAACAAAACCAACATAGAAATACAAAACTAGAACATTAACATAGAAATACAAAACATAGAAAAACACCCCCTGTCACGCCCTGACCTACTCTACCATAGAAAATAACATCTTACTATGGTCAGGACGTGACAGGTATGAAATGATTGTTCTTTTCAAATACAATCTATTTTTGGGCTTAGTTGTGGTCAATTTGCAGTGTACAAATTATTACAATTATTCTCCGGGCCCCCAACCATAAATCGGCCCGTGGCTAAATCTAGTTGCCTGCCCCTAACCTACAGCCATGCTATGTTTGACACCAGATACACCCAGCCCTCAAGACCTAAGTGGCGGCTTGTATCCCGGTTCCTGTAAACAAAGGAGGAAAATACTGCCAGTCTTTTCATCACAGTGAGGAGTCAGAGGAACACAGGGGCCAGTGACAGAAGTAGCTTCTCTTCTAAACGACTACTGTAATTTCAGGCGATCAGGCAGGGAGTCAGTGTGCACAGGAGAAGAACATACACATCAACACACACCTGCACACACACACACAAAGCGAGCATGATTGTATAGTTCTTCTGTATAAAATCATAGGTTTTGGTTTGAGACATCATCCTGACATCTATTTTACAGGTACATCTCTCAGGTCTCCATCTCACCATTGCCACTTTTTCATAAGAGCTATGATTTGAGGTCTCAGTCTGTTTTAGCGAGCTGTGCTTAGCCTACAGTGATCCCTGAGAAAATATGTCTGTGAGAATGTCTTTGCCCTCAGAGAGAACTGTGAAGTATAAGGGTCTGGGAGATAACTCCTTCACAACCTCAACTAGAAGACAACCATCCCTCTCGGTCTCCCTCTACTGTGCTGGTGCATGGTGCTTAGCCAAGGTCCCTTGTGGGGAGTCTATGGCTGCTGGCCTATTTTATTACTACTTTAAAAGGCTAATTACCCTCTGTAGATAAATAAATAGTCATCTGAAGGTCAGTGCCAGTGGTATACATTCAATTTGGTAGCATGAGTAATATTCCACAGAACTATTATGCCGTTGCGTTGTACTGTGTGTGGTATAACATTTGCTTTGTAAGAAAACTGAAAGCACAATAGCAATAAGATGTAAATGTGCTTTGCAGGATGTGCATCTTGTATGAGGTTTTCAGGGGTTGCAGGAAGTCAAAAGGGGGTGATCTTAGCTGATGTGAGTTAAATACAATAGCTAGTGAACACAAGTTGGCATCATACAGTGACGTCACCTGCCCTGAGACCTAAAGTGTTGTCAGCCGGCCACACCCTACCATGGCTGTTAGTTTTGGGAGGCCGGTGATTAGCCCAGGTTTGCACTGTAGTTTGCTGACACTCCTTTCCAAGGTTATAGACTCATAACTTAAGATTGCTGTTAGGACAGATGACATTGAGGAAGCTGCTCTCCACTGTCATTGGCTAATATAGGCCATTGCTGGGGGGGGGGGGGGGGGGGGGGATCAATGCCAAAAATGTAATGCAGCTCAAATCCATCTAATTTCCTCTCGAACATTGTGGATCAGAGCCATTGGTCCTAGTGGTACAGACAGATCCACAGTGCCCCCTTCTTGTAAAAAGATGTATGGAAATGTAATAGGAGCATTGCTGCTGCTGCTAGACATAGATAGCACAGGTGAAAGGACAAGATAGGGTTCAATGACATGAGAACGGGCTAGGGTTGGTCAAGGGTATGCCAACATATTGCCTACACATAGACACTTTGAGGTCAGCGGGCACAATGGAAAAATGCACAGGCATGTGTAAATATTGGACTATAAATCGTGCATTCCTGTATTATACCTATGCTAAAAAATCTTTATTCTATTCTACTGAGACAACTACTTTATGTTCATGTTCTTATATATTGTATTTTATTTCTTATCGTTGTTGCATTGTTGAGAAGGAACCTGCAAGCAAGCATTTCGTTGGACGATGTATACCATGAGTATCCTGTACATACGACTAATAAAACTTGAAACTTTAAAGCCACTCTTGAGAACTACTGACATATAGAACCTGTCTTGATGCATGCGTGTCACATGTTTCCAACCACCATGACATGTACATTGCCATAGATGACAGGGGATAATTTCTCTAAGCAGAAATACCTATGCATTCCAGACTGCAGTGGGTATCACTTCCGGTGGAAACTGGACAGTCTTGTTCTGGGCATTGGTCTACACTGCCATCTAGTGTACAGTGCCTTCAAAAAGTATTCAGACCCATATAATTTTTCTACATTATGTTACATTACAACATTATTCTAAAATGGATTAAATGAAAAAAAATCCTCAGCCATCTACACACAATACCCCATAATGACAAACCGAAAACATGTTTTTAGAGATTTTAGCAAATTTATTAAGAAAAACAGAAATACCTTATTTACATAGTATTCAGACTCTTTGCTATGAGACTTGAAATTGAGCTCAGGTGCATTATGTTTTCATTGATCATCCTTGAGATGTTTCAACAACTTGATTGGAGTCCACCTGTGGTAAATGCAATTGATTGGACATGATTTGGAAAGGCACACACCTGTCTATATAAGGTCCCAAAGTTGACAGTGCAAGTCAGAGCAAAAACCAAAGCCATGAGGTTCGAAGGAATTGTCCATAGAGCTCCGAGACAGGATTGTGTCGAGGCACAGATCTGGGGAAGGGTACCACAACATTTCTGCAACATTAAAGGTCCCCAAGAACACAGTGGCCTCCATCATTCTTAAATGGAAGAAGTTTGGAACCACCAAGATTCTTCCTAGAGCTGGCCACCCAACCAAACTGAGCAATCAGGGAGAAGGGCCTTGGTCAGGGAGGTGACCGAGAACCTGATGGTCACTCTGACAGAGGTCTAGAGTTCCTCTGTAGAGATGGCAGAACCTTCCAAAAGGACAAGATCTTTACAGCACTCCACCAATCAGGCCTTTATGGTAGAGTGGACAGGTGGAAGCCACTCCTCTGTAAAAGGTACATGACAGCCTGCTTGGAGTTTGCCAAAAGGCACCTACAGACTCTCAGACCATGAGAAACAAAATTCTCTGGTTTGATGAAACCAATATTCAATTCTTGGCCTGTATGCCAAGCATTTTGTCTGGAGGAAACCTGGCACTATCCCTACAGTGAAGCACGGTGGTGGCAGGGACTGGGAGACTAGTCAGGATTGAGGCACTGATGAACGTAGCAAAGTACAGAGAGATCCTTAAAAAACAGAGAGATCCTTGATGGAAACCTGCTCCAGAGCGCTCAGGACCTCAGACTGGGGCGAAGGTTCACCTTCCAACAGGACAACGACCCTAAGCACACAGCCAAGGCAACGCAGGAGTGGCTTCGGGACAAATCTCTGAATGTCCTTGAGTGGCCCAGCCAGAGCCTGGACTTGAACCCGGTCGAACATCTATGGAGAAACCTGAAAATAGCTATGTAGCAACGCTCCCCATCCAACCTCAGAGCTTGAGAGGATCTGCAGAGAAGAATGGGAGAAGCTCTCCAAATACAGGTCTGCGAAGCTTGTAGCGTCATACCCAAGAAGACTTGAGGTTGTAATCACTGCCAAAGGTAATTCAACGAAGTACTGAGTGATGGTCTGAATACTTCAGACCCGATATTTCAAGTTTCATTTTTAATAAATTAGCAAACATTTCTAAAACCGGTTTTTGATTTGTCGTTATGGAGTATTGTGTGTAGATTGCTGAGGGAAAAAAAAGATTGAATCAATTTTAGAATAAGGCTGTAAAATAACAACATTTGGAAAAAGTCAAGGAGTCTGAAGACTTTCTGATTGCACTGTATATTTTATTTTATTTATTTCACCTTTATTTAACCAGGTAGGCAAGTTGAGAACAAGTTCTCATTTACAACTGCGACCTGCCCAAGATAAAGCAAAGCAGTGCGACACAAACAACAACACACAGTTACACATGGAATAAACAAATATACAGTCAATAATACAATAGAGAAAGTCTATAAACAGTGTGTGCAAATGAGGTAGGATAAGGGGGTGAGGCAATAAATAGGCCATAGTGGCAAAATTATTACAGTATGGCAAATTAAACACTGGGGTGATAGATGTGCAGAAGATGAGTGTGCAAGTAGCGGTACTGGGGTGCAAAGGAGCAAAATAAATAAAATAAATAACAATGTGGTGATGAGGTAGATTGGATGGGCTATTTACAGATTGTCTATGTACAGGTGCAGTGATCTGTGAGCTGCTCTGTCAGCTGGTGCTTAAAGCTAGTGAGGGAGATATGAGTCTACAGCTTCAGTAATTTTTGCAGTTTGTTCCAGTCATTGGCAGCAGAGAACTGGAAGGAAAGGCGTCCGAAGGAGGAATTGGCTTTGGGGGTGACCAGTGAAATATACCTGCTGGAGCGCATGCTGCAGAGGGGGTGCTGCTATGGTGACCAGTGAGCTGAGATAAGGGGGGGCTTTACCTTGCAACGACTTATCGATGACCTGGAGCCAGTGGGTTTGGCGACGGATATGAAGCGAGGGCCAGCCAACGAGAACATACAGACTATTGCGGACAGTCTGAGCACTAATGGAGGGATTGTGCCTTCCTGGTGTAACTCAGGCAGTTGTTGTTGCCATCCTGTACCTGTCCCGCAGGTGTGATGTTCGGATGTACCGATCCTGTGCAGGTGTTGTTACACGTGGTCTGCCACTGCGAGGACAATAAGTTGTCCGTCCTGTCTCCCTGTAGCACTGTCTTAGGCGTCTCACAGTACGGACATTGCAATTTATTGCCCTGGCCACATCTGCAGTCCTCATGCCTCCTTGCAGCATGCCTAAGGCACGTTAATGCAGATGAGCAGGGACCCTGGGCATCTTTCTTTTGGTGTTTTTCAGTCAGTAGAAAGGCCTCTTTAGTGTCCTAAGTTTTCATAACTGTGACCTTAATTGCCTACCGTCTGTAAGCTGTTGGTGTCTTAACGACCGTTCCACAGGTGCATGTTCATTAATTGTTTATGGTTCATTGAACAAGCAAGGGAAACAGTGTTTAAACCCTTTACAATGAAGATCTGTGAAGTTATTTGAATTTTTATGAATTATCTTTGAAAGACAGGGTCCTGAAAAAGGGACGTTTCTTTTTTTGCTGAGTTTATATATATACAATATTTTTTTAAGTGACAGGGATTGCACAATAAAGTCAGAGACTTATTTCCATTGTGGTCCCTATGTTTTACTTTACTACACATACAATTACATAGATCCAGACACATTACAGAGATAGAGACAAAGAAAATGCTCAACTTTCAGATGAGTATGATGGAGTTAAAGTACAATTGTTACAAGCTTGTTTGGCTTGTAACTTATTCTTTAGATGTTTGAGTCTGCTCCCCTCGAACAGTTATTGTGCTGATGTTGCTTCCAGAGGCAGTTTGGAACCCGGTAGTGAGTGTTTTGACCAAGGACAGATGATTTTTACGCGCTTCAGCACTTGGCTGTCCCGTTCTGTGAGCTTGTGTTGCCTACCACTTGCCGCTGAGCCTCCTAGAGGTTTCCACTTCACAATAACAGCACTTAAAGTTGACTGTGGCAGCTCTAACAAAGCAGAAATTTGATGAACTGACTTGTCAGAAAGGTGGCATCCTATAACGGTGCAGCGTTGAAAGTCACTGAGCTCTTCAGTACAGGCCATTCTACTGCCAGTGTTTGTCTATGGAGATTGCATGGCAGTGTGCTCGATTTTATACACCTCTCAGCAACGGGTGGGGCTGAAATACCCAAATCCACTAATGTTGAAGGCGTGTCCACATACCTTTGTATATATAGCCTGTATAAAGGAAGAGAAGCCTAACCCCAGAGAGATGGAGATATGCCAGTAGCATGCTATTACAGCAACGCATTGCTTTATGTCAGATGGCTACTGCGTCTGCTATACAGATATAGATGTGCAGAAGGAGTGTCATTTGTTACATTACATTTTACATTTTCTACATTTGAGTCATTTGTTAATTTTCAATCTGAACATTTTGTATAAAGATAAGCATTACAGTGGCTTGCGAAATTATTCACCCCCTTGGCATTTTTCCTATTTTGTTGCCTTACAACCTGGATATAAAATAGATTTTTTGGGGGGGGTTGTATCATTTGATTGAAACAACATGCCTACTACTTTGAAGATGCAAAATAATTGTTATTGTGAAACAAACAGGAAATAAGACTAAAAAACGGAAAACTTGAGCGTGCATAACTATTCACCCCCCCAAAGTCAATACTTTGTAGAGCCACCTTTTGCAGCAATTACAGCTGCAAGTCTCTTGGGGTATGTCTCTATAAGTTTGGCAAATCTAGCCACTGGGATTTTTGCCCATTCTTCAAGGTAAAGCTGCATCAGCTCCTTCAAGTTGGATGGGTTCCGCTGGTGTACAGCAATCTTTAAGTCATACCACAGATTCTCAATTGGATTGAGGTCTGGGCTTTGACTAGGCCATTCCAAGACATTTAAATGTTTCCCCGTAAACCACTCAAGTGTTGCTTTAGCAGTATGCTTAGGGTCATTGTCCTGCTGGAAGGTGAACCTGCGTCCCAGTCTCAAATCTCTGGAAGACTGAAACAGGTTTCCCTCAAGAATTTCCCTGTATTTAGCACCATCCATCATTCCTTCAATTCTGACCAGTTTCATAGTCCCTGCCGATGAAAAACATGGCCACTCTTCTGTAAAGCCCAGCTCTGTGGAGTGTACGGCTTAAAGTGGTCCTATGGACAGAGACTCCAATCTCCACTGTGGAGCTTTGCAGCTCCTTCAGAGTTATCTTTGGTCTCTTTGTTGCCTCTCTGATTAATGCCCTCCATGCCTGGTCCGTGAGTTTTGGTGGGCGGCCCTCTTTTGGCAGGTTTGTTGTGGTGCCATATTCTTTCCATTTTTTAATAATGGATTTAATGGTGCTCCGTGGGATGTTCAAAGTTACAGATCCTTTTTTATAACCCAACCATGATCTGTATTTCTCCACAACTTCGTCCCTGACCTGTTCGGAGAGCTCCTTGGTCTTCATGGTGCCGCTTGCTTGGTGGTACACCTTGCTTAGTGGTGTTCCAGACTCTGGGCCTTTCGGAACAGGTGTATACAGTTGTAGTTGGAAGTTTACATACACCTTAGCAAAATACATTTAAACTCAGTTTTTCACAATTCCTGACATTTAATCCTAGTAAAAATTCCCTGTTTTAGGTCAGTTAGGATCACCACTTTATTTTAAGAATGTGAAACGTCAAAATAATAGTAGAGAGAATTATCTATTTCAGCTTTTATTTCTTTCATCACATTCCCAGTGAGTCAGAAGTTTACATACACGTAATTAATATTTGGTAGCATTGCCTTTAAATTGTTTAAATGGGGTCAAATGTTTCAGGTAGCCTTCCACAACCTTCCCACAATATGTTGGGTGAATTTTGGCCCATTCCTCCTGACAGAGCTGGTGTAACTGAGTCAGGTTTGTAGGCCTCCTTGCTTGCACACACTTTCTCAGTTCTGCCCACAAATTATCTATAGGACTGAGGTCAGGGCTTTGTGATGGCCACTCCAATACCTTGACTTTGTTGTCCTTAAGCAATTTTGCCACACAATTGGAAGTATGCTTGGGGTCATTGTCCATTTGGAAGACCCATTTGCGACCAAGCTTTAACATCAAGACATCAGTCAGGAAGTTGCTTCAATATACCCACATCATTTTCTTATCTCATGATGCCATCTATTTTGTGAAGTGCACCAGTCCCTCCTGCAGAAAAGCACTCCCACAACATGATGCTGCCACCCCCGTGCTTCACAGTTGGGATGGTATTCTTTGGCTTGCAAGCCTCCCCCTTTTTCCTCCAAACATAACGATTATCATTATGGCCAAACAGTTCTATTTTTGTTTCATCAGACCAGAGGACATTTCTCCAAAAAGTATAATCTTTGTCCCCATGTGCATCTTCACAAGGTCCTTTGCTATTGTTCTGGGATTGATTTGCACTTTTCGCACCAAAGTATGTTCATCTCTAGGAGAAAACTAAACACAAATGAAAGTCATATGAGATGGTACACACTTGTAATTTTTATTTCAGAAAATCTCATTTGAACAACATGTCTGACAATCGTCAAAATTCTAGCTAGTCAAGTCCTTGTTCTGTATGTTTTAAAATTACAGTGCAATAAAATGATGTCTAATCAACACTTCCATTGTTATACATTTACAGGCATTCTATGCGCATGCATGAAATAAATCCACGATTTCACTTGCTTACTATTCAACAGTGTATTTCCACAACAGAATTTATGGGGAAAAGGCAATAATTGTCATTTAAAAAACTTACAAGCAAAATAATTGAACTTCATCCACTTGTAACAATTAATATTAGGTTATAGTGAACCATTGTATGTGCCTCTGGGTGTATGCATGTGTTCAGAGTTTTTGGCACATTAGATTTAGTTCAAGAAAACTTAACTTAAACTATTGGACAATCCAGAGCCAAGGATATCGGAGATTAAAGAAATCAAGGATGTCGAGCATAAAATATTAAAGAGTGAATATGTTTATACACAACATGTATAACAGCCTCAATGAGGAACAGTACATCTTAGGCCTTAGACAACATTCAAGTGTACACAAGCATCAACACAATAACAGTCAATAATTTACAACACATATATGGAGCTTTATAGATTATAGACATACTGTATGTGCATAGGGTGATTGTTTTCCCACCTTAGCTGCATAAATATAATAAAATCTTCCTTCTCCCTGTGAGATGAACTCACACCATCAACCCTGCATGCAGCAGTCATCATACTACCATACTCAGAGGAGGCAGTAAAGACTATTGTCCATATCTCTATTGCACAACACCTTCTGAATTGATAGGTGGATATTAATCCTCACATCCCTCTATAATACTTCTAGTGGCCGTTGCCGCCTTCTGACAGAATCCGGCTAGGTTCAGTGAACCTGGCAGTGAGAAGGTAGAAGAGGGCAGGTCCAGGTACCAGGGCCAACAGAGGCAGGTCCTGCTCCAGCTTATCCAATCGGGAGATGGAGATGATGCCATACGCATGAAGGAGCCAATGACTGAAGAGCACCACCAACCTCTTCTTCTTGGCAATGAGATTCTTGAAAGACTAGGGATAGGAGTAAACACATTGGAAATTGGATATGTTCTAATACAATGATGTTGACTGAGTTGATCACAAACGTTAAGTAAATATAAAATAAGGAGTTCTTACCTGTATTTCTGAGGCTGACATGTACACTGCCAGGGTAACCAGGGACAGCACCAAAATAATGTATGGAAAAGCATAATCTGAAATAAACAGAAAATATCAAGCTCATACCAAAGTCATTGGAAGTCTGGAGAACTTCAGTTTCAGATTTTGCTTTTGAATGGGAGCGCTGGCTGTTAACACTCACATTTGATTTGCTCTGAGCAAAAATTATGTTTCCCCTCTGGAGGCATTCCCGTATTCGTTTTGGCCGTGTCTTTTCCTACCGCTAGCTTGTTGCAAGGCAGAAAAATTCAGAAACAACCTCTTTGGTGCTCCACCCATGCAAAATATTGGATTTATTTTTGTTTAATTATAAAAGGAATGGGGCAGGCCTACTAGTTTTGCATTTCTTTAACTTTTTGAAGAGCTAGTAAAGTATTAGAAAGACTGGGAAGATAGGATGGTGAGTCAAAGGGCAATCATTTAAAGAAAAATATTTAACCTTTATTTAACTAGGCAAGTCAGTTAAGAACAAATTCTTATTTAAGATGACAGCCTACCAGGGAACAGTGGGTTAACTGCCTTGTTTAGGGGCAGAACGACATATTTTTACCTTGTCAGCTCGAGGTTTCGGTTACTGGCCCAACGCTCTAACCACTAGGCTACCTGCTGCCCCACTAGGCTACCTGCCGCCCCAAAACCCCTGGGTTCAAATCCGCCAATTGGCTGGATTTGAACCCAGGTCGACTCTGGCATCCATGTATGCCTGGTTCAGCTACATGTATGCCTGGGTCAGCTACTCTAACGTGTCACTAGTTTCCATGCATACTCCACCATACTCCACAAATATTTATAGTCTTCCTGAAGAGAACTTCCTCGGGCATTCGAACAGAACATGAGAATCCTGGGCTTCCAAGGCCACAAGACCTCTGGCATTCAAGAGCAACTGAACATTCCAATTGGCAAGCGTGTTTTTCTGTTGCCAATTAGACATTTAAGATTTCAGTCTTGGAGGTGTGTTTTCCTGACAGATTCCATTTGTCTGCCCCACTCCTTTATGCCTATTTCACTTCCTCAAAATCCCCAGAATGAATGTAAGATGATTTAAGAAATATTATTAATTTTGATTGAAGTGCTTGGTGCAGTATTTTCAAGTAAAAAAATGTGCAACGTGTTGTCTTATGTAAACAAATTCAGAGCTGCTGGGCAGGACCTTCTCACTGTCTATGCTATTGGATAGAGTGCAATCACCGCAGTTGTTCACCCCATGTCAGTGGGAAAATGACATCAAATCAAAACCCAACCTTAATTTACCAGTTGTGACGCACGGATGTTCCAAACTCTGTTATAGACGAGACTGATTTTATGACCAAAATTATACTATTTACACCATTTCTGACTGACAGAAGACATTTTAAAAGGGATTCGTTGCTTTTTAAAGGCAGTCGCTCTTTAAAAGAATGCATTTCACATAAATCGATTATGTAACCAGCAATACTTTATAAATGCAAACTGGACTTAACCTGACTAGACCGAACCTGACTGGACCCTCATCTGAAAGCATACTCACAGAGGAGGCCGCCTCCCACAGCTTGCAGGACTGTCAGGATAGGGAAGAAGTAGAGAGCAGCGTAGATGCTCTTGAAGCGGTCAGATTTCCCCAGACCACAGGCAATCTTTTTGACCAGGAGTGGACGCAGGAGCATCATGAAAACCAGACAGAAGGCGTAGTAGATCAACACCATAGTGTACCTGCGAACACAGAATATGATAAGCCATGTTATTCAATTAACAAAACAGCTCACATCACACTGTGCTTGATGGTGTGCACAATGCTCTGAACATACCAACCAATTTCATTTATACCATGGCATTGTTGAATACTTTCTGAATGGCTTGAAGAGCATTCTAGAGCATGCATTATTTCCCTATAACGCACTGTATATCATCACGGTAGAATTTAATGGCTATAGCTTTTGAAAGAAAAAGTCATATTGAAAACATTATTGCCGTGTTGAAATCGACTTTCATAATAGCAAGCTAGGACTGATGGTTTGGTTAGCTAAACTAAGGCAACTACTGTAGCTATCTAGTAAACTTGCTAGCTACTTCAGTGGATGTTGAACACATTTCTACCTGCAAATGAACACATTTCTAGCAGAAAATGTGTTAAATTATAGCCATGGTATAAAAAGGGACAATCAACTTAGGGCTCTATGTGTTCTCTGGAAAATAATGCAACTCTGTTGAAGGTTTGTTCCATTCTGCTAGCGCGTTGTGGAATACACCTTCCACGTCGTTCATTATTTTCAATAGAAGGCATAGCCCCTCGCTGATTATCTCTTACATGTTCAACTCATTACCAATTCATATCAGTTCATTAGGAGACAGTTGAGACAGAGATTGAACTTAATACTGGACTAAAGCTATTTCAACATGCTTTTGGTCCAGGACTAGCTGTGAAAGCAGCCCTACAAGTGCAAAGCATATAGGTCCAATTCATGACGTGGACAACATTGGCATAGGCTACTCACAGGGGAAAGACTGCTTCCTGTGTGCAGTGTAGAGTTGTGACATAGTCTGGGCTGGGGTTGTACAGCATGGTGTACCAGTCTGACAGCATCTGGACTCTGCAGGACCTGATAGACAGCAGACCCACTGGGTCATTGACCAGTAGAGTCAGCACAGCCGCAGCGCTGCACTCAAACAGGGCAGTTATGTGTTGGAAGAGGGCACTGGAGCTACAGAAAAATATACACAATATCAGAAGCATTAACGTGAGTCGCAGTAAATGTCACAATATGCAGCCTATTGGCCATGGGTTACGATGACCAAATACATAATTGGTTTCATCTGCAGTAATTTGGCCTGAATGTGAGGCATTACCTTTTCTTTCCAGAGTACCACTCAATGAAGAACCAGTGTAGAACCAGTGGCAGCATTGCCATGAAGCCCAGGTACAGCCAGTCATAAAGTTCAGGGGATTCTGTACACTTCTCACAGATCTTCTGCATGCTAGTCCTCTCTCCTCTGGGACATACCTGATCATTCAACTACATTTTAGTGTGTGGGCATAGCCTACTACTAGGTTACGGAACATAGCTAGTGTTACAGTAGCTACAGTAGAATGCCATTTCAACAGCCTAGCTAAATCGATGACGTTTGTTAACATTCAGCTGGAGCTACTCACCCCACATTCTCCATCAAAGGAGCCATTTATTAACGTCTTTCCGCAATACAGTCCCGGACAAGTTGAACTCATAGCTACTGCTGTAATGAAGCCAGGAGTAAGTAAAACAGCAAGTAAAGTTATTCACAATATTGCAGACGTCTATATGTACTTTAGCATAATAGCTAGCTAACACATCAGCTAACAACTAGCAAGTAACGCTAGCTAATAGTTAGCTAGCTAGAACAGCTAACTACCTAACGTTAGCTAGCTATAGTGGCTTGTCTGGCTTAGGCGACAGGACGTTTAAGCCATCATTGAGCAGACAATGTAGCCACATACCCATGTTATTCGTCAACCTCCATACGATTAAGCTTTAATACATTACTTAGTAGAATATGTTTATGACGTATCCAACGATTTAATTTCTGCTAAATCAAACGATCAGCCGGAAGCTGCTTCTTCATCTATTATCATATTATGGTAGTCCGCAAACAAACGTTAGAAGTGCATGCCGCCACCTACTGTACTGGAGTGTGTAGTCCATCACAGTTTACAGACTGAATTAATAAAGAAACTAAACCCTCCTATCTTAATCCTGACCTACTAAGAAAATAAAAAAGAGCCCTACTAACAAACCCTCCCCCATCCCCAAAATCCCTTACAACCCCCTCATCCCCGTCCAACCTCAATAAACCTGCACATCAATCCTCTTCCACATAGGTCTACCGGTACTTACAACAATACAACACATGCTTCACTGTTTCATCAACCATACACTCCGTACACAAACCATTTGCATACTTGCCAACCAGATATAATGAAGAGTTTAATGTACAATGTCCTAAATGTAGTTGAGCAGACATCCCCTCTTCCTTCCTAATCTGACCCTTGAATCTTGGTCCACCAACCTTTCTTTGGAAGGCATATAAATGCAGGCCCTTTGGGCTCTGTCCCACCTGTTCTATCATAATGGCTCTAATGTTACATTTGCCCTCTAATATCACATCACCTCTAATATGAATTATATCTTGTTTTAAAGCCTTTTTGGCTACCTGGTCTACTATTTCATTCCCGCCCACTCCCAAGTAGACCCAGCTGAATCTCACTACTACACCCAGTACCGAAGGCTTCTGCTAGAGATCCCAAATCGAGCAAAGTGGACAAATACTGATACAATTTTAAAATACATGATGATTAAAATGTATTTATTTTAATTATTTTACAGACACACAATATGTTCATATAATATAAAAGGTAAGATAAACATGTTCCAAATAGCCTATGTGCCATGACTCATGGATAGTAGGGTAGAGAGAGAGAAAGAGAGAGAGAGGTCATGAGCTCCTGAATTCTTCTGCAAAAAATCTGAATCAGAGTTGGGTAAACATAGATAAACTTGGATTTTTTTCACAAGGACTTATACAGGATACTACCCTCTACTACAAAACCTTCACTCCAAATCACAATTCTAAACCAAAAACCTTGATTTTGGACAAAATTACCCGGAATGATTCTTACTACTAAGGACTATCAAGAAAACACTTCTGCAAACCAAAACCTGCAGGAGAAACAAGACGCAGCGTCAAGACCATGGTGATTGCCTACGGAGCTGTGAAGGGAACGGCACCTCCATACCTTCAGGCTCTGATCAGGCCCTACACCCAAACAAGGGCACTGCGTTCATCCACCTCTGGCCTGCTGGCCCCCCTACCTCTGAGGAAGCACAGTTCCCGCTCAGCCCAGTCAAAACTGTTCGCTGCTCTGGCACCCCAATGGTGGAACAAGCTCCCTCACGACGCCAGGACAGCGGAGTCAGTCACCACCTTCCGGAGACACCTGAAACCCCACCTCTTTAAGGAATACCTAGGATAGGATAAAGTAATCCTTCTAACCCCCCCCCCCCCCCCCCACCCCTTAAAAGATTTAGATGCACTATTGTAAAGTGGTTGTTCCACTGGATATCATAAGGTGAATGCACCAATTTGTAAGTCGCTCTGGATAAGAGCGTCTGCTAAATGACTTAAATGTAAATGTAAATGTAAACACAGCAGAAACCTGGAAATACCATCCAACCAAAAACTGAGTGAGTAATGTTCAGTCTGAAGCTACCTCTGAAGCCAAAAAGTAAAAAGACAATAATCTGTAGGTCATTTTGGTATATAAAGCTAAGTTAATAAGCCTACTAAGCTACCCTGGAGCTGTTTTCAGAGGACAGACTAGGGTCCCCCAGCCGCATCATGATTCATACGTGCACAAACGACGTAAGGGGCCAGCAGGAAAGGGTGAACACAGTACTCAAGGGAGTGATTAAAAAAGCTTCTTCCACTTTCCCTAACACACGAGTGATCATCTCCACCCTTCTACCACAAAAATACTTTCACCCTGCCACCATACAACGGGTCAATGCAAGCATGTCCTGGGACTGTGCCTCAAAACCTAACTTCTAACTGGCCACCACTCCACTCGAGAATTGAACAGCTTTTACGACCAGGTCCATCTCTACAAGACAGCAGTTGAGGATATCACCCTCAACCGCAGCCTCAGCAACTCACACAGGAGCAACAGAGCAACGGACTCCCTGCCCAGACCAGCGAGACACCCTCCCAGACCTGCAAGACCCCCCACCCCCTGAAGGACATCCACCGAGAGAACCCAGGCCAAAAAGACCTACACCCAGACCACAGCATCACCAGTCACACCCCCACCCCAACCAGCCGAGACCCCCCCCCCCCCCCCAAACAAACCCTGGCCACAACCTTGCCCCCCCATCAGGCTTCTGCCCCTTCTTCCCCCCCTCCCCATGCCCCTCGCCCCTGCCACAAGGACCTCAACATGACAGCAGCACATATGCCCAGGCAATGAGCAAAGCAACAGGCCCAACCGCCACTAATACACCTACCAAATCCCCATCCTGCGACCTAAGAGGTATGTATCAGATGCTCAACATGCTCTGCTCACACCTACTGTAATGGTCCGAACCTAAACCACACGAAAACAACACTAGACGCTATGGAACACAAAACGTTTACTATCTCATCCTGGAATATACAAGGTCATCTGCCTTTGGCCTAAAGATTAGGAACCCAGACTTCATCAAAGAAATCGGAAATACAGACATTATCATCCTACAAGAAATATGTTATAGAGGAGTTGGACACACTGGTTTCCCTCTAGGTTACAGAGAATTGGTAGTCCCACCCACCAAACTACCAGGTATGAAACTGGGAAGAGTTCATTTAGTATAGAGCAGACCTAAACCACTCTATTAAACTAGTCAAAACAGGGACATTTTACATCTGGCTAGAAATTAATCAGGAAATGATCTCAACAGAGAAACATTTCCTTGTGTGCTACCTATATTGCCCCCAATAGAGTCCCCATACATTAACAATGACAGTTTCTCCATCCTAGAGGGGAAGATCAACCATTTCTAGTCCAAGGGATATGTACTAGTCTGTGGCGACCTAAATGCCAGAACAGGACAAGAATCTGACACTCTCAGTACACAGAGGGACAAACACCTTCCTGAAGGTGACCGCATTCCCTCCCCAATATGCCCCCCTAGGAACAACTACGACAAAACAACCAACAAAAATGGGTCACAACTCCTGCAGCTCTGTTGCACGCTGGGTCTGTACATAGTCAATGGTAGGCTTTGAGGGGACTCCTATGGTAGGTACACCTACAGCTCATCCCTTGGCAGTAGTACTGTAGATTACTTTATCACTGACCTCAACCCAAACAAAGTCTCTCAGGGCACTCACAGTAAGCCCACTGACACCCCTATTAGATCACAACAAAATCATAGTCTACTTGAACAGAGTAATACACAATCATGAGGAATCAAAGCAAAAGGAAATTGATTGTATTAAGAAATGCTATATATATATATTATAATTAACCTTAAAAATCATGGTAAAAGGCTATACTTGATCATTGCACTTCAATCAATCCCACGGTGAATGGCTAGGCCCGCTGTTTGTTCTGTCTCACGATTCCTGAGCATGAAACACTACAGGGTGCTGCATGGCTATATTGACAATAACAGATTCCATGGGATCAAATGTTGGGCTTTTGCACAGATGGGGCTCCATCTATTGCGGGACGGCAGGCAGGCCTCTGCACTCTAGTTATGAATGTCTCCCTCTGGCACATGGACACATTGTATGATGCACCGAGAGCAACTGGCGGCAAAAAAAGAGCTGAGCATAGAACTCGGAGATATACTGCAGCAAGTAACTTCGATAGTGGATTTATGCGATCAGAGCATGACAATGTTTTATTTCACACCGAGGCTTGGTGGTTATAAAATGTGTAGTGTTGGAAAGATTTTTCACATTGAGGGAGGAGCTGTTGTCATTCACAATGGATGTAAAAAAAAAAAAACAGGCTTGGTTGACTTTCTGTCACGCCCTGACCTGAGAGAGCCGTTTTTCTCTGTTTGGTTAGGTCAGGGTGTGACATGGGGTGGGCATTCTATGTGTTGTATGTCTATGTTGTTTTTTCTTTGATTGGCCGAGTATGGTTTCCAATCAGAGGCAGCTGTCATTCGTTGTCTCTGATTGGGAATCATACTTAGGCAGCCCTTTTTCCCACTGTCAGTTGTGGGATCTTGTCTTTGTGTTGCATGTGTCTGCACGCCTAGCTTTTCGTTCGTTGTATTGTTTTTGCTGGTTCACATTTAAATAAATAAATATGATGAACCCAACTCACGCTGCGCCTTGGTCTCCTCCTAACGACGAACGTCACACTTTCTGTGTAT
This sequence comes from Salmo salar, assembly GCF_965601325.2. Lineage (NCBI taxonomy): Eukaryota > Metazoa > Chordata > Actinopteri > Salmoniformes > Salmonidae > Salmo > Salmo salar. Next base: position 37,704,230 of record NC_138291.1, read on the forward strand.
TGGAAAGAAAATGTGTCTCCTTCATATGTAACAGACATATTTGGGAAATGTAACGAACTGAACGCAAGCATGCAGTGGAAATACAAAAACATTATACAGATGAGTGACTAAATCAGTGGATTCAGAAGAAAGAATTCTTATTACATTTTTATTGTAAAGAGTCTTTCAAAAGCGAACCTTGCCCCCTTCATTCGGCTGTGCATGTTTCTAGCAGAAAACAGCATCAGTAAGTGTCCCACATAAGTGTTGACTGCTCACCTCCAACGCTTGCAAGACAACTTTGGGATCTACAGTACTTCCCAATCCGTTTGACTGCGATTCTGGCTCAGTTGACATGCCGGTAAGTGAAATCAAACAGTTGATCGAGCTGTCATGTGACCAAATGCTGCAGACAACGCATTCACGGGTTACTACGGAGGAGTTTTGGTTCCTGACTCAAAGGGAATACCTTTTAATGCTCCTTCTGAGCATTAAAACGCATGGTACCCTTCACCTGCATTAAAACCAAATATCGATCTAGGTTGGATGTGTCAGCAGAGTGTCAGAACAGAAATAACAAGATTATGTTATAATACTGTAATTGCATCAAATGGTTGTTTTATGCAACAGAATAGGGGGTTCTTAGAACACTCATCTGTGTGTGTTCTACTGAGGATGGGCCTCTGGGAGATTTAATACTGACAGAAGATTTACGATGTCTTTGGGTGATAAACCTAAAGAGACCACATTCCATAGCATGAGTTAACCTGTTGGGGCTAGGGGGCAGTATTTGCACGGCCGGATAAAAAACGTTCCCGATTTAATCTGGTTACTACTCCTGCCCAGAAACTAGAATATGCATATAATTAGTCGATTTGGATAGAAAACACTCTAACGTTTCTAAAACTGTTTGAATGGTGTCTGTGAGTATAACAGAACTTATTTGGCAGGCAAAACCCCGAGGACAAACCAACCAGGAAAAACAAAAATTGAGGTCACTCTCTTTTCAATGGGGTTTCTATGGAGATCTAGATTTCTAAGGCACTTGCTTGCAGTTCCTATCGCTTCCACTGGACGTCAATAGTCTTTAGAAATTGGTTGATGTTTTTCCTTTGTGTAAGGAAGAAGTATTGCTGTTCAGAACGAGGGTCGAGTGAACTGTACTGTTTGTTAGAGGTGCATGACCTGAAAGCACGCTCCACTTTGTTTTCGTCCGGTATTGAATGCAGTTTATCCTGTCTTAAATTTGATCGTTTATTTACGTAAAAAAATACCTAAAGTTGTATTAGGAAAGTTGTTTGAAATGTTTGGACAAAGATTACAGGTAACTTATGAGATATTTTGTAGTCATGTTGCGCGAGTTGGAACCGGTGTTTTTCTGGATCAAACGCGCCAAATAAATTGACATTTTGGAGATATAACGACGGAATTAATCGAACAAAAGGACCATTTGTGATGTTTATGGGACATATTGGAGTGCCAACAAAAGAAGATCTTCAAAGGTAAGGCATGAATTATATCGTTATTTCTGAGTTTTGTGTCGTGTCTGGCGGGATGAAATATGATTGTCTGTGTTTGTTTGATGGGGTGCTGTCCTCAGATAATCGCATGGTGTGCTTTCGCCGTAAAGCCTTTTTGAAATCGGACACTGTGGTTGGATTAACAAGAAGTTTATCATTAAAATGGTGTATAATACTTGTATGTTTGAGGAATTTTAATTATGAGATTTCTGTTGTTTGAATTTGGCGCCCTGCAATTTCACTGGCTGTTGTCGAGGTGGGACGCTAGCATCCCACAAATCCCAGAGAGGTTTTAAGGCTTCGTCATTTAAATCAAATGTGTGCTTTGATTTATTAATGTTCAAAATTGAATGTATGGCTATAACCTATTGCTAGAACTTCAGTCGAACAAAAAAATATCAAATTGAAACAATGCCATTGAAGCACAATACTTAGTATTTTCCTGTATTAAAAAAAGTATGTTTTCAACACCATACTCATTAACTTAGTTTGTCCATTTAAATGTAATACTTTTTATTGCTTGCTATGCACTCTTAGAAAAAAAGGGTTCTTTGTGGAGGGATAGGATTCTACCAAGAACCGTTTTCATCTGAAGAACCCATTTTGGAAGACAGGGGTTCTTTGTAAGGCAAAGAGTTCTTCCTTAAAAACTTTTCATCATAAGAACCATTTATGGAAGAAAGGGTTCATTGATGATTGTTCGGAAAGGCAAAGGTTCTACATAGAACTCTTCTGAATCAGCTTTTTGATTATAATTTTTTTTCTTTCTTTAAAATAGTGCCTGAGCATTAATGTTTACCTCAGTATTTAAACTTTAACATCAGGAGTTTGAGTAATCTGATGTTTAAAATTGTGTGACAGGTTTAAACTGTACCTACTGTATATGGGAATATGTTTGCATATATTTGGTATTCCCTTAATCATTTTACATATATAGTATTGACTTAGTTGATATCTTTGCCAAATTCTTTCGAATTTAAATTTTCTGTGATTTTATTGAGCAAAGTGTATGAGAATAGAAAGGAGTATGAGCGAACCAGCAGTGTATTGTATGGTACACAGCAAATTGGACAGTTTAATCTAGCTTGGTTTTCAGTGTAACATTTCTAGTGTTGAATCAGGAGTTACATTAACTTAACACTCAGTGGTGTAAAATAACCCCAGTGTTGGTGTTAATAACTAGAGTTGAGTGTGATTGTGTCATTTTTACTTTGTGTAAAGTAAAAAACTCAGAACCACAACCATCCTCTGTTGCAGGTTGATTTTCAGAATTGTTTGTTTTTACATGTACAGTTGAAGTTGGAAGTTTACATACACCATAGCCAAATACATTAAAACAGTTTTTCACAATTCCTGACATTTAATCCTAGTAAAAATTCTCTGTCTTAGGTCAGTTACGATCACCACTTTTATTTTAAGAATGTGACATGTCAGAATAATAGTAGACAATGATTTATTTCAGCTTTTATTTCTTTCATCACATTCCCAGTGGGTCAGAAGTTTACACACACTCAATCAGTATTTGGTTGCATTGCCTTTAAATTGTTCAACTTCGGTCAAACGTTTCGGGTAGCCTTCCACAAGCTTCCCACAATAAGTTGGGTGAATTTTGGCCCATTCCTCCTGACAGAGCTGGTGTAACTGAGTCAGGGTTGTAGGCCTCCTTGCTCGCACACGCTTTTTCAGTTCTGCCCACAAATTTTCTATAGGATTGAGGTCAGGGCTTTGTGATGGCCACTCCAATACCTTGACTTTGTTGTCCTTAAGCCATTTTGCCACAACTTTGGAAGTATGCCTGGGGTCATTGTCGATTTGGAAGACCCATTTGCGACCAAGCTTTAACTTCCTGACTGATGTCTTGAGATGTTGCTTCAATATATCCACATCATTTTCTTTCCTCATGTAGCCATCTATTTTGTGAATTGCACCAGTCCCTCCTGCAGCAAAGCACCCCCACAACACCCCCATGCTTCACGGTTGGGATGGTGTTCTTCGGCTTGCAAGCGTCCCCCTTTTTCCTCCAAACCTAACGATGGTCATTATGGCCAAACAGTTCTATTTTTGGTTCACCAGACCAGAGGACACTTCTCCAAAAAGTACGATCTTTGTCCCCATATGCAGTTGCACACCGTAGTCTGGCTTTTCTATGGCGGTTTTGGAGCAGTGGCTTCTTCCTTGCTGAGCGGCCTTTCAGGTTATGTCAATATAGGACTCGTTTTACTGTGGATATAGATACTTTTGTACCTGTTTCCTCCAGCATCTTCACAAGGTCCTTTGCTGTTGTTCTGGGATTGATTTGCACTTTTTGCACCAAAGTACGTTCATCTCTAGGAGACAGAATGCGTCTCCTTCCTGAGCGGTATGACGGCTGCGTGGTCCCATGATGTTTATACTTGCGTACTATTGCTTGTACAGATGAACGTGGTACCTTCAGGCGTTTGGAAATTGCTCCCAAGGATGAACCAGACTTGTGGAGGTCTACAGTTTTTGTTCTGAGGTCTTGGCTGATTTCCTTTGATTTTCCCATGATGTCAAGCAAAGAGGCACTGAGTTTGAAGGTAGGCCTTGAAATACATCCACATGTACACCTCCAATTGACTCAGATGATGTCAATTAGCCTATCAGAAGCTTCTAAAGCCATAACAATTTTCTGGAATTATCCAAGCTGTTTTAAGGCACAGTCAACTTAGTGTATGTAAACTTCTGACCCATTGGAATTGTGATACAGTGAATTAAAAGTGAAATAATCTGTCTGTAAACAATTGTTGGAAAATGTACTTGTGTCATGCACAAAGTAGATGTCCTAACCAACTTGCCAAAACTATAGTTTGTTAACAAGAAATTTGTGGAGTGGTTGAAAAACGAGTTCTAATGACTCCTACCTAAGGGTATGTAAACCTCTGACTTCAACTGTACATTGATTGGTTGTATAATCTTATGCTACACAAAGATCAAACATACATTTTTCTGAACTAATCCAATCTGTAAGTAGTTGGACTTTATTTTGTACCCATTACTGTTACCGAGATGGTTGTTCCAGTTTAGTAGCTTTAGGTAGTCCCATTATTCAATCTTCCATACTCTGGCAGACATTCTGAATGCAGGTAGCGGGTGATTAAAAGTACCAATTGTTGAACATCCTCACTCTGGCTGGATTCCAATAGGAATTACATATCACTTTGCAAACCAGCATAATGTGACTTGCAGGCCTGATGTGGCCTGTAAACCTGGAGTTTCCTAACACCAGGCCCTCAAAGAAAGACTATGATATATGCAAAATTGTCATACAAATATATTTTCTAAAGGCTAATAAGGGTGCTTGAACCATTCATAGAGGGTTCTAGAAAGAACCCTTCAAAGAGAAAATAATTATCTGCAAAACCCTTCATAGAGATAACCATTTACAGGGGTTTCTATGAAGTACCCTACATAGTGTTCTATGCAAAGGGTTCTACCTACAGTAGCACCAAAAAGGGTTACCCTATCGGAACAAAATGAAGAATCCTATATGTTTCTAGCATCTTTTTTTCTAAGAGTGTACAAAAGAAGCTGTCAGTTGAATTTTGTTTTATTGTTGATCAGTTGTTTGTTAAATAATATTTTGACTTTTAAAACATTTAGAGCACCTGCTCTTTCCATGACATAGTCTGACCAGGTGAATTCAGTTGAAAGCTATGATCCCTTATTGATGTCACTTGTTAAATCCACTTCAGTCAGTGTAGATGAAGGGGGAACAGGTTAAATAATATATTTTTTACCTTGAGACATGGATTATGTATGGGTGCCATTCACAGGGAGAATGGGCATGACAAAAGATTTAAGTGCCTTTGAACCAGGTATGGTAGTAGGTGCATTGCTGCTGGGTTTTTCTCACTCAACAGAAAATAAGGTCTGAGGTTAACACAGGTATAAGACAACTTATACATTTTGTTCTATTAGATAATATCAGTCAGTTAACATGACCATTATGAAGCCTTTTTGTGCTTTATGTGATTTTGATTACATAAATCCTTAAAAATGTACTAAGTGACGTTAACTGATGAAGATTATCTCATGTGTTTACCACAGACCTTATATTTGGCGTTTATCCAAAATCCCAACAAAACCCCCATTCATTTCCCCATAGGTTTTGGCCAAGGAGCCATGGCGGAGTTAGTGCCTACAAAAATACGTCATTACTATTGCTGTCTATGTTGCCAGAAGTTTTATTAGAAATCAAGTCCCTACTCACAATGCTTTCTGAATTGAATAGTCCCCAAAGTAATACAATTAACAAGCAAATTTGTATCCTCAAAGAATGTCTTGAAAACATGGAAATGGAACCTAAAAAATAGATACTTTTGCACATTGGCCACCAGAGGATGCTCCTTACTATAACTCTGAGATGAATACCAGTCTTTATTTCTGGAAAACAGAAATACAGTTTAATACAATCCGAGATGAATTACTGGTTGTAGTTTTGGCTTGTAAACATAAAAAACAGATTCAACAGATAATTAACATCCAGGTTTATTACTTTAGTTTCGAAATTGAAAGTTGTTTAAATAATAATAAAGCTGTATAGAAAGAATCCACATACATCAGACATGCTATCACACAGTTAAGTAAGGAGGGTGTTGGTAGAAATGTGACCAAAGGTTTGACAAAAGGTTTTACTAAATAACTGAAAGCTTTCTGCTGTACATGTTATAGTGAGGAATAGCCCATGACTCTCAGTTCCATTCCATTCCATTCCACATATTGGATGAAGGCGTCTTCTGTACAGGGAGTTTTGTTAAGAGCCCCGACGCTCAATATGAACAATAATACGTATCACTTGCGGTACGGTTTTGGAAGCATAAGGACCTTATATCAGCAAAAAAAGTTCAATTTATACAGACCTTGATAGGGTCAGGGTTCCCACATGGCCATATCTCTATGTTACAGCGCTTGTTTATGGAAAACAGACGGAAGAGGCAACCACCTGTGCTAATTAGCTATATTGCATGCTCGTAACATCTGTGTAAGCGTAGTTCGGGAAGTGTAGTGGAAGTGTAGTTTGGTCAGATGGCGGCACCTATAGCTGGATCTGTGCAAAACTGCTACAGTAAGTGTATATTTTTTATTTGAAGGATTCTTTCTGATGAAAGATAAGGTCCATATGTTTCGAAAGCCGCATCGCAAGCAATGATTATTGACGTTTGTAGTTCAAATGAGCCAGTCGTGGGGGAAGCTAATGGCTGAAAACTGTAGGGAGAAGGCAGACTGCCGCCTAGATTTTTTGAGAGTCAAGTAAGGTGACACTGGAATGGGCATACAGTATGTACATAATATACACATACAGTACCAGTCAAAAGTTTGGACACAGCTACTCTTTCCAGGGTTCTTCTTCATTTTTACTATTTTTTGACTGGTACGGTACATGGCAGTAATGAACACAAAACACAAAAACAAAACTGAAACATGTTGGGCTGAATAGTTTCCAGACTGATATCCTCAGTGTGTTAGGATGACCAGTGGAAGAGCAATTATTTTTGGTAACTCTTCGAATAATATAGAAACGGTCTTTTCAAGTCAGCAGGCCTAAAATTAGGTCCTACTCTTCTACAATACTGTATATTTCAGTTCTAATGGAGTATTTTATAGATGAAAGTTATAGGCTCTAATAAAATGGTAATATTGCATCTTTGATTTGGTTTTAAATATCTAAATTAGGTCTTGCAAAATTGTGATAAAAACAGTATCAAAATGTGTTTCTTGTTATCTCAAAAATGTAATTCATACATGATGGATTGTGCTTCAAGAGACACTGTGCATGGGGTTGGCATCCTCTACTATACTCTCTAGAGGTGTCTGACTGACTGAACACAATAGCAGGAAAGATGTTCCACTTTCTCCCATTTAAAAGAGGAAATGTATCTCAGCCGGTGTGTGTGTGTGACCCCTGGCTTTCCATTCCACTTCCTGCTCATTTTTGCAGGTAGGAAGGGTCAAGAGGACTGTCGTACTCCAGGGCAAGAGCCCTATGCTATTAAAAAAAGTGTCCCATCCACAACATGAGAAAAACTGTCATTCAGAGCACAGCATTTTAAAAGTGTAGGTTTTGGCAATTAACACAAATAGCTTAGAGAGTCACTCCTTATCCATAGTTCATGGTTTTCAGAGGAGGTAATATCTTATATGTCTGTTTCCAGACGGACACAAGCTCTGGGTTATTGTTGCTTGAGTAGCAGAAGAGTAAGTAGAGGTCTGTCCACCACCTTTCCTGCTCAGTTCCGTTTTAGAAGTGAGTTCTGTCCACTCCCAAAACTGGGGGCACTAGGCTCATGCCAGGACACCAGAGGGCAGCATAGCTTAGCTCCAGTAAGACAGGATCAGTTGCCAGTTGTTTCAGAGGTTCAGTTTGGTGACGGGTCGCTCCCTGCTGGTCTCAGCTGATGAGTTGGCGCGTTTGCGGTTGCGTTTCATCTTGGACAAGTCCTTATCAAACACCTCCCCGGAGCGCAGGGCTGAAACGAGGTCGTCGAATTCACCGTCCTCCTCACAGTTCTCCTTTGCCTTCTTGGCCTTGCGCTCCTTCTCCCTCTGCTCCTTCAGCTGAGGGGACAAAACAGGAGGAACTTAGTGACTCACACTTACAGTAGCATTGTATTTGGTGTATTGAGTAAATGAGCAGTACAAGAGTAGTGCTCATTTACAATACTGAGTAAATGAGCACTACTCTGACCTACACACATTTGAGTGTGACTAGGTCAAGAGTAGCTTGCGTATTGTGTAATCTCACAAACACTAGTTTGATACCCATTTGTAATAATTGTTACATAATGAATGGGTGGTGAAATGGTGACCATAGGTGACTCTCTCTAGTGTTGTGGTTGGAGATAGACAATCTTCACAATCTAACCTGTGCTTCCATGCGGGCCCGTCGTTCCTCTTCCTCCTTGCGTCTGCGCATGTTCTCATTCTCCTGCTTAGCGTCAGCGAACGCCTGCAGGAATTGGTCGAAGATTCCAAAGAACTCGTCTGGCTGCATACGGGTTGCATCCTCCCCGAAATGCTGCACTGCCTTCAGAAACTGGAGAGAAAACAAAGTTAGACACCAAGTACTTCAAGATGGTCAAACTGCCTTTCCTGGAAAGAAAAAGGAGTATCTGTGATCCTTCATCAAGATGTAATGAAATGCAGTCTGTGTGTCACAGGTGATTCAGTGTGAATGTAGGTGAAAATTCTTTCAGTGATACACTAGGGATGAATGTGTGAGACCTTGTTGCCTGGTTGATTAATCTAGCTTTAAAACAGAACCTACCCCCATCACACCTGGGTTTAAATACTATTTGAAATCATAACTAATACTTTATCTTGGCTTGATTGAGCTTGTCTGGCACATTGGAACCAACAGAACGGTTGCAAATGTTCACCTGGCACTCCAGACAGGGAAGGGCAAACACTCAGTATTTGAAAGATTTAAAAAAAGTATTTGACCCAGGGTCTAATCCCAACAGAGACAGTGTCCTCCTCCCTGCCATTGTAAAGTGTAATTTGACACATAAATAACCCTCTATCCCCTGCACATGTATAAAATATATTCCACATGGCACGGGGGGGGGGGGAATCGGGGGAAACCACGCCTTTGAAACTGATAGCCTTGACCTATCTTAGTTAAACACTAACTGCCTATATTCATCTTAGTTAAACACTAACTGCCTATATTCAGAGGTTCCAATGTCCACACAGGTAGACTGTAACCCTTTAACATACTGTACTCGAGTTATTATGTCCTTGAAATACAGTGAAACACGAGACATAGCATTTCCAAATATATGGGTTGTTTCGATCTTTAAAAGGTGACTTCAAAGCTGCAGTAAGAAGACTGTGTGCTACCTACTTGGTTATGTGGCCAAGGATCATGTTACAGGATTTGCGATGCCCATCTATTATTTTTATAGCTCCTAGTTGTGGAGAGGAGGGGAAGGATGGACAACACAACCCCAACCCCATAGAAATACAACTACTAGAATATACATTCCCATTTAAGTCAGTGTTCTGTGGTGTGTGAACCAACACCCATATTGAGTGTACCCATGAGTGTTCCTGTCAAGTTGCCGTAGTCTGAAGGGCTTTGTCCTCACAGACAGACAGACAGACAGACAGACAGACAGACAGACAGCATGGCCCCCAGCCCTCTGCCCCCCGTTCTCACCAGCTCCTTGGCCTCAGTCAGAGAATCATCCACCTCTGAAAAGCTGAAGCTGGCCACAGTGATGAAATGGCTCACCACAGACACAAACTTATCCCCCGAAACCTGAGGAAGACCTCTCTGGAAATCCAGCTCCTACAGGGAACAGCATTACAGGAGAATTACATGATTGCCATCATATAACCCACAACACAAGAGCACAGTACCATGCCCTTGGTAGAGGAGTGTAAGCCTAATTACACTGCCTGTGATATCATGTGTAGCTTCATTAAGGGAAACCAATAGAAAATGGCCACTCACCATCTCCACACTCTTCAGACCAGAGCGCAGATTGTTGATGTCTTTCTCCAGCTCTGTCATACTATGGATGAGAGGAGAGGAAAGGGAAAGAGAGGGACTAGAGTTTATTCACATGAAGCAATTACAAACCACCTGTGCTCCAATCAAGCTACAACTTAGAGACATAAAATGTGAGACAATAAAACCCAACTTCCTCCCTTCTCACTCAGGAAAGAATTAGATTCAGGGTTCACTAGGTTTTAACAGAAACTAACTTAGATTATCTTTATTTGCAACATGTTTTCTTACTGTTTTAGGTTTCCCTAAATCTATGGATTATGCTGTCTGCTATACTATTACTTTCTTCTGGTAAGACAGGAAACACCTTGACCTACCAAAGGTTCTAGGGTTCACAGTTTACACTTTTGAATTAGGGGCAATAAGGACAACCTGTGCCTCTGACATATCTAGACAATATAAATATGACCTTTGACCCTCTCTGTAAACACGGTTTGTAAGGCAACACACACAGCAATACGGTCTTAACCTTTCACCTTTTCCACTTATAGTTAGGCACCATCAATTTGGCTTAGAGGAAGACTCAACTTTTACACTGTTGTTACAAGGTTAATTACACACAATTACTACACAGACATGAAAGCAACTTAGGTTTATGAAACAGTATCGGTAGTGCGTGTGTGTGTGATGGGGGTGGAGGGGGGTTCTGATTCAGTCATCCTTAGCAGAAGTTCTTACTTGACTTTAGCTGCCTCTGGAACACTCTGAAGCTCCTCCTGGAACACAGCCACTTTGGGATACTTCTGCTCCAGGATGGTGATCAGGTAATGCAGCAGAGTAATGTTCCTACAAACACAAACAGCATATACATCACACACAACATCACTCTCTTTTAAACTTAGAGTTGTGTCATTTGGACAGGTCTCCTATGTACAAGACATTTTTCATATCAATGGGATATCGAGATATAGATATAGATATGATAAATAAAAAAAGTCTCAAACCAAACCATTTCTTACTTGTCAATGCTGGACTTGGTGTCAGCGATCTTGTTGAGTGAGGACACTTTGAAGCCATAGGCGTTTCCCCTCTGGCCCTTGTTCATGTAGTTACCAAAGGCCAGGACCACTTCCAGAAGCTGCTTGAGGTTGCGGCTCTGCAGCATCTCTTTAGAGGCCCTGGTTAGAGCTGGGGAGAGGAAGAAGTTACGAGGATACATTTTTATTTAACCTTTATTTAACTAGGCAAGTCAGTTAAGAACAAATTCTTATTTACAATGATGGCCTAGGAACAGTGGGTTAAACTGCCTTGTTAAGGGGCAGAACGACAGATTTTGACCTGGTCAGCTCGGAGATTTGATCTAGCAACCTTTCGGTTACTGGCCCAACGCTCTAACCACTAAGCTACCTGCCACCCCAAAAGACATTGGTTGAATCCCAAATGGCATCCTATTCCCTATACACTACATGACCAAAAGTATGTGGACACCTGCTCTTCGAACATCTCATTCCAAAATCATGGGCATTAATATGGAGTTGGTCCCCCCTTTGCTGCTATAACAGCCTCCACTCTTCTGGGAAGGCTTCCACTAGATGTTCGAACAATGTTGCGGGGATTTGCTTCCATTCAGCCACAAGAGCATTAGTGAGGTCGGACACTGATGTTGGGCGATAAAGCCTGGCTCGCAGTCAGCGTTACAAATCATCCCTAAAGGTGTTTGATGGGGTTGAGGTCATGGCTCTGTGCAGGCCAGTCAAGTTCTTCCACACTGATCTCGACAAACCATTTCTGTATGGACCTTGCTTTGTGCACGGGGGCATTGTCATGCTCCTACAATGTTATTGTATGCTGTAGCGTTAAGATTTCCCTTCACTGGAACTTAGGGGCTTAGCCCGATCCATGAAAAACAGCCCCAGACCATTCCTCCTCCACCAAACTTTACAGTTGGCACTATGCATTTGGGCAGGTAGAGTTCTCCTGGCATCCGCCAAACCCATATTCGTCCGTCGGACTGCCAGATGGTGAAGCGTGATTCATCAATCCAGAGAACATATTTCCAGTGCTCCAGAGTCCAATGGCGGCGAGCTTTACACCACTCCAGCCGACGCTTGGCATTGCGCATGGTGATCTTAGGCTTCTGTGCGGCTGCTCGGCTATGGAAACCCATTTCATGAAGCTCCCAACAAACAGTGCTTGTGATAATTTTGCTTCCAGAGGCAGTTTGGAACTCGGTAGTGAGTGTTGCATCTGAGGACAGACTATTTTTACACGCTTCAGCACTCGGTGGCCCCATTCTATGAGCTTGTGTGCCTACCACTTCGCGGCTGTGCCGTTGTTGCTCCTAGACGTTTCCACTTCACAATAACAGCACTTACAGTTGAGCAGGGCAGCTTTAACAGGACAGAAATTTGATGAACTGACTTGTTGGAAAGGTGGCATCCTACGACAGTGCCACATTGGAAGTCACTGAGCTCCTCAGTAAGGCCATTCTACTGCCAATGTTTGTCAATGGAGATCACATGGCTGTGTGCTCGATTTAATACACCTGCCAGCAACAGGTGTGGCTGAAATAGCCAAATCCACTAATGTGAAGGGGTGTCCACATACTTTTGTATATATAGTGTACCTTTAACACCTTAGAAAGCATTATATCTGCAGGCTTTGAGTATTGCCAGCATTTCTCATTACAGTATGATTACATTTGACTCCACAGTCCAACCAGTTATTAAAATGGTTTAAAGGTAGATCATTTGAGCATGGAACATTGTAAAGAAAATACTACCTTCAACTTTAGGTTTGACTTCGACGATTCTTTCAGCAAACTTCTTTTTGAAGTAGAGGGACTGCAACCTCTGCTGGTAATGGTTGATCCTGTATTGTAGTTCGAAGTGAAAAGGTTCATTAGAGTTTACATAGATACAACACTCCACTTCACTGAAACGGTTGTGTAATATGATATGACGTCCTAAATGAAGGGCATGAACTTTTGAATAGAAAGACAGTTTTTTGGGGGTTTTGTTCATACATTTGATCAACACAGGCGTTTAATGACCTTGACCTCATTCTGAGGTTTTGTGACCAGACAAAAAACAACATCTTTGCAACATCTTTTACAAATGATCTTACTGGATTAAATACCCAACATGGAAAACTCAGAGCACATTTAATAAAGAAGCTCCTTTCCTTCTCCCTGCCCAAACGCTGTTTCCATGGCTACAATGTTTTCAGGAAGCCAAAACACAAACGTCGCCAGATCCTGGAAGGAAGTCTCTATTCCCATAGTAAACGGCTTGATACATCATGGAAAAAATGGTGCTGGTGCTACACTTGTACATTAGAACCTGCACATTTTTCCCTTCCTGTAATCTACTAATTCAATCTTCATTTGTAACACAGAATGCTCATTAAAAGGAGAACTATTAAAACAGTGAGCCCTATCCCTGGGGTTTCGTTCTTTGCTGCTGCGCGAGCCGAGAATGTCTCCCCAGGGGAGCTTCATATTAATTCATGAACAATATGAGGTACATGGAAAGTTCAGCTGCCTGCCGCCACCTACACACCAGCCTCCCCCTCGACCACAGCCTCCCCCTTAGCTTGTAGACAGTGACTCATGGTAAAGAATAACCCAAAGAAATAAACAATTTACTCACTCACATATTATACTTAAAACATAATATTACTAGTCATCATAATTTGGTGGGTGCTTGTTTGTCTTGTTACACATGGTTTGAAATGGAAATGTTTTTTTTGCATATGCCAACTCCCCCTGAGACTTCCTCAGAGCGTGGACATTGAGCAATTAAGTGCCTTGCTCAAGGGTACTGAAAGATTTTTCATCTTGTTGGCTCAGGGATTTGAACTAGTGACCTTTTGGTTACTGTCCCAATGCTCTAACCACTAGGCTACCTGCCACCACAAAAAAAACTAAGCAGTTTGGGGGCTGAATCTCGTAAATATAGTCCATAGTGAATTAAATGGAGAGCATCTATTTGACCTAAACAGGGCCAAATGCAGTGCTGTTAATTTGATTTACTAAAGAACGATCCCAATCCTTCTACACTCCCCAAACCCTCACAGGACCAATGACCTTCACTGGCACATTTTTAAAGTCTGGGAGTGATGACCCTCAGCAGTTAGATATGCCAAAGAGATTTGTGTTAAAAAGACGTTGACATCCAGCTAGCATGTGTCACTGTGTCATGCTGATTACATATGCTCTTGGTGTCATAAAACAATGAGGGGATTCGATTAATCTGGCCCGGGCGCCCGGGTAGGTGTGTTTTGCACTGGGTGAAAGTTGATTGCATTCGTTTTGGAACCGGGCTGCCTCCAGGCATGAGCTAGGTGCCCCATTCAAAGCCTAACAAAATTCTAACATTGTATGGAAAAGAGATGTTGTATGTTTCAGGACGATACACGATTCTGCCTTGTTGACAACAAAACCGAGAGGCGCAGATTACTGTTCATTTGAGAAGGGCGCTCCTCCCTCACCATTCAAGTCATGGGCCATAGACGAGCATTATCGAATCCGCCCAATGATCGGTCTCAATTCCTGACATTTTATTACAATACTATAAAAAGCATGAACTGGCGCGAACCCAGAAAAAATGATTTAGTGTAGAGGTGCTGACTAACGGCGAATAAACTGTAAGCTATAAAACAAAGAGTCACACACTCCATATGTATTAACTCCCAGTAATTTATTGGGTAAAACACCAACGTTTCGGCCCCACTGTGCCTTCTTCAGGGTGATACTATACTATAAACACAGAACATGTTGTTACAGGAAACCGACAATGGCGAAAGTCCCTGATGAAGACTACATGTTAACAATGAAGAAGTAGTTTTTAAGTCAACTTCCCTTGTCATCCAAGAGCACCTGAGTATTTTCCAGTATATCAACAACAAAATAACATCCTGTGGCTAGTGACTAATATGGGGAATGTAGTGATACACATTGTAACAGTACCAATTTTGTATTATGATACCGAAACGAAGTCCATACCTGCTCATCTCGTAGAGGAAGCGGTCAGCTTTGGCCATGCGGTCCAGCTCATGCTTGTGCTCCTCCAGGAGATCCACGTCACTCTTCTCTGGGACAAACTTTAGCAGCTGGACAGGAACACAACAGGGGTAGAAGACCGTTACGAAGAGAGATCTTGTACATCCACATGCTAATCCTCATATAGATTCACTGTGATAGCTAATGTGTGGTGAGCTTTCTGGCGCAAAATGTAAGGTAAGGCAAGTTTCCACCTTACTAAGTAAAGACAGCATTCAGATCCTATAAACCCTTGCTAAATAACCTACACCATGCCCCACCACTACAAATACTCCAATCCGTCACTAACCCAGTCCCCGTGAACACTTCAGCTTTTATTTATTTAGGTCCCTAAAGCAACAGCAACGAAAAGTCTTATAAAACTGGATTATCCTTCAAGTACTCTCACATCTATTTGAAATGACTATAGTATTTCACCTAGTCACCGTCATAATTATGGGGCGACAAAGAACATGAAGGCTCAGTGGTTTTGAGAAAAGTTTAACTGGGGATGAGGAAGGAAGAAAACGAGACAAACTGTAACAAAAATGCAGAGTTTTATGGTTACATGTCATCAATTAGTCGTCATCAAAGCATCACCTGTAAGGTGGAAGCAAAATGGTGGAAGCTGCTTATACCTATCCAGACCCTTCAGATCTGCAAACATCGAAGGGTTAGGGGGATGGATTGTGATCTTCCTGTCTGGGTTGGCACCCCGCCTTGGGTTGTGCCGTGGCGGAGATCTTTGTGGGTTATACTCGGCCTTGTCTCAGGATGGTAAGTTGGTGGTTGAAGATATCCCTCTAGTGGCGTTGGGGCTGTGCTTTGGCAAAGTGGGTGGGGTTATCCTGCCTGTTCGGCCCTGTCCGGGGGTATCGTCGGACGGGACCACAGTGTCTCCCGACCCCTCCTGTCTCAGCCTCCAGTATTTATGCTGCAGTAGTTTATGTGTCGGGGGGCTAGGGTCAGTCTGTTATATCTGGATTATTTCTCCTGTCTTATCCGGGTGTCCTGTGTAAATTTAAGTATGCTCTTTCTAATTCTTTCTTTCTCTCTCTCGGAGGACCTGAGCCCTAGGACCATGCCTCAGGACTACCTGGCCTGATGACTCCTTGCTGTCCCCAGTCCACCTGACTGTGCTGATGCTCCAGTTTCAACTGTTCTGCCTGCGGCTATGGAACCCTGACCTGTTCACCGGACGTGCTACCTGTCCCAGACCTGCTGTTTTCAACTCTCTAGAGACAGCAGGAGCGGTAGAGGTACTCTGAATGATTGGCTATGAAAAGCCAACTGACATTTACTCCTAAGGTGCTGACTTGTTGCACCCTCGACAACCACTGTGATTATTATTATTTGACCCTGCTGGTCATCTATGAACATTTGAACATCTTGGCCATGTTCTGTTATAATCTCCACCCGGCACAGCCAGAAGAGGACTGGCCACCCCTCATAGCCTGGTTCCTCTCTAGGTTTCTTCCTAGGTTCTGGCCTTTCTAGGGAGTTTTTCCTAGCCACCGTGCTTCTACACCTGCATTGCTTGCTGTCTGGGGTTTTAGGATGGGTTTCTGTACAGCACTTTGAGATATCAGCTGATGTAAGAAGGGCTTTATAAATAAATTTGATTTGATGGATCGGATGGGAATTGGGACCTGCTATATGGTATAAAGCCATTAAGCCGCTACAGTAGAGAAGAGGGCTACATGCTGCATGAGTGAGAGAGGAGGGCCCACCTGCTCCAGCATGTCTTTGGGCAGATCCTCCTGTTCGTCCATAGTCAGGATGGCCCTCTTGATCTCCTCATTGGTCAGCTTCAGCCTGCAACACAACAGCATCAGCATTACCACAGAGGACTACTATTCACCGGTTCTAAATGGTCAACAAGAGAGGACACCAGTTTGACCAGTTGTACCAGTTAATGCCT
This sequence comes from Salmo salar, assembly GCF_965601325.2. Classification (NCBI taxonomy): domain Eukaryota; kingdom Metazoa; phylum Chordata; class Actinopteri; order Salmoniformes; family Salmonidae; genus Salmo; species Salmo salar. The sequence continues at coordinate 37,721,164 of NC_138291.1, forward strand.
TGTTATTGGTGTGTTTACTTTTCATTTCAAAAGTAATGTAAAATGCATTCCTATTATGTAATGTACTGTTCTACATGTGTCACCTCAAACAATTATCAGTTAGTATCCATTTTGAAAAGCACTAAGTGTCAGTTAAAAAGAAAGTAAAGTCCAGAACTTAATATCGTGTGCCGCACATTCAGCAGTTGCAGAAACAGAGTCAATATTTTAAGTCACAGCTATTAGAAAGAGCCAGCCAGCCAGAGAGAGCAGGTGGCAGAAAGCCCGGTGGTTCTGCTCTTTGAAAAGCTCCATTGGCAAACAAGCACACTCATCATCTGAGCCTGAAGCCCTAGCCTACCACAGCAGACCACGGTGCTTTCTGACAGGACTTCTCACAGTCCGAATACCTGATTTAGGCACACACTAATGACAGAGCAATTAAGATTCAGTCATGTCAATTTTATTAAATAAATGTACATATTAGCCTTATTCAAAGTGTTGGCTAAGTCTGAAAAGGCTTGTTAATGCATAATTGATACCACTTTGCAGAAATAAAATATTTTCAGGTCTGCAAGTTCGAAAAAAGGAATGAACCGCTGTTCATAAACCACAAATACTGAATGAGACTTTAAATACAGGAAGCAATCAAAATAGCTGAATCCCTTAAACTTTCAGGTTTCATTTACAGTGTTTAAATTGAGAAGGCTAGTTACATGAAATTAACTTAGTAGAAAGGACACAGGCCTCTGTTTGTGGTTGCTGCCATGGAGACCAGGGATGACAGTAACGAAACAGAAAATAGTTCCTGGCCAACATCATCCCGTTACAAAGTACATATATTATTCTTGGCTGCACTTGATGTTTAAACACATTGTCAAATGTGAAAAATTCTCTCTCAACTTGAGTCAAAGTTGATGTAAATACAGAATTGCTCAAATGGTAGATTAAATACGAATTGAATGTAACTTGGCTGTGTACGTTAACAAATTAAGTGTGTGTGTGTTTGTACACGTACATGTATGTGTGTGGAAAAAGACATTTCAAGCACCCATCAGATGGATACAATCACAATAAGTGATCTCCACTAATATAAGTAGGACATACTTCTGCAATGATGTCATGGGGTAGAAAGGTCAAATACTAACCGAGAGAGGAGGATGTTACAGTTCTGGGCTCTGCGACCGTCGATGACTGACAGCTCCTTGACCTTCTTGGAGGTCACCGTATCGTCTTCGGACTCTTTCTGGAAGGAGAACATTTGGGAGGGAAGGAAGAGTTTGAACATGAACCGTAATTAGCTGAACTTCACATTCCGTTCATGTAAACACAATATTGTATAATTTATCACACTAAGGCACTTTGGGACGGAGGCTAGTAAGCAGAAAACAGCAAATTCTTGTTGTACTACTGTACATGACCTTAAATTATACTCTCTAACATCAAGCTAGATTTAGACAGCTTTACTGTTTAATAAACACCCAATTGTAAATCATTCATCATACTTAAGCACTTTTGGATGTAGTATTTGCTGAACGCAGCAAAATGCTTGTGACTACATGACCTTAATGATACTCTCTCTGGGAGGAAGAGCCACACCTAATACACCAGGGTTATATTCATTAGGGCACATGTAGAAAAATATTTTGCAACGTAAAACAAAAATGTGTGTTTCCTAATGTGTGTTTCCTATTTCCTATTGTACAAACCCAAGCAGTCATTGCCTGTCTCAGTCAGTATTCAAATTTGTGCGTAATGAATAAGATCCAGGAATAACAGTGCCCCATGCTATGCTAGGTGGAGGGCTGTGGCTGACTCACACCTGCATAGAGTTTAGCTGCTAATCAACGGCAATAGGAACAAGTGTTTTTAAGGCCTCTTCCATTTCACCACCTGCTGTCACATATTAAAAACTATGGTACATAGTAACCAGACCACAAAACAGACACACACACACACGCGCGCACACATGCACACGCACATACACACACAAAGACTAGACACGATACCCATATGCACGCACCATAAACCCTAACAAAAGCCCAGGATGCACAGGAGACACACAGTATGAACATAAAACAGCAAATTGTTCCTTTGACTGGGTCAGTATTTGAAACTGCCAAATGGAGGACAGCTGTGAAACAGGCTGTGTGAAATAGTGTGTTTGGCGATCAATTGCTTCACCCCAAGAATACAGGAGAGATTTGTTTTTGGAAAACGGAGATCTGGCACTTTTTTATAGTTGCAAGACTCCAGCTGCTTGCAGAATTGACTGCGTGCCACAAAACCAATTTGGCTAATTATGTTCAGAAACATCTTGAAATGATAACCAATAAAACAGTTCATTCAAACATCATGTTGGTGTGTTTAGAAGTACAGTATATTCCAAAAGTCTTGATTGAAAGAATAAATCCACAGAAACACAGAGATCGAGGCTGCAGGAAGACATGGCTTTCACAAGTATTTCACCTACGGACACACGATCCCCATAGACATAAACAGGACAGAGACAAGGAGAGAGAGAGCGAGAAAGAGAGAGCAGCATACGATGAAGGACGGTAGCGAGCATCAAGACAGAAGCGTCACAGAAGCAGAGCAGGGTAAACAGAGGGGTCAGAGGTTACTCACCTTGTTATTGTTCATTGTTAAGAAGTCCTAATCAGGTGGGTGGGCAGGAAGCAAGGAAGATTCGGCATTTATTATTAATTACAACAAGCGTGCAGTAGGCTATGTATGGTGAAATACAGGGGCAGCTCAGCGGCCAGTGATGCATTTGTTTGTGAGGAAAAGCGGAATCATGAGTCAGAGATGCAAATTAACTTTGTTCAGACACATCATAAACAGCATGGCTTAAAATTCATAAAGTCCTTATACGACAAAAGGAATTCAATTTGATGCAACATAATTTATACTTTTAAGGGGCAGTTAGTCATGGGAATTGGGCCCTAGTCTAACCTTTCCAATCACAGTCTTATTAGGTTGGTTAAAGGAAAAGGTATGGGAAAAGTGATATCTGGAGGATTTCAACTGAACTACAGTAGACATTGTGGACATATATAGAGGCTTAATGAAATATGCCACGCTTCTCATGCAGCATCAGTAAACTATCCAAGGACCATGTTATCAGCATGGCTACTTCCTGTTCCAAACATTCCTTCCGTCTGGGAACACTCACAAGGTAGATGATTCAATTGAATGGACCTAAAAAAAAAAAAAAAAGCTAGCCTGGTCCCAGATCTGTTTGTGCTATCTTGCCAAGCCTTATGGTCATTGTCACCATAGGAGTTGGCAAGACAGCACAAACCGATCTCATATCAGGCTATAGTAAAATGCTCTGTAATGGCCTGATTGCCCTTTAAGCCAGTTCCAGACAATGTGTTGAGAAGTGCTGCTGAAAGGATTCAGTTACAGAGTGCAATGGCATGCATGTGTTTATCACTAGCTAGAAGTGTTTGTTGGAACAGCATGGTCGGTGGCCATGGAAACACTCAAAGTAGTTACATGCAAATTGTTAAGAAGTGATTCGAGGTCTTGTGTCCTGTCCTTAAGGATGAATTGCTATATACTGAAATGCCTTTTCCCTACAGTAATACATTGGTATTTAGGTGTTAAACTGTACCTGCTGTCTCTGGTATGCAGAGAACGTCTTCTCGATGTCCTCAAGGTCCAGGATTTTGAAAACCTTGATGTCATCGATGTCCGTCCACACAGTGCCCTCCAGCTTATTCTGCAACAAAACAGCTCCTATCCATAACTAAGACTGTAAAAGCAATACACACGCCCCTGGAACTCTAGAGGTTACAACAACAACATATAAACACGTCTAGGGCTGGTTTGCGATATTGATTTCATGCCATTGTGCAAACAATGCAAGAGATAAAGCATTGGGTAAAAAGGCAATCCTCATCCTTCATTCCCCCTGGACAGTCTGAGATGTAGCTACAAAAACCTCTGTTCTGTCTGCCTCGTCAGCACAACACTCACTCCCTCTGTACTAGACAGACATGCACATAAAATGTAATTACTGGCTTTGTCCAAAATGACAGCCTATTCCCTATTAAGTGCATTACTTTTGACCATGGTCCATAGAGCTCTGGTCAAAATTAGTGCACTTCATGGGGAATAGGGTGCCATTTTGGACGCAGTCCTTTACGGTCTGACTAAGCATAACTCACTGACCTCAGCCAGCTTGGCCCAGTTGAATGACTTGAGTGGGTTGGAGGGCTGGGGGATGTTCTTCTTTTTCAGCCCTGGTCCCATGGGAGCTCCAGGTGGAGGAGGGGGACCAAGTGGAGCCATGCCTGGAGGAGGAGGAGGTCCACCAGGTGGAGGGGGGTGGCGGTGGAGGCATGCCCCCAGGGGGTGGTGGAGGGGGTGGGGGCATGGCAGCCTGCATGGGAGGGGGTGGTATGGGACCTCCAGGGGCCCCAGGTATGAGTGGAGGGCCACCAGGAACACTTGGATTTGGCCTCTGAAAAAAATGGGACACATTGGGATGTACATTCGATTAGTACTGGATGTATTACAATACTTTCTGTTACATAATGGAAATCATAGAAGCACTCTGTACTAGCTAGAGCAGTTCTAATCAACATATATTGATTTGGAAGAACATCACAAGGCAATGTTGTTGTTCATGTCTAACTGTGCTGTAATCAAACATCCTGTGTATCCACTCCTACACTGAACGGCTAAGGGGAATCTCAATCGCACTCCACACTGCCCTTTCACACCTGGACAAAAGGAACACCTATGTGAGAAAGCTGTTCAGTGACTACAGCTCAGCATTCAACACCATAGTGTCCACGAAGCTCATCACTAAGCTAAGGACCCTGGGACTAAACACCTCCCTCTGCAACTGGATCCTGGACTTCCTGACGGGCCGCCCCCAGGTGGTAAGGGTAGGCAACAACTCGTCTGCCACGCTGATCCTCAACACTCTGGCCCCTCAGGTGTGTGTACTTAGTCCCCTCCTGTACTCCCTGTTCACCCACGACTGCGTGGCCAAACACGACTCCAACACCATTATTAAGTTTGCTGACGACACAACGATGGTAGACCTGATTACCGACAACGATGAGACAGCCTATAGGGAGGTCAGAGAACTGGCAGTGTGGTGCCAGAACAACAACCTCTCCCTCAATGTGAGCAAGACAAAGGAGCTGATCGTGGACTACAGAAAAAGGCGGGCCGAACAGGCCCCCATTAACAGCTGGTCGAGAGTTTCAATGTCCTTGGTGTCCACATCACCAACGAACTATCATGGTCCAAACACACCAAGACAGTCGTGAAGAGGGCACATCCAAACCTTTCCCCCTCAGGAGACTGAAAAGATTTGGCATGGGTCCCCAGATCCTCAAAAAATTCTACAGCTGCACCATCGAGCGCATCCTGACCGGTTGCATCACCGCCTGGTATGGCAACTGCTCGGCATCTGACCGTAAGGCGCTACAGAGGGTAGTGCGTACGGCCCAGTACATCACTGGGGCCAAGCTTCCCGCCATCCAGGACCTATATAATAGGCAGAGTCAGAGGAAAGCCCATAAAATTGTCAGAGACTCCAGTCACCCAAGTCATGGACAGCAAGCGGTATCGGGGCGCCAATTCTAGGACCAAATGGCTCCTTAACAGCTTCTACCCACAAGCCATCAGACTGCTGAACAATTAATCAAATGGCCACCGGACTATTTACATTGACCCCCCCATTTGTTTTGTACACTGCTGCTACTCACTGTTTATTAACTATGCATAGTCACTTCACCCCTACCTATCACCCCTACCTATGTACAAATGACCTCAACTAACCTGTACCCCCGCACACTGACTCGGTACCCCCTGTATATAGCCTCGTTATTGCTATTTTATTGTGTTACTTTTTATTATTTTTTACTTTAGTTTATTTGGTCAATATTTTCTTAACTCTTCCTGAACTACACTGTTGGTTAAGGGCTTGTAAGTAAGCATTTCACGGTAAGGTCTACACTTGTTGAATTCAGCGCATGTGACAAATAAAGTTTGATTTCATTTGAAAAGAGGACATTAGCCTGGTCCCAGATCTGTTTGTGCTGTATAGCCAACTCCTATGGTTGTTGTTTAGCATGACAATGATCATAGGAATTCGCAAGACAGCAGGCTATGTTGTTGTTCATATACCACTGTACTATAAACAAAACATCCTGCCTTTATTCCTGATTGTAAAAGCTAAAAGGAGGAGTAAGGTGCAAAGATGTGATTGTGTAACATAAAATTGCAATGCATTTTGTAATGCTATTTTCTATGTTTTTCCTTGGACTTTTGGAAGATATCCCCATTGTGAGCTAAAACAGAGATCTAAACAAACAAACGTACAGTGCTGAGGTCATGCAGCCGGGCGGAGAGCTCGGCCACTTGCTGCTTGACCTGCTTGTGTTCGCTGGACTCCTTCTCCAGCTTCTCCTTCATCTTATTCAGTGTCTGCATCATGTCCTCCTTCTCCTGGGACTTGGCCTCACACTCGCGTTCCTTCTTATCAAACTTCTGCTGCAGCTCATGGTGCTCTGAGAAACCAGACCAGAACAGGCGAGACCAGAGCAGTCGTCAGTATGATGATACACAGTACAGAAAGGTCTGCCTCCCGACAGTTCCATCACTAATAGAAACCAGAAAGCAGAAATGTGTGTACCTTTTCTCATTTTCTCGGCCTGTTCTTTCCATTGTTTGACTTCATTCTCGTTGACCAGCCTGAGCAGAAGAACAGAGGAGGCTAATCTAATGTATTAAACATCGCAGCAAAATCATTGGTGTCATTGGTGATCAGAGTTGACAACAGGGAACCTGTAAACTTCTTCTAAAGCTACCCAGAGTCAGATTGAGATTTGCAAGAGGCAGCTGAAGGGGTTGACTGATGTTTGTGTATGTGTGTTTGGAATTCTACATTTCACAGATTTCCTCATCCAAAAAAACAGATCAAAGCGCTTTAATTCTGGATTATATTTTCAAAAAGGAATTATTAAAATCCTGGTAAAACCTGCTTGCTGATTTTTGGCAAGTATTAAGGGATCAGGGTATTCATGCTAAATCAGCAAATAGTATTGAAAGGATTGTAAAACGAAAGTGATAATAGGACATACATATTTTACATGTAATATCTGTGATGTACAGTACCTGGACCAAGAGTGATTTTGATCATGGCCACTGTATTAAGCCCAGGATAAGATGAACGCATGAATAAATATACAGCATTGATTATATTCATGATCACCATATTCAGGTTTAAAGCCATTTCTGGAATGTGGCATGTTAAATAACACATGGAGATTTATGATGAAGACAGTCAGTCCTCTGCCGTGCGAAGAACGTCAAACCAACGCAGACATAACTCAGGCATGTCAAAACATTTCCCCCCTCTCTCGTTCCTCTCCTCTCACTCACATTCGCACCACGTTCTTCACGTTGAAGTTCTCCAGGGGGGTGACATCAGGGTCATGACCTTTGTCGTTCTGCAGGACGATCTGCTGGACGATGCGGTCCAGGAGGAGCCAGTAATGCACTGTGTTCCCACTACGCTTGTCTGAGAGAAGAGAGCGCTTTATTAATACCCGAAGGGAACATTTGATTGTGCCAGCCAACGCATATGCAACAACAAACATCTAGGGCCGGTTTTCTGGACACAAACTAAGTCTAGTCCTGGAGTAAAAAGCATGTTTAATTGAGATTGTCCATTGAGAATGGTTCTTAGTCTAGGACTAGGCAAAATCTATGCCCATGAAATCCTATCATACACATAGCAACATAATAAGGACAGAGTCTAAGGGGAGAGATTAGGTTGAAGTCAGCTCCCTCAGGACAACATACACAAAGCTAAAGCAATGTGGAGGAAAAACATTTCCGCTATAGTGTACAAAGTTCTTATCAAATGGCAGAACCCGCTCTAGAGAGAAACCCCTCACATAAGCAGAATTCCAACAACAATTTCCAGGTATTTAAAACTACCTAGAGAGGACATCATTTTTACTGCCGTTCTAAAATACACTAAAAACACTGCTATTTAACCACTTTGGATCCCTCTGAGAAACCAAACAGTCTAGTTCTCAAAGATGTAAAAGTTGAGGCCTGAAGAGTCTTGGCGAACTCAAACAACTTTAAAGAAATGGCGGACGGGAGGTAGGCGGCACTTACAAGGCATAAGGAGACAGTGCTGTAAGACAGATATAAAGTGCGGGTGTGCATCTGTGTGGCTCATTTTCTTCTTTATGAGCTCAAACACTTGCGTGGCACTTTTTGTGTCAATGTGCACCTGCAACAACAAAAAACAAAAGTTGATATTAGAACTAGTAGACAGAGAAACGACTATTGCAAACGCCATGTACTGTATAGGTAAATACCAATGTTACTCACAGTGTCAAATCGTTTTGCCAAAGATAGTTCATCCTCGTTTCTCAGCATCTCAAAGAAGTCCAAATGCCTGGAAGACAACATCTCGTGGTCAGACACAATCTACTGCAGCTGGGTATGACAGTGTGGTCTAGGTCTGAAATGTACTATAACAATCACGCAGTTTATGACTTAACTCACCTGTCTAACGTTGAGTTGTCGTGGGACCTCAGTTTATCGATGACCGGCTGGATGCCCAACATAAGGAACTCGTATCGCAGGTGAATTCTGAACTCAAAGCTCGACTGTGGAGTACAGTACACATAGCAGTTAGACTCTCTGAAGACAACCAACAGGACCATGAGAAGACAAAGACTTAGAGGAAGAGGAGTACTCACCTCCCCTGCTCCCTGACTAAGCACTGCATTGATGAAGGACATGATGGCTGTTTTCAGGTTGACCTCGTCCCTGTAGCGCCCCGTACTCCTGTCCAGGTCATTCAGCAGAGTCTAAAACAGGAGAAACGAGGAGAAATAAGGAGTAAGCATCAGTAATATGATCATAAGAAAAACATTGCTGTGGTCGTAAACACTAATTAGAGAAACACCTGAAAGTTATAAATGTTAAATGAATAAGACCATGCAATATCTCTCGCACAGTCTTAACACAAGGTTAAGGAAAACCTTGGGCTAACACATTACAGTGTGAAAAGCTCAATTGAACACTGGGCTACAGTGGTGTCTATGAGGCTAAGGTGTCTGTCTTCCCACCTGGAAGCGAGTCCTCTCGCAGGAAAACTTCTGATAGTGCAGCATGGCTTCCAGGATCTTCCTGTGCCCTCCTGGCACCAGACACACAGCACCCATGATCTCCAGCACCGCCACTTTGGTCTTGACGTTCTCAGTTGCCAGGCTCTGGGCAACGATGTTGATGCTCTCTGTGTGGGAGAGCACGTGGGAGCGGCCCTGGGAGTTATTCATCAGGGCCTTGATGCAGCCAATCAGGGACGTGTGGATCTGGGACTCAGTGGTCTCATAGTCCATGCTCTTCAGGAAGTTCAGGATGCAGGTCAGACCGTCCAGGTCGATGAACCGCGTCACAAACCTTTAAAGGAAGAGGATTGAGGGTAAAGGAGACACAGGCTGCATCTGAAATGGCACCCTATTCCCCATGTAGTGCACTATTTTTGACCAGAACCCTTTGAGACTCCCGAGTGGCACAGCGGTATAAGGCACTACATCTCAGTGCAAGAGGTGTCACTGCAGTCTCTGGTTCGTATCCAGAATGCATCACATCCGGCTGTGGTTGGGAGTCCCATAGGGAGGCTCACAATTGGTCCAGCGTTGTCCAGGTATGGCCGGGGTAGGCTGTCATTGTAAATAAGAATTTGTTCTTAACTGACTTGCCTAGTTAAATAAAGGTTCAATTAAAAAAATATATAAATAAAATGTAAAATAGTGTGGTGACCATGTGTTCTATGAAAATTGACAAAATTATATTTATAGAGAGTTTGATCACTTTGTTGCCCTCTACAGTAACTTCACTTTGTTTAACAAAACTAAGAGTTTGCACACGTGTGTTTTGCATGTGCTTTCGGTGTGCATATGTGTTCAATGTAAGCAAGTGGAATTGCAGTTTTCATTCCATGAAAACAAGAACAGAGGACAAATAAACATCTTTAGCCAGCAGCCAAGCGCCATTTAGCACAATAAAACAGGCATGGAGGAAAACAGAGAGAGCTCATTGGTGATAAACTACCATGACCCCTGGGAGGGGTTAGAGGTGAAAGGTGAGAAGGAGACCTAACCTCTGGAGGACCTTAAGGGGAAGACATTTTACCTCACGTGTGTGTGCTTGCATGTGTGCCCGCGTGTGTGTGCGTGTGTGTGTCAGACTAGTCTACGCGGTGTGGTCTATAGTGCTGTAATATCATATTAATGCAGTGGTGTTTGGACTGGAACTGGGTCTGAATGGCTCTCAACACAAAGTCTAGTCTAGTGATTAATCATATTAGGTCACTCTAATGATGATGAATGGACTTGGAGACTGAACACCATGAATTAACCTAACCTACTTTGTGAAAATAGCAGACTAAATCACTCTCGGCCAAAATCTGTTATGACTTATGCTCGAAATAGAATATGAGTCTATCATAACTAATATCTCATAAAAGAAAAGGAAACTCAATATCATGTGATCTAAGGGTATCTCTTTCTTCAGTTTCGGCCTTCGGTTTCACAAACGCATACATAGCACACATCATAATTGAATGCATGCATACGAGAACAAGTAAGCATTAAAAGGAGCATGAGTGTGTGAGTGTCACTGGTTTACCTCATGGGTTGTGTCCTTAGAGCTGTCTTTAAGCTCTCTATGGTCTTGTTCCTCTCTTCTTCATCCTCCATTTCCAAAGCAATAAGGGTCTTCCTCTGGTGATGACAAGATGACTCAAATGACAATGTGCTCACTAAAACTCAAAATGGTGTCCTTCAAGGCTCTGTTCTAGGACCGTTATGGTTCTCTGTTTTTTTCCCAGGCCATAAGAACTTTGACCACCAGACCTATGATTCATAGTGGTGGGAAGGAACCTGCTCAGTAAGCTACTATCCCTGGCTGTAGACCACCAGCAGGCAGCTCTTATCCCATTATCCCAGCAGCCCACCAGCAGCTCCTTTACTGATACATGACTGGAGGTAATTTCCTTTACTCGGTCTGAAGCAGGCTACACCCTGTGGTAACAGTAAGGAGTTAGCGATCCAACCAGAATCTCACACCTGCCAGCCCTAGTGCTACTATAACTCCACCGCCCTGTGAAAACATCCTAAATGAGCCTATCGGGATCCCTCACCGGGCCTACCACATCAGAACCAGAGGAAGTATGTGGAGATTTAACACACAACTCCAGGGTGTGAGATCCCATTAAGGGACCATAGATTAACGTCATCAGCTTGTCAAATAGTGCATGTTCAGGTGGACAAGCCTTTTCAGCTCATAATTTTAAAAAGAAATGTTCTCAATAATTTACCAGGCTAAATAGAAGGAAATTGTTATATTGCATATTTGCCTAATATAAACTGTGAGGGTTTCACAGTTATTTACATATGTGAAAAATATGTAGCATTATAAAAAGAGACACACACAGACTCCCCCCCCCCCCCCCCCACCCTCCATGCAAAACTATAAAACAAATTGATATTACCCCCTAATTTACTCAAATTTTCCACAGATTTAGCATCAGACCATACGCTTTTACAAGGAGAGATACCCATAAAATAGAGGGTCTACTCTATATAGTGGCTAGTGCAACACCAAAATCACATGGCTCTGTCTACACTACAGCATGTCTGCATGGTTGGTTGCTGTGCGTTATTGTTTTGCATCTGCAATGTTAGCTATATTTGCCAAGTACAGGTTGGGTATTTGATGAGGGGAGAAGGATACTTACAGCAGCCATGGAATTCAACTGGTCGATATAGAACTCTGGCCAGCTAGTCGCACCCTTGCTCTCTTCTCCCTCCTGAAACGTAAAACAGACAGACAAAGGGTTACATAAAACACACACACACGCGCGCACACACACACACACACACACACACACACACACACACACACACACACACACACACACACACACACACACACACACACACACACACACACACACACACACACACACACACACACACACACACACACACACACACACACACACACACACACACACACACACACACACACACACACACACACACACATTCCTTCCACACCACATAAACTTTTAATATATTTCCCTTGACCATCATGTCATCATATCATTAACCAGACAAAACCCAAACCCTGTACTGAAAAGTACAGTGCATAGCCTGAGAACAGAGAATACCTCCAAGGCCTTATGACCCCTATATAACCTGACCCACTAGCATGTAATTGCTGCTCAACTCCTTCCAGTGACAGTGGAGTGTGTGAGCTGGACTGCCCTCATTAATTTCCAGCCTAGTCTCCCTTTGGGATCATAACAACCACACCAGATATGTACTCTCTGGTTCTCACCTGGCTCTCAGTCTCAAAGAATGTATAAGGTTGCTGTGCAGCCTAATCTCATGGTTTCTTATAAATCCCCTGTGTATCGCAGGCTCAAGTCGTCCATTTTGTCTTAGGTTTTGGCTGAGCATGAACAGTCTAGAGTAATGTCCAGTACATGCCTTTTCCTTCCTTAGTTATGGGTTCTCAACAGATGGTAGTATTTGTATTGTATAAAGTTAATGATCTGAAATAATGCCATCGTACATTTACTGCAATTGGGTAATTTTCTATGTTTAGCCTATAATCTGCTACTGCTCCTCTTTAAATCACAGCGTACGTTTGGCCAACACTGACCAGGATCAAGCCCAGCCTTCAATGCACAAGTTCTTTCAAACATTCTTACACAATCATTTCAAAAGATAAATTATTCTATTCTTCATTCTTTCTTCCTGTTCAGTGTCCTAGTTCTGTATACTGTCCAGTCCCCTGGCACCTCATAATTGAAGCCTTTATTGAGTCCCCACAGGAGTGGTTAGGTAAGCAGATTTAATGGGCTACTGGGTGAGCTGCCCACCCACACTTCCCAAAGGTTCCCAGACTAGAAAACTAAACACTAACACCAGCACACCAAAGACTGGGCTAGTGAAATGAGTGTGTGGCTTTTCTCACAGGCTTAGCAATGGTCAACACAATATCCGATTAAAGGGGTGTATAAATCTGTGAAAACAAAGGAGCTGGAGCACTCCCTCTCTCTCTCTGATGAGGTTTTAGTTACCCAGATTCCCATCCATCCTCATCACATGAGCAATGAGATTATAAGGATGAAACCAGGTTATATTCAGAGGTGGCTATATTTCAGGCACTAGAATGTATTAAAATAGTTGGGTTTAGTAGATCTTTATAAAAAAAGAAGTATGCTTCAGTTTGGTTGGTGCCTAGACATACTCAACTAGCCAAATAGAACGAGTGTGCTCGCATACTCCCTTAAAAGACCTTCGCTTGAAAAACAAGAAAAAAGCGGAAATAGTACCGTTTGTCCATTTTGAGATGCCGTAGCCAGTATACACTTCCTCGAAACAGTCAGTATTAATCCAAGATAACTCAAGAAATCTGTCATTCATTTTGATGTTTTTGCCGATGAGATGGTGCAATTTTACATCTAAGATGTTTGGTGCAGTATTTCTCAAAGAACAAATGTGCATGAAAACTTTATTGAAGAATCCCTACGGTTGTCTAATCACAGATTAAGGTACGTAGACTTTGGCTCCGAATTTGGGCTTGCCTCCAGAAAAAATGTGTGCCCGAACAGCCGAAAAAACCCTCACCGAAGTCAAAAACTAACAAAAACATCACAAAATGGTGTCATAATATATGCACAAATTCTTCTGAAATGTTTCGGCTGGGAAGCATGCAGACGAGTTAAAGAGTGGGTCAGCAGGAATGAGGGCAGTAGTAGTGACCACTTGTGAAATGTAGCACTGTGCTGCTATATCTCCCAGTACTTACTGGAAGACTGGTAAGCTTGGAGCTCGCTTTGTTGGTCAGTAAGACATCACAGCGAACACAGCACACTTGCTATCCCACATTGACCACCTTGGATGTTATCATGGCTGGAAGGTTCCGGCCAACTGACGATGAGATCTACCCTGGAATCCCAACTGAATATTGCTTAATTTCACTATTGTGTCACTTGTCTGATCAACAATAGTGAAAAACAGAGCAGTGTTCAATTTGCATCCCAGACAAGGTGAAATCCACGCAATTAATGAGACAAGACGTTGACCCCGGTAATGGAACAATGAGGGAGCGTAAGCTGGACAGGAAATGGAATGTAAAAAACAGGACGTGTATAAGGGCTACCTGGGCTCAGAGGGCCCTGCACCTGCTATTGGCTACTGGCCATGCCACTCAGCGCCCACCATTGAGAAGAAAGATGCCTACTGATCAACAGACAGCAGCTGCATTGGTGTTTCTTTGGCAGCACTCTCTCTTAATGAGGTCTTACAGTGCAGGACATGCCAGACAACAGAAACCAACCACTTACAGAGCTGTTACAGACCAGGGGGAACTCACATTCAGTCAAACCCTCTCCTTTATTAAGTCAATTCCATGTAACACCTCTCTAGATAAAACCCTCTAGTTTACAGTGCCTTCATAAAGTATTCACACCTTTACTTCTTCCAAATTTAGTTGTGTTACAGCCTGAATTTAAAATGGATTAAATAGAGATATTGTGTCACTGGCCTACACAAAACCCCATGATGTCAAAGTGGAATTATGTTTGGCGAAAATTTTACAAATAAAAAATAAATGAAAAGCTGTCAATCAGTATTAAATACGTTCATTATGGCAAGCCTAAATGAGTTCAGGAGTAAAAATGTGCTTAACAAGTCACATAATAAGTTGAATGGACTACCTCATCTCTGTACCCCACACACACAATTTTATCTGTAAGGTCCCTCAATCAAGCAGTGAATTTCAAAACACAGATTCAACCACAAAGACCAGGGAGGTTTTCCAATGCCTCGTAAAGAAGGGCACCTATTGGTAGATGGGTAAAAAGAAAAGAAGCAGACACTGAATATCCCATTGACCATTATTAATTACACTGGATGGTGTATCAATACACCCAGTCACTACAAAATACAGGCCTCCTTCCTAACTCAGTTTCTGGAGAAAAAGGAAACTGCTCAGGGATTTATTCATGAGGCCAATGGTGACTTTAAAACAGTTACAGAGTTTAATGGCTGTGATAAGAAAAAACTGAGGATGGATCAACAACACTGTACTTACTCCACAATATCAACCTAAATGACAGAGATAAAAGGAGGAGGCCTGTACAGAATAAAAATATTCCAAAACATGCATCCTGTTTTCAATAAGGCACTAAAGTAAAACTGCAAAACATGTGGCAAAAAAATGAACTTCATATCCTGAATCCAACACAACACGTCACTGAGTACCACTCTTCATATTTTCAAGCATGGTGGTGGCTGCATCATGTTAAGGGTATAAAAACGAGGGAGTTTTTTGGGATAAAAATAAACAAAATAGAGCAAACAACAGGAAAAATCCTAGAGGAAAATCTGGTTCTGTCTGCTTTCCACCAGACACTGAGAGATTAATTCACCTTTCATCAGGACAATAACCTAAAACACAAGGCCAAATATACACTGGAGTTGCTTACCCAGACAACATCTTGGTGGCCTAGTTTTGACTTAAATTGGCTTGAAAATTTATGGCAAGACTGGATAACGGCTGTCTAGCAATGATCAACAACCAACTTGAAAGAACTTGAAGAATTTTTTAAAGAATAATGTGCAAATATTGTACAATCCAGGTGTTGAAAGCTCTTAGAGACTTACCCAGAAAGACTCATCGCTTTAAATCGATGCTAAAGGTGATTCTAACATGTATTGACTCAGGAGTGTGAGTACTTACACAAAATAGATATTTCTGTATTTCATTTTCAGCACATTTGCAATTTCTAAAAACATGTTTTTTCTTTGTTATTATTGGGTATAGATTGGATTAAATAGATTTTTTTCTCACCATTTTAAATTCAGGCTGGACCTCAGTGTGTACTTTAATCTGGCAAGACAGCCAGGATTCTGTATTCACATATTTATCAGCTACAGTCGGCCAGGACAGATGAGAACATCCTTCCAGGAAATGTATCCAATCCATTAATGAGGAACAGCACAACTCCCCAACATTAGGGTTAATTTCCTATTAGAGTGCTGCAACACTAGGGGAGGGCTTTGATGTGTTGACTCAACGGAATTGGGGCAAGGGCACGGAGATGGGGATTGGAGGGGGAAGGGAGGGGGGCTTGTGTTGAGTCTCTCCCGCTCTCTCTCTCATTTGTTTCAATTGAAAATATTTCCCACACATTAGCAGCACTCAGCAGACATTCCCTCTTGATACTGTAGCTAACATACACAGAGAGCAAGAGCGATCCACACACACACACTCTCTATCACACGCAGACACAATACAAACAGAAACCAAACACGATGAGGTTACATTAACACTAACTACTAGTCAAGTGGCCTTAAACTTACCTTCTTCTTGCTACAGTACATCTGCCATTTCTTCTCAGCTGGCAGGGCAAACATGACTTCCCGGTGTTTCCCTGACAGGTCCAGCTCATCCTGCAAGGTGAAAGAGGAACATAGTACTGTGTTAGAGGGTTATTAGGCATCTCTGTGTCTGACACTGTCACGAACCTGTGGTAAAAGGGACTAATAAATACTTCTTGATCGATGTGAAACCTGTATTACGATCATTTTAAGCTGATAGTGTTTTTGAATGATCTTGGCTTTGTGACTTCTCAAAATATATATTTTTTCCACTTTCTGACTTGAAACTGGTTTTGTGAGTAAGATGGGAAGTAGATTGATCAAATTGTACAATAATAGTGAAGACATCAAAACTATGGAATAACACATATGTAATCATGTAGTAACCAAAAAAAGTGTTAAACAAATCAAAATCTATTTTAGATTGTTCAAAGTAGCCACCCTTAGCCTTGATGACAGCTTTGCACACTCTTGGCATTCTCTCAACCAGCTTCATCTTGAAGGGGTTCCCACATGTGCTGAGCACTTGTTGGCTGCTTTTCCTTAACTCTGCGGTCCAACTCAACCCAAACCATCTCAAATGGGTTGAGGTCGGGGGATTGTGGAGGCCAGGACATCTGATGCAGCACTCCATCACTCTCCTTCTTAGTCAAATAGCCCTTACACAGCCTGGAGGTCTGTTGGGTCATTGTCCTGTTGAAAAATAAAAAAATCGCCCCAATAAGCGCAAACCCGATGGGATGGCGTATCACTGCAGAATGCTGTGGTAGCCATGCTGGTTAAGTGTGCCTTGAATTCTAAATCACAATTCTAAATCTAAATCACAGTGTCACCAGCAAAGCACCCCCACCCCACTCCATGCTTCACGGTGGGAAATACAAATGCGGAGATCATCAGCTCACCTACTCTGCATCTCACAAAGACAGGGTGGTTGGAACCAAAAATCTCAAATATGGACTCATCAGACCAAAGGACATATTTCCACCAGTCTAATGTCCATTGCTCGTGTTTCTTGGCCCAATAAAGTCTCTTCTTCTTATTGGTGTCCTTTCGTAGTGGTTTCTTTGCAGCAATTCGACCATGAAGCCTGATTCACGCAGTCTCCTCTGAACAGTTGATGTTGAGATGTGTCTGTTACTTGAACTCTGAAGCATTTATTTGGGCTGCAATTTCTAGGCTGGTAACTCTAATGAACTTATCATCTGCAGCAGAGGTAACTCTGGGTCTTCCTTTCCTGCGCCGGTCCTCATGAGAGACAGTTTCATCATAGCACTTGATGGTTTTTGCAGATGCACTTGAAGAAACTTTCAAAGTTCTTGACATTGACTGACCTTCATGTCTTAAAGTAATGATGGACAGTCATTTCTCTTTGCTTATTTGAGCTGTTCTTGCCATAATATGGACTTGGTCTTTTACCAAATACTGTAGGTCATCTTCTGTATACCACCCCTACCTTGTCAAAACACAACTGATTTGCTCAAACGCATTAAGGAAAGAAATTCCACAAATTAACTTTTAATTTAAATGCATTCCAGGTGACTACCTCATGAAGCTGGTTGAGAGAATGCCAAGAGTGTGCAAAGCGGTCATCAAGGCACACACACAGTGCCATTGGGAAAGTATTCAGACCCCTTGACTTTTTCCACATTTTGTTACGTTAAACCCTTATACTAAAATTGACTAAATATGTATTTTTTTCTCAACAATCTACACACAATACCCATAATGACAAAGCGAAAACAGTTTTTTTAGAATGTTTGCTAACATATTTAAAATAAAAACAGAAATACCTTATTCACATAAGTATTCAGACCCTTTGATACGAATTTACCTCCGGTGTATCCTGTTTGCATTGATCATCCTTGAGATAGTTCTACAACTTGATTGGAGTCCACCTGTGGTAAATTCAATTGATTGTACATGATTTGGAAAGGCACACACCTGTCTATATAAGGTCCCACAGTTGACAGTGCATGTCAGAGCAAAAACCAAGCCATGAGGTTGAAGGAATTGTCCGCAGAGCTCTGCGACAGGATTGTGTCAAGGCACAGATCTGGGGAAGGTCACCCAAAAACAATCTGCAGCATTGAAGGTCCCCAAGAACACAGTGGCCTCCATCATTCTTAAATGGAAGAAGTTTGGAACCACCAAGACTCTTCCTACAGCAGGCAGCCTGGCCAAACTGAGCAATCGGGGGAGAAGGGCCTTGGTTGGGGAGGTGACCAAGAACCCAATGGTCACTCTGACAGAGCTCTAGAGTCCCTTTGTGGAGATGGGAGAACCTTGCAGAAGGACAACCATCTCTGCAGCACTCCACCAATCAGGCCTTTATGGTAGAGTAGCCAGACGGAAGTCACTCCTCAGTAAAAGGCAAATGACAGCCCGCTTGGAGTTTACTAAAAGGCACCTAAAGACTCTCAGACCATGAGAAAGAAGATTCTCTGGTCTGATTAAACCAAGATCGAACTCTTTGGCCTGAATGCCAAGCATCACGTCTGGAGGAAACCTGGCACCATCCCTACGGTGAAGCATAGTGGTGGCAGAATCATGCTGTGGGTATTGTCTTCAGCGGCAGGGACTGGGAGAGTAGTCAGGATCGAGGCAAAGAGGAACGGAGCAAAGTACAGAGAGGTTCTTGATGAAAACCTGCTCCAGAGCGCTCAGGACCTCCGACTGGGGCGAAGGTTTACCTTCCAACTGGACAATGACCCTAAGCACACAGCCAAGACAACGCAGAGTGGCTTTGGGATAAAGGCTCTGAATGTCCGTGAATGGCCTAGCCAGAGCCTTGAACCCGATTGAACATCTCTGTAAAGACCTGAAAATAGCTGTGCAGCAACTCTCCCCATCCAACCTGACAGAGCTTGAGAGGATCTGCAGAAAGGAATGGGAGAAACTTCCCAAATACAGGTGTGCCAAGCTTGTAGCATCATACCAAAGAAGACTTGAGACTGTAATTCCGGCCAAAGGTGCAAAGTACTGAGTAAAGGGTCTGAAAACATGTGTAAATGTGATATTTCCATTTTTTATATTTAATACATTTACAAAAAACAACTGTTTTTGCTTTGTCATTATTGGGTATTGTGTGTAGATTGATTAGGGGAACAAATTATTGTATATATTTTAGAATAAGGCTGTAACGTAACAAAATGTGGAAAAAGTAAAGTGGTCTGAATACTTTCCGAATGCACTGTATATATGGTCCCATTTTTCAAGAGCTGAAATTAAATGACCACAGAAATGTTCCATATGCCAAAAGAAAGCGCTTTTCTCTCAAATTTTGTGCACTTTTTTTTTTTTTACATCCCTGTTAGTGAGCATTTGTCCTTTGCAAAGATAATCCATCCACTTGACAGGGGAGGCATATCAAGAAGCTGATTAAACAGCATGATCATTACACATGTGCAACTTGTGCTGGGGACAATAAAAAGGCCACTCAAAAATGTACAGTTTTGTCACACAATGCCACAGACATCTCAAGTTGAGGGAGTCTGCAATTAGTGACTGAAGGAATATCCACCAGAGCTGTTGCCCAAGAATTACATTTTAATTTCTCTACTGTAAGCCGCCTACAATGTCATTTTAGAGAATTTGTCAGTACGTCAAACCGGCCTCACAATACATTTACATTTACATTTAAGTCATTTAGCAGACGCTCTTATCCAGAGCGACTTACAAATTGGTGCATTCACCTTATGATATCCAGTGGAACAACCACTTTACAATAGTGCATCTAAATCTTTTAAGGGGGGGGGGGGGGTTAGAAGGATTACTTTATCCTATCCTAGGTATTCCTTAAAGATGTGGGGTTTCAGGTGTCTCCGGAAGGTGGTGATTGACTCCGCTGTCCTGGCGTCGTGAGGGAGCTTGTTCCACCATTGGGGGGCCAGAGCAGCGAACAGTTTTGACTGGGCTGAGCGGGAACTGTGCTTCCTCAGAGGGTAGGGGGGCCAGCAGGCCAGAGGTGGATGAACGCAGTGCCCTTGTTTGGGTGTAGGGCCTGATCAGAGCCTGAAGGTATGGAGGTGCCGTTCCCTTCACAGCTCCGTAGGCAATCACCATGGTCTTGTAGCGGATGCGAGCTTCAACTGGAAGCCAGTGGAGAGAGCGGAGGAGCGGGGTGACGTGAGAGAACTTGGGAAGGTTGAACACCAGACGGGCTGCGGCGTTCTGGATGAGTTGTAGGGGTTTAATGGCACAGGCAGGGAGCCCAGCCAACAGCGAGTTGCAGTAATCTAGACGGGAGATGACAAGTGACTGGATTAGGACCTGCGCCGCTTCCTGTGTGAGGCAGGGTCGTACTCTGCGAATGTTGTAGAGCATGAACCTACAGGATCGGGTCACCGCCTTGATGTTAGTGGAGAACGACAGGGTGTTGTCCAGGATCACGCCAAGGTTCTTAGCTCTCTGGGAGGAGGACACAAGGGAGTTGTCAACCGTGATGGCGAGATCATGGAACGGGCAGTCCTTCCCCGGGAGGAAGAGCAGCTCCGTCTTGCCGAGGTTCAGCTTGAGGTGGTGATCCGTCATCCACACTGATATGTCTGACAGACATGCAGAGATGCGATTCGCCGCCTGGTTATCAGAAGGGGGAAAGGAGAAGATTAATTGTGTGTCGTCTGCATAGCAATGATAGGAGAGACCATGTGAGGATATGACAGAGCCAAGTGACTTGGTGTATAGCGAGAATAGGAGAGGGCCTAGAACAGAGCCCTGGGGGACACCAGTGGTGAGAGCGCATGGTGCGGAGACAGATTCTCGCCACGCCACCTGGTAGGAGCGACCTGTCAGGTAGGACGCAATCCAAGCGTGGGCCGCGCCGGAGATGCCCAACTCAGAGAGGGTGGAGAGGAGGATCTGATGGTTCACAGTATCAAAGGCAGCAGATAGGTCTAGAAGGATGAGAGCAGAGGAGAGAGAGTTAGCTTTAGCAGTGCGGAGAGCCTCCGTGACACAGAGAAGAGCAGTCTCAGTTGAATGCCCAGTCTTGAAACCTGACTGATTAGGATCAAGAAGGTCATTCTGAGAGAGATAGCAGGAGAGCTGGCCAAGGACGGCACGTTCAAGAGTTTTGGAGAGAAAAGAAAGAAGGGATACTGGTCTGTAGTTGTTGACATCGGAGGGATCGAGTGTAGGTTTTTTCAGAAGGGGTGCAACTCTCGCTCTCTTGAAGACGGAAGGGACGTAGCCAGCGGTCAAGGATGAGTTGATGAGCGAGGTGAGGTAGGGGAGAAGGTCTCCGGAAATGGTCTAGAGAAGAGAGGAGGGGATAGGGTCAAGTGGGCAGGTTGTTGGGCGGCCGGCCGTCACAAGACGCGAGATTTCATCTGGAGAGAGAGGGGAGAAAGAGGTCAAAGCACAGGGTAGGGCAGTGTGAGCAGGACCAGCGGTGTCGTTTGACTTAGCAAACGAGGATCGGATATCGTCAACCTTCTTTTCAAAATGGTTGACGAAGTCATCCGCAGAGAGGGGGGGGGGAGGGGAAGGAGGATTCAGGAGGGAGGAGAAGGTAGCAAAGAGCTTCCTAGGGTTAGAGGCAGATGCTTGGAATTTAGAGTGGTAGAAAGTGGCTTTAGCAGCAGAGACAGAAGAGGAGAATGTAGAGAGGAGGGAGTGAAAGGATGCCAGGTCCGCAGGGAGGCGAGTTTTCCTCCATTTCCGCTCGGCTGCCCGGAGCCCTGTTCTGTGAGCTCGTAGTGAGTCGTCGAGCCACGGAGCAGGAGGGGAGGACCGAGCCGGCCTGGAGGATAGGGGACAGAGAAAATCAAAGGATGCAGAAAGGGAGGAGAGGAGGGTTGAGGAGGCAGAATCAGGAGATAGGTTGGAGAAGGTTTGAGCAGAGGGAAGAGATGATAGGATGGAAGAGGAGAGAGTAGCGGGAGAGAGAAAGCGAAGGTTGGGACGGCGCAATACCATCCGAGTAGGGGCAGAGTGAGAAGTGTTGGATGAGAGCAAGAGGGAAAAGGATACAAGGTAGTGGTCGGAGATTTGGAGGGGAGTTGCAATGAGATTAGTGGAAGAACAGCATCTAGTAAAGATGAGGTCAAGCGTATTGCCTGCCTTGTGAGTAGGGGGGGAAGGTGAGAGGGTGAGGTCAAAAGAGGAGAGGAGTGGAAAGAAGGAGGCAGAGAGGAATGAGTCAAAGGTAGATGTGGGGAGGTTAAAGTCACCCAGAACTGTGAGAGGTGAGCCATCCTCAGGAAAGGAACTTATCAAGGCGTCAAGCTCATTGATGAACTCTCCAAGGGAACCTGGAGGGCGATAAATGATAAGGATGTTAAGTTTGAAAGGGCTGGTAACTGTGACAGCATGGAATTCAAATGAGGAGATAGACAGATGGGTCAGGGGAGAAAGAGAGAATGTCCACTTGGGAGAGATGAGGATTCCAGTGCCACCACCCCGCTGGCTCGATGCTCTAGGGGTATGCGAGAACACGTGGGCAGACGAAGAGAGAGCAGTAGGAGTAGCAGTGTTATCTGTGGTAATCCATGTTTCCGTCAGCGCCAGGAAGTCTAGGGACTGGAGGGTAGCATAGGCTGAGATGAACTCAACCTTGTTGGCTGCAGACCGGCAGTTCCAGAGGCTGCCGGAGACCTGGAACTCCACGTGGGTCGTGCGCGCTGGGACCACCAGGTTAGAGTGGCAGCGGCCACACGGTGTGAAGCGTTTGTATGGCCTGTGCAGAGGGGAGAGAACAGGGATAGACAGACACATAGTTGACAAGCTACAGAAGTGTTGTTTCTTGTATTATTGTCTCTTGTGTCTTTAGAGAACTCTTTCACTTTGATATCCTTTTTCTTCTGTCCTGATTTTCTCTTTCTTTTCTTCTGTTAACTAGATATTCTTTGTTGTTCTTCGTTAGCTAGCTAGCTTCTTCCAAAAGAGTCCCTAGCAACTGCTTAGCAACTGGTAAACAATTCAGCTAGCTAAGATAACTACAATTTTATGAAAAATAGTTATTTTTCAAAAGCCTATCTTCTTTGTTTGTTGCTTGTTTTTTCTCCTATTCAGTCTTGCAGTTTTCTTTTGCTTTTTTCCGATGTACTTCACTCTAAAAACCATGTAAATTTCAATATTTGTAGGAGCTCATTTTTCAGCTGCTGCTGCTCAAATTGGAGTTCCGGAACATGATGAATAGCAGAACATGTGTAACCACGCCAGCCCATGACCTCCACATCCGGCTTATTCACTTATGGGGTCGTCTGAGACCAGCCACCCAGACAGCTGATGAAACTGAGGATTATTTCTGTCTGTAATAAAACCCCTTTGTGGGGAAAAACTCATTCTGAATGGCTGGGCCTGGCTCCCCTGTTGGTGGGGCTGCCTCCCAAGTGGGTGAGCCTATGATCTCCAATGCCCACCCACACCCTAATTAGGCTCATAGATTAGGGCACAACTCAATATTAGGAAGGTGTTCCTAATGTTTAGTATACTCAGTGTGAGCACACACACACACACACAGGTTCAAAAGTTTGGGGTCACTTAGAAATGTCCTTGTTTTTGAAAGAAAGGTATATTTTTTGTCCATACTACTCCCTTCACAGAACAGAGCAAACTGGCTATAACCAGAATAGAGAGAGGAGTGGGAGGCCCCGGTGTACAACTGAGCAAGAGGACAAGTACATTAGAGTGTCTAGTTTGGAATAGCCGTCATTTCTCAGAACAAGAATAGACTGACGAGTTTCAGAAGAAAGTTCTTGGTTTCTGGCCATTTTGAACCTGTAATCGAACCCACAAATGCTGATGCTCCAGATACTCAACTAGTCTAAAGAAAGCCAGTTTTATTGATTCTTTAATCAGAACAACAGTTTTCAGCTGTGCTAACAGAATTGCAAAAGAGTTTTCTAATGATCAATTCGTCTTTTAAAATGATCAACTTGGATTAGCTAACACAACGTGACATTGGAACACAGGAGTGATAGTTGCTGATAATGGGCCTCTGTACGCCTTTGTAGATATTCCATTACAAATCTGTCGTTTCCAGCTACAATACTCATTTACAACATTAACAATGTCTACACTATATTTCTGATCGATTTGACATTATTTTAAAATGGACAAAAAATGTGTTTTTCTTTCAAAAACAAGGACATTTCAAGGTGACCCCAAACTTTTGAACGGTAGTGTGTATACACACACACACAGCAAAAAAAAGAAACGTCCCTTTTTCAGGAGACTGTCTTTCAAAGATAATTTGTAAAAATCCAAATAACTTCACAGATCTTCATTGTAAAGGGTTTAAACACTGTTTCCCATGCTTGTTCAATGAACCATAAACAATTAATGAACATGCACCTGTGGAACGGTTGTTAAGACACTAACAGCTTACAGACGGTAGGCAATTAAGGTCACAGTTATGAAAACTTAGGACACTAAAGAGGCCTTTCTACTGACCCTGAAAAACACCAAAAGAAATATGCCCAGGGTCCCTGCTCATCTGCGTGAACATGCCTTAGGCATGCTGCAAGGAGGTATGAGGACTGCAGATGTCAAGGACAATAAATTGCCATGTATGTACTGTGAGACACCTAAGACAGCGCTACAGGGAGACAGGACAGACAGCTGACCACGTGTAACAACACCTACACAGGATCGGTACATCCGAATATCACACCTGCTGGACAGGTACAGGATGGCAACAACAACTGCCCGAGTTACACCAGGAACGCACAATCCCTCCATCAGTGCTCAGACTGTCCGCAATAGGCTGAGAGAGGCTGGACTGAGGGCTTGTAGGCCTGTTGTAAGGCAGATCCTCACAAGACATTACCGGCAACAATGTCACCTATGGGCACAAACCCAACGTCGCTGGACCAGACAGGACTGGCAAAAAGTGCTAATCACTGACGAGTCGCGGATTTGTCTGACCAGGGGTGATGGTCGGATTTGCATTTATCGTCAAAGGAATGAGAGTTACACCGAGGCCTGTACTCTGGAGCGGGATCGATTTGGAGGTGGAGGGTCCATCATGGTCTGGGGCGGTGTGTCACAGCATCATCGGACTGAGCTTGTTGTCCTTGCAGGCAATCTCAACGCTGTGCATTACAGGGAAGACATCCTCCTCCCTCATGTGGTACCCTTCCTGCAGGCTCATCCTGACATGACCCTCCGGCATGACAATGCCACTCGTTCTGTGTGTGATTTCCTGCAAGTCAGAAATGTTAGTGTTCTGCCATGGCCAGCAAAGAGCCCGGTTCTCAATCCCATTGAGCACGTCTGGAACCTGTTGGATCGGAGGGTGAGGGCTAGGGCCATTCCCCGAAGAAATGTACAGGAACTTGCAGGTGCCTTGGTGGAAGAGTGGGGTAACATCTCACAGCAAGAACTGGCAAATCTGGTTCAGTCCATGAGGAGGCGATGCACTGCAGTACTTAATGCAGCTGGTGGCCATACCAGATACTGACTGTTACTTTTGATTTTGACCCCCCATTTGTTCAGGGACACATTATTCCATTTATGTTAGTCACATGTGTGGAACTTGTTCAGTTTATGTCTCAGTTGTTGAATCTTGTTATGTTCATACAAATATTTACACGTGAAGTTTGCTGAAATAAACGCAGTTGACAGTGAGGACGTTTATTTTTTTGCTGAGTTTACACACACACACACACACACACTCCATTTAGCAGATGATTTTATACGAAGTGATTTAGTCACGTGTGCATATATTTTACGTATGGGTGGTCGGCCTAAAGAAATTAACCCGCGATCCTGGCTTTGCAAGCGCCATGCTCTATCAACTGAGACATACAGGACAGCTATGAATGCTCTGTGTGTGTGTGTGTGTGTGTGTGTGTGTGTGTGTGTGTGTGTGTGTGTGTGTGTGTGTGTGTGTGTGTGTGTGTGTGTGTGTGTGTGTGTGTGTGTGTGTGTGTGTGTGTGTGTGTGTGTGTGTGTGTGTGTGTGTGTGTATGTGTATGCCCCATCCATATGTGTCTGCTGTTCCCAACATCTAAACCAGCCTGCAGCACCATTGATCCACTGTCTGGTCCCTCTATATGTCTGTCAACAATCATGACCACTTACAGCCAAACATCCATTGTCCCTACAATATCACATCATTACTGACATCCCATAGAATTCCATTGGACAGATTCCAGACATGACAGGATGGTTGCGAAGTGGGATATCAAAGGATTATTACATTACGCGTGACCAGACAACACCCCATTTCTATGACAACACCTATAATGCATCAGAATTCCTGTCTGGACTGGATCAAATCGCATTTCATTTGTCACATGCTTCGTAAACAACAGACAGACTAACAGGAAAATGCTTATGGGAACTTCTCAACAATGCAGGGAAAAATAGAAAAAAATATAGAAATAATTATAACGAGGGATAAATATACAATGAGTAAGGATAACTTGGATGTATTTTCCCAGCCCCCGTAGGAGGCCTTTTTTCTGGCCGTCATTGGAAATAAGAATTTCTTCAAATGACTTGCTTGGCCCTCCGTTAGTTAAATAAAGGTTAAATACATGGTTTTAAAACACAGTGCACCAGTAGATACAGAATGCACATATAGGTGGGGCTAAAATGACTTGGCAACAGAAGAGATAATAAACAGTAGCAGCAGTGTATGTAATGAGTCAAAAGAGTTAGTGAAAAAAGGGTCAATGCAAATAGTTAGATAAATAGCCCGGGTAGCTGTTTAAAAGTCTTATGGCTTGGGGGTAGAAGCTGTTCTAGATCCTGTTCATTCCAGACTTGGTGTCTCGGTACCGCTTGCCGTGCGGTAGCAGAGAGAACAGTCTATGATTTCAGACTGGAGTCTGAAAATGTTTTGGGCCTTCCTCTGACACCGGCTGGTATAGAGGTTTGGATGGCAGGGAGCTCAGCCCCAGTGATGTACTGAGCCGTATGCACTAGCCTCTGTAACACCTTGCGTCGGATACCAAGCAGTTGCCATAACAAGCGGTGATGCAGTCAGTCAAGATTCTCTCAATGGGGGCGTGCTCGGCCCTCCGTTTCCTGTAGTCTACAATCAACTCTTGCTAACGTTGAGGAAGAGGTTGTTGTCCTGGCACCACACTGCCAGGTCACTGACCTCCTCCCTATAAGCTGTCTCATCATCGTCGGTGATCAGGTCTACCACTGTCCTGTTTTGTCAGCAAATTTCATGATGGCGTTTGAGTCGTGCGCAGCCACGAAGTCGTGGGTGAACTGGGAGTACAAGAAGGGATTAAGCACGCAGCCTTGAGGCGCCTCCATGTTGATGCTCAGTGTGTTGGATATGTTGTTGCCTACCCTCACCACCTGGGGGTGGCCCGTCAGAAAATCCAGGATCCAGATGCAGAGGGAAGTGTTCAGTCCCAGGGTCCTGGGCTTAGTGATGAGCTTCGAGGGCACTATGGTGTTTAACGCTGAGCTGTAGTCAATAAACAGCATTCTCAAATAAGTGTTCTTCTTGTACACGTGGGAGAGGGCAGTGTGGAGTGCAATAAAGATTACGTAATCTGTGGATCTGTTGGGGCGGTACGTGAATTGGAGTGGGTCCAGGACATCTGGTATGATGGTGTTGATGTGAGTGATTACCAGCCTTTCAAAGCACTTCAAGGCTATGAGGCAAAAATAATTTAAACAGTCCCTGTGCCCAAGAACGCCAAGGTAACCTATGGTGGTCTGCTTGAAACACATCGGCTACGGAGAATGGTCCAGAACTGCTGGTGCTCTCATGAATGGTTCATTGTTGCTTGTCTCAAAGCTAGCATATAAGGCATTTAGCTCGTCTGCTAGGCTCGCATCACTGGGCAGTCCGCTGCTCGGTTTCCCTTTGTAATCAGTGTTAGTTTGCAAGCCTTGCCATATCTGACGAGCGTCAGCGCAGGCGTAGTAGGATTTGATCTTAGTCTTGTATTGACGCTTTGCCTGTTTGATAGCTTGTCAGAGGTCGTAGCTGGATTTCTTATAAGTGTTCCCGGATTAGCGTCCCACTCCTTGAAGGCGGCAGCTCTAGCCTTTAGCTCAGTGCGGATGTCCTGTAGCTTAGCATCCACTTCATCAGACCACTTCGGACCACTAGTACTTCCTGTTTTAGTTTTTGCTTGTAAGCAGGAAACAAGAGGATAGAGTTATGGTAAGATTTGCCGAAGGGAGGTCAGGGGAGAGCCTTGTATACGTTTGTGTGTGTGTGGAGAAAAGGTGATGTAGAATTTTTTTGCCTGTAGTCTCACTTATGACATCTTGATAAAAGTGAAATAAAACATTTCAGTTTCCCTGCACCTAATATCACCGGCCATGAGAAGAGCTGCCTCTGGGTGTGCACTTTCTTGTTTGCTTATAGCCCTATACAGCTCGTTGAGTGTGGTCTTAGTGCCAGCATTGGTTTGCATTGATAAATAGAGTGCTATGAAAAATATGTTGGTAAATAGTATGGTCTGCAGCTTATCATAAGGTATTCTAAACTCAGGAGAGCAAAAACTTGAGACTTCCTTAACATTCGAGATTGCGCCCCAGCAGTTAACACAGACACACCACTCCCTCCCTCATCTTACCCGAGGCTGCCAACCGGTCTTGAAGATGTATGGAAAAGCCAACAAGATGTATATTATACATCTTCTTGTTCAGCCACGACTCTGTGAAACATAGAACATTACAATTCTTCAGGTCCTGTTGGTAGGATAGTCTCAAACGGAGCTCGTCCAGTTTGTTCTCTAGTGACTGTACCTAGAGGCGGTTTATTTACTTGTCAACAAAGTTTGGTCTGGATGCCGGCTCGTCTGCATCTTTTGCGCCAGCTCATCCACTGGGGATTAGGGCCTTGTGTTGGAGTATGCAGAACGTCCAGAGCTGCTGACTCGTTGAAGTAGAAACCGGTTAGTGATCGCGGTTCTGATCTCCAGATGCTGTTTTCGGTCACACAAAATAGCAGAATTGGTCAGGAGCCCGTAAAATGGCTGCTATCCACTGCAACAGCTCTCAGTTCATTCTCAAACCAGATGTTTGGGCGCAAATATATCAACTTGATGTGTAAGTTATTACAGGTCAACTATCTCTCCTCATAACAGCACAGTGATGACTGTGGAGGATGTGGAGAAGGAGTGAAAAAAAGGCAGAAAAAAACAGTTTTGACCAACAGACAGCATGAAATGTGGATAAAAGATAAAACCCATCAAAACAGAGTAGCTAAAGCAGAGCAGATAGTTCAGTGTGAACAACAGGCATACCAGAGAGAAAACATCACTGCCAGATGCCACAGCTCTTCTCCAGGTCTGCCAAGCTACAGGCCTGATCTTATCCAGGCGAGACATATGGAGCCCCAAGTCAGAGACACATAACTGTCTGGTGCATCAACGGACAGACGCAGTGGTATAGTGGAGGGTATACGCCATATACCCACTTATTTTCAGTGGGCATTGCGTATACTCACTTCTTAATCCCCATGACGGGTATAAAAGTAATGTCGAGGATGTATATGTCGTATCAATTAATAAGGTTGATGGAACAGGAACAGATCAGAATGTTTAGCCTAAAATGTTGACAAACTATTATTTCTTCACATTTTAGGTGCAGCATTGTGCAAACTGTGGTAGGCCTTTGCGCAAATGTTCCAAAATGCAATTTGCGGGAGAACACAGTTCTAAAATTCGCACCACACATGCGAGCAGTTTAATGGACAGAGATGGAAATATCTGTTAGAAATGTAGAAAGAGGGGAGATCTAAAGATGCAACAACTATCATGGGTTGCGAATATGACTAGCATTTGGCTGTTAGACAATGAAAGAAAGTTGAAAGAAAACCAATAGAACAGAAGTCTTTACAAAATAATGAGGAAATATTTATAAAATAATTGTCTCAACATTTCTTTAGTGGGATTTTGGCTATAGGCTACTTTGAACCCAGGCAAGACATTAATATGAAGTAAAAAGTCAAAGTTTCAAACAATTAAGGAACAGGAAAGACAAAGCGATGCTAATGATAGGCCTAACCGTCTTCTGCTAGATAGAAAGACTTTCCCAAAAAGTAGCTACAAAGTAGCTTATGCATACCTGGCAGAATGATATCATGATTTGTATCAATCCAGTGACCATTTGTTTTGCAAACTCATGTGCTACAGAAACACTGCTAACAAAACCACAGTGCAAGGTGCATGTGCACTTGAATTAAAAGGGTAAGTACTCTCAAAAATAAAAGTAGTCTCGTGATGTGGTTTAAGCATTGTTATGGACTTAGAAAAACAACACAATTGGATGTTCTATTAAAAAAGTGTTACTTTGAGAGTGAAAACCTGTTTCAATAGTAAAACTACTATTAGCATACTTGCACAGTACAGCTTGAGTTGGCCTGACTGTGAAAGACCAATAAGGGATTCATAATTTTAGGGCATTCAGAGTGTATATCACTGTTTCTTAAATAAATAAGACAGGATGTCTTTCCTTTGCTGGTCGGGCCATTTGAGGAATTCTTGGCAAAATTAGAGTACCCACTTTTCCAGGCACCACTACGCCA
Source organism: Salmo salar (assembly GCF_965601325.2). Classification (NCBI taxonomy): domain Eukaryota; kingdom Metazoa; phylum Chordata; class Actinopteri; order Salmoniformes; family Salmonidae; genus Salmo; species Salmo salar. Next base: position 37,752,055 of record NC_138291.1, read on the forward strand.
CTGGACGAACGGAAGGAACGGAGGACTGAAATAACTTAGAGATAACGAGAGAGCTTCCTAAATCATTTTTCTGCTGACCTTTGAAGTAAAATAAATAACTTAAAAGAAAATAATAAAACACAGCTCTCTCTATGTATCCTGTATTACTCTTCTTCTTTCAAATATGAACTAAGTGGATGGTTGGCAACATCCCCTCATCTATTAAGGCACCTCCCCGTTTGACAGTTTTCTTCCGTTTCGTGCCTACTCAATATGACCCAAGCCATATTTCCCTCATAATGGAGTTTAAGCTGATACTGTTTGACAACTCTGTTTTGGCCCATTGTGAGAGGTCCAATCAGGACACAATGGCTGCAGATGGATTCTCTGCAGGAGTCTTGTTTGGCCAGTGCCTGGGACGACTGACTCGGCGGAGCGCGTGGAAGCCCTGCAAGTCGAGGGGCCAGACTGTACCGCTGGCTGCTGCTGCTGGGTAGGGACAAGGACAGGCACCATCATGAACTGGTAGCCAATGCCTGCACACACACTCACTGGCCCCCTTCTCAATGGAGTCTGCAGAGCTAAATGAGGATGAGCGTGTCTCACTCATGGCAGCTAACCCTTTAATGGATCAATAGTGAGAGTAATAAGGGGATAACAGAGAGCTTGGGATTATTAGGATGAGCACTAGGAAGAAGCTATTCTCTATCCCTATAGAGGCATGAGCACTGGGCCTTTGTTGACCATACAAAGAGGAAGCATTGGCCTCTGAGTTTTCTGAAGTTTCCTTCATCTGAAATACTGTATTATTGCAACCCCCCTCCAAGTCTCTGATCACAATCTCTCCCCCTCTCTCCTCCAAACCTACCCACTCAACCATCACAATCTTTGCTCTCCCTCTCCGACTACTCTCTCCTCTTCTATCCTATCATCTCTACCTTCTGCTAAATCCTTCTCTCCTGTCTCCTGATTCTGCCTTTTCAACCCTACTCTCCTCCCTTTCCGCATCCTGTGACTCTCACTGTCCCCTTTCCTCTTGGCCCTCACCTCCTGCTCCATGGCTAAGTGACTCACTGCAAGCTTACAGAATAGGGCTGCGTGCAGCTGAGCTGAAACGCAGGAAAACTAAAGTTCCGGAGGACCTATCACTTCTCTCTACCTTCTCTTCCTCTGTATCCGCTATTAAGCCACTTTCGATCACTCTACATTTCAAGCTTCTGCCTCTAACCCTAGGAAACTTTTTTCCACCTTCTCCTCCCTCCTTAATCCTCCACCTCCTCCTACCTACCTCTCTGCGAATGACTGTCAACCACTTTGAATAGAAGGTTGACGATATCCTTTGCTAATTTACTCAGCCTACTGACTACACTGGTCCCACTCTCACAGAACTCCCCTATGCCTTGACCTCTTTCTCCCCGCTCTCTCCAGATGGAATCCTGCAACTAGTGATGTCCAGCCACCTGGCAACCTGCCCGCTCAACCCCATCCCCTCTTCCCTTCTCCAGACCATATCTGGAGACCTCCCATTACTCACTTCCCCTCATCAACTCATCCCTGACTACTGGTTGCGTCCTCTCGGACTTCAAGAAGGCCAGAGTTGCTCCCTTCCTCAAGAAACAAACACTCGACCCTTCTCACGTCAAAAACTACAGACCGTTATCACTTCTTTCTTTTCTTTCCAAAACACTTGAGCATGCTGTCTCTGACCAACTCTCTCTCTATCTCTCTCAGAACGATCTTCTTGACCCTTACCAGTCAGGCTTCAAGACGGCTCACTCAACTGAGACTGCTCTCCTCTGTTACGGAGACTCTCCGCACCTTGGGGCCCTCGCACCCCTATGCGGGTCAGCTCCCGCTCAGCCCAGTCAATGCTCTGTCAGGGCACCCCAAAGATGGCTACCTCCTGATGTTAAATCAGCAAAGTTCCTGCCAATCTTCCGAGAATGTCTGAAACCCTACCTCTTCACAGAGTATCTTAAATGAATCCCACGGCGCCCCAAAAAAGTTATGTCTTCTCCTACTAGCACTGACTTTGCTGATAACTACTTTATTGAGGTTGTCTCACCAAACTAATTGTCGCTCTTGATAAGAGTGTCTGTTATATGACTAAAATGCAAATGTCTTTGCAGGGAGCAGGCTTCAACCTTTTTTAGTGTACTCAAGCTACTAATAAAATGCCTTTATATTGCTGTCAAGAAGCATTGATTATGCTGGAAACAGGCTAACAAAGTATTTCAGAGGAAATATATCAAAAGCGAGCTCCTCCTTTAGTGAGTATTGACGAGTCCAAATCACACAGCCAGGCCCTGAAAACAGAGTTGAAGAAAAGCAAGTGCAGACCTGGCCGCTTCGCCTTCAAACATGGCAGCCATCCACATATCCCCCACATATGATTAATCTAGTTAAATACTTCACAGTCCTGAAAGATTTTGATTCGACTGTAATCATGTAATAAATGAAAGCCATACATGGCAAGATCCCTTTAGTCATCTATACTGTAGAGTTGCACCAACTACCAACCAGCAGCTCTTAAAAGGATACTTTGGGATTTTGGCAATGAGGCATTTTGTCTACTTCCCCAGAGTCGGATTAAATGGTAGATACCATTTGTATGTCTCTGTGTCTAGTATTAAGGAAGTTAGAAGTAGTTTCTCAAGCCAACTCTAACTAGACAAAGGGCGTCATTGCCAAAATTCCGAAGTATCACTTTAATGGGTGAGAGAAGCAGAGTAGAGCAATAGAATGAGCGAGTGAGTGAGCGACAGACAGCAGTTCAGCATGGCATTGGGCCTAGCCCAGCCCAGGGACAGTACGTACAACCAGCTCAGAGAACATGGCATCCAGCTCCTCTTCAGGTGGCATGGGCAGGGAGGGCTCCATGGTCTGTAGGATGAAGTTACTGTCATGGCGAAGGCGGTAGGTGATCTCCGGGTGATCACTCCCTTTAAAACAGCAGAAAATATCGGAGAGGCCCCGCCCTGGACGCTTGCGAGGGGCCATGGCGTGGCGGCCAGGGTTTGGGCCCTTTCTAGGGAACGTTACCGTCTTTCACCACGGCTCCCTGTAGAAGGAGACAAGACAGATTGTTAGTGGAATACATGGTTGGAGTCATTTAACCAGGTCATTCATTTGGCTTCTGAGGGTGTGATATATGTAAATTCTAACCCTGAGGGTGTGGTCTATATCACCCCCCAAGGTGTGGTCTATGTCACTCCCAGGGCATGGTGTATGTCACATGATCTATGCCATGGGAAATTCCACGGTCACAGAATGAGACGTAACAGATGTTTCACTTTAAAAATGTATGTCAAACAAAAACCAATGATTGCAAAGTTAAACAAACCATACAGCTTTTAATGACTTTTAACAATTTCCACAGGAAATTTAACAAAAACACATTTACTTGAACAGGGCAGAATGACGGCACAAACAGTCATTCTGCAACCAAATTTTTCATCTGCACTGTTCTTCAAGTAAATGTGGTGGCTGAGTTAAAACACAGGCCTAACAGTGGAGGCTCCTCAGAGGAGGAAAGGGAGGACCATCCTCCTCAGTGAATTTCATAAAAATAAGAATGTTAAAACTTAAAGTTATCCTTTTTAGATAAAACTATACTAAACATAATCATGTCACCAAATAACTGATTGAAAACACTATTTTGCAAAGAAGGTCTACAGTAGCCTCAACAGCACTCTGTAGGGTAGCACCATGATGTAGCCAGTGGACAGCTAGTTTCTGTACTCCTCTGGGTACATTGACCTCAATACAAAACCTAGGAGTCTCGTGGTTCTCACCCCCTTCCATAGACTTACACTGTTATTATATCTTTCAGAGGACGTCCTCCAGCCTATCAGAGCTCGAGGCATGAACTGACATGTTGTCCAACCAATCAAAGGACCAGATAATTAATCTAGTACTGAAAGCATCAGCTACAGCTACCTAGCACTGCAGTGTATAAAATGTGGTGAGTAGTTGACTCAAAGTGAGAGAGAAAGACAATAGTTGAACAGTTTAACAAATACATTTCTTCCCCCCCAAAAAGTTAACTTTCAGTTTCACTTTCTTAGCTAGCAAATGCAGCCAGCTAGTTTAGACTACTGAAATACCCTGCTCAAACAGAGGGATGCTATGTTAGCTAGCTGAGTTTCCAACACAACACTGGAAGATAAGCTTTTGGTATTACTAATTTATTGCCACCAGGGCCCACCGGTGTAACTGCTCGCTGACTGTAGAATAACGTTACTGCATGATTGTAGCAAGTTTACTAATGCGTTAGCTCTATTAGCAACGTTGACATTACTTTAGTTAATATGGTGATAACGATGTAGGCTGTGTGTAGCAGTTTGGCTTGGAAAGGTTTTTTCTCCTGGTCACATACAGCTGTGTTGTGCATTGAAGTCCACAAGTGCAGGGAAGAGAAGGAATACAACGTGGCTGTTACGAAAGTGAACTCTGTTTACGTGTGATCAGGGGTGTATTCATTCCGCCGATTCTATTAAAAAACATTTCTTAAAACTGAAGCAAACGGGTCAAAACGGGGATAAACATACCTGAATTTGTCCAATAGAAACTCGTTTGCAACTTTGGACTGATGATTACACCCTATATCAGCTAGATGCAGGCAAGAGTGTGCAAAGCGGTATTGAACGTCAATGTCTGTCACCTCAAATGTCTCTCGACCTGTGGTCACCTACGTTGTAAACGTTCATTCGTAGGCTAGGTTGTAGCAACCTCATGTTGGGTATAGGGAAAATGTTAGTATAATGTAGTTACCTAAACCTATCGCTGTTACATTGAACTGGGTGAATGGAATATGAATGAGCGTCATCCAACATGCTCTAATAGAAATAAGGCCATGCTCATGAAAAAAAAACTGTTCTCCCTCACCTTAAACGACACTAACCACAACTGAGGCCTAAATGTACTGTTATACAACCAGACATCCAAGGATTCCAAATAAAGAGACAGAGAGTCCTGTATGTCAATGGGAGAGAGCCAATACTGGATTATTGTCTTCTTTATAGAGAAAATGCAGTGCAACACTACAGATTGTTTTTTATTTATTTTATTTCACCTTTATTTAACCAGGTAGGCTGGTTGAGAACAAGTTCTCATTTGCAACTGCGACCTGGCCAAGATAACGCATGGCAGTTCGACACATACAACAACACAGAGTTACACGTGGAATAAACAAAACATAGTCAATAATACAGTAGAAAAAAAGAAAACAAAAGGTCTATATACAGTGAGTGCAAATGAGGTAAGATAAGGGAGTTAAGGCAATAAATAGACCATGGCGGCGAAGTAATTTAAATATAGCAATTAAACACTGGAATGGTAGATGTGCAGAAGATGAATGTGCAAGTAGAGATACTGGGGTGCAAAAGAGCAAGATAAATAAATAAATAAATAAATACAGTATGGGGATGAGGTAGTTGGATGTGCTGTTTACAAATGGGCTATGTACAGGTGCAGTGATCTGTGAGCTGCTCTGACAGCTGGTGCTTAAAGCTAGTGAGGGAGATATGAGTCTCCAGCTTCAGTGATTTTTGCAGTTCGTTCCAGTCATTGGCAGCAGAGAACTGTAAGGAAAGGCGGCCAAAAGAGGAATTGGCTTTGGGGGTGACCAGTGAGATATACCTGCTGGAGCGCGTGCTACGAGTGGGTGCTGCTATGGTCACCAGTGAGCTGAGATAAGGCGAGGCTTTACTTAGCAGAGACTTGTAGATGACCTAGAGCCAGTGGGTTTGGCGACGAGTATGAAGCGAGGGCCAGCCAACAAGAGCATACAGGTCGCAGTGGTGGGTAGTATATGGGGCTTTGGTGACAAAACGGATGGCACTGTGATAGACTGCATCCAATTTGCTGAGTAGAGTGTTGGAGGCTATTTTATAACTGACATCGCCGAAGTCGAGGATCAGTAGGATGGTCAGTTTTACGAGGGTATGTTTGGCAGCATGAGTGAAAGATGCTTTGTTGCGAAATAAGAAGCCGATTCTAGATTAAATTTTGGATTGGAGATGCTTGATGTGAGACTGGAAGGAGAGTTTACAGTCTAAACCAGACACCTAGGTATTTGTAGTTATCCACATAGTCTAAGTCGGAGCTGTCCAGAGTAGTGATGCTGGACGGGCGGGTAGGTGCGGGCAGTGATCAGTTGAAGAACATACATTTAGTTTTACTTGCATTTAAGAGCAGTTGGAAACCACAGAAGGAGAGTTGTATGGCATTGAAGCTTGTCTGGAAGTTAGTTAACACCGTGTCCAAAGAAGGGCCAGAAGTATACAGAATGGTGTCGTCTGCGTAGAGGTGGTTCAGGAAATCACCATCAGCAAGAACGACATCATTGATGTATACAGAGAAGAGAGTCGGCCCGAGAATTGAACCCTGTGGCACCCCATAGAGACTGCCAGAGGTCCGGACAATAGGCCCCCGATTTGACACACTGAACTCCATCTGAGAAGTAGTTGGTGAACCAGACGAGGCAGTCATTTGAGAAACCAAGGCTGTTGAGTCTGCCGATAAGAATGTGGTGATTGACAGAGTCGAAAGCCTTGGCCAGGTCGAAGAATACGGCTGCACAGTAATGTCTCTTATCGATGGTGGTTATGATATCATTTAGGACCTTGAGCGTGGCTGAGGTGCACCCATGACCAGCTCTGAAACCAGATTGCATAGCGGAGAAGGTACGGTGGGATTCAAAATGGTCGGTAATCTGTTTGTTAACTTGGCTTTTGAAGACCTTAGAAAGGCAGGGTAGGATAGATATAGGTCTGTAGCAGTTTGGGTCTAGAGTGTCTAACCCTTTGAAGAGGGGGATGACCGCTGCAGCTTTCCAATCTTTGGGAATCAGACGATACGAAAGAGAGGTTGAACAAGCTAGTGATAGGGGTTGCAACAATTTCGGCAGATCATTTTAGAAAGAGAGGGTCCAGATTGTCTAGCCCGGCTGATTTGTAGGGGTTCAGATTTTGCAGCTCTTTCAGAACATCAGCTATCTGGAATTGGGTGAAGGAGAAATGGGGTAGACTTGGGTGAGTTGCTGTGGGGAGTGCAGGGCTGTTGACCGGGGTAGGGGTAGCCAGGTGGAAAGCATGGCCAGCCATAGAAAAATGCTTATTGAAATTCTCAATTTATAGTGGATTTATCGGTGGTGACAGTTAAAAAGGCAGTGTCTGATTAATTCAGTGAATTAGATAAAAGCAAACTTACCCGCTTTAAAAGATATGGGTAGATAGTTACCTCACCACACGGACCAGAACAACCCCTCACAACCCTCAGATTGGTTTAGGGGCCTAGCTACAGTGGCTTTTGGTGATTATAAAACACACACACACACACACACACACACACACACACACACACACACACACACACACACACCACACACACACACACACACACACACACACACACACACACACACACACACACACACACACACACACACACAGAGAGACAGAGAGAGAGAGAGAGAGAGACAGAGACAGAGGAAGCAATATTATGCCGAGGGGCCTCAGCCTGCCGCATCCCTCTCAGTGACCCTACACAACAGGACCAGGATTTATAACAAAACACAGGCACTGTGGGGATTAGTGCACTGACTAGGAAGGCCCGCTGCTTCTCAGCTCAACTCACTGTGGTGAAGTGGTTACTGGTCTTCATGTTCGTGTACTAGCAGCAGGCAATAGACACACACAAACACACTTTTACACTCTTCACATACGCTGCTGCTACTCTGTCTATTATCTATCCTGATTGCCTAGTTACTTTTACCCCTACCTACATGTACATATTACTTCCACTACCTCATACCCCAGCACATTGACTTGGTACCACTTTTATATAGCCTCATTGTTGTTGTCTTTTGTGTTACTATTTTTATTTGCTACATTTCTTACTTTTTAACTTCGCATTGTTGGGAAAGGGCTTGTAAGTAAGCATTTCACAGTAAAGTCACAGATTGAATCTGAGCTTAAGCAAAGTGATTTCTAAAGATCCAGACTGGGCCAGTAAGACAAATGGCAGTACGTTAGTCTTTGAAGAGGGAGAGATCTGGATGTTATGAGTGTAAATCATGCAACTCGTTTCTATGAGCTTTGATTAAACAGGAACCAGAGACTCCCGCTGAGAGAATAAGATTACAAATCTAAATGAAAGGAGAAAAGCAAAAGAAAATAATATCACCTCAGAATTTTGTTAAACTGAAAAGTTACATGAATATTAACTTGTAAATGAGGTCCTGGTGTTAGCTAACAGAAACCAGGACTGGCTTGAGAAGCCAATCTAACAACCGCAGGAGAGGAAAGTGAAACCCAGCAGTCTGTGATAGCAGACAGTGTGGTCCCCAGTGAGGTTAAGGTCAGACTGAGGGCAGTCTACTCTGTTTTGGGTTCATTCACAAAAAATCTCAGTGAATAATTTACAGAAGGTTAGATGCTCTCAATGTTTCTCCTCTGAGAGGTCGATATACACAAGGCCAGAGCGAGAAATATCAGCTTCCAAAACTCCCAAGCAAGCACTACTCTGACCTTACACTAAGCACTAAGCAAACACCATCATTCAACATCTTCAGTTACTATAAAATAGGCTTTTCTTGAACTAAGAATGTGTGGGTGTGCCAAATCCTGTGGTTCTGTACAGTAGCTAGGCTAAATCCTGGGGTTGTGTAGCTAGGCTAAATCCTGTGGTTGTGTAGCTAGGTTAAATCATGTGGTTGTGTAGCTAGGCTAAATCCTGTGGTTGTGTAGCTAGGCTAAATCCTGTGGTTGTGGAACACACATAACCCATACAATCCACACCATTGAAGTCTTGGAGTAGCCTATTAGAGAACAACTTTACCACTTTCTTACAGTAGGTATGGACAAATGTGAACAGACCAAACAAGACTAGAAAGGTGAATGACCACTCTTTGCAGCAGGGAGGCCTATATACAGTATGTTGTATATTTACTAGTGTAGGATATTGTAAGATATGATATGTATAATATTTCCTAATTTAATTGTTTCATCACTGAATCAACAGCGTACAAAAGGCAGATAGATGGTTTGAACATTATATGGCAATAAAGACAATGGCCGACAAAGTATAAAACAAACACACATCATTTAGAGATGCCTAACCTAAACATAACATAAAACCAAGATGTTTCTCCAGGAAATCAAATTAAAATAAGTCTCCCTCCCCGGCAGTCATTTTAAAAACACATGAAGCGGTCTGTTTATTTATGTGCAACCTTGTCCTTCCTGAATGGACTACCATCATCAGCACAGAGTGTGCGTCCCAAATGGCACCCTTTTTACTGCACTACTTTTTTTTACCAGGGCCCCTAGTGTATAGGGAGTAGGATGACATGTGGGACGCAAACTGAGTGTTTTCCACATGTACTGGACTCCAGTGAATCTGTCGGTTCCTACAACAGCAGATGATGTCCTTGTGAACTTTACATGATCCATCTTTAGAAAGGGAGATGTTCTGTTACAGGGAACTAAAGAGGGAACCAAAAGGAGGGCAGGTACTGCATAAGAGCTGTAGTAAGACCTGGATCAGAGCCCTTTGGAGAAACCATTCCCACCTCTTACCCAGGTCAGCGTCAGGAAAGACACACACACGCACGCACACACACAGGACAGCTTCAGGGAAGCGATACTCTTTGAAGCACAGCCATCAATAGACACTGAGTTTTTCCTCTCCTTTCTCTTTCATATTTCTTTCTTTTTTCCTTGCTTTTATTAAAGACTAAGCACAAAGAGTCCGACTGGAAAACTTTGAGGGATGGGGATTTTTAATATCTTCCATTTCAAAGAGCAGCTTGTAATAGTCAGGATGCTGATAGCAATACTAACTGATGCAGTTACTTTTATTAGCAGTCTCATTCTTATCCTATTTCCTGTTTAGCCATGATATATGACAAAGGGAGTATACTGTACATCCAAAAGAGGCAATCAGAGAGCATTCTGGGAGATTATCATGAGTGGGGGGTATAGCCTGCATGTTTGCATGTCTGAGCTATACATTAATTCAATTTACTCATGATCCTCCACACCAACACAGACAGTCCCATACATTACACATCCAGGAAATCATAATCCCCACGTCACAACACAAATATGGTGATACACCAACGTGCCTCCCTCCGAGACACTGAGCTTCGGAAGCCACATCTGTTCTGATTGTTGTACCAAGGTGAGTCAGCAGGAGAAAACAGGATGTGTGCAGTGCCACTGGTTGATTCTCATAGACTCGCTCATTCACACATGTTCCTACTGTAACAGACCTTCTGATTAAGCTGTACCAGCTGAAAAACACACAGCGACTGAGCTGACAGAGTCATTCAAATTAGGGTTGGGATCAATTCCATTGAAATTCAAACAATTAAAGGAAATTGACTGAGTTGAAGTGGAATTGTGTCTTGCAGTTTGACTGGTATTGCTGATTCCTATGACAGACATCTAACTAACAATGCCAATAACAACGAGTATTACTAGGCTATAACTGCGTAGCATTGGATTGAGGCAAACCCTAAAACAATGTTTGAAGAAATACAACTCACAATGTGCAGAATCAAATGAAGTGATCTCGAGATCCCAAAGTGTACTTAGACAACATACCAGGCTGATTGTTGCCCTTAAAGCAAAACCAGATACGCTCAACGTGTTCAAGAAGTAATTATTGGATTCTTCGTAGCTAGAGCTGTTTACACATATTGGGTACAGATGTCATATTGGGTACAGGGCCATGAGTTGCTCTGTAATCCCTCTACAAAAAACATTAAAAAATGTTTTTCCAAAGACACACACATCTGAGAACATCTGGCAATTAAAAGTCCTGAACAATCGCAGGATGTTCGTGATCTTTATCAGTCTCCTGACAGGCAGGAGAGTTTGATATTCTCTCCAGTGCTCAGCCACGTCAAACTTCTGATTGCTGTACACACAACACTATAAAATGACTCACTTGCTCTCTCTGCCATTGCTCTGAGTTAGGGCTTCTGATAAAAGCAGACACTTACAGACACTCCTCTGCTCCTATATCTGATTATGTTATGTTTATAGCTGGGCCTGGTTTCCTGGACCCAGATGAAGTTTATTCCTGCTCTAACAAGCACTTTCAAGGGAGTTGATTGATTCGCCATTGACCAAGCAGTTTAGTCCAGGAATAGGCTTAATCTGGGATTGGGCAACTGGCCTTGATAACCACTCTAATACAAACTCACTGCACTATGAGCAGCAGCATAGGAGGACTGCAGACAAGAGAAAGGGTAAAAGGAAATAAAGTAACTTTGAAGTGTATTGCTCAGCAGCCCAGCAGTCAGTCAGAGATGATGTAGTTCTAATCTAGTCATTAGAGACTGACTGTAAACCAGATGTTACACATCCTGCTGCTGCTTATTGACCCGCTGGACCAAACCAACATATACTGTACAGCCAGGCACACACTGTATCCAGTAAGAATATCTGTTCATTAAGGGTGTCTTCGAAACTCATGGCCATATCTTATGATATTTCAGGGCTGTCAGACTCAGGACAATAATACAATAACAATGTTCTGCCTCAGTAACATTTATGTCCTATAGGTAAACAAAGCTATAGAACACAGGTGTCAAACTCATTCCACGGAGGACCGAGTGTCTGCGGGTTTTCGCTCCTCCCTCATACTTGATTGATGAATTAAGGGCCCTAATTAGTGGGGAACTTCCCACACCTGGTTGTCTAGTGTTTAATTGAAAAGAAAAAACTAAAACCTGCAGACACTAGGCCCTCCATGGAATGAGTTTGACACCCCTTCTATAGAACAATCAGTTTCAACAACTTAAATGCCACATAGAAGAGGTTACAACCTCAACCCTTTCAGTATGATTAATATACAAAGAGCAAAACAAGCTTCTTTGGCTGACGAATAATGACAAGGAGTAAACATGCATCATACGGTCTACTCCTTTTCTCGGAATCATCAACAAGTGCACAACCATCTGAAAAATGCTGAGTTGTTCAGCGTGTTCTACAGATAGCAAGACATGAGTTCCTCCCGTGTTCTCCCCTCTGCCTTGCACAGGAAGTCCAAGTTGAGATGCCAAAGACCTGAAGTTATGACAGCCAGACAATGTAATGCAATCATGTAGATGTATCTTTATTATGATGATGTGGAATGTAGAAACAAGCCCTAATCTATCTCAGCCAGTGTGTTTATTATTTCCCTCGACGTCGCCAAGTCAAATACTGATCTATGGTTCTGTCCCAAATGGCACCCTATAGGACCTGGTCAAAAGTAGTGCACTACATAGGGAATAGGGTGCCATTTAGAATGCAATCTAACTTATGACCTAAATATAAAACTGGAAGAGGAAAATCAACCAACCATTTAAAAAAAAATACACTTAAACTGGTGAGATCATAGCACAGACAGGAATCCCATTATACTACTGTGAACATGTTCCAGTGTTTGCATCCCAAATGGCACCATATTCTCTACATAGTGCACTAACTTCCTACCTTCGTCCTAATATTTATTAATTTCTTATTTCACTTTAGATTTGTGTCTATTGTTGTGAATTGTTAGATACTACTGCACTGTTAGAGCTAGGAACACAAGCATTTCGCTACACCCGCAATAACTTCTGCTAAGTATGTGTATGCTACCAATAACATTTGATTTGACCTATGGGCCCTGTTCAAAAGTAGTGCACTAGACAAGGAAAAGGGTGCCATTTGGGATGCAAAATATGTGAAGCAACGTGCTAACAGTAAAGGCTCACTAGGCTGGGCTAACCCATACAGAGAGCAACCTATCTCTTGGGGCTTCCCCGTCACATGCCTGTCTCTGTCTGCTAATGACAGGCAAACCAGAGCCAAGCTCCCACTCCCTGCCCAATGATGTACTGAACTCTATCCAACCATAGGAACTTCACTGCTAGAAGCCCATACCAACGGATGAGAATAAAACACAATGTGTGTGGGCTTTACTTCATTTCATCAGTCTTTTTGGCCCTGACTCGGTGGAGAAATGTAAGATGTGCTTAGCTATCATCACCTACACACTTCATCTATGTTGAGATGGAGGTGCTCTGACTGATAGTGATTCATACATATAAATGATTTACATTTCCAGTAAATCTAATCAATCCTATCCAAAACCAAACTCCTGTCTGTCTTATTCTTGTCATCTGAGAGAGGAGATCTGAAGCTCAGACCCCTCTGATTCCATGTCAACATCAACAACATGAATCGAATGATAAGCTGGGTACTGTAAGAACATTAAGCGCAGCACAGCCCTCCCCTTAGAAACCAGAATGTTTAAGTGGAATCAATGATCCAGCAGCATTGCAAAACCCAGGACAAACTTTTAGGCTTCACATAAGAGAGAGTCAGGCTGTCCAGTACAGTTCAATGGCGGTTAGTCAGTCACACCATGGGATGGGTTTTTACTTAATGAACCCAGCGAATCCACTAAACGATTTAACCGGCATCAATATGTAATCAAATGGAAGCAAAGTGTGTCTACCTAGTACTCGTAGTTCGGCGCAACAGTAGATACTAGATTTATAAAACACGCACATTTTACCATGTGACACATTCACTCACTGCATGGACGGAAAACTAGCTCATCTGATTGTCAGATCCCATTATAATGGAGATGATCTGGACACCAGCATTGGAACCACTGGGTGAGGAAAAGAAACAAGGACAGAAATAGAGACGCGTGTGTGTCTGTATCTGAGGTAAGGGGCAATTTCCCATTCACAGGATATGAAAACAAACCAGGGCTGCATCCCAAATTTTACCCTATTCCCTATGCAGTATACTACTTTTGATCAGGGCCCATAGCGAAAAGAGTACCATTTGGGACGCGGACATACTAGCTAGGCTATATGACTTGTGACATGTGTGTTACATTTTGGTTGGAGTCAGGGCCATTTGGAATTGATTTTGGTCGGGGTGTTTTGGGGCTCTCCTGACAGAATGCAATTGGGATCATATCACTCAGACTGCAGAGTGGCGCACTCCGGGTCTAGAGAGTTGCTGATATCAATATTAGCAGGGTGCCGACAGGCCAATCTCCCCTTATTTCCCCTGGGCAATGCTAAAGGGGTCATAGTTTAAGCCCCTAGGGGGATGCCTCCAACCCTCCTCCATCCCTCATTAAATAACCAATAAGGCAGAGAGTTCCTGGTCCCTACAGTTACACACACACACACACACACACACACACACACACACACACACACACACACACACACACACACCTACCTGATCCCTCCCTCTTGTTCAGAAATATCCTAGCTAACTCCCAATGTTATACAGAATGCCACTGCAATAGATACAGTTGAAGTCGGAAGTTTACATACACTTATGCTGGAGTCATTAAAACTCGTTTTTCAACCACTCCACAAATTTCTTGTAAACAAACTATAGTTTTGGCAAGTCGGTTAGAACATCTACTTTGTGCATGACACAAGTAATTTTTCCAACAATTGTTTACAGACAGATTATTTCACTGTATCACAATTCCAGTGGGTCAGAAGTTTACATACACTAAGTTGACTGTGCCTTTAAACAGCTTGGAAAATTCCAGAAAATTATGTCATGGCTTTAGAAGCTTCGGATAGGCTAATTGACATCATTTGAGTCAATTGGAGGTGTACCTGTGGATGTATGTCACGACTTCCGCCGAAGTTGGTGCCTCTCCTTGTGCGGTCGACGTCACCGGCTTTCTAGCCTCCACCGATCTACATTTATTTTTCCATTTGTTTTGTCTGTATTGTTCACACCTGGTTCCCATTACGTTTTAATTATTTCCCTATTTAACCCTCTGGAGCCATCATGGTTTTGTGCGTGTTTATTGTTGTCAGTTGTCTCGTTTATGTGATTCTGGATATTCTTTCTCCTTGTTGGAAGATTGATTTTGAGTAAAGTTACTATTAGTACTGATCTCTGTGTCCTGCGCCTGACTCCGCCTTACCCACATCACCTAGACTATGACAATGTATTTCAAGGCCTAACTTCAAACTCAGTGCCTCTGTTTGACATCATGGGAAAATACAAAGAAATTAGCCAAGACCTCAGAATTTTTTTTTTACCTCCACAAGTCTGGTTCATCCTTGGTAGCAATTTCCAAACGCCTGAAGGTACCACTCATCTGTACAAGCAATAGTACGCAAGTATAAACACCATGGGACCACGCAGTGGCAATACCGCTCAGGAAGAAGACGCGTTCTGTCTCCTAGAGATGAAGGTACTTTGGTGCGACAAGTGCAAATCAATCCTAGAACAACAGCAAAGTGCCTTGTGAAGATGCTGGAGGAAACAGGTACATAAGTATCTATATCCACAGTAAAACGAGTCCTATATTGACGTAACCTGAAAGGCCGCTCAGCAAGGAAGAAGCCACTGCTCCAAAACCGCCATAAAAAAGCCAGACTACAGTTTGCAACTGCACATGGGTACAAAGATCATACTTTTTGGAGAAATGTCCTCTGGTCTGATGAAACAAAAATAGAACTGTTTGCCATAATGACCATCGTTATGTTCGGAGGAAAAAGGGGGAGGCTTGCAAGCCGAAAAACACCATCCCAAACATGAAGCACGGGGGTGGCAGCATCATGTTGTGGGGGTGCTTTGCTCCAGGAGGGACTGGTGCACTTCACAAAATAGATTGCATCATGAGGTAGGAATATTATGTGGCTATATTGAAGCAACATCTCAAGACATCAGTCAGGAAGTTAAAGCTTGGTCGCAAATGGGTCTTCCAAATGGACAATGACCCCAAGCATACTTCCAAAGTTGTGGCAAACTGGCTTAAGGACAACAAAGTCAAGGTATTGGAGTGGCCATCACAAAGCCCTGACCTCAATCCTAGAGAAAATGTGTGGGCAGAGCTGGAAAAGCGTGTGCGAGCAAGGAGGCCTACAAACCTGACTCAGGTACACCAGCTCTGTCAGGAGGAATGGGCCAAAATTCACCCAACTTATTGTGGGAAGCTTGTGGAAGGCTACGCGAAACGTTTGACCCAAGTTAAACAATTTAAAGGCAATGCTATGAAATACTAATTGAGTGTATGTAAACTTCTGACCCACTGGGAATATGATGAAAGAAATAAAAGCTGAAATAAATAATTCTATCTACTATTATTCTGACATTTCACATTCTTAAAATAAAAGTGGTGATCCTAACTGACCTAAGACAGTGAATTTTACTAAGATTAAATGTCAGGAATTGTGAAAAACGGAGTTTAAATGTATTTGGCTAAGGTGTATGTAAACTTCCGACTTCAACTGTAAATAGCTAAGCTGTCGTTACTCATTGTGTATTTATTATTACGTTTCTATTATTTCTCTATTTTCTTTCTCTCTGCATTGTTGGGAAGGGCCCGTAAGTAAGCATTTCACTGTTAGTGTACATTTGTTGTTTACGAAGTATGTGATGAATAATATTTGATTTCATTCGATTTTCTGAGCTCATCCTCTTCCACAGGACCTTGGATAACCCCCACCCTCTTCCCTTGTTGCCAGGGCTGTTTCCGATTCAGTGCCCTGTATTACATGTGCTAATCCAGCAGGATGAGTCGCTGGGATTGAACAGGGACCAGTGTGAGTAATGAGTTTTTCCAGGCTAAGCTTCGGATGCATGGGGCCCCCAGCTGCCAATCAGAGATGGGTGGGAGTCTCTGGCCTGTGTATGTGGGAGGGGGGGGGGGGGACAGCACCGACCGGAGCTGCTTCCTGAGTAATCATACAGGGGCTAAGCGTCTAACGACATCCATTCATCCATCTATCCACATGGAAACGGATGTGTTATTAAGCAACTAAGGAGGATATATTCAATCATGACACAGCCAACTGCCCCTTGCCCTCCCTCTTCATTGGAAAGTAGTGATATGCCAACTACTAAACTCAGAACAGTCAGGCCAGAACAAGGCCAAAGTTCCTGGCCCCATTGACTTGACATGTCTTACCTTTCTCAAAGCCTAGCCCTAGTACTCACTTTGCTGTTATGAAAAACTCCACCTTCTATTTAAAACACACAAAGTCATGGCAATTGCCAGACCAGAGTTCCAGTCACAAACATAACACTGCTAAAAACGACTAGAAAACCACAATGACACCCAGACGTCCTAAAAACAGTAATAATCAACAGTGCAGTGGTGAACTTATGATAAACAACCTGACATGCAAGCTGTGTGTGTGTGTGCATTTGTTAGCACACCCTGGGAAATCATGTATACGAGTCTCATTCCATTCATAATAGTTTTTCTGTTCAGGGTTCACAGTTTACACCTCATGGAGACAGACGGAGTGTTGTTTCCATTGAGTCACACGACACACACATTCTGAGCACAAACCTGCCTAAATACAGAGGGAGTAAAATTCCACTGTGCCTGTAGCCTACTACTCATACTTCCCTAACTGTCCATAATGAAACATTACTATGATCCATTACTATGCTACTAGTGGTTGTTGTTACCTTGTTGTTTGGCTTAGAATAAGATACAACCAGGAGAGTTTTGTTTCTCTTTCAATTCGAAAGATGTTAACAATCTTACCTTTTTACACAACAGCAATAGATCCACTTATATGATTAAACATCCATGTTATAATGTCCAGCCCAGGCAGTTAAGCAAGCTCCACAGTACAGAGCGAGGCCTGCTCTGCTCTATACAGGCAGGCAGACAGAGATAGTAGAGACCAGAAAGTGTGAAAGGCACTGAATATAGGGCTTCCTACATCTCCAGCAGTGAGACCACACCATCACAGAACAGGAGAGAAACGCATCCAGCTCCAGCCTCATCCAGAAGAGCTACCAGAAAAGACACAGACCTCTTCAGCTTGGACATAGCATTTTGCCATCCATGGGTTGAGTCAGTGAAGCGTGGTCACGTAGCTGTAGAGTCGAGCCAACTCCTCTCCCTGCTGATAGATAGCCTCGTACTGTAGGCTACAGGACCCTTGTGTGCTCCCAAAAGATCTCCCGATCAGTCACAAACTATCCATCACGCAGAACTGTCTCACTGGGAGCTATCAATCTATCCAAGAAAAGTCTCACTCCAATCCCGTAAAGTCTCCACAGTGAAACAATCTGTCGAACTGGCTACACAGAGCACAGAGGCAGCCAGTCCAGACTGGTCTGAGGCTACGGACAGAGACACACAAACACACAGATGTTGGCTCCTGCTGCCGCTTCTGTCAGCCAGCCCTCCTCCCCGGGCCTGCCACACCCCCCAGTGACCAGCCGTATTTCTATTGGAGAGAATCAGAGCTGGGCTCCTCCCACTGCTCTCAGCTTTCTTTCTGTTCCAAGTGGAGTTCCGAGTGAGTGTGAATGTTGGATCACGGGAGAGATATCTTAGAGAGGTTGTGTGTGTGTGTGAGCATGTTTGCATGTCTGTGTGATATAGGATAGCTGATAGCTCCAAATGCAATGTTCCCACAGGCTTCTGAGTGTGTTCCTCTGCGTCAATTCATTGTTTTCATCATGCACAGCCCAGTTTCATGAAGAGAGTTTACAAACCTAAGCTTAGGACAACAGCTGGAGAGGATAACATTAAGGTAGCAGATGTGCACTGATAATATAAAGCTTTTATCCCAATAGTTTCAAGATTATTTTTATTCATGTGCCACTGACGACCATCACAGAAAAGGACGCCCTCACTGACATAACACACTTCTACTAGGCTTTTAAAATGAGACAATGGGAAGGAATGTGGATATTTACAGCAGCCAGTTCAAAATAGACAGCTGATGATAGTTCATGCAGTGCATTCAGTATTATAACCACAATCAAGGGCAGTTGTGTTGTGAGTCTGAACCATTTCCTGCTCTATTGACTCTGCTGAGAGAAAGATCAATACCCTTAGTGACATGGATCAGCCATCTGTTCAGATTGGGTTTCAGTAAGCAGGAACTATTTTGTAAGAGGTTGAAATCACACACCATAACGTATATCTATCATGGACAATTAATCATTTTACAGACTAAAGTATATTGAGCTACAATACTATCACCAACAATTAATCATTTCACAGACTAGGCCTACTGTACATAACATACTGTACATTGCGCTACAATGGCTGTCGTCCTGCCTTCCATCCACCAGACAGAGAGAGGCAGAGTTCATGTCCTATAATTTTCCCAGAATACTTACCCATCAAGGCAGTGATGAGGGCTTTCCTCTCCAAGAACAGATCACATTACCATCCCGTCCAGTCTGTCTGACACACACACACACACACACACACACACACACACACACACACACACACACACACACACACACACACACACACACACACACACACACACACACACACACACACACACACACACACACACACACACATCTGCTTCTGAGGTAATCCTTTCTATTAGGTGGCTTTAAGACTACATTTCCAACCAACCACCACCAGTGATGTTTTGACTTAGATTGTGATTCAAGTGGTTAATCACTTTGGGCTAATCATAGCCATTACCATTTATTCAATTGAATCATTTCAAAGTTCGTACACAGACAGAGTTTCTTTCCATCCATGGCTGTAATTCTTTCCTCGATTGGCAGTATTAACATTATCTGATCTAACCCTGTAATTATACACCAACATTATATAGAGATTAATGTTGTATGGTGAGGGAAGTTCTGAATGGTTGTTGATGTTTCTTCTCTGTCAAGAAACACTGCATCTGATGGATGTCAACATAAAAATAAATAAAATCAGAAAAATGACAATATTTTAAATGTTTGCAAAGTGACAGTTGCTTTGTTTGAGACCTAGCACCTTTGGGATCATTCTAGATGGGTGTACCTCACCCATTTGACTCATATCAATGTACATTTAGAGCACTCCACTATACTGACTACAAGGTAAGTAATGGGTCTCCTCAGTAAGTAATGGAGCTCCTCAGTAAGTAATGGGGCTCCTCAGTAAGTAATGGGGCTCCTCAGTAAGTAATGGGGCTCCTCAGTAAGTATTGGGGCTCCTCAGTGAGTAATGGGGCTCCTCGGTAAGTAGGGGGGCTCCTCAGTAAGTAGGGGGGCTCCTCAGTAAGTAATGGAGCTCCTCAGTAAGTAATGGGGCTCCTCAGTAAGTAATGGAGCTCCTCAGTAAGTAATGGGGCTCCTCAGTAAGTAATGGAGCTCCTCAGTAAGTAATGGGGCTCCTCAGTAAGTAGGTTGGATCCTCAGTAAGTAATGGAGCTCCTCAGTAAGTAATGGGGCTCCTCAGTAAGTAATGGGGCTCCTCAGTAAGTAGGGGGATCCTCAGTAAGTAATGGAGCTCCTCAGTAAGTAATGGGGCTCCTCAGTAAGTAGGGGGGCTCCTCAGTGGGCTACAGTAAGTAGTGGCCTACTCAGTAAGTAGTGGGTCTACTCAGTAAGTAGTGGGTCTACTCAGTAAGTAGTGTAGGGGTCTACTCAATAAATAGGGGTCTACTCAGTAAGTCCTGTAGGGGG
Source organism: Salmo salar (assembly GCF_965601325.2). Taxonomy (NCBI): domain Eukaryota; kingdom Metazoa; phylum Chordata; class Actinopteri; order Salmoniformes; family Salmonidae; genus Salmo; species Salmo salar. Next base: position 37,772,472 of record NC_138291.1, read on the forward strand.
CTACTCAGTAAGTCCTGTAGGGGGCTACTCAGTAAGTAGGGGTCTACTCAGTAAGTACTGTAGGGGTCTACTCAGTAAGTCCTGTAGGGGGCTACTCAGTAAGTCCTGTAGGGGGCTACTCAGTAAGTCCTGTAGGGGGCTACTCAGTAAGTAGGGGTCTACTCAGTAAGTGCTGTAGGGGTCGACTCAGTAAGTACTGTAGTGGGCTACTCAGTGGGTCTACTCAGTAAGTACTGTAGGGGGCTACTCCATAAGTAAGGGGGCTACTCCATAAGTAAGGGGGCTACTCCGTAAGTAAGGGGGCTACTCCATAAGTAAGGGGGCTACTCCATAAGTAAGGGGGCTACTCCATAAGTAAGGGGGATACTCCGTAAGTAAGGGGGCTACTCAGTGGGCTACAGTAAGTAGTGGGCTACTCAGTAAGTAGTGGGCTACTCAGTAAGTAGGGGGCTACTCAGTAAGTAGGGGGCTACTCAGTAAGTAGGGGGCTACTCCGTAAGTAAGGGGGCTACTCAGTGGGCTACAGTAAGTAAGGGGCTACTCAGTAAGTTGGGGGATACTCAGTAAGTTGGGGGATACTCAGTAAGTAGGGGGCTACTCAGTGCGCTACAGTAAGTCGTGGGGCTACTCAGCGAGTCGGGGGACACCAGTATTGGGCTATTTCTCCCCAAAAAATTTACACGAAGCAGATCAAAATCATTGGTCCTTTAAAAACCTGCTTTACATAAAATAGGGGGTGCTATAACTCGGAAAATAAATAAATGTGACTCTGGATGACAACATAATGATGTTTCTTTCCAACATTAGGACTGTTTGCCTAAATAAGTTAAATTCGCTTCGTGTTTTGTTTCCTACCGAGTATCGCGACACTGGTATCAACCCGGCCCTAGTAAGTAACTTTGTGTTTGTCCCAAATGGCACCCTATATAGTGCACTACTTTTGACTAAAGCCCTATGGGCCCTGGTCAAAAGTAGCGCACCAAATAGGGAATATGGTGCTATTTGGCATGTACAGTAGTCTCCATCCACTCCAGTCTGTAAACAGCATGCTAGTGTTTCTGTGGATAACTGACCTTTGCCCAGATAATACACAGCAGCATTCACTCTCATGTTTATTTTCTCAGATAGTTGCCAAGTAAAGGAATAAAAAAGGATTTCTCCTGCTACCAGAATATTCTTTAATGAGCAAATGGATAAGGCTCTAGATGCTTCTCTTTCTCTCTCTGCAAAGCCCTCTAGATGTACAAAGTCACATTCATTAGGCTGTTGAAAAATACAGCATAATTGGATCACAACACATACATGGTATAATTGACAACTAACTAGGCCACCAGAGGGCAACCTCGTTTGCGCATACCGTGCAATGAAGCCTTTATTGGTGGTCACACACAAAAAGAGGGGCTTCCTGTTTAATAATGAACATCCAAAAAAAAGCGTATGATTTTCTGATGCCACACACCAAGGTATACTTTTGCAACATTCTCTTATAACTGGTGGTCTAGCCTACACTAGAATATGGACATACAAAAAGGTAATTACATTGAAAAGTAGCCCATGATATCAAAAGGCACTGGAGCCATTTGTCAGCAATCTATGAACCATGAGCTATTCTATAGATTCAGCAAAGCCCCTCTCCTCTAGAAAAAGGACTATGTCCATGTCATAGAGAGACACAGAGCAGGGCTTGACTGCCTCAGAGAGGGAACCAGTGTTTGCCAGCAGTCACCACCCTGGGCTGGTCTGGCTATCTCAGGCTGCCTGCCCATTCTGCAGAGGCTCAGTGGCTGGCTGATACAAACTGGTCAGTGGTCAGACAGACTCACATTCCCCTGTGAGGCCAGACAGCTAAGGACAGCTCTCCCTCAGTCTCATTCACCCAGCCTGCTGCCTGCCAGGATCCTAGTAAATTACAACAGTGATGATGGCCATGTTACGAAACAAACCGTGCTTGATACATTCCCTCTCTGGGACTAACTGACACACTGTCAGTGTACAGTATGTCTGTGGAGACTGTAGACGAATGCCATTGATGGACAAACGCGCACAGTCATATCACCTGTCTGCAAAAAACACTCCTCCGATTACAGATATACAGCCTTTCAATGTGATATGGGATATTCAAGCCATTTTTTATGACAGTGATTGAAAAGCCTGGGAAATAGGACAATCTCAAATATAATATCAAGTGTGGTTTTTATGCATGCTCCCAGACATTCCAACAGTGTTTTGGAACCACCTAAGCTGTGTTTTTGCAAACAATTCCATGAAGGGAGGGTCTTGTTTTTCCCCTCTCGGCGTGCCTGGACAGAATAGGCTAATCCATCGAAGGTGTGCCACATTCACCTCCGTAACCCTGCATGAGCCCTATACTACAAATCAAGTTTGAGGAGTTAGCAAGGCAACTTTTGTCAACTCGGATTTCAACTTGGGATAACCGTTACCACGAAAGTTGCTCACCGTTTAGCTAGGTACATTTTATGGCAATGACCTGCTCCGGGGCAGACTAACTCAGGGCTAACTCCATTTATCCTGAATGATGTGTCTGAGCCACAAGTTGAGGACCAATGAAATCGGATACCCTCCCACTCGCAAAGATTGCATCATAATCCCCTTAAATTTGAGGACTGATTAAATATTATATCAAAGTTCTGTGAAAATGTTTTTTAATTTCTTTTATGTTAAAATATCAATCACAGCATTTGCTTTCCAAACTAAGTTTATCACGCGATTGTATTTTGAAATTTGCAAACTGACAGCTGCAACCAACCAACTGAGTGTACAAAGCATTATGAACTCTTTCCATGACAGTGACCAGGTGAAAGCTATTATTATTTATGTCACTTATCCACTTCAAATCAGTGTAGATGAAGGGGAGGAGACAGGTTAAAGAAGGATTTTTAAGCCTTGAGACATAGATTGTGTATGTGTGCCATTCAGAGGGTGAATAGGCAAGACAAAAGATTTAAATGCCTTTGAACTTGGTATGGGAGTAGATGCCAGGCGCACTGGTTTGAGTGTGTCAAGAACTGCAATGCTGCTGGGTTTTTACCGCTCAACAGTTTCCCGTGTGTGTCAAGAATGGTGCAACACCCAATGGACATCCAGCCAACTTGACTGTGGGAAGCATTGGAGTCAACATGGGCCAGCATCCCTGAGGAAAGCTTGACACCTTGCAGAGTCCATACCTTGACGAACTGAGGTTGTTCGGAGGGCAAAACTTAATATTAGGAAGGTGATCCTAATGTTTTGTACACTCAGTGTATAATCCATAGATGGCAGCTCCCATTCAAGTTGAGACTGGCAGCCATTGCTAGTGTACCCATGAGTTTAACAGTCAACTTGCCAGGGTTAGAGGTTACAAAACCTCTCTATTGATTAGGTCTATGGCCACAACGCAACAAGCTGTTCCACAGAAGAAGTAGGGATAGAAGTAGGAAAAAGTGTTTTTGCATTGATAAGCACTCCCGAGTGGAGCAGCGGTCTAAGGCACTGCATCTCAGTACTTGAGGCGTCACTACAGACACCCTGTTTCGAATCCAGGCTGTATCACAACCGGCCGTGATAGGGAGTCCCACTCGGCGGCGCACAATTGCCCCAGCATCGTCCAGGTTTGGCCGGTGTAGGCCAACATTGTAAATATGAATTTGTTCTTAGCAGACTTGCCTAGTCAAATACATTTTTTTAAATTAAAAAGACGGCATTTAACGATAAATAATCAAATAAACACGGCACATCTAAAAGCCTATTTCACACCTTAGACTGCTGAATTTGCAAGATAACTTTTCTTTGGTTCAAATTTTGGCACAAACTAAAATGTGGCACTGGATTCATGTTTCAGCATTGTCTCAAATAAGAGTTTGGTGTTCGACTAGCCATGTGCAACATACACGCACAGCTACAAGCCTGCTAGAGTTATCAGCAGGCGGACGAGCAATATCCACCATCGTAGTACGGATGAAGCCTGACCTGGAATGTGAAGCTAATTGAAGCTGGCTAGCTTTATAAAATCCTGAGTAGATCTAGCTTGCTTCACAGTATACCACTCTGGAGTACCTTCACACCCTGGAGACAAATCTCACTACGAGTCATGATCTGACACATTCAATAACACTTAAATGTCACAATCACTCATAGACACTTTCAGCTGTATCAAACATGATGACAAACGTCTGCTGTGGTGGATAGAGCTTGGTTAGTTACAGGACTACATCAATTAAAATGGTGGAAAACATCACCACTAATCATCAACAGTTTCATGAAACATCAGAACATGAAAACCCTCCCACTGTGAGAATTACAGTTGGCTGAAACACATGGCACTGCTTTTGTTTGGGTCCCAGCCGTGCTGTGGGACAGGCTGTGCCCTTTCTCTGTCCTCAGCAGGGCACTTTGGTCAGTTGGCTGCTGCCTCATTAGCATGCTAAAGTGAGCGGTCAGACACAGTGCCTTCAGAAAGTATTCATATCCCTTGACTTATTCCACATTTTGTTGTGTTACAGCCTGAATTCAAAATGTATTAAATCTACTTTTTGTCTCACCCATCTACACGACACCCCATAATGGAAAAGTGAAAACATGTTGTTAGAAATTGTTGCAAATTTATTGAAATGAAATATGACTCATTTACATAAGTATTCACACCCGAGTCAATACATTTTAGAATCACCTTTGGCAGCGATTACAGCTGTGAGTTTTTCTATGTAAATCTATGAGCTTTGCACACCTGGATTGTACAATACTAGATATACATTGTACAATTCTTCACGCTCTGTCAAGTTGGTTGTTAATCATTGCTAGACAGCCATTTTCAAGTCTTGCCATAGAGTCTTAAAACTAAAATTGCCTGTATATTTGGCCCTGTGTTTTTGGTTATTGTCCTGATGAAAGGTGAATTTGTCTCCTAGTGTCTGTTGGAAAGCAGACTGAACCAGGTTTTCCGCTAGGATTTTGCCTGTGCTCTATTCCATTTTTACTCCCTAGTCCTTGCCTATGACAAGCATACCCATAACATGATGCAACCACCACCATGCTTGAAAATATGAAGAGTGGTACTCAGTGATGTGTTGTATTTGTCCCAAACATAATGCTTCGTATTCAGGACAAAAAGTACATTTCTTTGCCACATTTTCTGCAGTTTTACTTTAGCGCCTTATTGCAAACAGGACGCACGTTTTGGACTATTTTTTTATCTTGTACAGGCTTCCTTCTTTTCACTCTGTTATTTAGGTAGTATTTTGGAGTAACTATAATGTTGTTGACCCATCCTCAGTTCTCTTATCACAGCCATTAAACTCGGTGACTGTTTTAAAGTCACCATTGGCCTCATGGTGAAATCCCTGAGCGGTTTCCTTCCTCTCCAGCAACTCAGTTATGGAGGACGCCTGTATCTTTGCAGCTGATCGGACAGCTGATCGTCCTCACAATGGCAAACCACGTGTAACAACACCTGCACAGGATCGGTACATCTGAATATCACACCTGCGGGACAGGTACAGGGTGGCAACAACAACTGCCCGAGTTACACCAGGAACGCACAATCCCTCCATCAGTGCTCAGACTGTCCGCAATAGGCTGAGAGAGGCTGGACTGAGGGCTTGTAGGCCTGTTGTAAGACAGGTCCTCACCAGACGTCACCAGCAACAACGTCGCCTATGGGCACAAACACACCGTCACTGGACCAGACAGGACTGGCAAAAAGTGTTCTTCACTGATGAGTCGCGTTTTTGTCTGACCAGGGGTGATGGTCGGATTCGCATTTATCGTCGAAGAAATGAGCGTTACACCGAGGCCTGTACTCTGGAGCGGGATCGATTTGGAGGTGGAGGGTCCATCATGGTCTGGGTCGGTGTGTCACAGCATCATCGGACTGAACTTGTCGTCATTGCAGGCAATCTCAAAGCTGTGAGTTACAGGGAAGACATCCTCCTCCCTCATGTGGTACCCTTCCTGCAGGCTCATCCTGACATTACCCTCCAGCATGACAATGCCACTCGTTCTGTGTGTGATTTCCTGCAAGGCAGGAATGTCAGTGTTCTGCCATGGCCAGCGAAGAGCCCGGATCTCAATCCCATTGAGCACGTCTGGGACTTGTTGGATCGGAGGGTGAGGGCTAGGGCCATTCCCCCAAGAAATGTCCGGGAACGTGCAGGTGCCTTGGTGGAAGAGTGGGGTAACATCTCACAGCAAGAACTGGCAAATCTGGTGCAGTCCATGAGGAGGAGATGCACTGCAGTACTTAATGCAGCTTAATGCACCCGCTACTGACTGTTACTTTTGATTTTGACCCCCCCTTTGTTCAGGGACACATTATTCCATTTCTGTTAGTCACATGTCTGTGGAACTGTTCACTTTATGTCTCAGTTGTTGAAGCTTGTTATGTTCATACAAATATTTACACATGTTAAGTTTGCTGAAAATAAACACAGTTGACAGTGAGGAGACGTTTCTTTATATGCTGAGTTTATGTGTGGGGTACAGTGATGTTAAATCATGTTAAACACTACTATTGCAAACAAAGGTGAGTACATGCAACATATTATGACACTTGTTAAACACATTTTTACTCCAGAACTAATTTATGCTTGCCATAACAAAAGAGGTTGAATACTTATTTGTTTAAGCTTTTCATTTTGTATTAATTTGTAAACATTTCTAAAAACATAATTCCACTTCGACATTAATGGGATATTGTGTGTAGGCCAGTGACACAAAATCAAAATGTTATCAATTTTATATATTCAGGCTATAAAAACTAAATGTGGAAAAAGTCAAGGGGTATGAATAATTCTGAAGGCATTGTACAGTATCTTAAATAACCAAACAACACTGTTCCCAGTGAGAAACATATTTACCCTTCCTGCATCCAACTCTCTGGGCTGTGTACACTTACGCACTCCTCCGCACATATTTATAGTAAATAGCATTTGATTGGTGTAAGCATGGGCTATAGGGAGTTTCCACCACATTTCTTCACATCAGTCATTTCCTTTTAATGGGAAGTGGTCAAGTGCACAATAAGGGTAGAAAATCGGGACACAGTCCCTGTTTGTGCGCAGGATACAAACATTCAAAGGAATGTATAGATCATCTGATCACACAATTTCTCAGCTGATTGGCGATAGTCAGCAAGAGACAAACTTGACGATTCCCTCTGTACCTCTCCATGTTGTTATTGTTCAGAAGCTCCCTTATATAGCCTATTTACTGTAAGTAAATCAAGCTACAGACTGAGGGTGAAACCAGTGTCATTGAGGATACAAAGTGCAAACACATGATGTATGGTAGCACCAACAGAGTCTGAACCCTGGTCAAAACCAAATCGTATAGATCCCTTGACTTTTTCCACTTTTTGTTATGTTACAGCCTTATTCTAAAATTGATTAAATTATATTGTGTCCTCATCAATCTACACACCCCATGATGACAAAGCAAAAACAGGTTTAAAATTTTCTGCAAATGTATTAAAAATAACACATTTAAATACCTTATTTAAGTAAGTATTCAGACCCGTTGCTACGAGACTCGAAATTGAGCTCAGGTTCATCCTGTTTCCATTGATCATCCTTGAGATGTTTCTACAACTTAGAGTCCACATGTGGTAAACGCAATTGATTGGACATGATTTGGAAAGGCACACACACACCTGTCAATATAAGGTCCCACAGCTGACAGTGCATGTCTGAGGCACATATCTGCGGAAGGGTACCAAAACATTTCTGCAGCATTGAAGGTTCCCAAGAACACAGTGGTCTCCATCATTCTTAAATGGAAGAAGTTTGGCACCACCAAGACTCATCCTAGAGCTGGCCGCCTTGCCAAACTGAGCAATCGGGGGAAAAGGGCCTTGGTCAGGGAGGTGACCAAGAACCCGATGGTCAATGTGACAGAGCTCCATAGGTCCTCTGTGGAGATGGGAGAAACTTCCAGAAGGCCTTTATGGTAGAGTGGCTAGATGGAAGCCACTCCTCAGTAAAAGGCACATGACAGGCCGCTTGGAGTTTGCCAAAAGGCACCTAAAGACTCTTAGACCATGGCCTGAATGCCAAGCGTCACATCTGGAGGAAACCTGGCACCATCCCTACGGTGAAGCATGGTGGTGGCAGCGTAATGCTGCGGGGATGTTTTTCAGCAGCAGGTTCGTCATTATGGGGTATTGTGCGTAAATTGATTAGATTGGGAGAAAAAAAAACAATTTTAGAATAAGGCTGTAACGTAACAAAATCTAGAAAAAGTCAAGGGGTCTGAATACTTTCCAAACGCACTGTATTTATATGATAGTGTGTATAGACATTATAAACAGTATATGAATAGAAAATGTGTACGGCAGTAGTTATATAGGATGAGCCTACATGTATACATTACATACTGTTTTACCAACATCATATGTAAACATTTTGAAAGTGACCAGTGTTCAATTACTATGTACATAGGGCAGCAGTCTTTAAGGTGCAGAGTTGAGTACCGGGTAGTAGCTGGCTAGTAACAGTGACTAAAGTTCAGGGTAGGGTACTGGGCGGAGGCTGGCTAGTACCCGGTACACTTTAGACAGATCAGACAGAGCTTTTCCTCCCTGAGGTAGTTAAAAATTAAATTCTCAGGAAGTCCAAGTTTCTTTTGAAGATTTAAATATGCCTGACCAACATGGACAGTTCTTCTGATTGACTCAGAGACCAGACAGTAGCCATCAATTCTCCTTCCATCTGTTGAAAGGATCAGAGCTACCGGACATCCTCCTCACCGATCCAGGATATTAACATTTATAACTACAGTAAGTTTTATGTTGGAAAGATACCCAGGCCTGGATGTCTCAGACCTCAGTCAGCAGGATATGATCTTCTTTGAGGAGGACCTGTGCTTTATGGTGGAAGGTCAGCCCCCCCTTCTGTTTAAAATCAAGCCAAAGGAGACATACAAGAAGTACCAATTTTACAGAAAACCTTTCCTATAAATCATCTTATTCAGGGAACAGAGAGGCTGAGACAGGTATAGAAAGCACAGCATGTCCATATTGAATGATAAGAGGTCTATCTTCAATTTGGGAGATCTTACAAAATATTAAGAGCCCTTTTAAGCACTACAAAGAACCTGCAGCCCATACAGGCCTAAGGTTAGACGGTTAAAAAAATACTTTGTTCCATTTGATGTGCCATGGGAAATCAATTCTTATTGTGAACATTACAAAAACAATCACATTGGTTTGCTTTATCTGGAAAACCCATCAATATTTAGAGTACAATCACTCACACACTATATCAGAAACTGCTCACTCACTCCACTCACAATAACATTGATAGGCGAGCAAATGCTGTAGTTGTCTATGAAAACAGCAACCATGGAGTGAGGAGCAGTAAGGCAGGGAATTTGTTCATTCAAACCGGTAGCCTTCAGGTAGCTTTGAACATCAATGCTATTTTTTTGGTCGTCTTTGCATGTCACATTACTGAAACAACACTGTAGCAATCATTCATACCGATCACGTATCACTGCAACATGACAAGGCACATTGCTTCAACTCATGGAGCCATTTGGAACAACAATGTCAGTGAGGTGGAATGTTGATAACAAACAAGAAACGTTCTTCAAGCTTATTCACAGTGGAATGCCACCTGGGCTCTTTGTTAGCATGTCGCAAATGAGACATCAATCCATTTAGGCCTACCCCTGTGGAAAACCATTCTGGCTCATAGTTTCACTCCTTTCCCAACTAAGCTTTTTCACTGCTTACTAGTTACTTCATAGTTAGGGGTAAGAGTAGGAGCTGGCTTAGTTTGTACGTGAGGGTCTCATTGTCTCTGAGTATGGTGATGTAATGTGTACCTCTAAGATGAATGCCTGTTCACACTCTCTCTGCCCTATTGCCAAACAAAGCATAGTATTGTAACACACTCGCCAAATACGGAAGATTATTCAAAGCATACACACAAGCCTCAAAGCAGAAAACATTTCAAAGCTGCTTGCTCGTCACAACCACTCAAAGACTAACATAAGTTAAGAAAGAGAGAGATGGACGAAACCCCCTTTTATGCATTAGGCACACTTTCCAGCTGCCCGTTGGCTGTAAAGTACTATCAAACAGTCTGCAAAGCTTCTCCATCTTTGGGGTGTACGTTTGTGTATGCTGTGTGGGTGCTGACAACCTCCCCAAGGGGAGCAGCGGGGGGAGCTGGGTTCACTGAGGCAGCCCTCTGGAGGGTTTAAGTTAGGGGGAGCTGGGCTAGAGGACCAGAGTTAGGGGGAGCTGGGCTAGAGGACCAGAGTTAGGGGGAGCTGGGCTAGAGGACCAGAGTTAGGGGGAGCTGGGCTAGAGGACCAGAGTTAGGGGGAGCTGGGCTAGAGGACCAGAGTTAGGGGGAGCTGGGCTAGAGGACCAGAGTTAGGGGGAGCTGGGCTAGAGGACCAGAGTTAGGGGGAGCTGGGCTAGAGGACCAGAGTTAGGGGGAGCTGGGCTAGAGGACCAGAGTTAGGGGGAGCTGGGCTAGAGGACCAGAGTTAGGGGGAGCTGGGCTAGAGGACCAGAGTTAGGGGGTGCTGAGGCTCCCTGAGGAAGTGGGGTGGGATGACAGACAGACTGGCTGGCTGCGCCTCTGCCTGAGAATGAATAACACCAGGACACACCATTGTCCAGCCCCAATGAAGCACACAAGCAGAGAATGGGAAGTTGTTCAAACAGCTACACTGGACCATTGTTGAGCCTCACCGGACAGAGGGCTGGGCTCAATGGGTGGGGCAAGACAGGCAGGGCAGGGCTACAGAGGCCTCTGGGATAGTCCCATCCACTTCATACTAGTCCTACGCAGAAAACTAAATGGTGCCCGATGCACCGACCGCACATGCTGACGCTCCTTCTATCTGCCTAATTTTAATGTGGGTGGTGCAAAGGGTGTTACCACCCACCAACCTTTATGCAATGTCTGCCTTATGCTATGTCTGTCTCCACCACATGCAAATATGCAAGTCTAGAACACACAAGGCAAAACACAAACACACACAATAAAGTCTAGCAGAACATAGAGTACACTGGTAAATCATTCTCCAGAGCAGTTCACAGGCAAAGGTGGAAGCTGAGCGAGCACCGAAAGGAAAACAACTGGCTTGGTTTCACTGAGTGAATTACCTCATTTATCCTCACCTCACCTGAGCAATGTTTTGACATAGCAATAAAACTATTCCAAAAACAATACATCATAACTAAATTAGGAGGAAAAATAGTGTCAACCAGAACTGTGCCAAACGCTATATATATTTCTGGAGGTAGCTCCTGCACACATTTAGTGGAAGAGCTTCAATGTTGCTCTTTTGAAAGGCTTTCCCAATTGCCATAGAGTTAGATCAAGACCGGCAAGTGTTATGAACAACTAGACCTAGCCCAGTTAGAGGTGAATGCTCTACCTCATTTCTCTACCACCCATCTACCTCATCTGTACTTCTCCTCAGACTGCACCTGCCACCACAGAGGTAGACTTGAGGTCAGTCATTCATTCATCAATTAAGTTATATTAATATGTTTTTAATGACTAATGGTATTAATAACTCTTTACCCATACGTCATGGTGTCATTGTGCATGACTTAGTCTGGGATTCTGCTGTGAGCAGAGCTTTAGATGAATTCGAGGGGGGGTGGGAACATCACAGAGGAACACAAACATCTCTCACAGAACTCCTCCTCGCTCGGTATCGGTTACTCGAGTGGAAAGAAGTTCTGGTATCACATCTTGGCATAGCTGTGACATTCCCTCACGTTGAGATAGAGTACCATACACACTGTACTGTAGGAGCTATCAGTATGACCTCACTGGTTTTAATTTAAGGCTTCTGCTACTCCCACACTTCATGTCAGCGATTCCAGATCTCTCACTAATTGAGCTAAACAAATCCCCTTGTGGCTGTCTGCTGGATAACAAAATAGACACACACACAAAATGTGCATACACACACACCCACACACAAGAGAGAGGGGGGAGGGTGGGGTTCTATACTCTATTAGAGCCCCAGTCAGTCCCCAAGACAGGGGAATGCAGAGAGGTCAGTAGTAGGAACCTGCGATTCAGGGCTGGTGAACCAGGGGGAATGTCAACCTGGGGGCGCAGCATAGGCAGCCAGACAAGAACCCATCTAAACGGAATGGTCTGATGATGCCTGGAAGAGACTTGGGCTTCTGCCCAGTGCTCAGCGTGTTAAGTATCGGGAGGTGTTACTTATTAAAAAGGCTGAGAATCCAGTGCCGCACACAGACACAAAAACACACACACACACACACAGAGGGGTCTGGTCTGGAATGGGTGATTAACAGCACTGTAGTAATCTCAGTGATCGTGAGGCTGACTGAGGCACGTGATTTGTGTCAGCCCTACAAAATGCCCGTCATATTTCAGAACGAGAACAGGTTATCACTGAGCTACTAGGGTTCTTGTCATTAGCATGACTTGGGCTTGATCGGAGGCCTCCGGGTAGCATGTAGACTATTTTGCGTATGATAGAACATTCAAGCCTATGCATGTCTAACATCACGGACGTCAGTGCATGGAGGTAACCAAGACATTACCTATCTTCTACATCATTGCACACAGCAATTAGGGGTGGATTGCACACAAGACGGTTCATCAAACATTGGTCTTATTTTTTTTAATGCCTCATCTGATGATAGGATTAGAGGGGCAAAACTGATACATGTAAACAAGTTGTACCGTCCTCTAGGCCCCTTTTTAATCAAAATCAAATTTTATTTGTCACATGCTTCGTGAACAACAGGTGTGGACTAACAGTGAAATGCTTACTTCCACGATAAGAGGGATGCTGAGAATCTCACTTTAAAAATGTATGTCAAACAAAAACCAATGATTGCAAAGTTAAACCAAGAACTACTTTTCATAACTAATCACAGATAATTTTGAAAAAATACATTTACTTGAACAGTGCAGATCCAAAGTTTGTTAACAGAATGACGGTTTGTGCCCTCATTCTGCTACCAAACATGTATTTTAAAGTGAAAAATCAGAGTCTCAGCATCACTCTGTTACTGTGGAATTGCCTGTATGTCCTTCACTGCTACTCTGACCCCAAGGGAAGAATATAGAATACAAACTAGAGGTCGACCGATTATGATTTTTCAACGCCGATACCGATTATTGGAGGACCCAAAAAAACCGATACAGATTAATCGGACGATTTTGTTTATTTATTTGTAATAATGACAATTACAACAATACTGAATGAACACTTATTTTAACATCAGTAAAATCAATTTAGCCTCAAATAAGTAATGAAACATGTTCAATTTGGTTTAAGTAATGCAAAAACAAAGTGTTGGAGAAGAAAGTAAAAGTGCAATATGTGCCATGTAAGAAAACTAACGTTTAAGTTCCTTGCTCAGAACATGAGAACATATGAATGCTAGTGGTCCATTTTAACATGAGTCTTCAATATTCCCAGGTAAGAAGTTTTAGTTTGTAGTTATTATAGGAATTATAGGACTATTTCTCTCTATACGATTTGTATTTCATATACCTTTGACTATTGGATGTTCTTATAGGCACTTTAGTATTGCCAGTGTAACAGTATTGCTTCCGTCCCTCTCCTCGCTCCTACCTGGGCTCGAACCAGGAACACATCGACAACAGCCACCCTCGAATCAGCGTTACCCATGCAGAGCAAGGGGAACAACTACTCCAAGTCTCAGAGCGAGTGACGTTTGAAACGCTATTAGCGCGCACCCGCTAACTAGCTAGCCATTTCACATCGGTTACACCAGCCTAATCTTGGGAGTTGATAGGCTTGAAGTCATAAACAGCGCAATGCTTGAAGCACAGCGAAGAGCTGCTGGCAAAACGCACGAAAGTGCTGTTTGAATGAATGCTTACGAGCCTGCTGCTGCCTACCACCACTCAGTCAGACTGCTCTATCAAATCATAGACTTTATTATAACATAATAACACACAGAAATACGAGCCTTTGGTCATTAATATGGTCGAATCCGGAAAATACCATCTCGAAAACAAAAGGTTTTTCCTTTCAGTGAAATACGGAACTGTTCCGTACTTTATCTAACGGGTGGCATCCCTAAGTCTAAATATTCCTGTTACATTGCACAACCTTCAATGTTATGTCATAATTACGTAAAATTCTGGCAAATTAGTTCGGAACGAGCCAGGCGGCCCACACTGTTGCATATACCCTGACTCTGCGTGCAATGAACGCAAGAGAAATGACAATTTCACCTGGGTAATATTGCCTGCTAACCTGGATTTCTTTTAGCTAAATATGCAGGTTTAAAAATATATACTTCTATGTATTGATTTTAAGAAAGGCATTGATGTTTATGGTTAGGTACAGTCGTGCAACGATTGTGATTTTTTCGCAAATGCACTTTTGTTAAATCATCCCCCGTTTGGCGAAGTCGGCTGTCTTTGTTAGGAAGAAATAGTCTTCACAGTTCGCAACGAGCCAGGCGGCCCAAACCGCTGCATATACCCTGAATCTGTTGCAAGAGAAGTGACACATTTTCCCTAGTTAAAAGAAATTCATGTTAGCAGGCAATATTAACTAAATATGCAGGTTTAAAAATATATACTTGTGTATTGATTTTAAGAAAGGCATTGATGTTTATGGTTGGAGCAACGTGTACCTAAGCGATTATATGCAACGCAGGACAGGCTAGATAAACTAGTAATATCATCAACCATGTGTAGTTAACTAGTGATTATGATTGATTGATTGTTTTTTATAAGATAAGTTTAATGCTAGCTAGTACCTTCGCTTCTTACTGCATTCGCGTAACAGGCAGGCTCCTCGTGGAGTGCAATGTAAAGCAGGTGGTTAGAGCGTTGGACTAGTTAACCGTAAGGTTGCAAGATTGAATCCCCGAGCTGACAAGGTAAAAATCTGTCGTTCTGCCCCTGAACAAGGCAGTTAACCCACCGTTCCTAGGCCGTCATTGAAAATAAGAATGTGTTCTTAACTGACTTGCCTAATTAAATAAAGGTCTAAAAAAATGGAATTAAATTTAAAATGATTTAACAAAAAATTTAAAAAGTAATTATTATTTTTATATATATATATATATACTATATATGTATATCATATATATATCCATATATATATATATATATATATATACACTGCTCAAAAAAATAAAGGGAATAAAGGGAACACTTAAACAACACAAAGTAACTCCAAGTCAATCACACTTCTGTGAAATCAAACTGTCCACTTAGGAAGCAACACTGATTGACAATAAATTTCACATGCTGTTGTGCAAATGGAATAGACAACAGGTGGAAATTATAGGCAATTAGCAAGACACCCCCAATAAAGGAGTGGTTCTGCAGGTGGTGACCACAGACCACTTCTCAGTTCCTATGCTTCCTGGCTGCTGTTTTGGTCACTTTTGAATGCTGGCGGTGCTTTCACTCTAGTGGTAGCATGAGACGGAGTCTACAACCCACACAAGTGGCTCAGGTAGTGCAGCTCATCCAGGATGGCACATCAATGCGAGCTGTGGCAAGAAGGTTTGCTGTGTCTGTCAGCGTAGTGTCCAGAGCATGGAGGCGCTACCACGAGACAGGCCAGTACATCAGGAGACGTGGAGGAGGCTGTAGGAGGGCAACAACCCAGCAGCAGGACCGCTACCTCCGCCTTTGTGCAAGGAGGAGCAGGAGGAGCACTGCCAGAACCCTGCAAAATGACCTCCAGCAGGCCACAAATGTGCATGTGTCTGCTCAAACGGTCAGAAACAGACTCCATGAGGGTGGTATGAGGGCCCGACGTCCACAGGTGGGGGACATTTGGCATTTGCCAGAGAACACCAAGATTGGCAAATTCGCCACTGGCGCCCTGTGCTCTTCACAGATGAAGGCAGGTTCACACTGAGCACATGTGACAGACGTGACAGAGTCTGGAAACGCCGTGGAGAACGTTCTGCTGCCTGCAACATCCTCCAGCATGACCGGTTTGGCGGTGGGTCAGTCATGGTGTGGGGTGGCATTTCTTTGGGGGGCCGCACAGCCCTCCATGTGCTCGCCAGAGGTAGCCTGACTGCCATTAGGTACCGAGATGAGATCCTCAGACCCCTTGTGAGACCATATGCTGGTGTGGTTGGCCCTGGGTTCCTCCTAATGCAAGACAATGCTAGACCTCATGTGGCTGGAGTGTGTCAGCAGTTCCTGCAAGAGGAAGGCATTGATGCTATGGACTGGCCCGCCCGTTTCCCAGACCTGAATCCAATTGAGCACATCTGGGACATCATGTCTCGCTCCATCCACCAACGCCATGTTGCACCACAGACTGTCCAGGAGTTGGGGGATGCTTTAGTCCAGGTCTGGGAGGAGATCCCTCAGGAGACCATCCGCCACCTCATCAGGAGCATGCCCAGGCATTGTAGGGAGGTCATACAGGCACGTGGAGGCCACACACACTACTGAGCCTCATTTTGACTTGTTTTAAGGACATTACATCAAAGTTGGATCAGCCTGTAGTGTGGTTTTCCACTTTAATTTTGAGTGTGACTCCAAATCCAGACCTCCATGGGTTGATAAATTGGATTTCCATTGATTATTTTTGTGTGATTTTGTTGTCAGCACATTCAACTATGTAAAGAAAAAAGTATTTAATAAGATTATTTCATTCATTCAGATCTAGGATGTGTTATTTTAGTGTTCCCTTTATTTTTTTGAGCAGTATATATATATATATATATATATATATATATATATATATATATATATATATATATATATATATATATATATATATTTTAATCGGCCAAATCGGCGTCCAAAAATACAGATTTCCGATTGTTATGAAAACTTGAAATCGGCCCTAATTAATCGGCCATTCCGATTAATCGGTCGACCTCTAATACAAACCACACACAGTTTACTAACAACAATATATCATTAAGAGAAACTTGTTTGCTTGTTTATGGTAAAACTTAAGAGCCGAGACTCTCGGTCTGAACATTACCACGCGTCACTTGCCGTACGGTTTTGGAAACATAAGGACCTTATCTTTCAAATTGGGGAGAAATACATTTAAAAAAAACAAAAGTTTAAATTGATACACACCTTTATAGGGTTAGGGTTCCCACACGGCCATATTTCCATGTTACAGCGCTTGTTTATGGAAAACAGACAGAAGACCGAGTGGACTACCTGTGCTAATTAGCTATCTGCGTCTCTGAACACCTGTGAGTAAACGGAAGACAGACGCCACAAACGTCACTGAAAAATATTGTCACCGCCATATTAAAACAGTGTAGAGCAAATGTGTATTTTGCATTTGTGTAATCATTTTGTTATGATATCAAAGTAAAGGGATTTATGTTTCTAGAACCGCACTGCAATTGAGAATCGATTCAAGTTTAAATGGAGTATTTGGCTGTTTTGGCTTCCAGAGCCAATTCGCCCTTTAAACAGAACATGTAAGATCCTTGCACGGAGTAACGTTAGGCTCCTTTAGTCAAATATTGGGATAGGAATGACATATACTATACAGTATATACAAAAGTATGCAGACACCCCTTCAAATTAGTAAATTCGGCTATTTCAGCCACACCCATTGCTGACAGATGTATAAAATCGAGGACACCACCAAGCAATCTCCATAGACAAACATTGGCAGTAGAATGGCCTTACTGAAGAGCTCAGTGGCTTTCAACATGGCACCATCATAGGATGCCACCTTTCCAAGTCAGTTCATCAAATTTCTGCCCTGTTAGATCTGCCCCGGTCAACTGTAAGTGCTGTTATTGTGAAGGGGAAATGTCTATGAGCAGCCGCGAAGTGAAGGCTACACAAGCTCACAGTACAGGACCGCCGATTGCTGAAGCGTGTAAAAATCATCTGTCTTTGGTTGTAACACTCACTACCGAGTTCCAAACTGCCTTTGGAAACAACGACAGCACAATAACTGTTCGTCGCGAGCTTCATGAAATGGGTTTCCATGGCCGAGCAGCTGCACACAAGCTTAACATCACCATGTGCAATGCCAAGCGTCGGCTGGAGTGGTGTAAAGCTTGCGTCCATTGGACTCTGGAGCAGTCCATTGGACGCGTTCCCATCTTGCACTCTGACAGACAAATCTGGGTTTGGAGGATGCCAGGAGACCGCTACCTGCCTGAATGTATAGTGCCAACTGTAAAGTTTGGTGGAGGAGGAATAATGGTCCAAGGATGTTTTTCATGGTTTGAGCTAGGCCCCTTAGTTCAGTGAAGGGAAATCTTAACACTACATCATACAATGACCTTCTAGACGATTCTGTGCTTCCAACTATGTGGCAACAGTTTGGGGAAGGCCATTTCCCATTTCAGCATGACAATACCCCCGTGCACAAAGCGAGGTCCATACAGAAATGGTTTTTCGAGATTGGTGTGGAAGAACTTGACTGGCTTGCATAGAAGCCTGACCTCAACCTCATCGAACACCTTTGGGATGAATTGGAACGTCGGCTGTGAGCCAGGCCTAATTGCCCAACCTCACTCATGCTCTTGTAGCTCAACAGAAGCAAGTCCCCCCAGCAATGTTCCAACATCTAATGGAAAGCCTTCCCAGAAGAGTGGAGGCTGTTAAAGCTGCAAAGGTGGGGACCAACTCCATATTAATGCCCATGACTTGGTAATGAGATGTTCTATGAACATGTGTCCACATGCTTTTGGTAATGTAGTGTAGCTTCTAACTGACGTTCAAGGGAATTGACATTCATAGGCAAATTACAGTTGGAACAGTAGAGTAATACATGTTGTGAATGCAACACACATATCTAACTTGTTCCCAATATCGATCATTCACACCATAATTACACTGTAATTACAAAACAAAAAACAGGTTTAGGCTACACTGCATTAATAAAATTACAACAGATCAAAGCATTCACTTGTATAGGCCTACTATAGTTGCATTGCATGCAAACACCAGTTCCAGAGATATAACACCGGCTTCTTCGCCACAAGCCCGCATAAATACACTAACTGATACAGAAGACACACGACACTTGAAACCGCGTAAAGACATTCTTCACATACCAAGGTAATCAAATCGCCTTTAACTGTGCAGTTTTGCAACCAAAATAGGGCTGCGGTTCACATAGAGCTTTCATTTGCAATCAAATTTGCATGTTTTATCCCTTCGTCCCACCCATCTAGTTTATCCTCGGTCATCGGGTCTCATCTGTGTCGATCTGTTGCCGTAAATCATGTAAAAAAATGTATCTGGAATATATTTGTATGTGGAAAAAAATACACCACCGACATCGTGCTAGTTATCTAATATCGATTTAGCTTACCTTGTAAACAAATCCATAATTGAAGCAGTTCGATCGGTGCTTTATGCTTGTGTATTCCCCTTTAACACAATAATCATTGGGCTGTTGCAGGTGACATCATCCCTTTTGGCCCGTGTCAGCACAGGCCATTGTGTAAGCACAGAGTCTAAACCCAAAGGCTCAAGATCGCGAGGCTTCCGGGAACGCTTGCGAAGCCGACCAAGCAGATCAGGTGGGGGTTTTGGGATTGAGAAGTCAATTAGAGAAGTGAACAATTCTTCTTTAGATGTTAATTTTCTCGAAATTTAAAGGCAAAATCTAGATTCAAGCCAATGTCTTAAGTAGTTGGACATGTTGTTACTCCAACCTCATGAGAAAGACAAACTGACACGTTTACATTTTCGTCAAAACAACTTTATATCGAATGAGTGCCTTTGCACATGCGCAGTTCGGCGCAAGACGACCGGTTCGACCGAAGACGTGTTACTGCGCATGAGTTCAGCCAGCCAACGTCACCATGACATCGCCTACTAGCGTGATCTGGTATTTCTAATGGAGAAGCAGTTTCTGCTGTACTGTCTTTGATGTCAGCACTCACGGACCAACGATTACAAAGCTCATGTTTTCATGGGAAATGTAGTTCCAGAGGAATGGTGCGCCGCTATCGCTTGGTGAAAAAAAAGTAGATGTGTAAATAGTTGATTGAGAGCCTAGATTACAAGACAATGTGACAAATCAACATGACATCTTCATCTGACAGGCATCTATCTGGATTAGAATATAATATAATTATATATTTAAGCAATAAGGCCCGAGGAGGTGTGGTATATGGCCAATATACCATGGCTAAGGGCTGTTCTTATGTACGACGCAACACGTATATACCATAAACCCCAAAGATGTATATAACATAAACCCCAAAGGTGTATATATCATAAACCCCAAAGGTGCTTTAATGCTATTATAAACTGGTTAACAACATACTTAGAGCAGTAAAAATAAATGTTGTGTCATACCCGTGGTATACTTAAGCAATAAGGCACGACTAAGGGCTGTTCTTACGCACAATGCAATGCGTATATACCATAAACCCCCAAGGTGCCTTAATGCTATTATAAACTGGTTACCAACGTAATTAGAGCAGTACAAATAAATGTTTTGTCATATCTGATATACCACGGCTGTCAGCCAATCAGCATTCAGGGCTCGAACCACCCAGTTTATAAAATAAAATACAATACATCTAGATAGGCTAGATGTGGCTACAGTTAATAACGTGAGGTAATAAAAAGTGATGTGAAAAGTATTTGATTCCCTCTTATGCATGGGGAACTATGTCAAAGTTGAGTTTCAAGTTTTGCAGCGCTGATGGGAGCTATTGGGGAGGGGTAACGTGATTTATTTAGCCAAAAACAGGACTCAGAGAGAATTACAGGGTATTGTAGGAATACTGGTGGAATGAGAGCTGTATAGCGGAATTACAGTCATGACAGTAGCTGGTTGTGCATGCGGAGCAGGATTATGGTCAATTTTGGAATACAGCAATTTACTACTGATTTTAGACCTAAAAGGTTTTTCGTTCCTTTTATGTAAGGATGAGTGGGCTAAATTGAGCCACCCTTGTGTATAGGAAACCGTACACAAAATGTATAATTTTACCAAATATTTAGGAAGAGGTCAGTATTTCATGGAGGCTGTGAATGATGAAACCACATGGAAAAAGTGGTAAGCAAATTTGGTCATTTCAACAAGTCAAATTAATTTATTGTGTTCAAATCAGATTACATTTTATTTGTCACATGCGCCCGAATACAACATGTGTAGACCTTACCGTGAAATGCTTACTTACAAGCCCTTAACCATCAATGCAGTTTTAAGAAAAATTAGAGTTAAGAAAAATATTTACTAAATAAACTAAAGTTAAAAATAAAAGAGCAACAATAAAATAACAATAATGAGGCTATATACAGGGGGTACTGTACCGAGTCAATGTGCGGGGGTACAGGTTAATCAAGGTAATTGAGGTAATATGTACACGTAGGTAGGGGTATAGTGACTATGCATAGATAATAGATAATAAACAGTGAGTGGCAGCAGCGTAAAAAAAAGGGGGGGGGGGGGGGGGGGGGGTCAATGAAAATAGTCCGGGTAGCCATTTGATAAGCTGTTCAGCAATCTTAAGGCTTGGGGGTAGAAGCTGTTAAGAAGCCTTTTGGACCTAGACTTGACACTCCAGTACAGAGAGAACAGTCTATGACTAGGGTGGCTGGAGTCTTTGGCAATTTTTAGGGCCTTCCTCTCACACTGCCTGGTATAGAGGTCCTGGATGGCAGGAAGCTTGGCCCCACTCATGTACTGGGCCGTACGCACTACCCTCTGTAGCGCCTTGCAGTCGAAGGCTGAGCAGTTGCCATACCGGGTGGTCATGCAACCAGTCAGGATGCTCTCGATGGTGTAACTGTGGAACCTTTTGAGAATCTGAGGACCCATGCCAAATATTTTCAGTCTCTTGAGAGGGAATAGGCTTTGTCGTGCCCTCTTCACGAATGCCTTGGTGTGTTTGGACCATGATAGTTTGTTGGTGATATGTACACCAAGGAACTTGAAGCTCTCAACCTGCTCCACTACAGCCCCGTCGATGAGAATGGGGGCGTGCTCAGCCCTCCTTTTCCTGTTGTCCACGATCATCTCCTTTGTCTTGATCACGTTGAGGGAGAGGTTGTTGTCATGGCACCACACTTCCAGGTCTCTGACCTCCCTATAAGCTGTCTCGTTGTTGATCAGGCCTACCATCGTTGTGTCATCGGCAAACTTAATGATGTGGTTGGAGTCATGCTTGGCCACCCAGTCATGGGTGAACAGGGAGTACAGGTGGGGACTAAGAACACAGCCCTGAGCGGCCCCCGTGTTGAAGATCAATGTGGCAGATGTCTTGTTGCCTACTCTTTCCACCTGGGGGCGGCCCTTCAGGAAGTCCAGGGTCTGGTTGCAGAGGGAGATCTTTAGTCCCAGGGTCCTTAGCTTAGTGATGAGCTTTGAGGGCACTATGATGTTGTCAATGAACAGCATTCTCACATAGGTGTTGCTTTTGTCCAGGTGGGAAAGGGCAGTGTTGAGTGCAATAGAGATTGCGTCATCTGTGGATGTGTTGGGTTGGTATGCAAATTGGAGTGGGTCTAGGGTTTCTGGGATGATGGTGTTGATGTGAGCCATGACCAGCCTTTCAAAGCACTTCATGGCTACAGACGTGAGTACTACGGGTCGGTAGTCAGGTTACCTTGGTGTTCTTGGGCACGGGGACTATGGTGGTCTGCTTGAAACATGTAAGTATTACAGACTCGTCCAGGGACAGGTTAAAAATGTCAGTGAAGACACTTGCCAGTTGGTCAGCGCATGCTTGCAGTATACGTCCTGGTAATCCGTCTGGCCCTGCGGGCTTGTGAATGTTGACCTGTTTAAAGTTCTTAATCACATCGGCTACGGCGAGCGTGATCACACAGCCGTCCGGAACAGCTGATGCTCTCATGCATGCTTCAGTTTTGCTTGCCTCGAAGCGAGCATATAAGTAATTTAGCTCATCTGGTAGGCTTGTGTCACTGGGCAGCTCGCGGCTGGGCTTCCCTTTGTAGTCCGTAATAGTTTAGAAGCCATGCCAAGTAGTAGGATTCAATCCTGTATTTACACTTTGCCTGTTTGATGGTTCGTCTGAGGGCATAGCGGGATTTCTTATAAGCGTCCGGGTTAGAGTCCCACTCCTTGAAACCGGCAGCTCTACCCTTTAACTCTGTGCGGATGTTGCCTGTAATCTATGGCTTCTGTTTGGGATATGTACGTACGGTTACTGTGGGGACAACGTCATCGATGCATTTATTGATGAAGCCGGTTACTGATGTGGTAAACTCCTCAATGCCATCGGATGAGTCCCGGAACATGTTCCAGTCTGTGCTAGCAAAACATGCCTGTATCTCAGCATCTGCGTCATCTGACCACTTCCGTATTAAGCTAGTCACACATGTAACATGCTGGTAGAAATGAGGTAAAACGGATTCAAGTTTTCTCTGCATTAAAGTCCCCGGCCACTAGGAGCGCCGCCTCTGGATGAACATTTTCTTGTTTGTTAATGGCTTTATACAGCTCGTTGCCAGCATCGGTTTGTGGTGGTAAATAGACAGCTACGAAAAAATATAGGTGAACACTATCTTGGTAAATAGTGTGGTCTACAGCTTATCATGAGATAATCTACCTCATGCGAGCATAACCTCGAGGCTTCCTTAATATTTGATTTTGCGCACCAGCTGTTATTGACAAATAGACACAGACCGCCACTCCTTGTCTTACTGGAGGCAGCTGTGCTATCTTGCTGATGCACGGAAAACCCATCCAGCTGTATGTTATCCATGTCATCGTTCAGCCACGACTCGGTGAAACATAAGATATTACAGTTTATAATGTGCTGTTGGTAGGATAGTCTTGAACGAAGTTCATCCAGTTTATTCTCCAATGATTGCACAATGGCCAATAGGATGGATAGTAGGTTACCCACTCGCCAACAAATTCTCACAAGGAACCCGGACCTGCGTCCCCGGTATCAGCGTCTTCTCTTCATGCGAATGACAGGGATTTGGGCCTGGTCGGATATCTGGAATAAATCCTCAAATTACACCACCGTAAATTGTGCCAAGAGGACACTTTTTTGGACAAGCTACATTTTCAAAACTGTAATGTTTACATGAATTCTGATTGTTTCCAGGGATAGACATCATCTATACATCATCAAATATACACTACTGGTCAAACATTTTAGAACACTGTTACGTTCCCCAGTTTCTGTGTCCTCATCAGGACGCAGCTGTCTCCAATTAACAAGTCCTTCTCCAGCAATATAAGCCAGTGTTCTGTTGCTCAGAGAGAGGGAGATATTTGCTGAGAGAGGAGGCTAATGGCTGAGGGTTATAGCATGTTGGCTGTTACTAAGAATTTTGGTATGTACTGTGTTCGTTGTTGCTGAGGGAGCTGATTGGTGTTTTGATTATTGAACTTATTTTTGTGTTATTCTGTTTCATTTGTTCCCAGGGGGGGAAGGGGAAGGCACTTAGGGAGTGCTTAGGCAAGAGACCGCGGGCATACATTACCCATAGTAGTTTATTGTCTATGCACACTAGGAAAGTTCTGGGCGGACCATCCCCTGTATTTTGGTTAGTGCACCAGGTGGTGCTAGTTAGTTAAGTAGTGGGTAGGCAGGTAAGGTAAGAGGGGGCTTTAATATTTACTTGCTTTGCTTTCGTCCAGACCCTTTTCCCCAAACTTTCCGTGCGACAGAGTAAATTCCCTGTAAACGGTATTCTCTGCCTTTTTGTCATCCTTACTCACACCTACAGTCCATACCTCTTTCACACCACGGAGAGTTGAGTTGTACCAGGGTGTTGCGTTCCCTCTTACTAGAGGCGTACATAACATAATGGGGGCTCATCCGGGATTCCATTGAACCCACCGGACCCTGCTCCACTGAGCTCTCTGTGATTTGTGATTGAGGTGTGATGGTAGGTTGTGAGTTTGGATGACTTGTTTAGTTTGTGTGTGTTCAGTGGACTTCTGTGTACAAGATGGCTGCCTCAGCCATCTCCAAGTTTTTTGAAGCGCCCTCTTGTAACGGCTGTCTGTAAGAGGGAACCAAGGTGCAGCAGAGGATGTGTTCATCATTAGAATTTTAATTAAAAAAAAGCAAGAGAACACTACAAAATGAACAAAAACGACAGCAAACAGTCCTGTTAGGAAAATACTCTAAACAGAAACAATTACCCACAAAACCCAAAGGAAAAACATGCTCCTTATGTGTGACTCCCAATCAGCAGCAACGAGCTTCAGCTGTGCCTGATTGGGAGCCACACACATGGCCCAAAACAAAGAAATACCAAAAGATAGAATAAGGAACATAGAACGCCCACCCAATGTAACACCCTGGCCTAACCAAAATAAAGAACAAAAAACCCCTCTCTATGGCCAGGGCGTTACAGTACCCCCCCCCCCCAAAGGTGCGGACTCCGGCCGCAAAACCTGACTCTGAAGGGGAGGGTCCGGGTGGGCCTTCTTACGGCGGCGGCTCAGGTGCGGGACGTGGCCTCTGCTCCACCCTTGGCGTCGCCCTCTTAGGTGGCGCACCTGGCCGCGCCGAAGGTCTGGTGGGCGACGCTGACTGCGCCCGGCTGGCGGGCGGCGATGGCTGCGCCCGGCTGGCGGGCGACCCTGGTTGCGCCCGGCTGGCGGCCGGCGATGGTTGCGCCCGGCTGGTGGGCGACCTTGGTTGCGCCCGGCTGGCGACCGGTGATGGTTGCGCCCGGCTGGCAGGCGACCCTGGTTGCGCCTGGCTGGCGGGCGGCGATGGTTGCGCCCGGCTGGTGGGCGACCTTGGTTGCGCCCGGCTGGCGACCGGCGATGGTTGCGCCCGGCTGGCAGGCGACCCTGGTTGCGCCCGGCTGGCGACCGGCGATGGTTGCGCCCGGCTGGCAGGCGACCCTGGTTGCGCCCGGCTGGCGGGCGACCCTGGCGGCTCCGACGGCACTGACCCAGGATTCACCAGGCTGGGGAGACATGATGGATGCCTGGCCCTGGGCACAGGCACAGGACTCACCAGGCTGGGGAGACATGACAGAGGCCTGGCCCTAGGCGTAGGCACAGGACTCACCGGGCTGGCGGGCGTCCCTGGCCACTCTGGCAGTTCAGGGCAGTCTGGCCACTCTGGCAGTTCAGGGCAGTCTGGCCACTCTGGCAGTTCAGGGCAGTCTGGCCACTCTGGCAGTTCAGGGCAGTCTGGCCACTCTGGCAGTTCAGGGCAGTCTGGCCACTCCGGCAGTTCAGGGCAGTCTGGCCACTCCGGCAGTTCAGCGCAGTCTGGCCACTCCGGCAGTTCAGCGCAGTCTGACCTCTCTGGCGACTGTTGACTGGCGGGCAGCTCTGACGACTGTTGACTGGCGGGCAGCTCTGACGACTGTTGACTGGCGGGCAGCTCTGACGACTGTTGACTGGCGGGCAGCTCTGACTGCTCTGGACAGGTGAGACCCACTGGAGGCCTAGTCCTGGGAGGTGGCACAGGACGGACCAGGATGGGGAGACCCACTGGAGGCCTAGTCCTGGGAGGTGGCACAGGATGGACCAGGATGGGGAGACCCACTGAAGGCCTGGTCCTGGGAGGTGGCACAGGATGGACCAGGATGGGGAGACCCACTGGAGGCCTGGTCCGAGGAGGAGGCACAGGATAAACCGGGCTGTGGGGGAGCACTGGAGTTCTGGTACGGACACTCTTTACCCACACTCCAGGCTGAATGCCCACTTTGGCCCGGCACGGGCGGAGAGCAGGCATTGGGCGAACTGGACCCTCCCAGCGCTCTGGAGACACAGTGCGCAACGCCGGCGCAGGATAACCTGGACCGAGGAGGCGCACTGGAGACCAGACGTGCTGAGCTGGCACCATCCGCCCTGGCTCAATGCCTGCACTCGCATGGCACTTGCGGGGGGCTGGTATGTAGCGCACCGGGCTTTGAACATGCACTGGGGACACCGTGCGCTCCACAGCATAACACGGTGTCTTACCAGTACCACGCTGCTTCCGGTAAGCACGGGGAGTTGGCTTAGGTCTACCACCTGACTCCGCCAATCTCCCCGTGTGCCCCCCCCCAAAAAAATTGTGGGGCTGCCTCTCGGGTTCTACCTGCCTCCCAGGCAGGTTGTCACAGTGGACCCGCAACTGCTCCCATGTCCAGTCAATCCTTTCCGTCAATACTTCCAGCGACCAGGAATCCATCACCTCCCGAGCGCGCTGCTTCCAACATTCCTCCCTTACTTGCCTCTGTCCTCTTCTCCGCTGCTTGGTCCTTTGGTGGTGGGTGGTTCTGTAACGGCTGTCTGTAAGAGGGAACCAAGGTGCAGCAGAGGATGTGTTCATCATTAGAATTTTAATTTAAAAAAAGCAAGAGAACACTACAAAATGAACAAAAACGACAGCAAACAGTCCTGTTAGGAAAATACTCTAAACAGAAACAATTACCCACAAAACCCAAAGGAAAAACATGCTCCTTATGTGTGACTCCCAATCAGCAGCAACGAGCTTCAGCTGTGCCTGATTGGGAGCCACACACATGGCCCAAAACAAAGAAATACCAAAACATAGAAAAAGGAACATAGAACGCCCACCCAATGTAACACCCTGGCCTAACCAAAATAAAGAACAAAAAACCCCTCTCTATGGCCAGGGCGTTACACCTCTATTGATTCTTTGGTGAGGTTTCGGAAAGCAGACCATTTAGCTGTTGCTGACCATTATGGATTTGTTATCCCTGAGAAAGCCCTAAAGGCTGAGCTTTTGGTGCTAGTCAGGGAGGGTTTAGTGAGAGAACACATTCTCTCGTTGAAAGATGACGAGAGGGAGGCTTCAGGAGAGGAGACGGGTAGACCTTCCGATGCCAAGTCGGAGGACAGGGCGGAGGAAGGGGTTGCTCGTACCCCCTTTACATTTCCCCGATTCGATCCTTTATCTTCTGCTTCAGGTCGTTCAGGCGGGACCGCAAGGCTGAAGGTGAGGCTGGCCCGTTTAGAAATGCAGCAAAAAGATAGAGACAGACACATTTTGATCTTGAAATTAGGAGAATGGAAGTTGACAAGGAGGTGAGGATCCGACAACTGGAGCTAGACGCTGGCTCCAGTGCGACTCCACAAGCTGCTTATCATCAAGCCCACTTTGATGTAAGTAAAAATATAGCTTTAGTCCCTCCATTCCGAGAGTCGGAAGTTGATTCCTATTTCTCTGCGTTTGAGCGTGTGGCCGCTGCGCTGCATTGGCCACTCGAGGTTTGGCCACTCCTGTTACAATGTAAATTGTCTGGGAAAGCCCAGGAAGTAGTATCTGCTCTCTCCCTGGAAGACAGTTTACACTATGATACAGTTAAAACTACCGTGTTGCGGGCTTATGAGTTGGTGCCTGAAGCTTATAGACAGCGCTTCAGGAACCACAAAAAAACATCTCACTGTACTTTTGTTGAGTTTGCTAGGGACAAAAAGTCTGTGTTTAATCGCTGGTGTTCAGCCAGCAAAGCTAACACCTTTGCTGATATTCGGGAGTTGATGCTGTTGGAGGATTTTAAAAGCAACCTCCCTGATAGAATTGTAGTTGATTTAAATGAACAGAAAGTGGTGACATTGGCCCAGGCAGCAGTGTTGGCAGATGAGTACACTTTGACACACAAGACTGTCTTTGGTGCGCCTCGTTTTGAAGGCCGAACGATTACGGCATCAGTGCATCGTTCAGGTCGCTTTTCCTCTGACAACCCTAAGCCTTTTCATGAAATCCGTGACTGTTTTTACTGTCACCAAAAGGGTCATGTGATTGCGGACTGCCCGGTTTTGAAAAATAAACCGAAACAGTCCCTGTCACCGTCCCCAAAAATGAAAAGTGTGGGTTTAGTCAAGTCTATGGCTCGTCTGTTGGACCGAGTTATTGATTCAGCATTTGAGAAACCGGATCCTGTCTATGCTCCGTTTATCTCTGCTGGTTGTGTTTCCTTAACTGGAGAACAAGCTGATCAAAAGCCTATACGAATCTTACGAGACACCGGGACGGCGCAGTCAGTAATCGTTACTGATGCTTTACCCTGGTCCTCTGAAACGTATTGTGGCTCTCATGTCATATTACAGGGGATAGAGACAAAAACAGTACCTGTACCATTATACTGGGTCCACTTAGTGTCAGACTTGGTATCAGGACGTTTCCGTGTTGGTGTAGTGTCTACACTGCCAGTAAAAGGAGTCACATTGTTACTAGGGAATGATATCGCTGGTGGTAACGTCACTCCTGTGTTAGAGGTAGTAGACAACCCAGAAATCAGAACTACAGATGTGAAATTGGTTCAAGCATTTCAACATGTTTTTCCAGCTTGTGTGTTAACGAGGGCACAATCTCGCAAGCTAGGAGATGTGGTGGATTTGGCTAGTTCCATTTTTGAGAAGGTTGAGGTAGAAGACAATGCACCGAGTATTCCTTCTGCAATGCCGACAGTTTCTACCCCCATTAAAAACTAAGGCAGGGGAAAGCGAAATCGCGCCCGAATTACATGACATTCTTTTGTCTGTCACCCCCAAGAAGGTGATTGAATGTTAAAAGGGAGACACCAGTCTTCGCAAGTGTTTTGCTTTGGTAATTTCCACTGAGGAAGCTAAAACTAAGGAGACCGCCTACTTTATGGAAGCAGGAGTTTTGATGCGTAAATGGGCAGCTGTAACGGTTGTCGTCGGGAATGGAGGACCAAAACGCAGCAGGAATGTGGATGCTCATCTTGTATTTTATTTTAGATCAAAGTGAACACCAAAATAACAAAAACGAAGAACTCACGAACAACTAACAGTTTTGTCATGCTCACACAGGCAAAACAAGAAACAATCTCCCACAAACACCTAACCAAACACATAGCCATATATAGGACTCTCAATCAGAGGCAACTAGAAAACACCTGCCTCCAATTGAGAGTCCAACCCCAATAAACTAGACATAGAAATACAAAAGACTAGAGACCACATAGAAATACAAAAACTAGAACATAACCCCGGAAATAATAAATCAAACACCCTACTACATAAAACACCACCCCGAACCACATAAACAAAATACCCTCTGCCACGTCCTGACCAAACTACAATAACAAATAACCCTTATACTGGTCAGGACGTGACAGCAGCTCATGACACCATTAGTGACTGGAGTGAAATGTGTCAAGTGGTTGTTCCTACACCGTTCCGACAGCAGGTGATGTCACTCGCCCATGACCAGGCGTGGTCCGGACACTTAGGGATCACGAAGACTTATAACCGAGTCCTTCGACACTTTTTTTGGCCAGGTTTGAAGTCTGACGTTGTCCAATTTTGTAAAACATGCCACGTATTTCAACTCACTGGGAAAGTGAATCAAACAATTCCTCGTGCGCCGCTCTGCCCGATTCCTGTGGTGGGGGAACCGTTTCAAAAAGTGATAATTGATTGTGTAGGTCCGTTGCCGAAAACCAGGTCAGGTAACCAGTTCTTACTAACAATAATATGCAGTGCTACTCGATACCCAGAGGCTATTACTCTCCGTACAATAATGGCTAAGACTGTAGTGAAGGCACTAGTGAAGTTCTTCTCTACGTTTGGACTCCCTAAAGTAATCCAAACTGATCAGGGATCCAACTTTATGTCAAAAATGTTCTCTAATGTGTTAATAACCTGTTGGGGCTAGGGGGCAGTATTTTCACGGCCGGATAAAAAACGTACCCGATTTAAACTGGTTACTATTCTTGCCCAGAAACGAGAATATGCATATAATTAGTCGATTTGCATAGAAAACGCTCTAAAGTTTCTAAAACCGTTTGAATGGTGTCTGTGAGTATAACAGAACTCATATGGCAGGCCAAAACCTGAGAAGATTCCATACAGGAAGTGCCCTGTCTGACAATTTGTTGTCCTTCTGTTGCATCTCTATCGAAAATACAGCATCTGTGCTGTAATGTGACACTTTCTAAGGCTTCCATTGGCTCTCTAAAGCCGCCAGAAAGTGGAATGGGGTGTCTGCTGTCTCTGGGCAAAGTACAGCAGCTCTGTTTGTGAGTGGTCAGCCTGGGGACAGTGAGACTGAGATGCGCGTTCACGAGACTTCTCCATTTTTTTTCTTTCAGCCTTTGAATGAATACAACGTTGCCCGGTTGGAATATTATCGCTATTTTCCGAGAAAAATAGCATAAAAATAGATTTTAAACAGCGTTTGACATGCTTCTAAGTACGGTAATGGAATATTTTGAATTTTTATCACGAAATGCGCTCGCGCGTTACCCCTCGGATAGTGACCTGAACGCACGAACAAAACGGAGGTATTTGGATATAACTATGGATTATTTGGAACCAAAACAACATTTGTTGTTGAAGTAGAAGTCCTGGGAGTGCATTCTGATGAAGAACAGCAAAGGTAATCCAATTTTTCTAATAGTAATTCTGAGTTTAGTGAGCCCCAAACTTGGTGGGTGTCAAATTAGCTAGCCTGTGATGGCCGAGCTGTGTACTCAGAATATTGCAAAATGTGCTTTTGCCGAAAAGCTATTTTAAAATCTGACCTAGCGTTTGCATAAAGGAGTTCTGTATCTATAATTCTTAAAATAATTGTTATGTATTTTGTCAACAATCATGAGTAATTTAGTAAATTCACCGGAAGTTTTCGGTGGGTATGCTAGTTCTGAACATGACATGCTAATGTAAAAAGCTGGTTTTTGATATAAATATGAACTTGATTGAACAAAACATGCATGTATTGTATAACATAATGTCCTAGGAGTGTCATCTGATGAAGATCATCAAAGGTTAGTGCTGCATTTAGCTGTGGTTTTGGTTTTTGTGACATATATGCTTGCTTTGAAAATGGCTGTGTGATTATTTTTGGCAGGGTACTCTCCTGACATAATCTAATGTTTTGCTTTCGCTGTAAAGCCTTTTTGAAATCGGACAATGTGGTTAGATTAACGAGAGTCTTGTCTTTAAAATGGTGTAAAATAGTCATATGTTTGAGAAATTGAAGTTATAGCATTTTTGAGGTATTTGTATTTCGCGCTGCGCGATTCCACTGGCTGTTGACTAGGGTGGGATGCAAACGTCCCACCTAGCCCATAGAAGTTAAAGACGCTGTGTATTTCCCATCAGGTCTCCAGTCCGTATCATCCGGAGAGTCAAAGGGCTCTCGAACGCTGGCATCAGACGCTGAAGGCAATGCTACTTAAGTATTGCATGGATACCAGCACTGATTGGGATGAGGGGGTACCCTTTGTCCTATTTGCTATTAGGGAAATGATACAAGAGTCCTAGGGTTCAGCCCTGCTGACCTTGTGTTTGGACACACCCCACGGGGTCCGCTGAAAGTTTTGAAGGAGCATATCTTATCTCCTACACCCAGTAGTGCCCCTAAAAATGTGTTGGATTATGTAAGTAAGATGCGGGAGAGACTGCACACTGCATGTACGTTAGCCCAAAAGTCTCTCTCCTCTACTAAAAAAAAGCATGAAGTTGCATTATGACAAAAAGGTTGTTGGCCGTTCTTTTGCACCAGGGGATCAAGTTTTAGTTTTGTTGCCAATCCCTGGCTCATCTCTGTCAGCATGTTTTTCTGGACCATATCTTGTGGAAAAGAAACTCAGTGACACCAATTATGTGATAAAGAGGAGGCGTTCTTCCCGAGTGTGTCATGTTAACATGCTGAAAGCATATTATGTGAGTGATTCTCCCAACAGCTCCTCAAGTAAGCCGGTCCAGCCCGCCGTCTCCAGTGTGGCTGCAGTGGTGCTGAAGCCTGGCTGGGACCTAGAGGAGGATAAGGAGGACGGATTGGAGTTACGCCATATGTTACAGCAGTGTGAACTCTTATGTAATTCAGAGATGCTGAAAAAGTTACCCTCTCAAATGGAACATTTAGATAACGACCAAACTAAGGATCTTATCCTATTGATAAACAGTTTTCTCAATGTGTTTCAGGACATTCCAAGTCGCACGTCCACATGACGTGGATGTGGGGAACGCTGTTCCTATAAGTCAGCATCCGTACTGGGTTAATGCAAAGAAAAGGGAGGTAATGAAAAGTGAGGTTGCTTATTTATTACAGAATGACATGGCAAAACCCAGTAACAGCTCCTGGAGTTCCCCGTGTATTCTTGTTCCTAAGCCTGACGGTACGTCTCGCTTATGTACGGACTATCGTCGAGTAAATGACGTTACAAAGTTTGATTATTTTCCTCTACCTCGCTTAGATGACTGCATTGATAGAATTGGCTCTGCTGCTTACGTTAGTAAGTTAGATTTGCTAAAAGGTTATTGGCAGGTGCCTCTGACCTCTCGAGCTTCTGACATCTCGGCTTTCGTTATGCCAGATAACTTCATACAATACACTGTGATGCCCTTTGAAATGTGTAATGCACCTGCTACTTTTCAGCGGCTAGTTAACATTGTGTTAGCGGATGTACCGAATTGTACTGCTTACCTTGACAATGTGGTGATTCATTCGTCTACTTGGTCTGATCATCTCTCCACTTTGAAAAGTGTGTTTCAGCGGTTGGAGAATGCTTCTTTAACCCTCAATTTGGCCAAATGTGAGTTTGGGAAGGCCACAGTGACTTACTTAGGGAACCAAGTGGGACGAGGTCAAGTGCGCCCAGTAACTGGCAAAGTGGAAGCAATTGTTGCTTTCCCTGCTCCCACGACTCGCCGCCAGTTGCGTAGATTCCTGGGGATGGTAGGGTACTATCGTACATTCTGTAAGAATTTCTCGACGGTAGTAGCTCCCCTTACATCTCTGCTTAGTCCCAAGGTACCATTTAAGTGGTCCAAGGACTGTAACTATGCTTTTGAGTCCGCTAAAGCGCAACTTTGTAGTGCCCCAGTGCTTGCCGGCCCCCAACTTTGACAAACCTTTTAAGTTGGAGGTAGATGCTAGTATAGTGGGGGTGGGTGCGGTTCTCTTGCAGGAAGATGAAGATGGAGTGGATCGGCCCATCAGTTTCTTCTCCTGTAAGTTCAACTCGTGTCAGTTAAGGTACTCCACAATTGAACAAGAGACGCTGGCTATATGGCTAGCCTTACAGTTCTTTGAGGTACATGTGGGCTCCAGTGCCTTGCCTGTAATGGTCTTCACGGACCATAATCCTTTGGTGTTCTTGAAACAAATGTACAATCATAACCGCTGCCTTATGCGTTGGGCTCTGATTGTACAAGGATATAATGTACAGATAGCCTATGTGAAGGGCTCGGCAAATGTGGTTTCCGACGCTCTATCTCGGGTTAGTAACTGGGGATGCGTTGTTTTTTTTAATGCAAACTGTATGTTTGCATTTTTGTGGTGGGCGTGTTTCGTTCCCAAGTTTCTGTGTTGTGGTTTGTGTATTTGTATGTGTTTCAGGATGGCTTCCTGAATTTCCCCAAGCAGCTGATTGGTCGGCCCCCATTACTGATTGGAGAGCTGACCCCGCCTCCTCGTCAGGACGCAGCTGTCTCCAATTAACAAGTTCTTCTCCAGCAATATAAGCCAGTGTTCTGTTGCTCAGAGGGAGATATTTGCTGAGAGAGGAGGCTAATGGCTGAGGGTTATAGCATGTTGGCTGTTACTAAGAATTTTGGTATGTACTGTGTTAGTTGTTGCTGAGGGAGCTGATTGGTTGTCTGTGTGTCAATAGGATGCAGTGTTTTGATTATTGAACTGTTTCATTTGTTCCCAGGGGGGGAAGGGGAAGGCACCTAGGGAGTGTTTAGGCAAGAGGCCCGCGGGCATACATTACCCGTAGTAGTTTGTTGTCTATGCACACTAGGAAAGACCTGGGCGGACCATCCCCTGTATTTTGGTTAGTGCACCAGGTGGTGCTACTTAGTTAAGTAGGCAGGTAAGGTAAGAGGGGGCTTTAATATTTACTTGCTTTGCTTTCGTCCAGCCCCTTTTCCCCAAACTAATGTAAATGGTATTCTCTGCCTTTTTGTCATCCTTACTCACACCTACAGTCCATACCTCTTTCACACCACGGAGAGTTGAGTTGTAGCAGGGTGTTGCGTTCCCTCTTACTAGAGGCGTGCGTAACAAACACCTACTCATTTAATTGTTTTGTTTTATTTGTGTTTTTTTTTAAATTATAGAATAATAGTGAAGACATCAACTATGAAATAACACATATGGAATCATGTAGTAACCAAAAAAGTGTTAACCAAAATATATTTGAGATTCTTCAAATAGCCACCCTTTACCTGGATGACAGCTTTGCACATGCTTGGCATTCTCTCATAAGGTAGTCACCTGGAATGCATTTCAATTAACAGGTGTGCCTTGTTAAAAGTACATTTGTGGAATTTCTTTCCTCCTTAATGCGTTTGAGCCAATCAGTTGTGTTGTGACAAGGTAGGGTTGGCATACAGAAGATAGCACTATTTGGTAAAAGAGCAAGTCCATATTATGGCAAGAACAGCTCAAATAAGCAAAGAGAAACAACAGTCCATCATTACTCTAAGACATGAAGGTCAGTCAATACGGAACATTTCAAGAACTTTTAAAGTTTCTTCAAGTGCAGTCGCAAAAACCGTCAAGCGCTATGATGAAACTGGACCGCCACAGGAATGGAAGACACAAAGTTATCTCTGCTGCAAAGGATAAGTTCATTAGAGCCTCAGAAATTGCAGCCCAAATGCTTCACAGAGAGTTCAAGTAACAGACCCATCTCAACATCAACTGTTCAGAGGAGACTGTGTGAATTGGGCCTTCATGGTTGAATTGCTGCAAAGAAACCACTACTAAAGGACACCAATAAGAGGAAGAGACTTGTTTGGTCCAAGAAACACGAGCGATGGACAATCGACCGGTGGAAATGTGTCCTTTGGTCTGGAGTCCAAATTGGAGATTTAATTTTTTTTTACATTTTTTTTTTTTAGTCATTTTAGCAGACACTCTTATCCAGAGCGACTTACAGTAGTGAATGCATACATTTCATACATTTTTTTTTTTTCTGTGCTGGCCCCCCGTGGGAATCGAACCCACAACCCTGGTGTTGCAAACACCATGCTCTACCAACTGAGCTACAGGGAATTCCAACCACCGTGTCTTTGTGAGATGTGGTGTGGGTGAACAGGAGTATTCAGGAGTATTTTCCACCGAAAAGCATGGAGGAGGAGGTGTGATGGTGTGGGGGTGCTTTGCTGCTGACACTGTCTGTGATATATTTAGAATTCAAGGCACACTTAACCAGCATGTCTACCACAGCATTCTGCAGAGATACGCCATTCCATCAGGTTTGCACTTAGTGGGACTCTCATTTGTTTTTCAACAGGACAATGACCCAACACACCTCCAGGCTGTGTAAGGGCTATTTTACCAAGGAGAGTGATGGTGTGCTGCATCAGATGACCTGGCTTCCACAATCCCCCAACCTCAACCAAATTGAGATGGTTTGGGATTGAGATGGTCGGACCGCAGAGTGAAGGAAAAGCGGCCAACAAGTGCTCAGTATATGTGGGAACTCCTTCAAGACTGTAGGAAAAGCATTCAAGGTGAAGCTGGTTGAGAGAATGCCAAGCGTGTGCAAAGCTGTCATCAAGGCAAAGGGTGGCTGTTTGAAGAATCTCAAATATAAAATATATTTTGATTTGTTAAATATATTTTGGGTTACTACATGATTCCATATGTGTTATTTCATAGTTTTGATGTCTTCACTATTATTCTACAATGTAGAAAATAGTCAAAATAAAGAAAAACCCTTGAATGTGTAGGTCTTCTGTAGAGTATGTAGATATCTATTCTTTATTAAAAAAAAGGTATTTTCCTTGATGGAGTGATGATGAATGTAAAAATGTCTCAACTGCAAGTGTTGGTTCAGGAGTTTTATTTTGTGGTGGGGGGGGTTCTGTTCTGCTCACCTTTCCAAGAGCCAGAGCCAGTGGAGGGAGGCATGCAGGCCTAAAGCATAGGGTGACGTCAGTGGCTGGTGGGTCTGCTTTATGTACGAAGGGCAGCACTTCCAAAAGTTGGCCTGGGAGTATTGCGTAAATATTTAAATTGTCCAGGCCTGCTTATTGTACCCTGCTCGGGGGCTAATAGAGGTATGTAGTGTACAGTCAGTAAAGCACAGTAAAATTGCTCCAGGAATAAGCACCCTCTACAGACTAACTGGTCTTTGTTGTCAGGCAGGGCAGGCACGACTGTAGAGTTCAAACTAAGGTTTCTGTCTCTGGTCTCTGCTTATTCCTGGATTTCTTTTTTTTCCTCTCTGTTCTCTTCACAGGTCTGTTCTGTTCTCTCTCTGACTTAGCTGTACTGTAACTCAACCAGTCATTTGTGATGATTCGGTCACTTTCATTTGCCTCACCTAAAGGTCAAAGATGTAGACTTGTTGACTTCACAGTGATCTTTTGATGAAATTCCTGCTACCAATACATTTGTTAGGAGGGCTGCCCACCACTGTTAAGCAAAGCCAACCAGACAAGGCCTCTACAACCTGTAACTTCACTGTGGAAATGTGTGCGAGCTATGAGCTCTTCATAAGGCAGATAGAACATACAGCAAGTGAAACAAACATTTATTTTACAAAGTTTTGATTTCCAGCACTTGATTTATAGTTTTAAACAAAAGGAAAAATCCATCAAGCCTTGCCTACACTCTTACATCTAAACATCAAAGGTTGTGATTGATGGAGGATTAATGATTGGTTCAGTACCCGCCCCATCAGTGGCTCTGAGCTTGGCGCTCCTACCTGCACACAAACAACATGATGGATAATATGTCACGCTTTGTTTAAAAATGACTGGGATGAATAAAGTTGGACTGCAGCACTATTTCCATGAACTAGTCTACTGTATTAGACCTAGCTAACAGAACAAAGAAACATTCTTTAGCAGACAGGCAAACTATGGAGCTCTTTGCTCTCGCTCTTAAATCTTTCATATCTCAAACATACATGTATTTCATCCACAGTAAACATTACTAATACATTGTGTATTTTCACTTAAAAGGCTAGACGTGTGACAGGTTTCAATAAACTGCTTATAGCGTTACTTCCTTTAAGTACATTACAATAAAGAAAGAAGTTAGTATGTGTCACGGTTGTCGTAAGAACGGGACCAAGGCGCAGCGGATGTTGAGTTCCACATATTTATTACAAAGTGAAACTTTAAGCAAAAAAAAATCAATAAACGACCAACGAAACGTGACTACGTGGTGCACAAACACAAAACAATATCCCACAAACACAGGTGGGAAAAATAGCTACTTAAATATGATCCCCAATTAGAGGCAACAATTACCAGCTGCCTCTAATTGGGAACCAAACCAAAACACCAACATAGAAATTTTTAACTAGAACAGCCCCTCGTCACACCATGACCTACTACACCATAGAGAAACAAGGGCTCTCTATGGTCAGGGTGTGACAGTATGCCAATGTCTATACCTAATATTGTACCAGCCTGTACTTTCCTTGTCTGGAAGGCATCATCATTGATAGCTGAGGCTGCGTCTCAAGTGGCACCTTATTCTTTATATAGTGCAGTACTTTTGGCCATAAAAATAGTACACTATATAAGGAATAGGGTGTAACTTGGGATACAACCTCAGCGAATATGGGGGAAGATGTCCTCTTAAGGGAGGTGGGGAATCAATCCTCTAATGTCTCTGATCTGATCGCAGATTATCCTTTAAGACTCCATCCCCTGGGGGAGGGATAATAGACTATGAAAATAGTCATTAAAAAGCATTTCAAAGAAATTAAAGCTTAATCACATCCTCATAGTGGATCTCAATGACTGTCATTTACAACATATCAGTGTCCAAAAAGAGGAAAAGCACCTTACTTTATTTTATTTCTTTTTTAAACTAAATGTTTTACTATAATCTTGAATTGTTAGTCATGCTGGGAAATAATACTTACATTTGTGAAGCAACTCTCTTCCTGGAAAGGCCTGTTAGAACTGTGACTGACCTAGCGCCTTGGTGAACTGCTTCATAAGTGTGAGGTAAACCTGTCACATTCAATAAACTCACATAAGCAATGGTGCTATTCCATGGTGCTTCTTATGACCCTGTAGCTTGGGAGATGGTGTCTAACTCACAGACAGTGCGTCCCACAATTGTGTCAAGTTGGCTGGATGCCCTTTGGGTGGTGGACCATTCTTGATACACACGAGAAACTGTTGAGCGTGAAAAACCCAGTAGCGTTGCAGTTTTTGACACACTCAAACCAGTGCGCCTGGCACCTACTACCAACGGTTGTCTTCTTAGTATAGCCTACCAAGTCCATTGGTCTTTTGGTTGGAATTCTCAACGACAAGGAGTACCACCTGCTGGTAACAACTAGTAACTGTATTTGAACAAAGCATTAAATGTACAGATAATAACCACTACTGAATTGTATTTCAGATTTTATTCTATGAGACATAAAAGGTTGTCAGAGATTTTCCAAATTTGACACTGATTGCAAAGCAGGGAAATTAGAGGCAGCATTAGTCAACATTGTGAAAATGTATACAACAGGGTAAGAAGCTGTAATAAAAAACAATTATGAATCGGTCCTCATAACCTTTCATTAAAACAGTCTGGAGCCATGACCTACTGGTGGAAATCCAATAGCCTCGTCCATACTGTATGTGCTGTAGCCAACTATTTTATTGTTTGATCAACTATAGGACAAGGCTATAGGCCCTGGTCAAAAGTAGTGAACTATATAGGGAATAGGGTGATATTTGAGACTCAGCCTAGGAGCTCCATGTTCTGTGTTCATCTGTTGAGGACCTTCCTGAGATGTTCCAGCTGTGCCTGGTTGATGCTGCTCCCTCCACAGACAATCATGACTAGGGGTCCTGCTAGGGGAACAGGCAGCCGGCCCTCACCCTGCAGTCTCTGGATGACACCACAGTACACAGCCGCTAACGCAGCACCACAGGCCAGCTCCACCAGCACACGCTCCTCGTCTGGACGGACGGACGGACACACACACACGCACACAAATAGTTTTAGTCGTAGTTGTAACAGTAGCTACATTTCTTTTAGGATACAACTATACATCAAATAAAGCAGAGTAATGTATGGAGATGTATTGAACATTTAAAACAATTCTAGAATGCGCCATCTGACAACAGTGGTGTCTGGTATAACACTCACCCAGGAAGGTCTCCACTGCTTGCAAGGCCTGCTGGTCAGTGACCAGCTCTGATATGATGTTCATGTTGCCCTCCTTAATGTACTCAAAGGCCTGGCTGCACACCGTCTTCGAACCCAGACACTTGGCCTCACTGGCAATACAACCATCATGCCAGGTCATTACAATGGAATAGAATAGAAAATATTTGACTATAACATAATGCTAAATGAATATCTCAGTGTAATCTCTGTTCTCTTCTCACCTAGTGATGTCAGGGAGGGTGACTATCTTGCCAGCCTTTACTGCTGCGTAAAAACAGTCTGCTCCCTCAGTCTCCATGCAGATGATGGGCACACTGGCCCAGCCCACTTCCTTCATGCCCTCCACCACCCCACAGAGCAGCCCTCCTCCCCCTACAGATAAAACTACAGCCCCAGGCTTGGATGGAAGAGAGGCCTTGATCTCTCTCACAATACTGGCATGGCCTTGCCTGGGGGAGAATCAAATCAAATCATATTTAAAGTGTATTTTCCAAACAAATGTGTCACCATACAGTTTACACAAAATAGAAAGGAGCAAAAAATGAGACAAACAAGAGGAAAAGGGGTGGGAAAACTGTCCATTCAAAAGAAAAGACAACAGCAACTCCTAATAGGAGAAGAATGGTGTTAATTTCACAGAATCTGAACCATTATTTGTGATCTTTGTCAGTCATTCTAGAAGTCATGCCCCTTACAGGCTCATTTAAGGCTGGTCTGACTGGAGTATCTTCTCACCAGAGCAGAGGATGGTCAAAGGGTGGGACATAGGTCAGGCCATCAGTCTGGGTCAGACGCAGGGCCTCATCATTGGCATCATCCCACACCTGAACAGGCAAAATGAGATAGACAAATGGCAACAAACACCTTGGGGAACAGAGTAGCCTACAAAGTCCACAAGTAAATCAGTCTTCGGTTATAAGGCTGGCAAAAACTAGAGAGGAGAGGTGGTCACTAATTGGCGGGATTACCTTGCCGACGACTCTGACCGTGGCTCCCTGGTCCTTCAGCTTCTCCCTAATCAGCTCAGGAGAGGATGACGGCACAATGATAGTTGCTGGTATGTTTAGTTTGCGTGCCACATAGGCTGTGGCCATCCCAGCGTTGCCACCTGAACACAACATAAAGATATTGTCATAATGGGGAATGTTTGGATCACTTGGAAATATTATTATATAAATCGTCTACTACCTGAAGAGCAAACAACTCCTTTGGACTCTGGTCCTGCAACCTAGAAATAAAAAATAAAATAAAAAGTATAATGCCATTGATCAGATATGTGTATTTATTTATTTTTTAATTCAAACTGAGAAAGTGTGATTTATATATTGAAACGTTGCTCTGTTCTTACCATCATGAACTCAAGGAAGCATTATATAAAAATGTATCTGGTCAACAATAGGAGGTGTTCTCGCACAAGTGTTTGAACAGTACTAAACAAACCTGAAACAAACTCTATAATAATGGCGGATATTTTACATGATGAGCAGAATTTCAAAGGTTTGTGCGTGTGAGGTTGTCTGTTTCCAGTATGTAGGCCGATCACTTGGGTAAAACAATAGGCTAATCTTTGAAATGTTACTAAATCTCTATTCTAAGTATGGTTGTCATTAGATGTAATGTAAATTGGATTTACGATCATTTTACTTCAAACCTTTGAACATGCCTACCTTTTGGCAGAGGTGTCCGATACCACGGATTTTGAATGAACCGGAGGGTTGGGAACTTTCCATTTTTAAATACACATTGGTCCCCGTCCGTTTTGACATGTCTATGCTCTCTAAAAACGGGCTATTTATGTGAAAGGCTTTTGGGTTTGCCATGAGGGCTCAGGATAACAACGTTGGAAGTATTCGATCTCCCCTTGAATGCTAGTGCGTAAATTGCGTATGTGCAAATCCAGGTTTTCTTTTCTCGCCAATGTGCCCAATCCACAGAGAGACGCAATGTACCGCTGTCAACAGATTGCAATTCCGTTGCGGATGACAAGACAATAATAGGCAAGAAGTAGGCTACTGTAGAACAATATTCTGTTTGTAGGCGGAGCAACTTTGTGACAAGATAGCTTGCTGCGGCAATCAGTACATGATTTATCCCTGACCTTTGCATAAACTGCCATATCTATCCGTTAATGTTTAGCTTTAAAAGGAGGTGGGATAGATCAAAAATTAATCGACTCGCCCCCTGTTATTAACTCTTGTTTGCTAGACTATGAAAACTGCAGCCAATGTAAGTAAGCATAGCATAGTGAGACGTTATTACTATAACATACAACATTCTGTTACACTTTTTTTTTTACTCCCATTCAAGGGAAATAATTATTTATTGTGTACATTTACATTTTTTGCAGCATATTGATTGGTGTTAGTTTTGTATGTCACATAACCCATCCATACAGCAGACTGTAATACACAACCAGTAAATCAAGCCAGCGATGAAATTGTGTATCAATTTGCATGATGGGTATTAAATAGACAACAACCAACCTGAAACAAAAATTGGGAAAATAGCACAATGTACAAACTTCTGCCTAAATTTAACTCAATATGAATGCAAACGCCAAAGAGAGTTCCTAACTATAGACCTCCTGTTTGGGTGATAAAGCATTTATATACTGTAGGACTATGAGTGTTTGATGAGCTTAGTTTCAATTCACACCCATAGTTAGCTTCATAGTTATTATATCTGTATAAGAAAATACTGCACCTCTCACTTTCCTATCCCAGCACTTCCTCTTCCCCTCATTCCTTCAGAACACATTTTGGTTCGCAAAAATAAAACCAACATTGTATGACTATTTTAAACATTCCACATCTCTTTCAGTAGCTTTAACCAGCCTTCAAAGTCGTTCAATAACACCTGCTGTCACATTTCTTCCTGTCCATTTCTCATCTCATAAAAACATTATCTTATCTCTTGCTTTCTTTCTTCCACTGAAACCATGAAGATTTGCCTTGCAGGGTAACTGTCCATCTTCATCTAACAGCACTTAGTTCAAACCCACATTCACTAACGCATGACTGCCTCTGTCCTGTCCTCTGCTCCCTTCTCTGAAATTATCACATTCAAGTCCTTACTCGACTGACACACAGGAGAAAAACACTGAGTGAGAGTGGGAAATGGGAAGCCCAGACCCAGAGTATTCTCTGAATGAGGGGTGGTGGCAGGGCGGTGGGTGTTGTTGAAAAAAAGAAGTAAAAATGGTGCTTCATTGCTTCATGAACCAATGAGAAAAAGTCTGTTTAGTCAGGGAGAAAAGCGAAACCTTAAATGCAGACAGGGATCTACGGGTGGTGTATGCTGGCTCTTCTTCCTATTTGGTAAGTGACCACCAATACCAAGCCTGTCTGTCTGTATGTCTGTCCAGATATAGGCCACTCTGCCCATGCCCTGGCCCTTGTCCTTTGTTCTGGGGTGGCACAGACTGACACAGAGAGAGGGCACTGTCCGGGTGCTGCCACTGTCTGCAAGTCTAGTCAGCTCTGAGCCCAGTCCCAGCACAACAACGTGCACTATCTTCTCAGCAACGTGCACAGTCTTCTCTATGCCAGAGAACGTTGTCTAGGCTTGATCCTTGGATACAACTGTAAGAAGAAGAAAACGTTATTGTTCATATTATTTTCAGATCAAGGAAATTCAGCTTATTCAGGCATAGGATTTATTACCAAATATTTTGAGATGCCACTTCTGTCATTGGGTTAAAGCTCCTTATCACTTTCAACTAACATTTAATTAACATGTCATTTCAAACAAGATTGGTGATATCTTATACATTGTATATAAGCATAAATACACCACATCAATCACAGAATTAAAGGATCTCTATGATATTAACATCCTTGTGATTCATATTAACATCCTGGTGATTCATATTAACATCCTGGTGATTCATATTAATATCCTGGTGATTCATTTTAACATCTTGGGTATTCATATTAACATCCTGATGATTTAGACCATAGTTGTGTCCATCATGGTGGCTGGCCTTACCCCTAGCAGGTTGCGTGGCACGTATCCCTCCTTGTCATGCAGTCTGGCCCACCACCATTCTGTCTCAGCGTCGTCCCTGCGGCTCAGAGTGGTAATGGCGTCTCCCTCGTGGAAGGACAGCTCGTCTGAGCTCTGGGCCTCGTAGTCCCACAGCCCGTACACTGACCCTTTATTCATCACACCCAGCTTCTCCTGCACCCCTGGGGGGCGGATAGAGGGGAAGAGGGTCACTTCACAGTTCACATGGAAACACTATTGAACCTTCCTGACACAAAACCATGGCCCTGTCCAGAAAACCCTGGCCAAACAATAACGTTGGAGCCTTCAGATAGGTTAGGTGGAGTTTTCACCATATTGCTTATACCTATGCAATTTTACATATCCTAGCACGAGTGCCTAGTGTGTAGGGTGTAGGG
Organism: Salmo salar; assembly: GCF_965601325.2. Classification (NCBI taxonomy): domain Eukaryota; kingdom Metazoa; phylum Chordata; class Actinopteri; order Salmoniformes; family Salmonidae; genus Salmo; species Salmo salar. Next base: position 37,816,821 of record NC_138291.1, read on the forward strand.
GCTATGGGTTGTTTGTGTTCAGGAGCCACATGTCTCTCTATATAACACCACTCACCATAGAGGAACTGGGAACACTGTGTGTATCCGTCCTCCATCTCCTCACACTTATCAGCCGCTGTCTCCACGTCACTTATGGTGGTGGCAAAGATGGCCGCCCCTGACTCCACCAGCATCTTACAGAGATGTACACTGTTACAGGAGGCTGCACAGTGTAGTGGGGTCCTGGATATAAGACGGACACAAAAGGAGAGACGTTCATGGAGACATTGTGTAGTCTTGACCATTTTAAATGCAGGTGAGCAAAGCTAAGGTGAAAGAAATAGGAAATATCAAGTGAAAGAGGAAGGTAAAGAGAAATGGTCACAGCAGGGTTTAAACAGTGTATGCCCTCACCATCCATCGCTGTCAGCAGCGTTGACGTTGACCCCAAAGTCGAGCAGGAACTTGACGATGTGGTGATGTCCAGCACATACAGCGTTGTGCAGGGGGGTGATGCCCTCGTCATTGGCTGTGCTGGGATTCTCAACCTGCATGGTGAAAGGGTCAATCAATCACATTTATTTCATTATTCAATTAAATAATCATGATAAAGACTTTTTTACATCAACAGTTGTCACAAAAGCTGTTAAAATGTTAAAAGAGCAGATGATTTAGAAGTCAGTTTGAAATCCCTCACATGCTGACAGTCTATGGTACGTAAAATGAGAAGACTCAACACAGTTCATTTATCTTCTGGGATAATAGTTTGAATTGAAGAGCCTATGATTACCTCATAGATGATCCTTTGCACCAGGTCAAACTCTCCCTCCAGAGAGGCGTCCAGTAGCAGGGCCAGGGGGTTGAACTTGACCCGCAGCCCGTGGCCTGTCCGCTCTGACTCAGGCTTCTTCAGGTTAGTCCTCTTGATCTGCTGAGACAGAGAAAGGGGAGTTACTCTCTACCTAATGTCATGACTAAGGCAGAGAGTTTTTCCTGTGAAGAAAGTGAAGTCTGCAACTCTGATGGCAACTCTAACATAAGTCAGAGTTGGTCATTACTTTCTTTTTTTCAAGGAGTTTTTGTTTACCGTGTGACCTGACCAGGAGAAACTCTGGACCCTATGAATTATGACTTAAAAATAGGAAGCATGCTGTTACATTGTGGAGCTGTAGCGCCGCAGGCTTACCTTAGGCAGTGCCGGGGGTGTGACAGTCCGGGGAGAGGTGTCTTTCTGCTGGGGGGACGAGGCCTCAGGGATGGGCCTTGTAGTGGAGGTGGTGCTGGTGGTGGTAGGACCAGGCTGGTTGTTGTTGTTGTTGTCTTCCAGGCTGGGCTGGGGGGTGGGCAAGCAGGGAATGGTCTCACTGGGTGGGGGGGTCCTCTGCTGCTGATTTTCATTGGAGTCAGAGGAAGGGGACAGGCGATGGTCTGAATTGGGACCCTCTGCTGCAGTGACCACAAGGGAGGCTGTCTCCATCAGGTTCCCATTAGCAGTGTTGATGTTGTCCATGTCAGGACATCCCAGGACACCACCCATGAAGACAGGCTGGTAGAACGGAGTGTTGTTGCTGCCCTCCATGCCTCCGGCCAGGGTGTTGAAGCGCTGGTACAGGAGCTTCTGGATGTTGGGTCCGGTGGGGCCCTCTGGCTCTGTGATGGAGCTGCGTTTCTTCAGCGGGCGCGGCGCGTTGGTCAACCGCCGGCGCAGGACCTCCAGGTCGGCATCGCTCTGGTAACGCAGCGGGGAGTGGGCCACGGGGGTCAGCTTGGTGGGGCTCAGGGGCCGCGGGATGTTCTCCACACTGGGAGGGGGTAGGAGTCTTCCCTCTGTGGTGTCCCCTTCCCTGTCCACCATGTCCTCTCCACCCCCCAGGCCTCCTCCTGGGGACAGTGCCCCGTGTTGGAAGGGCACAGGGGAGGGAGAGGTGCTGGAGGGAAGCACTGGTTTCCCATACACTACAAACAAAAGGAGATACAGATATTATTATAGGACCATACCGATTGAGACCCAACAGGAAAGTCAAGCGTTATCTGGATTCAAATGGGTTTGCACTTTTGGGACTATTACATTGGTCCTACTGTGCTCAATCAAGTGCAGATTCATTATTTGAAGGAAATCAAATACTATAAGAACCCAGGTCTGACTGACTCTACAAAATATCATGTTAATATATTGAGGGGTTTACCTGCTTTGACAGCAGATCTGCCTCCTACTGGGTAGCTCTTGGCTGCAGGCTGCTGCAGGTACATGTGGTAGATGGAGGAGGAGTTCATGGTGGCTGGGCCCTTCCTGGGGGACTGAGGCCTGGAGGAGGACCTGTCTGGGACGTAGGGCCTCACAGCCACAGCCAGCGGGGGGTCAGGCCTCTCTCCCTGGCCCGGCTGGGGTGTGGGGCTGGGGGGGACAGAGATACGCTGCTGGATCTGCTGGGAGGAGGAACCAGGAGGTGCAGGGGTTGGGGCTGAGCGCTGCCAGGCTAAGGTGGCAGGGGCAGACCTGGGAAGGGAGCTGGTAGAGCAGACTATAGACGGGTGGCCAGTAGGTGCAGGGTAAGTGCCGTAGATGGGTGGTGGTTTGGACACGGATCCTCCTGGTAGCTTACTGGAGTCAAGGCTCTGTGGAGGGAAATACAGTGAACCAGTTAGACAGATGTCCATGTAGGACAGTAGGAAGGAGAGAATCCAAGGAATGTGTGAAAGAGCAAAAAGTGAATGGCTGCGTCTCAGTAGTCTAAAGTGGATTCTCTACTTGTGTCCTCTCCTTCGTCCTTATTGATCTGAAAAAAACTGGGTCTGTGAAAGCAAAATGGTGGAGAATGCCTACCAGGAATTTGCTTTTCGTGGTTAGTTATAGAATAACAGTGCAGGTGAAGGAGAGGAGATGATGATAGGAAGCCCCTTTAGACTATCGAGAGGTACTCAATGACCGTAGTAGTGGGAGGTGAAGTAGGGATCTCACCTGGTCTGGGCTGGTTTTCCTCCAATCTGAAGGTTGGCGTGAGGAGATACTTTTACTCAGGGTGGGCCACACTGCATCATTGGCTACAGGAGGTGTAGAGAAGAGAGGGATTGAGTGAGAAAAGCAAGAGATAAAAAGGGGGAGAGACAGCAGGACCGGTAGTTTGTGTATCAGTATAAAGGTTGGGGAAGATGGGCTGTGGTTTTCTAGTTGTCTTGAGAAGTGAGCGATAGAATGTTGACGGTAGTCTAAATGAGCAACTGAAAGTACAGTTACACACACACACAACACTGTATTTGAAGAACTAGTACCTGTAGCTAATACGTTTCCATTTCTAGATCACGTTGCTCTCTTTGCCTTGTGTCTCATACTAATCTCGGTTAACCCAGAACTAAAGTCTTGCGTAGTTGGTCAGATGCTCGATTAAGTTCTGGGTACATATGTGTTAAGAGAAGAGGATCGGAACCGGAACGAAGAGCTCCACCCTCTCTCTTTGCAAGTTAGAGTCCAAATGTTGCCTCCCCTTCCAAAATTCGAAATCATGACAGATCTCCAGTACCGTTTATATAGTCTGTCCACTAGAGATTAGTCTCATACAGACTGGTACAGTACAGGAACAGGGTGACCTCCATACCTATATTGCAGGACAGACTGACCTGAGGGACACAGTGTCAGTTCTAATAACAAGGAGTATGTGCTGTGTGTATTTTAGTCCTGTCCCCGTTTCTGATCCGGTTTAGATCAGGTTAAAGGGATTAGAGAATGTCTATCACTCCAAGAGGATCTCTCTCTCACTCCCTCTCCCTCTCTTCTCGCTCAGCTCTCCTGGAGACATAGTCTGTCTGGAGGTAAACTATTCCCTGCATCCTATCTGTCTGCCTGACAGGCTTCCTATTAAACCTATTGCAGTGTCTGTGCCAGCTAAGCCACTGCTACTCTCCCTTTCAAACATTACAACTGCCCGGTCCTATTAAAGGTGAGCACTAGAGGCGCTACATCATCTAAGGCTGAGCCTGAAATGGCATGCTATTCCCGATATAGAGCACTAGTTTTGACCAGGGCCCACATAGAGCTCTGGTCAAATAAAGTGGACACTATAGGGAATAGGGAGCCATTTCTGATGCAGAACAAGTCCATCAAAGAGGACACATCATTCCTCTCTCTACATGAGTCCCGTTTGAATTGTACATTCATAGAGGTGGAGAACTACGCATCAGTAACCCCTTCTCTAACGTCATAGATCTATTTTTGTCCATACAAATAAACCATGTAGCCTATCCATTTCCCCTTATTCAATAGAGGTCATTTAGACTGACCGTGGTATTTTGGGCTACAAATATTCACACAATAACATTCAATTCCAATATAAATAAATAGATTTTCTAGGCGGGAAAGAAATGGGACCTCATAGTAGGCCTACAGAAGATGAACACAATAGTTACATAATGATTCAACCTGTAGATACATATTTTATGTAAGGAGGGAAGGCAAGGCTGTGGCATTAGTTTTAGGTAGATGTTATAACTATATACATGCATGTACACTACCGGTCAAAAGTTTTAGAACACCTACTCATTCAAGGGTTTTTCTTTAATTTTACTATTTTCTACATTGTAGAATAATAGTGAAGACATCAGAACAATGAAATAACACATATGGAATCAGGTAGTAACCCAAAAAGTGTTAAACAAAATGTATTTTATATTTCTTCGCTTTGATGACAGCTTTGCACACGCTTGGCATTCTCTCAACCAGCTTCATGAGATAGTCACCTGGAATGCATTTCAAGTAACAGGTGTACCTTGTTCAAAGTTCATTTGTGGAATTTCTTTCATACTTAATGCGTTTGAGCCAATCAGTTGTGTTGTGACAAGTTAGGGGTGGTATACAGAAGATAGCCCTATTTGGTAAAAGACCAAGTCCATATTATGGCAAGAACAGCTCAAATAAGCAAAGAGAAACAACAGTCCATCATGACTAAGACATGAAGGTCAGTCAATACGGAACATTTCAAGAATTTTTAAAGTTTCTTCAAGTGCAGTCGCAAAAACCATCAAGAGCTATGATGAAACTGGCTCTCATGAGGACCGCCACAGGAATGGAAGACCCAGAGTTACCTCTGCTGCAGAGGATAAGTTCATTAGAGTTACCAGCCTCAGGAATTACAGCCCAAATAAATGCTTCACAGAGTTCAAGTAACAGACACATCTCAACATCAACGACCTTCGTGGTCGAATTGCTGCAAATAAACTACTACTAAAGGACACCAATAATAAGAAGAGACTTGCTTGGGCCAATGGAAACTTGTCCCTTGGTCTGGAGTCCAAATTTGCATTCTGCAGTGATACGCCATCCCATCTGGTTTGGGCTTAGTGAGATCATTTATTTTTCAACAGGACAATGACCCAACACACCTCCAGGCTGTGTAAGGGCTATTTTACCAAGAAGGAGAGTGATGGAGTGCTGCATCAGATGAGCTGGCCTCCACAATCCCCCGACCTCAACCAAATTGAGATGGTTTGGTATGAGTCGGACCGCAAAAGGAAGGAAAAGCAACCAACAAGTGCTCAGCATATGTGGGAACTCCTTCAAGACTGTAGGAAAAGCATTCCAGTTGAAGCTGGTTGAGAAAATGCCAAGAGTGTGCAAAGCTGTCATCAAGGCAAAGGGTGTCTATTTGAATATAAAATATATTTTGATTTGTTTAACACTTTTTTGTTCACTACATGATTCCACATGTCTTATTTCATAGTTTTGATGTCTTCACTATTATTTTACAATCTAGAAAATAGTAAAAATAAAGAAAAACCCTTGAATGAGTAGGTGTTCTAAAACTTTTGACCGGTAGTGTACATAAATTCTAATAGTTATGTTTAAGCACTGTTGTTGATATTGAGGCATGCTACTGAAGCCCCTCTCCTTCTGCTGCCCTGGTTCCTGGCTGCCGACTCACTGTTGGCACCGTGGGCCCCTGAGGGGGACCGGGGCCCCTCTCTCAGCTCCACGGGGTCCACTATGATGTCTAAATCTGAGACCTTCCATTGGCCGGAGGGCTTCCTCACACCGCACCCCTCCTCCTCTGCTGAGCCGCGACCACCACACACGCCGTGGTCACAACAACAATAACAACAACAGCAGGAAAAGATGATACGAGTAAGGGAAGGAGAAGAAGAGGTCCACAGACAGACATGAGAGAATAGAGGAAAGGAAGTTAGAGAAAGCTGAGCCAGATAACACAAAAATATGACGAGTTTAGATTTGAAATATCTGCTCAGAGGTGTTACGTGCTGCTACCACTCTGAACTAAAATCCTCTACCACCTCCTCCTTAGCAATCTCATGACTGTCGAGATAAGATCAACCAAGGTGTCCCAAATAGACAGATATAGTCTGACAATCATTAGTTTGAGAGTGATAAAGTAGGTAAAGCTGCAGAGTGTGGAGCAGGGACTGACCTGATTTAGAGCGGCCATGGTTGATGGGGCCAGTCCCAGGGACAGACTGTGGTTTTAAGGGGTCTGGGGGCAGAGCGTAGCCTCCCTCCTGTCTGCCTGGGACGGGGACCTGGATATAGGGACACACAGCGGCCACGCGCCCTGAGCTGCTGGGGGTGGGCTGGGGGGAGGGAGGCCCATTTATCCTGTTAAGCTGTGGAGTGGAGAGAGAGAGACGGGAAATACAATGTCAGCTATACTTAAAATCACAATGATCTGCTGCAGATTACAGAGAATGAAGTCAATTACCTAAATACTGTATGTATAAACAGTGCCTAGTGTAATTATTTGCATTTTGTTGGCTTACATTTCCAAATTAATAAACTAGTTTTAAGGCATCAAAATGTGAAAACTGTGAGTACTTTCACTAGGCACTGAACAGTGCAGTATGTAGGCGTGCTATGCTACTGCATATGTGCTGGTGGTCTGAGTGTAAGCGTGAGTGGGAACAGAAAGGTATTGAGTATTGAGATAGATTGAGTATCTCTGGAAACACAAAGGTATTGAGATATATTGAGTAGCTCTGGGAACACAAAGGTACTGAGATATATTGAGTAGCTCTGGGAACACAAAGGTATTGAGTATTGAGAATCTCTGGAAACAAAGGTATTGAGATATATTGAGTATCTCTGGGAACACAAAGGTATTGAGTATTGAGATAGATTGAGTATCTCTGAGAACACAAAGGTATTGAGTATTGAGATAGATTGAGTATCTCTGGAAACACAAAGGTATTGAGATATATTGAGTATCTCTGGAAACACAAAGGTATTGAGATATATTGAGTATCTCTGGAAACACAAAGGTATTGAGATATATTGAGTATCTCTGGTGAGAGTTCCTTCCTGGTCTTACAGGGTTGTTCTCTTTTTGACGTGCCTCAGCTTTTTTCTTGTGCAGGCGCTCGCGGAGGTCCCAGATGCGCTTGTCCATCATGGTCACCTCTGTGTTGCGCTTATTCAGCAGCTCCTTGTTCTGCTGCAGCCTGCCGCTCTGCTCCGCGTTCAGCTTGTTACGCACCTGACAGAGGGAACAGGGAACGGCATGGCTGTGAGTCACACCAGGGGTCAGATGGATGGGAAATAGGGTCATTCCAGGGGGGGGGGGGGGGGGTGTGTGGTGTGTGTGTGTGTGTGTGTGTGTGGTGTGTGTGTGTGGGTGTGGGTGTGTGTGTGTGTGTGTGTGTGTGTGTGTGTGTGTGTGTGTGTGTGTGTGTGTGTGTGTGTGTGTGTGTGTGTGTGTGTGTGCGCGTTGGTGGCATGGCAGAGTCACGCCAGTGGGCATCCTATCCTGTCTCTGTTTAACCAGGCCCTGGCAGGATGAGGGATGAAGAGACAAAAGCTGCACATCTATTATACCCCGACGCAAATGTCCTTCAGAATGAAAATGTCAATCTGACTCTAATCTCCTCTCCTTCATCTGATCTGCAGCTGGATGATGTAACTTCCCCCAAAAATATGAATCTGAAGTGTCATTACTTTATAGAGTGTAATTTCTTGTTGTATTACGTAAAAACACGTGTCACATTAAACTGATCTCTCAGCATGACTCTGTGTCATCATAATCTAGTGGTATTGTGATGAGATGTTTACTTCTGTACAGTACTTGCAGTACTACTGAAAATATCATTTTAAATGGCTGAAGCAAGCACACATTTTCTTCAGGAAATGTACCTGTAGCTCCTGGTAAAGTTTGCGTAGCTCCAGGGCGGCGGTGCCAGAGAGAGGTCCTCCTAGGGGCTGCAGGCCGTTGAGACGTCCCCTCCTCAGGTCCTCCAGCTGCTGGGTGAGCTGGTCCACCTTCACCACAGCTGACTGCAGCTCTGCCTGCTTCTCCTGGAACAGCCCACTCACATGCTGGATCTCAGCCGCTGCATGGGTAGAGGACAGGGGACGCAATACACTTATATCAGTAACTATGTATTATGTGCGTGTATATGTGTGTGTTAGGGAGAAATCAAAACATATGCTTCAAGTCTGACGCTGTGTGAGAGAAGAGTGAGTATAGTGTATTAGAATGTTGTGGACTGGATGGACAACTCCTCTTTCTGTGGAGTATCATTATCAGTGTGTGGCAGGCAGGGTGCAGCCTTGGATGTTATACAGAACAAGACCCTGCTACAGTATGACCATGGGGACTTTAAGACATTCAGAAAACTCCTGTCAACACCCAGACACACCCAGTTCCAGACCACAACATAGGGAGGGTCAGATTCCAGGCTCACTGACAGAACTAAGGAAAGAAATGACATCATGGACAGCTGAACGGAGCCCAGATTCTACTTTCACCACGTTAACAGGGGAGTGTGTGTGTGCGCGCGCAAGCGTGTGTGTACTGGAGCATTGCTTACACAGGTTGCCATTGATGAGCTTGCTGTAGTCCACCTGGCCCCTCATGGCGCGAATCTTCTTTAGTTTGGCCTCCTGACTCTCCACTCGCTCCTTCAACCTCTGCAGCTTCTCAGCCTCTGACGCCGTCTGGCCATGTGTGTTGTCCTGCTGCTTCAGATACCTCAGACGCTGCTCCTGGGGGGAGGGGAGGGGAAAGGAGGGGAAAGGAGGGGAGAGTTGAAGGAGGGACAGAGGGGAAACAATGAGTTACAGATGTGGGGAGGTAACATGTAGTGCAAGCATTCCTCCACTTCATTCAGACACAGATAAAAGTACACACACACTGACGCAGACACACATATTCGAACACAAGCACATAACAATGACCTGCTTTTAGAAATAACTTTCACACACACTACACAGCCACACACCTCAGTTCTCACAGAAGAGAGCTGAAAGGAACAAAGGACGAAAAGGAAGGAGATGGTAAAGGGAAAAGAGAGTGAAAAGAGAAAGAAAGTAATAAAAAGTATTGAGAAAAGAGGGAGCAAGAGACACACAGCAAATGTAATCTAATTCAGCTAACTTAGTGGACCTAAACACACAGATTTGCAGAGAAGAGAGAATACACAAATCATTTTTCTCTTATCAAAACAGTTAAAGGTTTTTGCTGCCAACACGTTTTCTCCAATACAAAAAATACCAGTCTTGCAAATGACATGCATAGATAATCTAAATAATGAAAACAAATCCATACATACCAGTAGTGGAATGAGTGAATGAGTGAAAAACAAATCAGTATGTGAATGAGAGCGAATGAGAGAGTGAGTACAAGAGATTGCAAGGCTATGTGGTGCTGACTAAAGAATTTTCAGGTCTGCTCTAGAATGAGCAAACACAATGCAGGTTCTGACACAGAGAGAGAGAGAGAGAGAGAACTGGGCAGGGAGTGTTGACTAAACACAATCCACTGTTCAATAGAAGGACAAAATGAGAGCGGTAACCCACTCTATGCAAACACCCAAAAGCACAGCTAATCACACACATTAATACACACTGTTAATACAGTGAACCAATAAAACATTCCTATACTGACACGTGTATGTATGTAGCTTATAAAGTCATAGAAGCTTCATTAAACCTCTAGAAGTCAACTGCATCACCAGTATTACCCTAATCATCAACACATAAAAAGGCATCATGGCTTCTTATAGGATAGACAACGTTGAAACATCCAGTGTTTCCTCAGCCCCATAATAAAACATAAACAGACAATATTTACCTTCAGACTGAGAAACACCAGTCAAAACCTAATCCACAATCGGATCTAAACAGTAAATGTGATTATCAATAAAATACTAAAGAATACATGACAAGTTGTCCCCTGATGTCTCAAGTAAATGCTTTCCTGGTGCTAAATTTGAGTTTCCAGTATGTTGCGTGTGGTAAAATAGGGTAAACCCTTTACTGTTAAACCCTCTAGGTTCCTCTCCATCCTCTCCTCTCCGTGAGACAGCCCAGCAGCTGGCTGCTCACCGCTGACCTCATTTCCTGCCGGACATCTATTCCCTTCCTGTTGTTGTCCCTGCTCGTTGTCCCTGGCGATGCATGCTGCCACCTATCACAATGACCATACTGACCTTAGTAACCATGACCCTGTACCTAGCTAGTGACTGCACACATCATCACACACAAGATGATCTAGGAACCGTTGGATGTGTTTAAATGACCACAGAGACCACAACAAGCTGACCACAGCACATGTGACCAGATCAACAACAGACCATGTGTGAACTATATCCCAACTAATCAAAAATCAAGCAGAAGTACAATGGTCAGGAAAAACTATTTCCCAACGCATCCCACCCCAAATGCTGTTTGTGATGAGCAACCAACTCTATTAAGACATGACAGGCAAGCAGGTAACACACACTCACTGCCTCTCTGACCTTTTAGCACTCATGTTTGCATGTTAATGTATCCTGCATGTAAACAGATGCATCTGTTTTGGATCTTCATCCAAACCCTTTGACAGTGTGCAGGTATCGATTTTCCCTGATAGCATGTTAGCATGTCCCTCTGTCTGAGACCACAGTAAAACAGGCCTCCCTGGCCTGTTCCGTAGAGCAGTGGTATTCAAAGTCGGGGTCGCCAACTTATTTATTTTATTTTTTAGGAAAATGTGGAGTACAGATTATTGTATGGGACAATATACAAACATTTTTGAGAACAATATTTTGAAAAATAAAATGTTATTGAGTAAATGTATTTATTGGTTTATTTTCATTTTTATAAGAGATAAAAATGTAATGAATTGAAGGTTATTTGTTGATCTAAAAATCGAAATGCACCGATTTTAAGATTGTCATTATATTTGGGGTAGGGTCACAAGAAGGGTCCCTCCTGAAAAACTTTGAATACCATTGCTATAGAGGAGATAGGATGCCATATCAGATGGATCCCTGGTGACATTTAGGAGCCAGGTGTCTGGCCCAGCCCAGACTGTGTAAACTGAGGATCTATGTATAGCTCTATAACATATAGATCTACTCTCTGACCCACATGTTGACTGACTGGAGCCCACAGCAGAGAAAGGGAGGGACTGAAACCTGAGCCAATTCAGAACAACTGTCTGTGACCAAGCAGAATGATTTACACTCTGGACACACTCAAATGGCACCAGGTTGATGTTCAGTAGCCACCAAATGGAAGAAAAAGGGACTGAAGTAAGGGGGACTACCCGGACTTGTCCAATGAAAAAAGCTTTGAAGCGTTTTGCTGCGGTGTTCTGTAATGGACACGATCCAAGCTAAACCAACACAATCACTCAACATAACAGAAATGGCCAGACATCTCAGAGACTAAAGCTATAGACACCAGTGGGTTTTCTGAATGTGAGGTCAAGATGGTTCCTGGTAAGGCCGCCCGAGTGGAGCAGCGGTCTAAGGCACTGCATTGCAGTGCTTGAGGCGTCACTACAGCCCCGGGTTCGATCCCAGGCTGTGTCACAGCCGGCCATGACCGGGAGCCCCAAGAGGCAGCGCACAATTGGCCCAGCGTCGTCCGGGTTAAGGGAGGGTTTGGTGGGCCGGGATGTCCTTGTCCCATCGCGCTCTAGCGACTCATTGTGGGGGGCCGGGCGCCTGACAGCTGACTTCGGTTGCCAGTTGTAAGGTGTTTCCTCCGACACATTGGTGCGGCTGGCTTCCCGGGATAAGCGATTAGTGTGTCAAGAAGCAGTGCGGCTTGTCAGGGTCGTGTTCCGGAGGACTCATGGCTCTTGACCTTCACCAAGTCCGTACGGGAGTTGCAGAGATGGGACAAGACTGTAACTACCAATTGGATATTACAAAATTGGGGAGAAAAAGGAGTAAAAGTTCAACAACAACAACAAAAATGTATATACAGTACCAGTCAAAAGTTTGGACACACCTACTCATTCAAGGGTTTTTCTTTATTTTTACTATTTTCCACATTGTAGACTAAAAGTGAAGACATCAAAACTATTAAATAACACATATGGAATCATGTAGTAACCAAAAAAGTGTTAAACAAATCAAAATATATGATTTATTTTAGAATTATTCAAAATAGCCACCCTTTGCCTTGATGACAGCTCCGCACACTCTTGGCATTCTCTCAACCAGATTCGCCTGGAATGCTTTTCCAAAAGTCTTGAAGGAGTTCCCACATATGCTGAGCACTTGTTGGCTGCTTTCCTTCACTCTGCGGTCCAACTCATCCCAAGCCATTTCAATTGGGTTAATTTCGGGTGACTGTGGAGGCCAGGTCATCTGATGCAGCACTCCATCACTCTCCTTTTTGGACAAATAGCCCTTACACAGCCTGGAGGTGTGTTGGGTCATTGTCTTGTTGAAAAACAAATTATAGTCCCACTAAGCGCAAACCAGATGGGATGGCGTATTGCTGCAGAATGCTGTGGTAACCATGCTGGTTAAGTGTGCCTTGAATTCTAAATATATCACAGACAGTGTCACCAGCAAAGCACCCCCACACCATCACACCTCCATGCTTCACGGTGGGAACTACACATGCGGAGATCATCCACTCACCTACTCTGCGTCTCACAAAGACACGGCGGTTGGAACCAAAAATCTCCAATTTGGACTCCTCAGACCAAAGGACAGATTTCCACCGGTCTAATGTCCATTGCTAGTGTTTCTTGGCCCAAGCAAGTCTCTTCTTCTTATTGGTGTCCTTTAGTAGTGGTTTCTTTGCAGCAAATCGATCATGAAGGCCTGATTCACGCAGTCTCCTCTGAACAATTGATGTTGAGATGTGTCTGTTGAACTCTGTGAAGCATTTATTTGGGCTGCAATCTGAGGCTGGTAACTCTAATGAACTTATCCTCTGCTGCAGAGGTAACTCTGGGTCTTCATTTGCTGTGGCCTCATGAGAGCCAGTTTCATCATAGCGCTTGATGGTTTTCCGGATTGACTGGCCATCTTAAAGTAATGATGGCCTGTCATTTCTCTTTGCTTATTTGAGCTGTTCTTGGCATAATATGGACTTGGTCTTTTACCAAATAGGGCTATCTTCTGTATACCACCCCTACCTTGTCACAACTGATTGGCTCAAACGCATTAAGAAGGAATGAAATTCCACAAATTAACTTGTTCATTGAAATGCATTCCAGGTGACTACCTCACGAAGCTGGTTGAGAGCTGGTTGACATCAAGGCAAAGGGTGGCTACTTTGAAGAATCTCAAATATAAAATTACTACATATGTGATTAGATATGTGTTATTTCATAGTTTTGATGTCTTCACTAATATTCTACAATGTAACCCTTGAATGTGTCCAAACTTTTGACTGGTACTGTATATTATGTTTATTGTTTATATATATTATTGACTATGTGATCAGCAGTGTCTGTGTCCTAGTACCTTGGCAACCAGCATCTGCTGTTGGGCCTCGATCTGTTGCTGTTGCCGTGTGGCCATCTCCTGCAGCTCCGACAGAGACAGCTCCACGCTAGGGTTCCCCACCTACACACACACGCACGCGCAAACACACACACGTACGCACACACATCAGACAAACCGAGAGAAAGAACAAGTTCAAAATGTGGGCCCTCTCAAACAACAAACAAAGCACATCCTCACACACACATATTGACATGAAAACACTGACTGCATCAGATGATAAAACATTATGCTATAGAGTTACAGAGACTGGTGTAGGCAGCAGTAGACCTAGATATAACAACATCAAACATGGAGACAACAGGTCTCATCTCACCGTCTTATGTAAGAGGTATTCTCCATAACATCAAAAACACATAACTCTCCTCTCTGATGTGAAGTTACATTAGCTTTGTGATATACAAAATTAATATCAAACAGAATATCATACAAATGTCACGTCCTGACCCTAGTAAGATGTAATTTTCTATAGTAGAGTAGGTCAGGGCGTGACAGGGGGTGTTTTGGGTATTTCTATGTTTTCTATGTTTTAGTTCTTCTATTTCTATGTTGGGGTTGTTTGGGTTGATCTCCAATTGGAGGCAGTTGATCCTCGTTGCCTCTGATTGGAGATCATATTTAAGTAGGGGTTTTTCTTCCTGGGTTTTTGTGGGTAGTTGTTTTCTGTTGAGTGTATGTCAGCTGACGGAACTGTTGTCGGTCATTTTGTTGTTTTGTTAAAGTGTATTCATTAAAGTTAAAATATGAGCACTATACACGCTGCGCCTTGGTCCCCTTTAGACGATCCGCATTACAGAACTACCCACCAAAAAAGGACCAAGCAGCGTGGGAGGAAGTATCTGGAGTCATGGACTTGGGAGGAAATCCTGGATGGGAAAGGACCCTGGAGCCAGGCTGGGGAGTATCGTCACCCGAGGGAGGAAATAGAAGAAGCAAAGAGGGAGCGACGATACTATGAGGCGCTATATCCTCCAAGAGGAAAGGTGGAGAGGCAGCCCCAAATATTTTTTTGGGGGGGCATACGGGGAGTTTGTCGATGTCAGTGGGGAGCCCTAATCTTACTTCCCGGGCTTATCGGAGAGAGCCGTGGAGTAAACCGGAGCCAGTCAGGGAGTCAAGCGCGGAGCTCGACGCAAGATGCCGGAGAGAGGTACTGGCGGTAAGGGCACTGCGGAGCGGGCGTGCTGAGGGGCGAGCAATGGGTTATGGTGTGATGCACACTATATCGCCCATACACACTCACAGCCCGGTGCGGTCGGTGCAAGCTCCTCACCGGTGTAGGGTGAAGATGGTCATTGAGCCAGGAAGGAGTAGGCCTGCTCAGCATGCCCGGTCTCCAGTTCGCCTCCATCGTCCGGTACGTCCTGTGCGTACCAGTCTGGCGCCACCTAGGCCAGTTCCATTTGGGGTCTGCACCTTTGTTTGGGGGGGGGGGGGGGTGGTACTGTCACGTCCTGACCCTAGTAAGATGTCATTTTCTATAGTAGAGTAGGTCAGGGTGTGACAGGGGGGTGTTTTGGGTTTTTCTATTTCTATGTTTTAGTTCTAGTTTTTCTATTTCTATGTTTGGGTTGATCTCCAATTGGAGGCAGCTGATCCTCGTTGCCTCTGATTGGAGATCATATTTAAGTAGGGGTTTTTCTTCCTGGGTTTTTGTGGGTAGTTTTCTGTATGTCACCTGACGGAACTGTTGTCGTTCGTTTTGTTAGTGTATTCATTAAAGTTAAAATATGAGCACTATACACGCTGCGCCTTGGTCCCCTTTAGACGACCCGTGTTACAACAAATTTGAATATCAAACATTATGCTCATGATATTAAAGGTTTGATGCTGACCCGTGATGCTGTGTACAGGATGTGTGCAACACACAGCTGTCAAAAACAATATCTATTTTGTTTAAATGCATTTCTCAGTGCACACTCACTGCAGTCACATGGCGCTCACACACACACCAGCAATCATCACTGGACCACTAGGAAATGCCTGGATTGCCTAAACAGGACGCTTGTAGTCCTGCCATGTCCTGCAATTGTGTATAGTTTTGTGTATAGTCACTGATTAACAAACACAATGCTGTCTCTATTTCTCTATATATTTCTCTCTCTCTCTCTCACACACACACTTTTTATAAAAACACACACATTAAGTCCTGCTTTCACAGTCAACTCATAATCTCCCTCAGGTGCTTGATCTCTAGTCTATCATTTTGAGGTGAAGAGTTTATGGTTTTGTATCTTGAGAAAAGGGCTAGTGAACAGGAAGACTACAAAGCACAGCTTAGTGAGGTCACTGGACCACTCCAATCCATGATGTTCAAAGGGAACTACATTACATCAACCTTGAACAGGCCTCTGGTGCTTTAGCTTGTGGTGCCAAGGCAGCATCTGTGAGCTAGTGAAAACAGGAAGGCTAGCTGTTTGCCTTTGGACAATAGAAGCCAAGAGGGAAATAGGGTCATTCCTCGTGTGTGTGTGTGTGTGTGTGTGTGTGTGTGTGTGGTGGAACAATGAAAGGTGCCTCTGAGTGGTCGATTCATTCATGCCTCAGTCAATGGACATGTCAAGTGTCGCCTGTCACATCAAGATTTCCTTGAATACATGACTTCCTCTCCCCTGAGGGGCTTAAATATGCAACATTTCAAGTCACCAGTAACAATTCAACAGTGGAACATTGGGTCATCCATTGCCAGAAGGATAGGAGTACTACACTGAACATTTTGGACCAGTGGAATCCATAGATTAGGCCTATGGGCAAAATTGTCCTCATTCTAGAGAGGCACCAAATTATGTCAAATGAGGTTTTAAAAGACCACTGAAGCAGGCTTGTTTGCATTTCAACAGAACTGTAGAGAAGCTTCATACAACATAGCTACAAACAGATGTTGAACTTTGATAACTGTACTGCTGTCTGTCTTAACTAGTCTGTCATTGTAAGTTCAAAAACAGCAGGAGAGAAGGGGTCAGTCAGGGTCTAATGCAAGATAAGGGAAATGGACAAAAAACTGTAACAGTGCATTTCCTTCACATCAAACATTGACATAACTGCTGATATTAGGAAACAGCGTCCCTGTGCAGGATCAGAATTCTGACTCAGCCCTCATACCATACGCACGACCATGCCAGAGTACTGTACCTGCAATATTTTATCCATATGAAAAGACAAATAAAATGTTAAAAAACAGGTGTAGACTGACAGTAAAATGCTTACTTACGTGACCTTCCCAACAATAGAGAGAGAAAGAAAATAGAGATATAATAGAAAAGTAAAACACGCAATAAAAGTAATAATAAATACACAATGAGTAATGATAACTTGGCTAAAAACGGGGCACCAGTACTGAGTCGGTGTGCAGACGTAAGAAGTAATTGAGGTAGATATGTACTAGTGGAGGCTCCTCAGAGGAGGAAGGGGAGGACCATCCTCCTTAGTGAATTTTTTAAGTGAAACATTTTTTTAAAGTTAGCATTTTTAGATAAATCTATACTAAATATATTCACATCACCAAATAATTGATTAAAACACACTGTTTTGCAATGAAGGTCTACAGTAGCCTCAACAGCACTCTGTAGGGTAGCACCATGTTGTAGCCGGAGGACAGCTAGTTTCTGTACTCCTCTGGGTACATTGACTTCAATAGAAAACCTAGGAGGCTCATGGTTCTCACCCCCTTCCATAGACTTACACTGTAATTATGACACTTCCGGGGGATGTCCTCTAACCGATCAGAGCTCTTGCAGCATGAACTGACATGTGGTCCACCCAATCAAAGAATCAGAGAATGAATCTAGTACTAAAAGCATAAGCTACAGCTAGCTAGCAATGTGTAAAATATGTTGTGTAGTTGACTCAAAGAGAGAGAAAAGCACTAGTTAAACCGTTTTGAACAAATTAGGAGAGGCAAGAGAGAGTGAGGGAGCTTTTGTTGTATTTCACTTTCACTTATTTAGCTAGCGAATGCAGCTAGCTAGTTTAGCCTACTCAAACACCCGGTTCAAACAGAGAGGGACGCTATGTTAGCTAGCTGGCTATGGCTGTTCAACACTGGAATTCTTCCAAGTCAAGGTAAGCTTTTGGTTTTATTAATTTCTTGCCACAGGGCCTGCCGGTGTAACTGCTTGCTGCTGACTGTACACTGTTCTAGTAGCTATGTTGACTATGACATATAATAATAATATTGTGACAACGATCTAGGCTGTGTGTAGTGGTTAGCAATTATGATATCAAGGTTTGACCTGGATAGGTTTTTTTGCCTGGTCACAGAAAGCTGATGTATTGTGCACTGAAGTCCACAAGCGAAGGAAAAAGAGCGCGTCGATGCGAGAAGGAATACAACGTTCAAATGGACCATGGTTTTTATATGTGGCTGCTATGAAAGTGAACTGTGTCTGTGTGTGATCAGGGGTGCATTCATTCCGCCGATTCTGTTGAAAAACGTTGCTTAAACGGAAGCAAACATAACAAAATGGGGATAAACATTCCTAAATTTGTCCAACAGAAACTCTCGTTTGCAACTGTTGGACTAATGATTACACTGTAGATCAGATAAATGCAGGCAAGAGTGTGCATGGCGGAATTTAATATGTCAATGTCTGTCACCTTGATTACTCAAATTTCTTTCGACCTGCCTCATTCAAGGGTCTTTCTTTATTTTCACTATTTTCTACATTGTAGAAAAATAGTGAAGACATAAACTATGAAATAACACATATGGAATCATGTAGTAATCAAAAAGTGTTAAACAAATCTAAATATATTTTATATTTGAGATTCTTAAAAGTCCACACTTTGCCTTGATGACAGCTTTGCACACTCTTGGCATTCTCTCAACCAGCTTCACCTGGAATGCTTTTCCAACAGTCTTGAAGGAGTTCCCACATATGCTGAGCACTTGTTGGCTGATTTTCCTTCACTCTGCGATAGAACCATCTAATTTGGTTTGAGGTCGGGTGATTGTGGAGGCCAGGTCATCTGATACAGCACTCCATTACTCTCCATCTTGATCAAATAGCCCTTATACAGCCTGGAGGTGTGTCAGGTCATTGTCCTGTTGAAAAACAAATGATTCTCCCACCAAACGCAAACCAGATGGGATGGCGTATCGCTGCAGAATGCTTTGGTAGCCATGCTGGTTAAGTGTGCCTTGAATTCTAAATAACTCACTGAAAGTGTCACCAGCAAAGCACCCCCACACCTTCACACCTCCTCCTCTATGCTGCACAGTGGGAACCACAAATGCGGAGATCATCCGCTCACCTACTCTGCGTCTCACAAAGACACGGCAGTTGGAACCAAAAATCTCAAATTTGGACTCCTTAGACCAAAGGACAGATTTCCACCGGTCTAATGTCCATTGCTAGTATTTCTTGGCGCCAAGCAAGTCTCTTCTTCTTATTGGTGTCCTGTAGGAGTGGTTTCTTTGCAGCAATTCGACCATAAAGGCCTGATTCACGGTCTCCTCTGAACAATTGATGTTGAGATGTGTCTGTTACTAGAATTCTGTGAAGCATTTATTTGGGCTGCAATCTGAGGCTGGTAATTCTAATGAACTTGCTGCAGAGGTAACTCTGGGTCTTCATTTGCTGTGGCCTCATGAGAGCCAGTTTCATCACAGCGCTTGATGGTTTTTGCGACTGCACTTTCAAAGTTCTTGAAATTTTCCGGATTGGCTGACCATGTTTTAAAGTAAAGTAGTTTCTCTTTGCTTATTTGAGCTGTTCTTGCCATAATATGGACTTGGTCTTTTACCAAATAGGGCTATCTTCTGTATACCACCGCTAACTTGTCACAACACAACTGATTGGCTCAAACGCATTAAGTATGAAAGAAATTCCACAAATGAACAAGGTACACCTGTTACTTGAAATGCATTCCAGGTGACTATCTCATGAAGCTGGTTGAGAGAATGCCAAGCGTGTGCAAAGCTGTCATCAAAGCAAACAAATATAAAATACATTTTGTTTAACACTTTTTTGCTTACTACATGATTCCATATGTGTTATTTCATAGTTTTGATGTCTTCATTATTATTCTACAATGTAGAAAATAGTAAAAATAAAGAAAAACCCCTGAATGAGTAGGTATGTCCAAACTTTTGATAGGTACTGTATATAAACTCAGCAGAAAAAGAAACGTCCCTTTTTCAGGACCCTGTCTTTCAAGGATAACTCGTAAAAATCCAAATAACTTCACAGATCTTCATGGTAAAGGGTTAAAACACTGTTTCCCATGCTTGTTCAATGAACCATAAACAATTAATGAACATGCACCTGTGGAACGGTCGTTAAGACACTAACAGCTTACAGACGGTAGGCAATTAAGGTCACAGTTATGAAAACTTAGGACACTAAAGAGGCCTTTCTACTGACTGAAAAACAGCAAAAGAAAGATGCCCAGGGTCCCTGCTCATCTGCGTGAACGTGCCTTAGGCATGCTGCAAGGAGGCATGAGGACAGCAGATGTGGCCAGGGCAATAAATTGCAATGTCTGTACTGTGAGACGCCTAAGACAGCGCTTCAGGGAGACAGGGCGGACAGCTGATCATCCTTGCAGTGGCAGACCACGTGTAACAGCACCTGCAAAGGATCGGTACATCCAAACATCACACCTCTGGGACAGGTACAGGATGGCAACAACAACTGCCCTAGTTACACCGGGGACACACAATCCCTCCATCAGTGCTCATACTGTCCGCAATAGGCTGAGAGAGGCTGGACTGATGGCTTGTAGGCCTGTTGTAAGGCAGATCCTCACCAGACATCACCGGCAATAACGTCACCTATGGGCACAAACTCACCGTCGCTTGACCAGACTGGACTGGCAAAAAGTGCTCTTCACTGACGAGGCGCATTTGTCTCATCAGGGGTGATGGTCGGATTCGCGGTTATCATCGAAGTAATGAGCGTTACACTGAGGCCTGTACTCTGGAGCGGGATCAATTTGGAGGTGGAGGGTCCGTCATGGTCTGGGGCAGTGTGTCACAGCATCATCGGACTGAACTTGTTGTCATTGCAGGCAATCTCAACGCTGTGCGTTACAGGGAAGACATCCTCCTCCCTCATGTGGTACTCTTCCTGCAGGCTCATCCTGACATGACCCTCCAGCGTGACAATGCCACCAGCCATACTGCTCATTCTGTGCATGATTTCCTGCAAGACAGGAATGTCAGTGTTCTGCCATGGCCAACGAAGAGCCCGGATCTCAATCCCATTGAGCACGTCTGGGACGTGTTGGATCGGAGGGTGAGGGCTAGGGCCATTCCCCCAAGAAATGTCCGGGAACGTGCAAGTGCCTTGGTGGAAGAGTGGGGTAACATCTCACAGCAAGAACTGGCAAATCTGGTGCAGTCCATGAGGAGGAGATGCACTGCAGTACTTAATGCAGCTGGTGGCCACACCAGATACTGACTGTTACTTTTGATTTTGACCCCCCCCCCTTTGTTCAGGGACACATTATTCCATTTCTGTTAGTCACATGTCTGTGGAACTTGTTCACTTTATGTCTCAGTTGTTGAATCTTATTATGTTCATATAAATATTTACACATGTTAAGTTTGCTGAAAATAAATGCAGTTGACAGTGAGAGGATGTTTCTTTTTTTGTTGAGTTTATAACTAGGAATAAAGTGACAGATAATTAACAGTTGCAGCAGCATATGTGATGAGTCAAAACGTTAGTGCAAAAGGGTCAATACAGATAGTTAAATAGTTAACCAATAGCTACCCGGACTAACTATTTAGCAGTCTTAAGGCTTTGGGTAGAAGCTGTTCAGGGTCCTGTTGGTTCCAGAGCATCGGTACCGCTAGCTGTGTGGTAGCAGAGAAAACAGTCTATGACTTGGGTAGCTAGAGTCTTTGACCATTTTTAGGGCCTTCCTCTGACACCCCCTTGTATAGAGGTCCTGGATGGCAGGGAGTTTGGCCACAGTGATGTACTTGGTCGTACGCACTACCCTCTGTAGCGCCTTGCTGTCGAATGCCAAGCAGTTACCATACCAAGCGGTGATGCAGCCAGTCAAGATGTTCTCAATTGTGCAGCAGTATAACTTTTGAAGATTCTGAGGGCCCATGCCAAATCTTTTCAGCCTCCTGAAGGGGAAGAGGTGTTGTCGTGCCCACTTCACGACTGTGTTGGTGTGTGCTCCACTACAGCCCCGTCGATGTGAAATGGGGGCGTGCTTGGCCCTATGTTTCCTGTAGTCCACAATCAGCTCATTTGTCTTGCTGACATTGAGGGAGAGGTTGTTGTCCTGGCAACACACTGCCAGGTCTCTGACCTCCTCCCTATCATCATCATAGGTATGACTATAGCACTAGCTTAAATCACATGTACTTTAAAATCACACCCCACATGAATGGGGATCCTAAAGAAAAAGATGTAGGCTATAGAACATGTCTTACATATTTTAATTACACACACTAACGGGCAGCTATATTTAAAATCAGTGCCATTTGACAATACTTATATACATGCTTAAATTCATTTCATTATGCAATTATGACATATTGCATGATCAGTAAAATCCAGAAAAATGATGATATTCAAACATGTAATAGCCTAATCATCAGGGATTTGGGCATATCTTTATTCTTTCCTAGTTAAATAAAGATTAAATAAAATAAAATCTATTATATTATTAGCTTTTTATGCATGCCTTATCTTACCATTCCTAGCCTTTATAGCATTCAATGAAATGCTATACAAACCAATAAAAACACATGAAAACATATAGGCAGACAATATGTAAACTTTACACCATGACAAAACATCAAAGAGATCTAATTTAAATTGGTTTTATTACCTGGTGGGCGTCCCAGGTAATTCTGCAAGATCGCACCTTAATTTTGCTGCATTGTCCTTCAACTGTAAATTCCTGTACAGCCTCAACATGTTTCCACTCCATTTTTTACAATCAAATCGTTCCTCTACTCATCCAGCAAACGTAGCCCCGGTCACCGCGCCAATGAATGACAATGCACCGATTCCTATCGCAACTTTCGCACTTGTCCTATGCGGTGATTTACGAGTCTCTTCCTATGGCTCAAGGAGCACAGTTTGTTATTCCCCTCGTGTCACGTTAGAACATGTAAACCAGCGTGCGCATTCAGTAAACAGAGAGGGCAAATCAAGTCCGTGACCCAGTCGGGATGAGATGGACCGGTATAGTTGTCACATCCATTTAGCCTGGCGAGTAACGGGTCACATTATATGTTCCTACAACAAACACCCCTAGCTACCTTTAAAAAAAAAATACACGTTGGCTATAAGAACATCTCAAACATGTATCAAAAGCGCACATTCTTCGTCGCTGACGTGACTTTGTGACTGCGTAAGTTTTTCTCCCCTGTGAGGGATTTGTTCCAATTTTGACGTGCCAGCAGTTCTTTTCACTCTCCCTCTCTCGCTCCTCCTCTCCTCTCTATGCTGCTGGAGCCGGACTGCAGCACGAGAACATCCCCTCCCTTTCCCAAGCTCCTGCTGCCATAAAGTCTCTGCGCCACAGCTGTCTCCCGGACAGGTACTGGGACCCACCCTGACAATGCACATAATGGACATTTAGGGGAAACAAAACCTTGTATTCATCTCGTGCCAATCATTCCCGCACTTTCATGCATCATATTGTAAAATGGCTGTGATCTCAGAAATACAGATTACACTTCTTGCATAATAAATGTCATTATCAATAGAACCTCAGAGTCAGTCTCAAACATAAATGGTAAGTACAGTTGCTGCTTGCTCCACACACAAATCCCAATTCTAAGGACCTAATCATTATGACACCTAAACTGTCTTCAATTTTGATTCCCCCACCCCCCAAAAAAATGTACAATGGAAAAAGAGCAGATAATAATCTTTATCAACAAACCCTTGACCTGTTTTGACATAATCAAACTTATTCCCTAACCCAGCTGTTATTTCTATAATTACACACAGTTGTGCAAACAAAGGTGTCAGTGTCATGTCAGCCGTAAGGGTCCATCCAACCACTGCTGCCTGAGAGTTGCTATGTTGTAGCCACAGCTCACTCCCTTACAACACATCCAGTAGCAGGAGCATGTGAGGGTGGAGGCAGCACACTTCATGTCTAGGGGAAAGGGAGGAAGGAAATGAACATACAGAGAAATGTAGAGAGGGAGGATAAAGAAGAGGAGGGAAAGAAACTGACAGACAATGAGATCAGCACAATGTGCTGGCGTAGGCAACTTCCGTTTCTCCCAAAGTTGCCTCTGTCTCCACACTGAACTTTCAGTCTGGTCAAGTTGTAACGCTCTAGACCACATATGCCCATCCACAGGGTTTGGGTCTCGGCTTAGCCCTTCCTACCGGTCATTCATCCATCATTGTCTCCCCCCTAACATCTGCCAATACTGTCTGAAAACCAATAAAAAGATCAAAGGATGTTCAAATCTCCAATCTCCTTAAAAAAAAGGTTAGCTTGGATTGAGTTGGCCTACATATAAATGATAAGACACACACTTTCCTGACAGTGAACTACTCCACCCTGTGAAGACACTGACGCACAGAGAGATATGAGATTGCTAAGAATCAACATAGTACAGTAGACTATACAGTAAAATTTAAAAAAACTAAACCACTGACAGCCAACCACGACAAGCTCATGGGTTGCAGCTTGAGTGCCCCTTGATCAGAAAGAGACACCATGCTACATGTTATCAATTAACAGTAGTCCTGAGTGTCTCAGTTGCTAGATCATAGCGCTTGCAATGTCAGGATTCCAGTTGTGGCCACCCATACAAAAATGTTGCTTTGGATAAAAGTGTCTGCGAAATGGCATATTATTTATATACTATATATTCAAAAGTATGTGGACACCCCTTCAAAAGAGTGGATTCGGCTATTTCAGCCACACCCATTGCTGACAGGTATATAAAATCCAGCAGACACCCATGCTATCTCCATAGACAAACATTGGCAGTAGAATGGCTTTAACCTGTCTGGGCTAGGGGGCAGTATTTTCACGGCCAGATGAAAAACGTACCCAATTTAAACAGGTTACTACTCTGGCCCAGAAACTAGAATATGCATATTATTAGTAGATTTGGATAGAAAACACTGAAGTTTCTAAAACTGTTTGAATGGTGTCTGTGAGTATAACAGAACTCATATGGCAGGCAAAAACCTGAGAAAAATTCAAGCAGGAAGTGTAAAGTCTGAGAATTGTAGTTCTTTTGAGTTTCTATTGAAGCTACAGTGTCTGTGGGGTGACGTTGCACTTCCTAAGGCTTCCATTTTCTGTCTAAAGCCTTCAGAAAGTGGTTTGAGCATTTTCCTGTCACTGGGAAGATAATAGGAGCTCAGTTACTGAGTGGTCTGCCTGGCAACAAAGGGATTGGATATGCGCGGTCACACGAGCACGCCGTTCCTTCTTTTATCTTCTTGAATGAATATGCTATTGTCCGGTTGGAATATTATCGCAATTCTATGTTAAAAATACCATAAAGATTGATTTTAAACAGCGTTTGACATGCTTCTAAGTACGGTAATGGAACAATTTGACTTTTCGTCTCTCGTTCCGCGCTCGCGCGTTATGCCTTTGGATAAGTGATCTGTACGCACGAACAAAACGGAGGTATTTGTACATAAATATGGATTATTTCAAACAAAAACAACATTTCTTGTGGAAGTAGCAGTCCTGGGAGTGCATTCTGACGAAGATCAGCAAAGGTAAGAGAATATTTCTAATACTAATTCTGAGTTTAGGTTGCCCCGAACTTGGCGGGTGTCTGAATAGCTCACCGTGATGGCTGAGCTATGTACTCAGAATATTGAAAAATGTGCTTTCTCCGTAAAGCTATTTTAAAATCTGACACAGCGGTTGCATCCAGGGGTAGTCTATCTATAATTCTTAAAATAATTGTTATATATTTTGTCAACGTTTATGATGAGTATTTTTGTAAATTGATGTGCACATTCACCGGATGTTTTGGTGGGAATACATTTTCTGAATATCACGCGCCAATGTAAAATGCTGTTTGTGGATATAAATATGAACTTTATCGAACAAAACATACATGTATTGTGTAATATAATGTCCTAGGAGTGTTATCTGATGAAGATCGTCAAAGGTTAGTGCTTCATTTAGCTGTGTTTTGGGTTTTATTGACACATGTCCTTGCTTGGAAAATGGCTGTGTGATTATTTTTGTCTATGTACTCTCCTAACATAATCTAATGTTTTGCTTTCGCTGTAAAGCCTTTTTGAAATCAGACAATGTGGTTAGATTAACGAGAAGTTTATCTTTAAAATGGAGTAAAATAGTTGCATGTTTGAGAAAGTTCAATTATGACATTTTGTTGTTTTTGAATTTTACGCCCTGATATTTCACTGGCTGTGTCCCGCAGACGCGTCCCACCTAGCCCATAGAAGTTAATGAGTGACTTTCAACGTGGAACCGTCATAGGATACCACCTTTCCAACAAGTCAGTTCATAAAATTTCTGCCCTGCTAGAGCTGCCCCGGTCAACTGTAAGTGCTGTTATTGTGAAGTGAAAACGTCTAGGAGCAACAACGGCTCAGCTGCGAAGTGGTAGGCCACACAAGCTCACAGAACAGGACCGTCGAGAGCTGATGCACGTAGCACGTGGAAATACTCACTACTGAGTTCCAAACTGCCTCTGGAAGCAACGTCAAAATAAGAACTGTACGTCTGGAGCTTCATGAAGTTGGTTTCCAAGGCCGAGCAGCCGCACACAAACCTAAGATCACCATGCACAATGCCAAGTGTCGGCTGAAGTGGTGTAAAGCTCGCCGCCATTGGACTTTGGAGCAGTGAAAAAGCGTTCTCTGGAGTGATGAATCACACTTCACCATATGGCAGTCTGACGACTCTGGGTTTGGCGGATGTCAGGAGAACGCTACCTGCCCCAATGCATAGTGCCAAATGTAAAGTTTGGTGGAGGAGGAATAATGGTCCGGGGATGTTTTTCATGGTTCGGGCTAGGCCCCTTAGTTCCAGTGAAGGGAAATCTAAACGCTACAGCATACAATGACATTCTAGACGATTCTGTGCTTCCAACTTTGTGGCAACAGTTTGGGGAAGGCCCTTTCTTGTTTCAGCATGACAATGCCCCCGTGCACAAAGCGAGGTCCATACAGAAATGGTTTGTCGAGATCAGTCTGGAAGAACTTGACTGGCCTGCACAGAGCCCTGACCTCAACCCCATCGAACACCTTTGGTATGAACTGGAACGCCAACTGAGAGCCAGGCCTTATTGCCCAACATCAGTGTCTGACCTCACTAATGCTCTTGTGGCTGAATGGAAGCAAGCCCCCGCAGCAATGTTCCAACATCTAGTGGAAAGCCTTCCCAGAAGAGTGGAGGCTGTTATAGCAGCAAAGGGGGGACCAACTCCATATTAATTTTGGAATGAGATGTTCGACGAGCAGGTGTCCAGATACTTTTGGTTATGTAGTGTATTAACAGAAACCCCACCCCAGTAACTGTAACCTCAGCATGTGCGCGCGCACACACACACACACACACACACACACACACACACACACACACACACACACACACACACACACACACACACACACACCACAGTGAGAATCAGCCCCCCAAAATGATCTTAAAACAGTTATTTCATGAGATTGTTGTAATCCATCAGGACTGACTGACTAAGAGAACCAGTCCTGAATAAAAGCACTCACAACTAAAGGTAGATGCACTGTCGCTAAACGTGTTAAGTCACTAGGCTAAATTATATACTAGGTTATCTGCGTCTTTTAATACATTCATGGCGGAATCTGAACTTGAAGATGTGCGCATGTAACTCAAATCAAACTTTATTTGTCACATGCACCAAATACAACAAGTGTAGACCTTACCGTGAAAAGCTTACTTACAAGCCCTTAACCAACTAGCTGTCAATGAAGGACATAAGCGAACGTTTGAGTGACAGATGAGTATCTCAGATCATAAACTGTGAAACTAAATGCAATTGCTTTTTGAGCACTGCCTGGGGACAGTATTTAGGGGAAATAATAGCCAAAGAAAGCAGTCAGGATTCCAGCCTGGGTCAGAGATGCCAGACCGTAGTAAGTTGAGCTTTATCTCCTGTTTTCACATGGACAAATTCTGAGGGAACTATAATCATGCCTGTCACTAAGCCTTCTTCTAATCCTCTGTACTCTACAAACAACAACAGACACACACACACACACACACACTCTAATACACACACTCACTCGAGCACACTCTAACACGCACAAAAACACACACACTTACTTGAGCACACTCTAACACACACACCCACAGTCGCACAATCGAGCATACACACACACATACACACACACACACACTCGAGCACACACACACACACACAAACACAGCAATGCACTCTCTGCCTCTCTCTCACAGTTAAAGACCCACTAAGAAAATCTGTTAAAGAGAGTGACCGAGGAAGTCCTTGGCGTTACAGTAAAAACATTTTTTTCCCTATTTGGCCTTATGGATAGGAATTATTAAGACTTGAAATGCTAAATCATGACACCATACAGCTTTCCTTCCTATTCACAAACCTAATGAGCAGGCAGGCATTATGCCAGGAAGTGTGTTTGTTTACTGCAGTGTGTGAATGTGTGCGTTTGTGTGTGTGTGTTGTGTTGTGTTGTGTTGTGTTGTGTTGTGTTGTGTTGTGTTGTGTTGTGTTGTGTTGTGTTGTGTTGTGTTGTGTTGTGTTGTGTTGTGTTGTGAGGACTTACCCTGTCCTCACAAGGCTGGTCTGAGCTCCCTCTACTGCCTTTGTTGGACTGGTCCTGAGAGAACTGGCTCCCTAAATAACAAAGAAGGACATTACATCAGACAACAGTGCACATAACTAGTCACTAACACAGCAGAGCAGTACAGTGTTAACAATATAGATTACAATGACCAATCCAGAATCTAGATCACACATGACTCAACAATGAAACGCAGAGGTCTACCAATCACGAGGAGAAAAACACATTCCTAACAAAATGACATTGACATACACCTACTACACAGGATAACAATCGCTATAGGATACAGCCCAGGACAAATCTATCACGAGTTAGACATCTGATCACTATCACCACAGCCATACCTTCTAGGACAACTCACTGCATTGCGGTCTCCTAACCAACTTCCAAACTCCCCTGTCACACTAGTCTCAGACTGGATAAGAGCAGATGCCCGGCGCGGTACATTATAGTACAGCCCCCACAGAGCCCTCAGTCAGATAGTGATCTGTGCTAATGAGTCCAAACACTGAGCCAGAGCTGTCCAGGATCCAGTATTAAGTCTAATTATCATTGGTTGGTTCTCCACTGGGCCGGCGTGCAATGTCATGTGACTCCAGTCCAGAGTCATAAGGGAGGGCGTTTGTCCTTAACCGTGTGATCCCAAACAGTTAGTTTACCCAACCGTCCCTCCCTCAGGCACTCAGTCCAGTGTCCTGGACTCTCTATTCTCTTTGGTGAAACAGCCCCCCCCCCCCAACTGTGTCAACTATAAATAGCTAGATGTTTAATTCCCTAAATCCTGGGCCTGAATCACTATGTGGGTAATCCTGTCAGTCAGCTGCAAATACCTCAACCTCAATGGGCCGGTCCTCATTACAATGCCCCCCAGGCAGGGCTGTAGGAGGTTCAACGTTAATGGGCCAGTCCTCATTACACTATCCCCCAGGCGGAGCCTTAACATGTTCAACCTCAATGGGCTGACTTGTGCTCATTACAGTACAATGCCCCCCAGGCAGGGCCTTAGTACAGTATGTTCAACACAGATGGGTTTCTCTGTACTTGACTTCAACCTCAATGGGCCAGACCTGTCCTCATTGCAATGCCCACCTGGCAGGCCTGTAATTATTATGTGGATTATAATTAATGGACATTTTGTGTAGGGGGAAATAAAGTCGGACATTTCTAAGTGGAAATTACAAATTGCAGAAGCTTTTTTACACCTCAAATACACTCGCTAAAAGTTTAACATTTTCTGCATTGCAGGAATGTTCTCCTGCAACCGGGTGATCAAATTAAGATCCTACATCTGTAGCATGTTCCACATGGCTGGATTTCTCTTGTCTTGACTGTACTGTACCTCCCCCTCCCTCTGTTTGAAGGTGGGCTGGGAGCCTCTGATACCTTATCCTCCCCTCTCAGGAAGTCAGTCTATAGTATAGATAGCTAACATGATAAGAACTAGTGAACAGTGGTAAAGCTCCTCTCTTTACTTAAGGCTAGTTCCAACTTCCCAGGCCTTTCTTCCACTCCTGGTCAGGTCCCAGTCAGGCATCAGTCCCCCTGCCCTCCACCACAGGTCAGGTCCCAGTCAGGCATCAGTCCCCTGCCCTCCACCACAGGTCAGGTCCCAGTCAGGCACCAGTCCCCCTGCCCTCCACCACAGGTCAGGTCCCAGTCAGGCATCAGTCCCCTGCCCTCCACCACAGGTCAGGTCCCAGTCAGGCACCAGTCCCCCTGCCCTCCACCACAGGTCAGGTCCCAGTCAGGCACCAGTCCCCCTGCCCTCCACCACAGGTCAGGTCCCAGTCAGGCATCAGTCCCCTGCCCTCCACCACAGATCAGGTCCCAGTCAGGCATCAGTCCCCTGCCCTCCACCACAGGTCAGGTCCCAGTCAGGCACCAGTCCCCCTGCCCTCCACCACAGGTCAGGTCCCAGTCAGGCACCAGTCCCCCTGCCCTCCACCACAGATCAGGTCCCAGTCAGGCACCAGTCCCCCTGCCCTCCACCACAGGTCAGGTCCCAGTCAGGCATCAGTCCCCCTGCCCTCCACCACAGGTCAGGTCCCAGTCAGGCACCAGTCCCCCTGCCCTCCACCACAGGTCAGGTCCCAGTCAGGCACCAGTCCCCCTGCCCTCCACCACAGGTCAGGTCCCAGTCAGGCACCAGTGCCCTGCCCTCCTTAACCCTGCAGGCCTTGGTGTCTCTCTCTCTCTGATCCGTCTCAGGTGCACCGGTCAGAGGAGGTCACAGGCGAGGAGACCAATTAGCCACAAAAGAGATTAGTTACATAAAAGCCAGTCAGGCAGGCGGGCAGGCCAACCATACAGCGCCATCACACACACACGCACACAAACACTCAGCCACGTTGAAAGGGACAGACAGAGCCAGTTATGTGTCATGGAAAAACAGGATTGAGAGCTCTAACAGGAATTCCGGAGTCAAAACAGAAACACACCTTCCTGTTCAGAGAAACAAAACAAAAGCACAGAGTATGTCCCAAATGGCATTCTATACCATTTATAGTGCACTACTTTTGAGTCCTTTTGACCAGTGCCCATAGTAGTGCAGTATTTAGGGAATAGGGTGCCACTTGGGGCACAAACATTGAGCTGTTCCAGAACTTAGAGAACATACTGCTTTTCATGACAACCTTCTTATGATAATGGCTTCTCAGTGAATGTCTGGTTTATATTATCTGATCTGTTACTAGCTAACTGAGAAACAGAATAAGTCTCCGTCAGAAATGGCACCCTATGTTCTATATGGAATAGGGTGCCTCTGTCCAAAAGTAGTGCACTCTATATGGAATAGTTTCACTTCAGGTACAAAGGTAGCATACTATACAGGGAATAGGGTGCTATTTAAGATGTAGCCTAAGCCATGGGTCAAGCCTGAATGTGCTGCTATAACTCCATGTCACTCATTGTCATGTTTGGCTTGACAATGACAGCAATGGTGTTGGCAAGAGCATAAACAGATCTGGGACCAGGTCTGGCGAGGGCCAGTCACCCACCCTGGTTTCTGCTCTCTGAGGGGGAGTCTTCGTGTCTCAGGTAGAACCTGACCTCCATCCTCCTAGAACCCCACTTCTGCAGGTGCTCATACATCAGGTAGTCAAAGGGGATCACTCTCTCTGTGGAGGACAAGGAGAACAGAGTTGTAATATAGTTATAATATATACAACACTAATGAGAGGATCACTCTATGGGAGGGAGAAGGAAACAGGAGTTGTTATTAGACACATAGACTTGGGTAATTATCTATTGGTGATTGTAAAGTGATACAGTGGGTTGATTGCCCCTCAGCCCTGATTATCATTAGAGATTAACTAAGTACTTTCTATTAATAGAATAGGATAAACCACATAAGCCCCCACAGCTATACTCTGGCACTGACGCACTGTATTGGGTCGCGATGAAGAGAAATACCTGTCTTCAGTAAAGAACCCATGAAAGTCAGGCCAACCTTATTGACACTGTAGCTAGCTACTCTATTTTCCCTCACTAGGGCATGTGTTCATGCGCTCCCTGGCCTGTGCAGCTGGGTTAGGGCTGTGAAAACATTGAAATAGAATTACGATTCCATTCAAGTCAACATTCTGTAATGGGTGGACCGGAGGCCATATTGAGTGTACCCATGAGCGTACTGTCAAATTGCTGTCTGCGGTCTGAGCTTCAAAAACAAAACTGCTGTGGTCTGAGGTGCTTTTTCTGTTCCAGTAATTCTATTTCTACGTGACGACAGGCCCACAGGCTATGTATGTAAACAAGCACCAGAGCCTGGAGGGTCATAGAGACATCCTGACCCACTTTCTATCCTGCCTCACTGTCTGTCTGGGACGTACAGGCTGCCTGAGACAAGAACATCATTGTTGTATGTCAGGGGCAGACCACCACTGCTTTTGTTCAGGGAGGGGAGTGGGTCATTGGCCAAGTAAAATATCTCAATGATGGCTGGCTGTGAATGTCTGTTTCCACATTTTGTTGTGTTACAGCCTGAATTAAACATTTATTAAATTGAGATATTTTGGTTACTGGCCTACACACAATACTTTATACATTTTTTGAAATTAATACAAATGAAAAGCAGTCTTGAGTTAGTAAGCGTTCAACCCCATTTGTTATGACAAGCATAAATACTTTCAGGAGTAAAACTTTGCTTAAAAAGTCACATAATAAGTTGCATGGATTCACGCTGGGTGTTTAACATAATTTTTTAACCTCATCTCTGTACCCCACACATACAATTATCTGTAAGGTCCCTCAGTGGAGCAGTGAATTTCAAACACAGATTCAACCACAAAGACCAAGGAGGTTTTCCAATGCCTTGCAAAGTAGGGCACCTTTTGGTAGATGGGTAAAAAAAAAAGTAGACATTGAATTCCCTTTGAGCGTAGTGAAGCCATTAATTACACTTTGGATGGTGTATTAATGCACCCAGTCACTACAAAGATACAGGTGTCCTTCCTAACACAATTTCCAGAGAGGACGGAAACCACTCAGGAGGCCAATAATGACTTTAAACAGTTACAGAGTTTAATGGTTGTGATAGGAGAAAACTGAGGATGGATCAACAACATTGTAGTTTCTCCACAATCTTAGTGGAATGAAAAGAAGGAAGCTTGTACAGAATAAAAAATATTCCAAAACATGCATCCTGTTTGCAACAAGGCGCTAAAGTAATACTGCAAAACAAATTGCAAAGCAATTCACTTTTTGTCCTGAATACAAAGTGTTATATTTGGAGCAAATCCAAAACAACACATTACTGAGTAACACTCTCCATATTTTCAATCATAGTGGTAGCTGCATCATGTTATGGTTATGCTTGTAATCGTTAAGGACTGGGGAGTTTTTCAGGATAAAAAAGAAATGGAGCTAAGCACAAGCACAATTCTAGAGGAAAACCTGGTTCAGTCTGCTTTCAACCAGACACTGGGAGATGAATTCAACTTTCAGCAGGACAATAACCTTAAACACAAATCTACACTGGTGTTGCTTCCAAGAAGACAGTGAATGTTCCTGAGTGGCCGAGTTAAAGTTTTGATTTAAATCTATGTCAAGACCTGCAAATGGTTGTCTAGCAATGATCAACAACCAATTTGACAGTGCTTGAAGAATTGTGAAAAGAATAATGGCCAAATGTTGATCATTGCTATCCAGGTGTGGAAAGCTCTTAGAGACTTACCCAGAACGACTCACAGCTGTAATCACTGACAAATGTGATTCTAACATGTATTGACTCAGGGAGTTGAATACATAACTAATCAAGATATATTAGTGTTTTATTTTTCATATTTATTTTACAAATGTAAGAATGTTTATTTGACATTAGAGTATTTTGTGTAGATCGTTAACAAAAAATGACAATTAAATACATTTTATTCCCAGTTTGCAAAACAACAAAATGTCAAAAAAGTCAAGGCACTGTATATCAAAACATTCAGTTGAATAGAAGCATGCAAAACTTGGAAGAAATCACTATAAGTTCATTTGAAGAAAGTCATGAAGCAGAGACAAATTATAAAAAAATACAGTGTTTTGCTAAATATCTGTAAAGCTAATACTCTTCAACTTGTCAATTTGCTCAGTGAATTTAGAGCTTGTGACAAAGCTCAACACCAGTCAATCAGTGTAGCAATAAACCAGTCAGTTAGTTCATCTCAGAGGTTAGGGGTTGAAGATTAGGTTAGAGGTCAGAGGTTAAAGATGAAAGCATCACTTACCTTTTCCCTTCCAGACCTCAGCCAAGTGACAGCCGTTCTCTCCGGCCTCCTTACAGAACTCAACCACATTCTTACAAGTGGTCTCTGGGGTGATGGGCACCTCTGTCAGCATCTGCTGGCTGTCACTCAGGTACACTGTCAGGATCATCTGCATGAGGGAGACATAGAGAAATAGCTTGTCAAACATACTATATATGTCTTCCCTGTGGGTCAGTTGGTAGAGCATGGTGTTTGCAACGCCAGCATGGTGTGTACAACGCCAGGGTTGTGGGTTCGATTCCCACGGGGGGGCCAGTACAAAAATAAAAAAAATGCATGAAATGAAATGTATGCACTCACTACTGTAAGTCGCTCTGGATAAGAGCGTCTGCTAAATGACTAAAATGTAAATGTAAATATCTCTGACAAAGCATAGCCTGGGCTCATACTGTATATGCCTTAGCAAACTCTTATATCGTAGTCATGAAGAGTTGGCTACAGCAGATACATACCTGGGATCAAGCTACTGACTGGGATCAGACTACTGGTAATATCTATACAACGTACATATGCCAGGAATTTGAATGCATGGAACCCAGGGAGGAAAGCTCTTGAATTACAGGAAATGTCCCCTTAGCTCCGGTTGCCCTCTAACCTAAATGCATTTCCATCAAATGCTTTGCCTTAAAGACAGAGGCATTCAGGAGGGAGAGAGAGAGACTATTGAAGACTGAGCTGAGCTATGAACATTAGAGGAGAGATATTACAAGCGCAAAGATATTACAGGCAGACTGCCAAACCAACATGCTTAAAGTAAGAGTGATTTGGTGGCATCATGACAAATTTTCTTCCGTTAGTGCCTACAACCTATTGGTAAATAAAAACAAGATCGATTATTGAAATTCCGAGCACAAAAAAAAAGAGGCAACATGAAGGGTGTGTGTGTGTGTGTGTGTGGTGTGCGTGCGTGCGTGCCTGTAATACAGTATTTGCTGTCAATAAAGAGTACTGAGAAACCACATTTATAAATAGGATTTCCTGGTAAAATGAGAGGTGACGTCCTCATTTCCAGATTGACAATCTGTAGTAAATGGAAATGGGGGATAATCTGCTAAATTTAGGATTAATCTGCAAATTTGGGTTGTGGAATCCAAATATGTTCCTCTCTAAATGTCATGGCATACCCCCCTTCCTGCTGCAGCGGATACTTCCACTATAGGATTGGCATAGACAGAGGTGCTTGACACTGGTCCCTTGGCCTGTATAAACCATCTGTATAAACCCTCTGCCTCCACTCTGTAGTGGCTCAGCCCAGCCCCATAAACATGTCTAAACCACAGACACACCGACTGAGACAAGCCCTGCAACGGGGCCGCACGTCCAGTCCAAGATGTAAGGTAATCTCTCACTGCCAGAGCACATGCACAGACACGGACAGATAGATTGAGGAGGAATTCTGTAAGGCGCAGATTACAACATAGAGAGCACTATAATAATGAGATTATGGAGGTTATAAACATGTGTATGTCTGTGTCCACGGGGTGACAAGTGAAAACATACACCAGGAGAGAGAGAGAGAGAGAGAGAGAGAGAGAGAGAGAGAGAGAGAGAGAGAGAGAGAGAGAGAGAGAGAGAGAGAGAGAGAGAGAGAGAGAGAGAGAGAGCAAAAACAAATCCAGGAAGGGAAGGTTATTGTAGGGGAAAAAGGATCATCTATGTTTTTCTCCTTATGGATTGGCCTGTAGTAGTGTCGACTATACAGGGGGAAAAAACACACAGGCCGCTCCGAACCATTCTATCAAACATGAACCAACCAATAAGGTTCAGAAAACCCAAACCAGTCCTGAACTCATCATCGGTGCTAAATATTCTCTTGACACACAGGAACGTGTTTGCCAACACGCATGCATCTGTGATCTACTCTGTCCTGCATCTCTTAATCTGCCCAGAGATGCTGTTATCTCTCAATGAAAGGTCAGAAACCAGACAGAAAAAAAGCTAAAAGAGGGGCTAAACCTACCTCTGCCTAATAGTATTAAACACTCAGTCACACTGAGCAGCCTACTACACGTTAGTTCTGCATCGGGGAGCCAGCCAGCTACACACAGTAACATGTTTACATTCATAATAAACTTTCACACAGTCAAGTAACATTGTATGTCTACAAAAAGAAACCACACATACACCTAACACCTAGAATCTAATCCCCTTGAAAATTCTGTGCAAAAAGATACAATACACATTCATATGCATCAGCAACATCCTGTACTCAACCACATACATACTGTGCCTTTCCTGTCTCCTGTCTCCTCACTCGAACTACACTCATTCACTAACAAAAACATCAACAGCCCACCAACCTCTTAAACTTGCACAAACACTTAACATACAAGCACACTTTCCAGCTTCCCAAAATGACTCCTAGCCAGCTGTGAATGCCTTTTGCTATTTTAAGCAGCAGCACATGGGTACCGTCTTGAGTCAGACCCAAAGCTGGACAGGACAGAACAGCGGCAGCGCCTACATCCCAGTCAGCTCCAGTCAGTGCAGTGCTACAGCTATAACCCTCTGTCTGTCTGTCTGTCTGTCTGTCTGTCTGTCTGTTTGTTCACCTTAGCCGCCCAGCATGGCGTCTTCTTGCCCTGGTTTCTCTGCTGCTGTGGCTGCGGCCTGGGACGGACCCTCTGGTGGAGCCAGGCCTTGTCCTTGGTTACACTAACCAGACTGTGCAGCACCATGCTGAAGAACCTCTTCATAGAGCCGGAGGGAGAAGACTCACACAGGCAGACAGATGGACAGGAGGGCAGGCAGGGCTGAGAGAGACTCACTGCGTGTCTGTCTGTGTGCGTGTGTCTCCAAGTGTGTGCGTGTGGGTGACACCAGGCACAAGAAGGGTAGGGGTGGGGGTGTCAGTGACTGAACGTGAGGAGCGTAGTCAAGATGGGGGTGGTGATAAATGCAGCCAGAGCCAGGGCCAGGCAAGGGGTAGGGCTAATATAACGAGGCCGGCCCCCTTCAGAATGAGATTCCCTAGGAACAGGAACAGCCGTGGGGCTGAGAGAGATAAGAGGCGCCTGGTGACACTAACCAGACCAGGCTGTCACTGTCACAGGGCATCAATAGGAGGAACAGGACACTCAGAGACCACAGACACATAATCATCCAGCTAAACAACACACAGAGGCATCCAGGCTGTATCACAACCGGCCGTGATTGGGAGTCCCATAAGGCGGAGCACAATTGGCCCAGCGTCGTCCAGGTTTGGCCGGTGTAGGCCGTCATTGTAAATAAGAATTTGTCCTTAATTGACATGCCTAGTTAAATAAATGTTAAATAAAGGTTATGTAAAATAAAATAAAATGAAACACACACACAGAAGCACACACATTCTGACTGTTCAAACGTTCAAATGTTCCAGCAGCTACATAACTTTTTATTTTACATTTTTTTATTAAACCTTTATTTAACTAGGCAAGTCAGTTAAGAACAAATTCTTAATTACAATGACAGCCTACCCTTAAACTTAAACCTGCTGAGAGGACAAACAACAATAATTCCATTTGTTAGAGAACAAATGATCCCATCCCATCTCATATTTTCTTCCTCTATTCTCATTCACTTGATTTTTGGTCTGAAGAAGGGCAGAATGGATCTCCTGACTGATTTCCATGAAGCCCAAATCTAATGGTTGTGCCAGCAGCATCCCGGGCCTTGTCGATAATAAATCTGAGGACACAAAGCAGGCGTTGTCGCAGTGGGCCTGGAGCTGGGCTGACTGATGAACCACTGCCTGGAAACAAATCCCTGTGATGCACAGTTTACCCTGTTACTCAGACCTCATCTACCAGGCAAAGAGAGAGTGTGTGTGTGTGTGTGTGTGTGTGTGTGTGTGTGTGTGTGTGTGTGTGTGTGTGTGTGTGTGTGTGTGTGTGTGTGTGTGTGTGTGTAAAACCCTTCTAATATCCACTTCTGACTCAGAGTCAGTCCTATGGGGCAAGATGTTTATAAACAAAGTGTCTTAAGCTCCTTAAAAGGAATATCCCCGAGGCATCAAATTAACCAGATGAAAAGTATAACAAATCATTAGAGAGATTTAGATACAGTATCTCCTTATCAGTGGATGGATTTGCAACATGTCTGTTGGGTGGAAGACATAGTGTGTGTGCACTACTTTTAACCAGGTCCCAGGACAGACAACAGAGATAAGAACCCAAAATGCAGACAGACAGTGTGAGGTTTCAGAGTCAGGCACATTGGGACTGACCCGGACCAACCAACCGACACCTGATTTAGTGTCCTGGCTGGCTCCCCTGTGCAGCACAGAACGGAACAGTCAATAAAGTCTCCATAGCAACCACTGTGTCTGTGGAAACACGCTTGCCTGGCACCCCTAGAAAGGATCCCAGACAGACAGTCCTGTTCTTCCTGAGATTGTGGAAGTTAAACACAGGACATGACTGTAAACAACACTCTCCATCTTCAGTCTATTCAATGGAGCTGACAGCCTCCCATTCACACAGCTGACATACATGCCTAGTGGGTTAGCACATTGACGCGGGACTGGGGGGAGTGTTTATCATTAGGTCAAGAGGTTGAATGGGAGGTTCCGTTTTTATAAGGTGAGGATCTGAACCTAGTTTGTTTTGGTTCGGATGTATAGCTTTCTCTGTGATAGAACCCTGCCTTGGAGCAGCTGACATAGACTAGCACTGTCTGCTCCATGTTCTGC
Source organism: Salmo salar (assembly GCF_965601325.2). Lineage (NCBI taxonomy): Eukaryota > Metazoa > Chordata > Actinopteri > Salmoniformes > Salmonidae > Salmo > Salmo salar. The sequence continues at coordinate 37,855,685 of NC_138291.1, forward strand.
TACAAACAGAAATGTACTTTATCCTCTAGTTAGCGAGATCACGGTTGGGTTGAATTCCATTTCAATTCAGTCAGTTCAGGAAGTAAACAGAATTTCCAAATCCAATTTTCCTCTGTGATTTCCCCCCCAATTGGAATTGTAATTTCACTTTACTTCCTTAATGGACTGAATTGAAATGGTATTGACCCCAAACCTGAGAGAGAAGCATCAATACAAATGGCACATGGCAGGGCAGGAGTCATAACAACAACAGCTCCCTGCAGCTCGACTACACACTGATGTCATGCGTCACTTACACTAATGAGAGCTGAGGAGGAGATTTTTAGACTCTGCCCTGATATGATCGAGGAAGAGAAGGAGGGGGACACTCACTATAACAACAACAGTAAGTCAGTAAATTAAACAGGCTAAGTCTGTAAGCCTACAACTGGCTACTGGTCAAGTTATGAGATGAGATGAAATGAAACGAGATGAGATGAGATGAGAGCATATAAAATGGCTCATGATCAAAATCAGCCAGTTAACAACTAGAGGGCTCTGAACTTCATCTTTAGCTTTTACAAGCATTTTGACACTTCCATTGTAGTAGGTTATATGCTATTGGTTGTGATGTTTATAATACTCAAACTCCCAATGATAATTCATGTACAACCCAGTCTATTTCCCATGGAGGTTCAGCAGCTCAAAATAAGACTTATAATACTCAGTCCACTAGCAGCTTGTCTTTCCTGACTATTCCACCCAAATTGTAAATTCCGCTGTCTGTTTAAAAGCTATGAGAGGGGTTGTAAATCTGGGTGGAAATATAGGGAATAGGGAGGGAGTACAGTTGAAGTCGGAAGTTTACATACACCTTAGCCAAATACATTTAAACTCAGTAGTTCACAATTCCTGACATTTAATCCGAGTAAACATTCCCTGTCTTAGGTCAGTTTGGATCACCACTTTATTTTAAGAACGTGAAATGTCAGAATAATAGTAGAGAGAATGATTTATTTCAGATTTATTTCTTTCATCACATTCCCAGCGGTTCAGAAGTTTACATACACTCAATTAGTATTTGGTAGCATTGCCTTTAAATTGTTTAACTTGGGTCAAACGTTTCGGGTAGCCTTCCACAAGCTTCCCACAATGAGTTGGTTGAATTTTGGCCCATTCCTCCTGACAGAGCTGGTGTAACTGAGTCAGGTTTATAGGCCTCCTTGCTCGCACATACTTTTTCAGTTCTGCCCACAAATTTTCTATAGGATTGAGGTCAGGGCTTTGTGATGGCCACTCCAATACCTTGACTTTGTTGTCCTTAAGCCATTTTGACACAACTTTGGAAGTATGCTTGGGGTCATTGTCCATTTGGAAGACACATTTGCGACCAAGATCTAACTTCATGACTGATGTCTTGAGATGTTGCTTCAATATATCCACATCATTTTCTTTCCTCATGATGCCATCTATTTTGTGAAGTGCACCAGTGCCTCCTGCAGCAAAGCACCCCCACAACATGTTGCTGGCACCCCCGTGCTTCACGGTTGGGATGGTGTTCTTCAGCTTGCAAGCCGCCCCCTTTTTCCTCCAAACATAATGATGGTCCTTCTGGCCAAACAGTTCTATTTTTGTTTCATCAGACCAGAGGACATTTCTCCAAAAAGTATGATCTTTGTCCCCATGTGCAGTTGCAAACCATAGTCTGGCTTATATATATAGATATAGGACTCGTTTTACTGTGGATATAGATAATTTTGTACCTGTTTCCTCCAGCCTCTTCACAAGGTCCTTTGCTGTTGTTCTGGGATTGATTTGCACTTGTCACACCAAAGTACGTTCATCTCTAGGAGACAGAACTCATCTCCTTCCTGAGTGGTATGACGGCTGCGTGGTCCCATGGTGTTTATACTTGCGTACTATTGTTTGTACAGATGAACGTGGCACCTTCAGGCATTTGGAAATTGCTCCCAAGGATGAACCAGGTCTTGGCTGATTTCTTTTGATTTTCCCATGATGTCAAGCAAAGAGGCACTGAGTTTGAAGGTAGGCCTTGAAATACATCCACAGGTACACCTCCAATTGACTCAAATTATGTCAATTAGCATATCAGAAGCTTCTAAAGCCATGACATCATTTTCGGGAATTTTCCAAGCTGTTTAAAGGCACAGTCAACTGAGTGTATGCAAACTTCTGACCCACTGGAATTGTGGTACAGTGAATTATAAGTGAAATAATCTGTCTGTAAACAATTGTTGGAAAAATTACTTTTCATGCACAAAGTAGATGTCCTAACCGACTTGTCAAAACTATAGTTTGTTAACAAGAAATGTGTGGAGTGGTTGAAAAACGAGTTTTAATGACTCCAACCTAAGTGTATGTAAACTTCCGATTTCAACTGTAAGTGTAAGGGGAGAGATAGGAGGACTACCTTAGCAGTTGGACTATAGGGGCGAAGAGAAGGGTTTGAGGGAGAGATGGGAGGACTGACGTAATACAGTTGGGCTATAGGGGCGAGCGAGAGAGGCTTGTGCAGAGCTGAAAGCTCATCTGGTGTGGGAAATTACCCAGAAATTCAGCCATCTCACCCAACCTCTGTGACGCACAGCGAGGCCGTCCCAGACCATCACAATCCACAGGCTAATCCCTTCCGTCATTCAAACAGCAACTGACTGACTCTCTCTCTCTCCAGCCTGGTCTCCTCTCCACGCAGCCGCAGGAGGGTAAATTGATAAAGCACACTCTTTAACCTCCATGTCAACTTGTTTTGACATCGCATTGTTGTTTTTAGCTATATAGATTATGTATTTTGGAAGTTATCAGTGTATTTTGATTACTTTCAGACAATGCGATTAATTGCACTATTTTTTTGTTGTTGCAAAAGTAGCTATGCAATTCTTTACTTTCAACCCACTTCCCTGCCTCGCTAATTATAGAAGTAACAAATTGCTCAAAGAGCAAAAGCCAGTTAGCAGGCATGAGGAGAGCCATGTTGGAACCGTGTGTGTGTTCTTACTTACACTGACATCAGCTACTGGTGGACTGACACTGACAGGGAGGTTACAGGTCATGGTGAATGTGCGTCACTGTGTGGGTGATCACCAGAATTGTCTGTCTGTCACTGTTGTGTGGGGATCTTACATAGGCTACCCTAAAAGTCTGCCTTACTCCCCTTAATGTTCAGTCTCTCGCTCCCTCTCTGTGTAGTTGTATAGGCAGGCAGAGAGTTGAGCAAATGCATAGATCAGTGGTCTATCAAGTGATGTTTAATCATAGTAAAAAACTGATATTGCAGTGATTTGTCTCATTCACCACCTCTCTCTCTCTCTCTCACACACACACACACACACACAAGGTGGATAACAGGACAAAAAGGACAAAAAAACGTACATTGTAATTGATGGGAGTACTGTAGCTCATCCACCACTCAAATTTGCATACTCACAATCCATATGTAGCCTAAAGTTAATTATATATTTTTTTATTAGAGCTCATTTGTTCCAAGCTATTCATTCTACGGGCATTTATTAATTAAATCCACAATCTATTTCCAAGACCTCTCAAAGTAAAAAAAATATATATTCTCTTCTATTCCTATCTGATTACTTTTACTTACCGGCATCATGACTGCAGTGAAACAATAAATATGTTTATTCCAGCCAATCTCTTGGAGTAACACACTCCTCTGTCTGCCTTCTTTGCCTTCCCTAGTCTATGTTGCCTGACAGGCTGGTCCGAATAACCGGTCGGTAGAATCTGTGTCCCGCTCCAGAATCAGATGTAATGGTCCTAAAGCAACGATGCTTGATCCCACAGAGACACAGACACTGAAGGCGAAGTGTGTCGCTGCACGCAATAGTCACAGAACATCACACAGCCTAGTTGGGTGGCATGTTGTTTCAGGGAATTTGCTGCTAAACGTTACGCTGTAATGACAGTGATTGAACGAATGCACGCCACAAATAATTCGCCGATTGCCTTTACACGGTTCGACTGCCCGCCCGCGTGTTCTAATATGTAGGATAATCCAAGGACAGGACACCGACTGGGACAGACCAAATCCGCCCCAAAAATGTTTTAACAAAGATTATTGCTCTGATCTTGGTTATCCGTGAGATAGAAGCCAATTATTTGTTTTTATCCAAACTCTCTAACGTAGACTTCATATCAAGGAAAAAAACGGACATGTCAAACCACAACGTTAGTTTGACTTCCATGCCCAGACTGGTCTCATAGACTAGACATAACATAGTAAATGCAAATCCGAGACACTGACATTAGTATACGTTACGCTTAGTATGGTTATATAACATGGAAGGTTACTTAACGCAAAAACGAAAGGATGGTGGTTCGATGGAGTATAACATTAACATCTAGCTTGTTTGAATCTCATCATGGACAATTTCAGCATTTGAGCTAATTAGCAACTTTGCAACTGCTTACTACTTTTTAGCTACTTTGCAACTACTTGGGAAGTTGACTAAACCTTTCTCTAACCCTAGGCCTTTTAGAGTTAGCCACCTAGCTAACGTTAGCCACAACAAATTTGAATTCGTAACATACCATACGTTTTGCAAATTTGCGACATATTATACAAATTGCAATTCGTAACATATAATACAAAAGGATTGATGGACATCCACAAACTAAATTGTGAGTCTTGGATTTATATACAGAATAATACAAAATACTCGAAGACCACAGCATGTCAAGTCTGGATAGCCACATCATGATGGTCGGTCAGCCGGCCAGTGCAAAACCTATGTAGGCCTAGTTATTAGCAGCCAGTGCTCTAGTCCTCGTTGATGTGACAAAGAAAATCTAAATAGAACAGAACTAACTGTTTTAAATGCACAAGATAATGCAACCCAGTCTCCATCAGCAGGGGACAAATGTCAGTGACAGGCATGCTTCACACAGAGAGGAGAGGAATGATAACATTGTACTATTTTGAGGTTGAGGCAAAAAAAATATACTGATTAACATCATAAAATAGGCTAACAGAGTATTTGTCCTTTAGTTCAGTTGTTTTAACTCTAAACCAAGTTTATCTGCATGAGAGCAGTTTCAAAACAAGGATGATGCCGCTTTAAATGGAACTTCAGTGTCATCTTGTGTCCATACTGTGAAATTAGTTGCTTGCAAGGATGTATCTAAATAAAGCAGCCTAAACAAATAGTTAGCCCTTTATCTATAGTTAGTTGCAGGGAATGGGAAACAATTTATTGGATTCAATAAACTGTCATTGTTAAGTAACATAGTAGATGCAGTGAACAGTTGGGAGCTGTGAGTTGATGGTTCGGATTACGGGATGCCAAGGTCATATTTTTCGATATTCTGGTCCAGTTAAAGGGTTGTTCAGATTCACTTAGATCTGTGGACCATACTTTTGTTGTGGACCATGCTTTTGTTGTTGTTTATATATTATAGAGATCAGTCCTTTTGGAAGCCCAGATACTTTAGTTATAAATCCCATCATTGGATGGTTTGGTAGTTGGGTTTCCCAAGGGACTCCATAGGCCAGCATAGCTGACCTAAGTTTTAAATATAGAAAAAAGGAGTTGCCTGGTAATGTGCATGTGTCTTTCAAATCTTGGAATGTTCTTACACCATTACTGTCCATGATATCAGAAAGGGTACGGATTTCACATTTGTACAATTGGGAGGATGCAAATGGCCGCCCTCCAGATCGCAAGGCATTATTGTGAAATAATAGAGTATGGGCATGCTATTATGATTTCCAAATACATTGTTTTTCAATTTTACGCCAAAATATAAATTGTGTGAGCAGTAATAGGACGAAAGCGTAGTTATTATTGTTTAAGGGACAACTCAGTGAAGACCACCTCTTCCAGGGCAATTGGAGACACTGTATATCTCTGTTCTCAGCCAGGGGGTGGAAGAATCATGTCTAAACCAATTTAGGATGGGGCGAAATGCTAGTGCCTGAAAATACAGTTTAAAGTTTGATACAAATAGTCCTCCTACATATTTCCCTCTTTGTAAGTTTGTTAATTTTATCAGGGATCGCTTACCTTGGCATATACATTTTTAAGCCGCAGCAGGCATTTTATCCCAATAGCCAAAAGGGAAAGACATGGGAAGCATTAAACTACATTGCCGTGGCAATATATTCATTTTGACAATAGATATTCTGCCGGTTAAAGAAACTGGGATATTAGTCCATCTACTGAGGTCGGATTGAACTGATGTGACCGTTCTGTTAAAGTTTCTGCCAATTGATTTATCTAAGGAAGGAAATACACTATACAGTGCCTTTGGAAAGTATTCAGACCCCTTGACCTTTTCCACATTTTGTTACGTTACAGCCTTATTCTAAAATGGATTAAATAAAACAAAATCCTCATCCATCTACACACCATACCCCAGAATGGCAAAGCAAAAACAGGTTTATAGAAATGTTTGCTAATTTATACAAATTTTAAAACAGAAATGCCTTATTTACATAATTGTTCCGACCCTTCACTATGAGACTCAAAATTGAGCTCAGGTGCATCCTGTTTCCATTGATCATCCTTGAGATGTTTTTACAACTTGATTGGAGTCCACCTGTGGTAAATTCAATTGATTGGACATGATTTGGAAAGGCACACACCTGTCTATTTAATAAGGTCCCACAGTTGATAACGCATGTTAGAGCAAAAACCAAGCCATGAGGTCGAAGGAATTGTCCGTAGAGCTCTGAGACAGGATTGTGTCGAGGCACAGATCTGGGAAGGGTACTAAAACATTTTTGCAGCATTGAAGGTCCCCAAGAACACAGTGGCCTCCATCATTCTAAAATGGAAGAAGTTGGGAACCACCAATACTCTTCCTAGAGCTGGCCGCCCGGCCAAACTGAGCAATCGGGGGAGAAGGGCCTTGGTCTGGGAGGTGACCAAGAACGCGATGGTCACTCTGACAGAGTTCCTCTGTGGAGATGGGAGAACCTTCCAGAAGGACGACCATCTCTGCAGCACTCCACCAATCAGGCCTTTATGGTACAGTGGCCAGACGGAAGCCACTCCCCAGTAAAAGGCACATGACAGCCCGCTTGGAGTTTGCCAAACGGCACCTAAAAACTCTCAGACCATGAGAAACAAGATTCTCTGGTCTAATGAAACCAAGATTGAACTCTTTGGCCTAAATGCCAAGCGTCACATCTGGAGGAAACCTGGCACCATCCCTATGGAGAAGCACGGTGGTGGCAACATTATGCTGCGGGGATGTTTTTCAGGAGGCAGAGACTGGGAGACTAGTCAGGATCGAAGGAAAGATGAATGGAGCAAAGTACAGAGAGATCCTTGATGAAAACCTGCTCCAGACCGCTCAGGGCCTCAAACTGGGGCGAAGGTTCACCTTCCAACAGGACAACGACCCTAAGCACACAGCCAAGACAATGCAGAAACGGCTTTGGGACACGTCTCTGAATGTCCTTGAGGGGCCCAGCCAGAGCCCGGACTTGAACCCGATCTAACATCTCTGGAGAGACCTGCAAATAGCTGTGCAGCAACGCTCCCCATCCAACCTAACAGAGCTTGAGAGGACCTGCAGAGAAGAATGGGAGAAACTCCCCAAATACAGGTGTGCCAAGCTTGTAGCGTCATACCCAAGAAGACTCAAGGCTGTAATCGCTGCCAAAGGTGCTTCAACAAAGTACTTAGTAAAGGGTATGAATACTTATGTAAATATGATATTTCCGTTTTTTATTTATAAATAAATTAAAACATTTTTCAAAAATCCGGGTTTTACTTTGTCATTATGGGGTATTGTATGTAGATTGATGAGGGGGAAAAAAATATTTAATACATTTTAGAATAAGGCTTCAACATAACAAAATGTGGAAATAATCACGGGGTCTGAATAGTTTCTGAACGCACTGTATATACAAAAGTATGTGGACACCCCTTCAAATTAGTGGATTCGGCTATTTCAGCCAACCCGGTTGTTGACAGGTGTATAAAATCGAGCACACAATCGAGCCATGGAATCTCCATAAACAAACATTGGCTCTAGAATGGCCTTACTGAAGAGCTAAATGACTTTCAATGTGACACCGTAATAGGATGTCACCTTTCCAACAAGTCAGTTCATCACATTTCTGCCCTGCTCGAGCTGCCCCAGTCAACTGTAAGTGCTGTTATTGTGAAGTGGAAATGCCTAGGAGCAACACCGGCAACAACGGCTCAGCCGCGAAGTAGTAGGCCACACAAGCTCACAGAACGGGACCGTCGGGTGCTGAAGCGCGTAAAAATCGTCTGTCACTACCGAGTTCTAAACTGCCTCTGGAAGCAACGTCAGTACAAGAACTGTTTGTTGGGAGCTTCGTGAAATGGGTTTCCATGGCCGAGCAGCCGCACACAAGACTAAGATCACCATGCGCAATGCCAAGCGTCGGTTGGAATGGTGTAAAGTTCGCCGCCATTGGACGCTGGAGCCATGGAAACACATTCGCTGGAGTGATGAATCACGCTACACCATCTGGCAGTCTGACAGACAAATCTGGGTTTGGCAGATGCCAGGAGAATGCTACCTGCCCGAATGCATAGTGCCAACTGTAAAGTTTGGTGGAGGAATAATGGTCTGGGGCTGTTTGTCATGGTTTGGACTAGGCCCCTTAGTTCCAGTGAAGGGAAATCTAAACGCTACAGCATACAATGACATTCTAGACAATTCTGTGGTTCCAACTTTGTGGCAACAGTTTGGGGAAGGCCCTTTCCTTTTTCAGCATGACAATGCCCCTGTGCACAAAGCGAGGTCCATACAGTAATGTGCCCGACCTCACTAATGCTCTTGTGGCTGAATGGAAGCAAGTCCCCACAGCAATGTTCTAGTGGAAAGCCTTCCCAGAGGAGTGGAGGCTGATATAGCAGCAAAGCGGGTCCAACTCCATATTAATGTCCATGATTTTGGAATGAGATGTTCGACGAGCAGGTGTTCACATACTTTTGGTCATGTAGTGTATATCTACTCCCAAATATTTCAAATGGGAAACGATTGGAATTCCATAAATAGAGACGGAGTCCAACATCGTGGTCTTGAGAGGAACTAGGGCTGATTTGATTAAATACATTCTATAACTTGAGATGAAGCTGAATTTACCTATGATCTTCAATGCATTTTGGAGCAATTGAGATACATTGTCAAGATATAGTAAAATATCATCCATGGATTCATAGTTGATTCAAAAATATCAAATAGACCTCAGGAGAAAAACAGTCCCATCCAGGTGATTTGCCTTTATTTATGCTCTCCAATGCCCTTTTGAGATCATTAAGAGAGATTTGGGCTCCCAGCAACACGGCTTCTTCTGTTAAGAGAAGAAGAGATCTTCATTATTTTAGAAAGGTCTTAGTCTGTCTTGGTGAGGAATTACAATCAAAGGTGTACAGTTCTTTATCCTCTACTGGATCAGTGTCCTTAAACCGGGACAGTTGTAGCTCAGTATGTGATGATGTGACTAGAACTTTCCGGGACATAGACATGTCTTATATGGGCAGAAAGCTTAAATTATTGTTAATCTAACTGCAGTGTCCAATTTTACAGTAGCTATTACAGCAAACAAATACCATGCTATTGTTTGAGGATAGTGCACAACCACAAAACACTTATCACGGCAACTGGTTTGATACATTCACCTCTGAAGGTAAATAATGTACTTACATTCAGTAATCTTGCTCTGATTTGTCATCTTGAGGGTCCCAGAGATAAAATGTATTGTAGTTGTGTTTGATAAAATCAATTTTTATACTCAAATGTAGGAACTGGGTTCTACAGTTTGATCCCACTGCTGTCTCTGGCTCCACCCCCACCCCGCCCGGCCATCTAGATGTGTGAAGGAAGCTAATGATCCATCATGTATGACATTCCTGGGAGTGTGTAACCTTTAATGTTTTAATGCCTTAGCATTTTTGTATGTTCTTTATACTTATGTACTTGAAAATGTATAAATTGACCAAGTCGGCACATCTGGGCAAACTCCTGGCAGACTTGATACAAAATATTGTGTAGTGATGTAATTCTTCAATGAATCAGACTGCAACTTCGCACACACGCTGCTGCCATCTTGTGGACAACATATGTATTACACCTAGAATCCTACATCACTGTCTGGCCATTCTCTTGCATTTCAAAGATGCAAAACAAATTGAAAACGCATGTTTTTTGGTTTGTATTATCTTTTACCAGATCTAATGTGTTATATTCGCAAACATTAATTTCACAATTCCACAAACTTCAAAATGTTTCATTTGCCATAGTATCAAGAATATGCATATCCTTGCTTCAGGTCTTGAGCCACAGGCAGTTCAATTTGGGTATGTCATTTTAGGCAGAAATTGAAAAAAAGTGTTCGATCCTTAACCTGTTGGGACTAGGGGGCAGTATTTTCACGGCCGGATAAAAAAAACGTACCCGATTTAAACTGGTTACTATTCTTGCCCAGAAACGAGAATATGCATATAATTAGTAGATTTGGATAGAAAACACTCTAAAGTTTTTAAAACTGTTTGAATGGTGTCTGTGAGTTTAACAGAACTCATATGGCAGGCCAAAACCTGAGAAGATTCCATACAGGAAGTGCCCTGTCTGACAATTTGTTGTCCTTCTGTTGCATCTCTATCAAAAATACAGCATCTGTGCTGTGTAACGTGACACTTTCTAAGGCTTCCATTGGCTCTCTAAAGCCGCCAGAAAGTGGAATGGGGTGTCTGCTGTCTCTGGGCAAAGCATAGGAGCAGAGTTTGTAAGTGGTCAGCCTGGGGACAGTGAGACTGAGATGCGTGTTCACGAGACTTCTCAATTTTTTTCTTTCAGTCTTTGAATGAATACAACGTTGCCCGGTTGGAATATTATCGCTATTTTACGAGAAAAATAGCATAAAAATTGATTTTAAACAGCGTTTGACATGCTTCTAAGTACGGTAATGGAATATTTCGATTTTTTTTGTCACGAAATGCGCTCGTGCGTCACCCTTCGGATTGTGACCTGAACGCACGAACAAAACAGAGGTATTTGGATATAACTATGGATTATTTTGAACCAAAACATCATTTGTTGTTGAAGTAGAAGTCCTTGGGAGTGCATTCTGACAAAGAACAGCAAAGGTAATCCAATTTTTCTAATAGTAATTCTGAGTTTAGTGAGCCCCAAACTTGGTGGGTGTCAAATTAGCTAGCCTGTGCTGGCCGAGCTATGTACTCAGAATATTGCAAAATGTGCTTTCGCCGAAAAGCTATTTTAAAATCTGACCTAGCGTTTGCATAAAGGAGTTCTGTATCTATAATTCTTAAAATAATTGTTATGTATTTTGTCAACGTTTATCATGAGTAATTTAGTAAATTCACCGGAAGTTTTCGGTGGGTATACTAGTTCTGAACATCACATGCTAATGTAAAAAGCTGTTTTTTGATATAAATATGAACTTGATTGAACAAAACATGCATGTATTGTATAACATAATGTCCTAGGAGTGTCATCTGATGAAGATCATCAAAGGTTAGTGCTGCATTTAGCTGTGGTTTTGGTTTTTGTGACATATATGCTTGCTTTGAAAATGGCTGTGTGATTATTTGTGTCTATGTACTCTCCTAACATAATCTAATGTTTTGCTTTCGCTGTAAAGCCTTTTTGAAATCGGACAATGTGGTTAGATTAACGAGAGTCTTATCTTTAAAATGGTGTAAAATAGTTGATTGTTTGAGAAAATTTAATTGTGGTATTTTAGTTGGTTTTGTATTTCGCGCCGTGCGATGCCATTGGCTGTTGGCTAGGGATTCTGCAGGCGGAACGAGGTTCTGCTAGCGGAACATCTGTCCTCAACAGGTTAATGAAGAATGCTTTTCCAACAGTCTTGAAGGAGTTCCCATATATGCTGAGCAGTTGTTGGCTGCTTTTCCTTCAATCAGCGGGTCAAGTCATCCAAAACCATCTCAATTGGGTTGAGGTCGGGTGATTGTGGAGGCCAGGTCATCTGATGCAGCACTCCATCACTCTCCTTCTTGGTCAAATAGCCTTTACACAGCCTGGATGTGTGTCGGGTCATTGTCCTGTTGAAAAACAAATGATAGTCCCGCTATGCGCAAACCAGATGGGATGGTGTATCGCTGCAGAATGCTGTGGTAGCCATGCTGGTTAAGTGTGCCTTGAATTCTAAATAAATCACTGACAGTGTCACCAACAAAGCACCCCTACACCATCACACGTCCTCCTCCATGCTTCATGGTGGGAACCACACATGCGGAGATCATCCGTTCACCTACTCTGTGTCTCACAAAGACACGGTAGTTGGAAGCAAAAATCTAAAATATGGATTCATCAGACCAAAGGACAGATTTCCACCGGTCGATTGTCCATTGCTCGTGTTTCTTGGCCCAAGCAAGTCTCTTCTTCTTATTGGTGTCCTTTAGAGGTGGTTTCTTTGCAGCAATTCGACCATGAAGGCCTGATCCACGCAGTCTCCTCTGAACAGTCGATGTTGAAATGTGTCTGTTACTTGAACTCTGTGAAGCATTTATTTGGAGCTGAATTTCTGAGGCTGGTAACTCTAATGAACTTATCCCTCATTAGAGCCAGTTTCATCATAGCACTTGATGGTTTTTGCAACTGCACGTGACATTTTCTAGATTGACTGACCTTCATGTCTTAAAGTAATGATGTACTGTCGTTTCTCTTTGCTTATTGGAGCTCTTGCCATAATATGGATTTGGTCTTTAACCAAATAGGGCTATCTTCTGTATACCACCCCCACCTTGCCACAACACAACTGATTGGCTCAAAGAAAATTAAGGAAAGAAATTCAACAAATGAACTTTAGACAAGGCACACCTGTTAATTGAAATGCATTCCAGTTGACTACCTCATGAAGCTGGTTGAGAGAATGCCAAGAGTGTGCAAAGCTGTCATCAATGCAAAGGGTGGCTATTTGAAGAATCTCAAATATAAAATATATGTTGATTTGTTTAACACTTCTTTGGTTACTACATGACTCCATATGTGTTATTTCATGGTTTTGACATCTTCACTAGTATTCTACAATGCTGAAAATAGTACAAATAAAGAAAAACCCTTGAATGAGTAATTCCAGGGTTTGAGTAGGTGTGTCCAAACTTTTGACTGGTACTGTATGAATCTCAAAATAATAGACATTTATTAAGTGTGAAGCAGAAAGTGAATATCCAACAGAAATTAGTAATAAATATTTACAGTAACATTGTTAGGGCAGACTAAAATGAAAACAATGCCTTCCAATAACGAGAAAGTTATGTTTGTTTTGATTGTTTTTAAACTTTACAAAAGGGGTAAAAGCAGAACATTGTTTGAGAGTGATCCATGTGTATTAGCAGTAGTGATTGAGAAGGTCGTCCTATTGGGAAGAAGGGAGAGTCCTAGTTGAGGGAAACAGATATGGAGACTAATGAAAGTAACAAAGTGAATGGTAATATTAGTGGCTTTCAGATAGCACTCTAATAATGCAATGTCTTAGTAATTTGACGTAAATGTTTCAATACAAGGTCATGACAAACAGAGGGATTGAGCATTGGGACTGATATTAAATTAAAGGCCGCACCTGTTGTTTGAGTTAGAGATAAGCATCCTGTGGACAAATAGATAGCCGCCAGTACTTACTGAACTCAAACAGGCTGTAGTGGGACAGAGGTATAAATAATTTAATAAAATACGTTTTTGACCATTTCCAATTATTATTACTCAATTCTATCGTTTGGGTAGCACCAGTGATTTAAGTAAGAAGGTAATGTCATCTAAAACAGTAATCTGTTTCCATTACGTAGAACTGTGTCCAGAATTCAAGTAAATGGTTATAGTTCCGAATATTGAGCTGATAAGCCAGCACCAACTTTTTGAAGGTCCTATCAGATTTGTTAAATAACAGGTTTCATATTTTGACAAGTTGATGTCAATGCAACAGGTCAAAATGATAAGATAAGAAGAGAAGGACTCTAGGGTTGTTTACTTTAGAAGGTGCCTATTCCGCTTAAATGGACACTGTATCATCTGATTTGTCTGAAGTATAATTCTGGATATGCATGGTTTCCTGCCCAAGATGCAGTAAACTCAATTAAGATTAAGAATTTTTTGTACTAAGTTTACCAATGAATCTGTATTACCAATGGTGCCTTAGGGGAACAGCTAGTATAAAGGTATCCAGATCCGGCTGTTAAGGGACCTCCCAAATTAAGTAAGTCCTGGCCATTTTGTTTATTTTTACCCTACGTTTTACCACAAACGCCAACACCCACACAACCCACCTGTTAGGTACAGGGAAAGAAACACTCACTTAATGGGGTGGAATGATCTCGGACTTCTGTTCTGACTTTCTGATCACCATCACTAGAAAGGCTAGAGACATTGGGTGAGACTTAAATATAATATGTAAACACTAATAATTAGATAGAAGTTTATAATTTATCAATAGTCCTATTTGTGATTCGAACCAGAGAAGAGAGAGCGCTGCACCTGAATGAGGGACACCTGTCTCTAGTCTATTTTACTATTTCTTTAATTACCTTATGGGATACAATTATTTTAAGATGGAGTTATCAAGGGTTGTAATTCAAATTGTATTTGTTATTTTAATTTAACCGGCAGTGTTGTTTTTTACACATGCTAGTTGTGTCAAAAGGGAAGAAGTGTATTGTTGTTGTTTTGTTTTTGTCGTGCTTCAATACAAATCTCACCAGATTGGGTCTGCTGGATGGTCTGGATTTCTCCCTAAGGATTTTTCCCTAAGGATTAGCCCTCTATCTCCCTGACCCTGTAACCCTGCGGTGAGAATGCCAAGATTATAGGGGAGTATAAGAACATTTTGAAGAAAAAAATGGTTTTAACTGTGTGTTGTTATTCTCTTTGACATTTGTCTTAGAAATCTGTATTAAGAATGTTGTTTATCATACAGTGAATAATTTGTCAGGATTTGTTGAATCAGAAATGCCCTAAAGTAAACTGTTGTTCTGGTCTGTCCTCTCTCGAGGTTATGGCGAAGGTGACCACAGATGGTATCTAGACGTAATGGGAAGGGATCATTCGACCGAGAAGTGTGAACCTCACCCCCTCTAACCGGCTGAAGTAATGGCGACAATGGTGTTCACTATAGTCCTTCACCTGAGTCCGAGACAGCAACCTGTACACAGCATCCAGTCGAAGCGATCAACTGCCTTTTCTCTCATGCCTTTTCTCTCAGGGGTACGACGAGTCCACGTGGAGTAAGCATGGAGAGATCCCGTCCAAACTTCTCTCATGCTGCTGGTGTACTAGTAAGAAAATGGACAAGACATAATGGACCATAAATGACAGGTGAGCAATTCGTCTGCTTGGGAAAATCTGATTATTACCCAGATATTGAAATCGGGATATTATCAAGGGCCATCCACTTTGAACATGTGCCATTGGGAGGACAAACTGTAAAGCTATCTGAATAAGAAAATTAAGAAAAGCCGTGAGGGGGGTGGTCAACCATGCCCTAATTGATTTAGGCATGTCCAAAATTGTTTATTAGGGGTATCAGGTTGATTGTAATTTAAACATAAAATGCATTGAGATACCATTCTGTCATTAACATGCCACTCACAACAAAAGCTCCAGCTGAAATGTCATTGCCAGAATCCATAAATTAAATTGTGTAATGAAGCATACGTGTAACTGTATGAAGTGAAGGTCTTAAGTTAGAACATTCTACTGCAATGGTTTTATAAGTACAACCTAGAATGAAGGGTTTGAAAGTGTCTTTGGTTTTGTGTTGATTTCCCTTACTTTATTAGAAGTATAGAACGTTTTGATAGAAGCTATAATCTAATGCTTACCTTAAAATGTTACGATTATTATCACAGAAGTGATAAGAGGGAATGTGAAGGAACATTTTGTTTTTGCTTTTCTAATAAACAATTTGAATGGGTTCATGCAAATGACTGATTGATCGTGCCAGGGAGGGATCCTCATGATCAGTATCTTCAATTTGGCAGTACACCCAGAACATTGTTTTGAGAACGGAAAGGGATATCTCAGCTTCAAGGTCTTAGCTTGGAGAGAAGAAGCTTCGTGAGGCATTGGTCGGTCTCATGCATGAACCAAATGTTAGTGATGAATTCATTATGAATAAGCTAAATCATGCAAATGTGACTTGTCTGTGTAAACAGTATATAAGACAACTAACAGGAATGCCCCGGGGGAGCTCACTTCATACCTGTACTTTATGCATCTAAGTTTGACTGTGACCACTTCAGATTGCTGTTAATAAAGAATGATTAATTTAAGATTTACTTCAGGTGTCCCTGGTGGTAATTTCCACAACAATCTCTACAAGATAAAGAAACTTAAGCAGGAATACAATCTTTTACTTTTGAAGAGAACCAAAAACTACAGATTAAACTCAAATAAAGTACACTACTTAATGGCAAATAAACCTGTTAAATATCTCACAGCACTCACAAAACGAATACATGCTACTGCCAGTTATAATTTAAAAAGTTAAAGATACAAAAGAGGTCATTAGAATCAACAAAGCAATTGACAATTTTAAAAGCTTCTATGAAATGATATATACAGTGCCATCAGAAATTATTCAGACCCCTTAACTTTTTCCACATTGTTACGTTACAGCCTTTTCTAAAAATGGATTACATTTTTTTTTAAATTCTCAGCAATCTACAAACAATATCCCATAATGACAGAGCTCCAGAGTTCCTCTGTGGAGATGGTTGTCCTTCTGGAAGGTTCTATCATCTCTGCAGTACTACACCAATCAGGCATTTATGGTAGAGTGGCCAGACGGAAGCACCTCCTCAGTAAAAGGCACATGACAGCCCGCTTGGAGTTTGCCAAAAGGCACCTAGACTCTCAGACCATGAGAAACAAGATCCCTTTGTTATGGCATGCCTAAATATGTTCAGGAGTAAAAAATGTACATAACAAGTCAAATAAGTTGCATGGACTCACTGTGTACAATAAAAATTACTATTTTCATTATGCCCTTTTTCACCAGATTTGACCTTTAACCCTTAAATTGCCTTAAAAATTAAAATGTAACATCCCATCATTGTTTGATCTAGCATGGATGACAGCCTTCAACAAGCAAAAAAAACATAATAAGCAAGTACTTTTTCCAGGTTGGCTGGTCTACTACAATGTAATGAAACAGGCAGGGAGTGCGCTCAAGTCCTCAACCTTCTAGCCCGTAAGCCCTGCGCGCCATCGACTATGCCACAAAAGCATGCTCATATGGCAGAGTCAATATCCAAGCTCATAAACCAAGGGTCGTTACAGTATTTACTCTGAAATGACATAGTAAAATGGTAATATCATGATAATAACTATAGGCTAAATTACATTTGATTCAAGATTCATTCAAATAATCCCGACTAGGCACCATTTGGTACCAGGCAGTTACCCAAATATGTTGAGATAATTGACTTTTTGAAATATTTACCAGAAAATAGAATACACGATTTCATTGAACGTATGTGGTAAATACAGTATTTGTGCAGATTTGTGCTCATGCCTTCATGATAATGTTTTGAATAACAATAAAGGCTGTTATACTTATTAAATACACTTATTTTAGCCTTTCCCTAACTTGCAGATGACCCTACCACCAACAACTAGTAACAATTAAAAATATTTCTTTAATGATTAACAACTACAGTAGTTGAGGAAAATATCAGTGCTAACAACTCTTTTCAGAATATTTACTTTAATCAAATTCAATTTTACTATTTAGACTAGTTTTCTTGAGTATTCTTTTTTTGCTTTGAGTATAATCAATAACTGTTCTTATACTAATCAGTTTCCTTTGAGTAAACCTTGACAATAACACTTATCTTCTTACTGAATGCAGCAGTTTTGCTATTAGCATCTTTGAAGCTGAGACACATCTTGGGTTTGTAGTTTTCAAAGTACATTAGTTGTTTTGAGTTGAAGGCCCCACGTCTCTTTCTGAGAGAAGAAAAAAGGATGGCATTTTGATGGCAATCATTATGTATTTTAATGATTTGGCTTTCTGATGGCACTTTGAATGTCATATTGAAAGACGTATTCCGGAATCAGCTCATCATAACTTATATTATCTTCATTTTTAATCACACTGGCAAGAATATTTGATCTAAAGTAGTGATGGCAATGGTTGAAATGTCACAATATGATCAATGGAGAGAACTTACTGTCTTATAAAGTGAACAGCATCTTCATATTCCATCCCACACTCAATCAACGCCAACGCTACCAGGACTGGGGCTCTGGAGAGAAATTATATAAATTATATCAAGTGTACTGTAGAGATGAGAAAGTTGATGTGTAATATAAACAACAAATTTGAGAATTAAATGGTCATTATTCATAACCTATTCACTACACACTGCTTTTGCTATGAGTTGGTGGCTAGCAGACATTTGAAGGAAGATGAAGATACAATAGGCAAATAGATTGAACATGTACGCAGATAACTCACCGACCCAAACCCGCCACACAATGCACTGCTATGCAACAACCGGGTTCGTCTCGGAATTTACACTTGAGGAGGTTGAGCCAGTCATCAACGACATGTTCAGGGGGTGAAGAACCATCGTCAAATGGCCAATCCTGTTTGAGGAAAACATATGGTTGGTATTAGGCTCCATTAATGGATGAATTTATTAGGTAGCGTAATTGATAGGCCTAACGCTTTCATTCAACCTCCATCATTACGAAAAAGATAGACCTAGATGTCATGTAGATACAGTGAACAATTGGAACCAGAATGCTTGAAGCTCCAACCAAATCTGAAGGTCTCTGATGGGTTAACATCATGGCAGAAGAGAAAAAAAAGTAGTTTTACCACAACAGTGATGCCTTCCTGCTCCACAGGGGTTTTGTCGTAAGGGGCATTACACACTCTGACTAGTGTCTGCACACCAAAAGCCTTGAGGTCTTGATTACAAATGAAGTGTTTTAGGTTAGTAATCAAGACACTGTTTTTCAGTACATTCCAATCTTGCTTGACAAAAGAATAAACTCAAAAAACGCAAGCATATGGGGATATGTATTATAGGAGTTAATACTGTACCTCTATAAATTTCACCAGCTGGGAGTTGGTGGGGTTGTGGGTGATCAGACACTTTATACACTCATAGGTGAACTCAACAGGGGCCTGGCGATTCATCTTGACAGACAGTTGGAGAAGGCAGTCTTCCAGGAGAGTTTGAACAGTCCAGCAGTAGAGAAAAATACTACAAAATGGGTGAGTGATTGGGTATAAAGGTGGTTATTGAAAGATATAGGCTATAGAAAACGGGGTGAAAGTAAATAAAAAGTGGAATATGAAAAGGAAACAAAACATTCAGGAATGGTTTATAGTTGCTAAACGGCTGGATTAACTCAATCGAAGCCATATACTTGGGAGAAATATCAGCCTCTCTCTCTCCAGGAGTACTGGTCAACTTCAGGTGGGGTATTTCTTCATGTTTGGCTAAAGGCTGCTTACTTGTCCACAATGACCAGGTGCTGGTGCTGTGCCTGGCAGAAGTCGCCACAGTTCCTCACCCTCACAAACGCCATAAATGTGCAGCCTCGAAAACACATTGATCACAGGAAGATAACAGTCACAGGGAGACATGGCTTTAGCAGCAACACAGCCCAAGTAAAACATATAGACTAGCTGTAGAACTAAATCAGATAGAATACAGCACAAGCAATTCAGGCTATATAAGTCCAACAGAGGTCGTGTGTGTCACGTTGTATTACATGTGTCATGTAACATTGATTTGCAATAATAAAATAGGCCTACATGTTAAAAAAAAAAACAATGAGAAAATCTATGAGTGAAACAAACCGTTGTGTGCTGAGTAACGTTGAGTTCATCCAGTGTGCACAAGGCAGTGTGACAGCTGCACACATTGATTCTTCTCTCTACGGTGGCTCAGCCTAGGGCTCCTGCTGCTCACAAAGGGCTCCTGACGTGGCTAAAACATAGCTTAAAAAAGCCCAATTAAGGAAAAATGCTGTGTAACGTTAGCCTAGTAAGAATATAATACATTTTACATTCCATGAATGTTTCATTCAGCTCATAGAAGAGGTACAATACAATTTATTTACACTGAAGAATAAAAAACGCAACATGCAACAAAAATAGTCAATTGAAATAAATTCATTCGGCCCTAATCTACGGATTTCACATGACTGGGAATACAGATACGCATCTCTTGGTCACAGACACCTTAAAAAGAAGGTAGGGGCGTGGATCAGAAAAACAGTATCTGATGTGACCACCATTTCCCTCATGCAGCACAACACATCTCCTTCGCATAGAGTTGATCAGGCTGTTGACTGTGGGTTGTGGAATGTTGTCCCACTCCTCTTCAATGGAAGTGTGAAGTTTCTGGATATTGACGGGAACTGGTACATGCTGTCGTACACGTCGTTCCAGAGCATCCCAAACGTGCTCAATGGCTGATATGTCTGGTGAGTATGCAGGCCATGAAAGAACTGGGATATTTTTAGCTTCCAGGAATTGTGTATAGATCCTTGCGACATGTGCCGTGAATTATCATGCTGAAACATGAGGTGCTGGCGGCGAAAAAAATGGCACGACAATGGGTCTCAGAATCTCATCACGGTATCTCTGCTCATTCAAATTTCCATCGATAAAATGCAATTGTGTTCATTGTCCGTAGGTTTTGCCTGCCTAAACCATAACCCCACCGCCACCATGGGGCACTCTGTTCACAACGTTGACATCAGCAAACCGCTCACCCACACAACACCATACACACTGTCTGCCATCTGCCAGGTACAGTTGAAACCAGAATTAATCCGTGAAGAGCACACTTCTCCAGCGTGCCAGTGGCCATCGAACATTTCCCACTTAAGTCAGTTACGATGCCACACTGCAGTCAGATCAAGACCCTGGTGACGATGACGAGCACTCAGATGAGCTTCCCTGAGATGGTTTTTGACAATTTATGCAGAAATTCTTCGATTGTGCAAACCCAGTTTCATCAGCTGTCCGGGTGGCTGGTCTCAGATGATCCTGTAGGTGAAGAAGCCGGATGTCGTGGTTACACGTGGTCTGCGGTTGTTAGGCCGGTTGGACGTACTACCCAAGTTCTCTAAAATGACATTGGAGGCGGCTTATGGACATGCAATTCTCTGGCACCAGCTCTGGTGGACATTCCTGCAGTCAACATGCCAATTGCACACTCCCTCAAAACTTGAGACATCTGTGGCATTGTGTTGTGTGACAAAACTGCACATTTTAGAGTGGCCCTTTATTGTTCCCAGCACAAGGCGCACCTGTGTAATGATCATGTGGTTTAATCAGTTTCTTGATATGCCACACCTGTCAGGTGGATTGTTTATCTGGGCAAAAGAGAAATGCTCAGTAACAGGGATGAAAATGAATGTGTGCACAAAACATGAGAGAAAAGCTTTCTGTGCATATGGAACATTTCTGGTACCTTTTATTACAGCTCACGAAACCAACACTTTACATGTGTTTACATTTCAGTTCAGTGTACAAACATTACAGCTCTTTATCACTCTATCAGTCTGTCTCTGGGTGGGTACAATTTGTGGAACGTTCCAACAGGAATCTGTTTAAAAAACTTCGTAAAGTACAACGTTGCCAACAAACGTATACAAGTAGCACGATCATCTCACCTAGCTAACTAGCTGCAGAAAAGGCATCAACTCACCACGTAGCTTATTCTTAATGTCTGTCCATAGGCTACCAGAGTGAGGACACACATTTTTAGGAATAAACGTGGTGAGTGAAAAATAATATTGAAAAAGCCCACTCCTTACCCAGTATCTTATTCTGCCGCTATACAACTTTGTATGCGTTGTTTGTTGGCAACCTTGTTATTTACGAAGTTTTTGGAACAGATTCCTGTTGGAACGTTCCACAAATTATACCCACTCTTTGTCTCTCCATGAAGTCTCTCCGTCTGTACAAACATAGCATAAATAGTACAATACAGTTCATGCAATAATATTGATATACGTAACTAACTATTGCAGATTAACTTGCATTTAATCACCGTGATTATCTAGCTATAAACTAGCATTTGCCATACAGTATTTGGGAGTCAAGCTAACACGTTAGAAACGCAGCAAATCTAGCTCGTAAATGTATGTGTAGTTAACTAGCTAGTTACTTACAAAAAGCTGTTAAATAAAGTATTCAATGACAATTCGGTGAAAGACAGGTTGACAAAAGCAACGTATCCGTTTGTTGACAGCAGTGCTAAACAAGTTTTAGCTTCTAGCGGCTTGGTGTATACCACGTGACTGACGTGACGTCAATGTTTGCGCTGGAAAAACAATACAGTGAGCATTTTTATTCATATTCTCAACACCAGAGGGAGTCCTTGACCCACAGTTTAGTAACATTGATTTTGGGCGAAAATACATAGTTTTTTTATTATTTCATGTTATTTCAATGATGGACATTGGTGATGAAACATGATATTGAATGTTTGCCAAATTCTGACGGCAGACACCCATTAAAAAAAACAAAAAAACATTTTGCCTTGACAAGAAACCTAGTAGACGTATTAATTGCCATATAGGTTATTCAGTCCTCATTCAGTGTTATATGTTAGGCTTACATAAAGTAATTGCAGTTTCATTAACATGGATACCACAGGTGTGAAATGCTACTATTACGCTTCTTCTTACAGTAAGCCTACAGCCCACAGCCATACTCTCTCATTGAGGTTGGGTGGGCTTGTAACAACATGTCTGGTCTTGTGTGGTTTCCTCATGAATAGATAAACACACACCCACACCCTCTGATCAACAGGTAGAAAAACTACACCACTGGCAATATTATACACTCCTCATCACTCACTCCTCACACACCTGGGGCAGGTAGGCTAGGCTGTTTGCACTCTGTAGTTTTCCAGGTGACAACAGGCTAAACCCTTGTTCAGGTTTGACAGGATTTCTGAAGTGGAACGGGAAGCTACTTGATAGAAGCTTCCAGCTGTGTTGTTCTGCTGTAATATTTCATAATATTCCAGGTAAGGTCATTTTGAGTCTACTTTAAGAAACACATGCCTTAACTATATTATCTTAGGGAAATGGGGGTAAATAAACTTTAAAATTCAGAAAACTGGAGGTAGGCCTACCACAGTATACGCTCTGTACAATATAACCACTCCTGTTTCCATACCTGTCTCTCAAATATGTTTATAATCTCTACACATTAAGTGTTCTATACTCAAGGGGCTTAACATGTCTTTAATAATAATAATAATACATTTTATTTGACAGACGCCTTTCAGGACACTCAAGGATACCATCCTTTAGCAGTACATAAAATCAAATGCATCAATCAATGGTGTAATTTAAAGTAATACGGTTTTACACTCGTTAACACTTACCGTCACAAAAGTATTGTTTTAGAACCTGTTTAAAACGGATGAGGGACAGAATGTCTGACTAATGCATGTCTTACAAGAGTAAAGATGCTACAATAACTATGGTCGGAGCGTTAACTTGAACACTTTGTAATAAGATTTGACATTTCTTCTATTGTTACTCCTATCAAATGTGTACATCTCAATTGGCTTTTTTCAATGAGATTAACTGGTTGGTCATACTTTTATTTCAAAACATCTTTACACCGTCTGTTCAGTGAATGTTGCTTGTTTAGACTAATGTTGATTAGAGCCCGATGATGTGTTGTGAATGTAGAGATAACATATTTTTGCTCTCTACAAACATAGCAATATCTCTGTACACATTTAAATGACAATTTACTGGCGAGTACTGTTGTTGCAAAGACTTCAGTAATAATAAATCATTCAATCAAATATAATCATGATCTGGAATGCTGAATACTTGTCAAATACTCTCTAACAGTTAATAGTCTGAGTGGATGTTGGAGGCATGCAATACAGTGATATAGTTTTACATCATTACTGACATTATGGAAAAGTAGGCGTTCTATTTTACATTTCTCTAAGGCCTACAGTTTCAAAATTGATTGCTGTGCTTCGGAGCGCTAAAAGCATTTAGAGCTGATAAATCCTATCAGAAGGTAGATTAGTTTAATCTCCATGGACTAATTATATATGATGTAACACAAAAACTGATACACATACCGTATCCCATTTAGATCTAGTTTTATTTAGGCTTCCAATTCATGATGGAGGAAATGACGAGTCAAGAATACAATTCTCTCATTTCTTTTCATCAAGAGTTTTAGAATACATATACTTCCAGTATTGTAAATGGGGTGTGGTTTCTTCATTTAGTAACCTCGTTTCCTAGACTGCTTTGTGGAAGACTCACAAAGTAGCAAGCGAGAGCTAATGCCATCACCAATGCCATCATAGTCTATTTTACAGCACTGAAAAGGAAGGACGATTGGCTGTGTTGGTGTCTTTGTAGCCAGGTTAAGTCTATTTATTTAATTGATGACAGACTGATTGTAACCTTGTGTGTGACCATTTTGCCTTGTGACTGACTTCTGACTCTCTCTGTGTTCATGGTGCCTGTGTTGACAGTCCGCAGGGATGAACTGGTCAGCACTAGAGAGCCTCCTTAGCGGGGTCAACAAGTACTCCACAATGTTCGGCCGTGTGTGGCTGTCCATGGTATTTGTGTTTCGTGTCATGGTGTTCGTGGTGGCCGCCCAGCCCGTGTGGGGAGACGAGACCAAGGACTTTGTGTGCAACACCAGGCAGCCCGGCTGCACCAACGTCTGCTACGACAGCATCTTCCCCATCTCACACATCCGCCTGTGGGCCCTACAGCTCATTTTCGTCACCTGTCCCTCTCTCATGGTGGTGGCGCACGTCAAGTACCGCGAGGGGAAGGATTCAAAGTATACTGCCCAACACCAGGGCTCTCACATGTACGCCAACCCAGGGAAGAAACGTGGAGGCCTGTGGTGGACCTACCTGGTCAGCCTGATCTTCAAGGCCGGGTTTGATGTAGCCTTCCTCTACATTCTCTACTATATCTACCACGGGTATGACATGCCACGGCTCTCCAAGTGTGCCCTGGAGCCTTGCCCCAACACAGTGGACTGCTACATCTCCAGGCCCATGGAGAAGAAGATCTTCACCATCCTCATGGTGGTCTCCTCAGCCCTCTGCGTCTTCATGTGCATACTGGAGATGTTCTATCTGGTGGGCATGCGCTTACAGAAGGTGCTCAAAGTATGGCAGGCCAACAAGAGACTGCTCTTTGCTGAGCGCCATAAGGTCACCAACATTGCTCTGCCGAGGTCATCGTACATCAGGGTAGATCCAACTATTGGGAGCCAGCAGAACATCAACAGACAGAAGAAGGCAGAGGAGGCTGCTGCCACAGGCCTGTAGCCCTGATCTATATGATTTTGGTGCATATTGGGACTATGCAAGAATCATGAAGAACAGAAGGACCTTACACAGGAATAAGAAGCTTTATAAATGGACTCCTACATGTACAGATAACTGTGGTGTGTGTCTGCTTGTGGTTCGTTGTGTTTTCTGTTTACTTTGGTTTGTTAACTTCTGTTGCCGTTTGTTTACATAGCTTACAATTGTTCATCTGTTTTTTATGTTTCAGCTCTCTAGCACTTATTATGTAGTACTTATATGATATTATTGTCACGGGTGTCGTAGGGTTTAGACCAAGACCCCGCGGGAAAATGTATACTCATCTTTTATTGAAGGACAAAGAAGGAAAAAACCAAAACGTATACAAAAAAACCACGGCGACAAAGAATTGGCCCGGTAAAGCACAAAGCTATACACAGCAATAATCTCCCACAAAATCCCATGACAAAACACATACCTATTTATAGGACCTTCAATCAGAGGCAACGATAGACAGCTGCCTCCAACTGAAGGCCCCAACACCAATTAACTAAACATAGAAATACAAACGACTAGACTGAACATAGAACTAAACTAACATAGAACAATAACCAAAACCCTGGACTAATAAATCAAATACCCCTCTACATAAACAACCACCCCGAACCATATAAACCAAATACCCCCTCTACATGAACACATACACAAACACAGCCTGAACCACATAAAACAAATACCCCCTGCCACGTCCTGACCAAACTATAAGAACAAATAACTCCTTTACTGGTCAGGACGTGACAATTATGTCATATTCATATTTTTTGTTTTAGCCATTTCATTGACTTGAAGAGTATTTCAAATCCCCAACCTAGTCAAGATAGAATTATATTACAGAACATCAATGTACATTTTAAATAGCTTTCCCAATATTTAACATCCAGAGATTTAAGGGTTTATAGTAAAATGGCAAAAACAAATACAGACTTTTTGCACAGTAATGTTTTATAAATGTTTAATATTCAAGAACCGTGTGAATTTTTGTCTTTTCTTTAAATTCTTTACAGATCACTTATAGATCTTGTATTTCGGCAAGTAAAAGTCTGTATACGTGAAATAAATTACTGTATTTCTAAAGATTGAAAATCTATATTTTCAATATATTAAGGCACTATCCAGAACCTCTATGTAGAGGGCTAGGATTAGTTTTGGGACAAGGCATTAGTAGTAGGCTAGGTCAGGTCTAGTCCCCAATGAAAATCACAGTATAGAATATCAGAATATTAATATTCAATTGAATATTTATTATGCTCATGACTCAGAGTCCGATGGCCATAACAAAAGCAACGACTCCTACTCTGTCACTCTGAAATGGGCAACGCTCACCTCACTCACTCAGAAGACTATTTAAATCACTTCTAACTCTTCAACCAAACAGTATTTGCATTGCCACCACAAACAACTCAATACTACTTTTCCTACTGCATGCGTACATGATTCAAAGACAACAACCTTTATACAATTCACAAAGCTACCACATTTTTTACACGATTCAAAGGTTACAACAACAATCATTAGAAATATAAATTCAAAAGCTCTACTTTTTCTGAAACCGTCTTTTTACTCTCTCTCGCAGGTTCTATCCCCCGTCTGTGTTCTGAAGCCTCTCTCTCTCTCTCTCTCTCTCTCTCTCTCTCTCTCTCTCTCTCTCTCTCTCTCTCTCTCTCTCTCTCTCTCTCTCTCTCTCTCTCTCTCTCTCTCTCTCTCTCTCTCTCTCTCTCTCTCTCTCTCTCTCTCTCTCTCTCTCTCTCTCTCTCTCTCTCTCTCTCTCTCTCCTCTCTCTCTATCTCTACCTTTTTAAAATAGCACACTCCATCCACAGTGCCCGCCTGCCCAGAACCTTAGCATTTACATAACGTTACATAAGCGACACCTCTTGAACTTTTACTTGTACTTCCCTCCTACCATTCTATCTATCCATTATCCTCAGACCCTCTACCTCACTCTCGAGTTCTATTCTTCCCTTTGTCATCTAACCACAATAACACTTTTCCTCTTGTGCTTTCTCGTTGCCATGACTTACACAGCTTATTGTCCCTCATTAATTTATCGTGGAATCTTTCTATTATTCAAACATCAGTTGACAGCAGCTGATAAGTAAGAGCGAGGATGTCAGATGCAGCATAATATCAGTGTTTTTTGCTTTTCATCTCAGTCAATCTGACCAGCTAGCAATGGCAGATATTCTGCTGCATGATTCACCCACTCAGCTACACCCACGCATGCAGCGTCCTAGCTGGCTACATTTCACACATACATACAGTACAATCAAGAACACAGACAGCATGCACTCCCACACACTCCCCTGTCAAACAATGCAGGGCCACATATTTCTTTGAATCCAAAATCTACAGAAAAGATAAATATGTTCAGTCTGAAATATGTTCATATCTGTATTCTCCAATGATAATAACGATGATGATACATAGGAGTGTCAGTTTGTTTGTGCTAAAATGCCAACTCCCTGTCAATCACTGTCATGCCAAACATGTTTGGCTTGACAATGACAGCAAATCAAATTGTATTGGTCGCGTACACATATTTTACAGATGTAATCGCAGGTGCAGTGAAATGCTTATGTTTGTAGCTCCAACAGTGCAGTATACACTATACAGTTGAAGTCGGAAGTTTAAATACACTTAGGTTGAAGTCATTAAAACTCGTTTTTCAACCACTCCACAAATTTCTTGTTAACGAACTATAGTTTTGGCAAGTAGGTTAGGACATCTACTATGTGCATGACACAAGTAATTTTTCTAACAATTGTTACAGACTGATTATTTCACTTATAACTCACTGTATTACAATTCCAGTGGGTCAGAAGTTTACATACACTAAGTTGACTGTGCCTTTAAACAGCTTGGAAAATTCCAGGAAATGATGTCATGGCTTTATAAGCTTCTGATAGGTTAATTGACATCATTTGAGTCAATTGGAGGTGTACCTGTGGATGTATTTCAAGGCCTACCTTCAAACTCAGTGCCTCTTTGCTTGACATCATGGGACAATCAAAAGAAATCAGCCAAGACCTCAGAAAAAAAATTGTAGACCTCCACAAGTCTGGTTCATCCTTGGGAGCAATTTCCAAACGCCTGAAGGTACCACGTTCATCTGTGCAAACAATAGTATGCAAGTATAAACACCATGGGACCACGCAGCCATCATACCGCTCAGGAAGGAGATGTGTTCTGTCTCCTAGAGATGAACGTACTTTGGTGCAAAAAGTGCAAATCGATCCCAGAACAACAGCAAAGGACCTTGTGAAGACGTTGGAGGAAACTGGTACAAAAGTATCTATATCCACAGTAAAACGAGTCCTATATCGACATAACCTGAAAGGCCGCTCAGCAATGGATAACATGTATTTTTTTCCTCAGCAATCTACACACAATACCCCACAATGACAAAGCAAAAACAGAACAGAAATACCTTATTTACATAAGTATTCAGACACACCTGTCTATATAAGGTCCCATAGTTGACAGTGCATGTCAGAGCAAAAACCAAGCCATGAGGTTGAAGGAATTGTCCGTAGAGCTCCGAGACAGGATTGTGTCAAGGCACAGATCTGGGGAAAGGTACCAAAAAATGTCTGCAGCATTGAAGTTCTCTAATAACACAGTGGCCTCCATCAATCTTAAATGAAAGAAGTTTGGAACCACCAAAACTCTTCCTTGAGCTGGCCGTCCGGCCAAACTGAGCAATCGGGGGAGAAGGGCCTTGGTCAGGGAGGTGACCAAAAACCCGATGGTCACTCTGACAGAGCTCTAGAGTTCCTCTGTGGAGATGGGAGAACCTTCCAGAAAGACAACCATCTCTGCAGCACTCCACCAATCAGGCCTTTCAAGTAGTGTGGCCAGACGAAAGCCACTCCTCAGTGACTGGCACATGACAGCCCGCTTGGAGTTTGCCAAAAGACACTTAAAGACTCTCTTTTTCAGCGGGAGGGACTGGGAGACTAGTCAGGATCGACGGAAAGATGAATGGAGCAAATACAGAGAGATCCTTGATAAAAAAAACCTGCTCCAGAGTGCTATGGGCCTCAGACTGGGGCTAAGGTTCACCTTCCAACAAGACGATGCTAAGCACACAGCCAAGACAACACAGGAGTGGCTTCGGGACAAGTCTCTGAATGTCCTCGAGTGGCCCAGCCGTGGCCCGGACTTGAACCCGATCTAACATCTCTGGAGAAACCTGAAAATAGCTGTGCAGCAACTTTCTTCCCATCCAACGTGACAGAGCTTGAGAGGATCTGCAGAGAAGAATGTGAGAAACTTCCCAAATACAGGTGTGACAAATTTGTAGCGTCATACCCAAGACTCGAGGCTGTAACCGCTGCCAAAGGTGCTTCAACAAAGTATTAATTTAAGTATTTAATTTTTTTTTATACATTTGCAAAAAAACAAGTTTTTGCTTTGTCAACAATTTAATCTATTTTAGAATAAGGCTAATGTAACAACATGTGAAAAAGTCAAGGGGGTCTGAATACTTTCCGAATGCATTGTATACATATGAAGTGGGTAAAACAGAATGGAAACATATCAAAGTGTTCAATGACTACGTACATAGGGCAGCAGGGTAGAGTACCGGGTGGTAGCCGACTAGTAACAGTGACTAAGTTCAGGGCAGGGTACTGGGCGAAAGCCAGCTAGTGGTGACTGTTTCACAGTCTGATGGCCTGGCGATAGAAGCTGTTTATCGGTCTCTCTATCCAGGCTTTGATGCACCTGTACGATTTCCGCCTTCTAGATGGTAGCGGGGTGAACAGGCCGTGGCTCGGGTGGCTGAGGTCCTTGATGATCTTCTAGATGGTAGCGGGGTGAACAGGACGTGGCTCGGGTGGCTGAGGTCCTTGATGATCTTCTAGATGGTAGCGGGGTGAACAGGACGTGGCTCGGGTGGCTGAGGTCCTTGATGATCTTCTAGATGGTAGCGGGGTGAACAGGACGTGGCTCGGGTGGCTGAGTTCCTTGATGATCTTCTAGATGGTAGCGGATGAACAGACCATGGCTCGGGTGGCTGAGGTCCTTGATGATCGTCTTGGCCTTCCTGTGACACCGGGTTCTGTAGATGTCCTGGAGGGCGGGCAAACTTGATGATTGAGTTGGAGATGTGCGTGGCCATGCAGTCATGGGTGAACAGGGAGTACAGGATAGGGCTGAGTGTGCACCCTTGTGGGGGCAATGGAGTTGGCAAGAGCACAAACAGATCTGGGACCAGGCTAATATATAATTAATATTCACAATAATAATCTTCAGCGGAATCAATCAATTATGCAATAACCTCGTCTGGTGTGTTTGAAGTACCCCGAAGAAACAATGTACATGCCTCTGAGAGATCGTCATAGCATGAACCAGCCGCTAAAGCAAAAGGTAGATGTCATCTGTGTCATTCAATGCTCCAGAGCTCAATATCAACTGTAACACTTACTTGGGTTAGGGTAAGCAGCGAAAAATGTTTCTTTCTGCAACAACAACAACAACAAAAAAAGTGCCACATATAGTGAGTGACACAGTAATGGTATTGGGAGATTAGTCACCCAGACACACTGTGGTGATGATGAAGAAAGACCACTGATGTACTACTAACCTGGGTACTAGTCGGTTTGTGCTATCATGCTCAGACAAACACAACAGTTCGTCTGTCAGCCTCCTCAGATAATGTGTGTATTGATTCTCATGTGAAATATAGCTGACAATTACGACAGCCCCCCACCACACACACACCTACTGCCACCTCTCTGGCCTTGTTCACAATGATCTAATTAATTTGGACAGAAATAGACTGAGCCCTACATTTCTGCAAAAAAAAACAGTTCGGCCTTGGATGTATCTACGATGTAATACACAGAAGTCACAGTTTCTATTTTATAGGAAAATAAAAATATGAGACAGATGAAGAGCACAAGTAAAAATTGAAACAGACAAAATGCTGAAAATCTACTGTAAGGGGATGATGGCCAACACTTACAGCAGTAAAATAAAAAGGTTGGAAAATAATATTGTGGGGCTTACTTTTCCCAATAGACAAAATGCAGGTGACACAGAATCACCAAGTTAAAATATTTATTTTCACATTTATGCATTTCAACAACAAGTTCTCATAATTGCACACAAAAGCTTTACAATAGATCCCTCCATACGCATCACTTAGTATTATTCACCATCAAAAACCAAGCAAGGTAGGCTACTGTAGATCAATAGTTAATTTCATCAAGACATCTTCAGGATTTCATAGCTTTACAATGCAAAATTAATTTCAGAGCACGTTATTATATATTTGGCAAAGATCAAATATACCACTTTCACTCATTTTCATACAACAACCAATCAACACTTTTCATAAATTAAATATATAACAAATGTGTCGCTTAAATTCGGAACCTTTCATTCTAACAATCAAAAGAAACAGATACTGTAGATGAAAATCCAACAGAATTTCCATATCAATCAACTTGACAAAGTATATATATGTAACTTATTTGATGCAGCAAAAAAATACATTAAATAAAGAAACTGTAGAAGGAGAATCCTTACATTTTGCTCATATGGTAATATAAATTGATGAATTAAGCTGTTATTAAGGTAGCATTTACTGGGACTATCTTTACTGAAATTAAGCATGGATACTATAGTATATGACAGAAATTGGTAATTGTGTTAACCTAAACTCATTTGTAATTTAATCAAAACAAAGGCTGTCATAATCAATGTGAGATCAACAACTATGAAGCAGACTCCCTCTGGTTCTATCCCAAATGGCACCCTATTCCCTATGGGCCCTGGTCTAAAGTAGTGCACTATATGGGGAATAGGGCGCCATTTGAGATGCAGACAGTGTCTCTCCTCTCACACCTCTGTGTGGGTTGAGGAGTGTGAAGAGGATGAAGAGGAAGATGAAGAGGATAACGTGTCTTTTTTACTCGTCTGACGAGTGGAACCTTCAGCGGCCCTGAACTGCCAGGTAACCTTCCTCGGTTGCTCGGTTACAGGGACTGGAACTTCCTCTGTCACTGGCTCGGTCACTGGCTTCACTTCCTCACAGAATAGATAAGACAACACCTCCTGCTCTAGCTCCTTCCACAGATCCCATGTTGGTTGTTTGATTGGTTTAGATTTAGCCTTAGGACCAGACTCGGACTCATCAGAATCCCAGTCACTGTCTCCAACCATGGAGCCAAGTACAAAGTCCACTCCGGACCCGCTGTCATCAGAGGAGTCAGACTCCTTGGAACTACCAAGGAAAGAAGAGTGGCCTTCTGTTGCGAGCCGGTGACACTCAGGACCTGCTAGGTAAACAAAACTATCTGTTGAGAGGAAGTCACTTTCCTCAACGTTGGGGCAGAGGTGTTTGGAGAGGGAGGTTGGGGGTGTAGACTCAGTCAGAGAAGGGAGAGAGGGGTGCTCCTCCTGTGCTGATGAGACAGCAGGGGGCACAGACACAGCCAGGTATACAAAACTATCTGTAGTAACGAACGGATCCAGGTCACTGCTGTCCAGGCCTGATTTATTCTGTGGTATCTCATGTCTGGAGGGGGATAAGGGGAGTGGGGAGTCAATGCCAGAAATGATTTGAACACTCTTGTTCCTTGGTTTCAATTCTGCCTGGTTGACAGGGGTGGAACTATCATATAGATCTGGATTATCAGGCCCTTCATTGCTGGTGGACTGCAGCTCACCCATTGCGGGTTTTTTCATCAAAGGTGATTCTTCCTCAAACCCATGCCCCTCACAGTGAGAGGAGCTCTTTAAGAGTGATGGGTAGCACCACTGGAGCTCTGTGCTCTCCTCCCTCCCCCAGTCTTTAAATGCCACCTCGTCTTTATCCTGGTCCAAAGACGTGTTGCTCCCCAAGTCTGACTCAGTCAAGGGTCTGTCACTACCATCTGAGGCGTTGTCTTCCTGGCTGGTCTGACTGGGGTTCGACATGAAGACTCCACTTGAGTCTGACTCCAAGGTCAGGTTGGAATCAGGTGAACCGTCTTCCTTGAGATTCTTTGTCGTCCCTGTTGAACACCCCATGGCAAGGAGTTCCAGGCTGGGTTGGGTACTGATCTGCTTAGGTTCAGAGACCCTTACAGAAACAACAGATTGCTCTGCTGTGAGCTGTGAAACTTTCTTTCTCAGAGAATCTGTCAGACATTGTTGTGCCACAAGTTCACTCTCTACTTCTTTGGCCCTTCTCTCCAGCTCCAGGAGAGAGAGTTCAGAAGCAGCACTAGAGGGTGGGTGAGATCCTCCAAACCCAGAAGGGGGTTTGAGCAGAGGCCAGTGCCTCAGAGAGCCAGTGTAAGACTCTGTGTCCCCCCAGCCTTCATCCCACAGTGTGTTCACCATACCGAGCACTACGTCCCACTCTTCCACCTCCTCCCCCTCTGCACCACCACCTCCTGCTCCACCCTCCTGCTCCTTGCTTTCTGGATCTCCCTCCTTCACACTTGACTCAGCACCATCGCTGCTTTTACATTCTGGCTCCTCTCCTTCTTCCCCTTCCTTCTCTGGTTTCTGGAGAGGTTTTTTTGCAGAGTAGACCCTCCAATTTTCCAGGTTTTGCTCCTTCAAGGAGTAACCCACCCTACCTACCAACCCTACCAATTTACCCTGGTGCTCAGAAAAAGGGGTGAGGCGAGGAAGATTTTTTCTCTCCATGGCACTAAGAACCACCAGGGAGGGCAGAGGGGGAAGGATAGGGAGGTTATGGAGTGCACCGCCTTGTCTAACAGTTCTCTTCCTTACAATCAGTCTGCGAGGCCAGGTGGATTCCATAGGCTGGGGGCTCACAGCACGAGCAGGAGCAGGTCCTGGGGAAATCTGATCGAGCATGAGGGGGGTAGTGTCACGGGTTGGCTCTGGGGAGAAGGGAGAATCATTGTCAATGGCTGAGTCCAGTGCCTTGGTCCTGGGCGTAAACCCAAAAACCCCAACATTCTCCTCTTGAGACATTGAGCCCACTGAGTGGGATACCTCCCTTTTTTTCTCAATCTCTACGCCTTTCTCTTTCTTTCTTTCTCTTTCTCGATCTCTTTCTCCTATCCTTCTGAGATCCTCTTGAACACATTGGAGGGCCGTCACAGAGAGCTGGGAGAGAGGGGGTTTGGGAGGCGGGTGACGAGGCTGAGAGGGGGGTGATTCTTCGAAGATGAAGCTATGCTGCTGAAACGGCAGGGGTTTGGCTGGGGATAAGAACACAGGGGTGTGACAGCCTGAGGAGAGGGGTGACCCGGAGAAGGGTGAGATGAGAGGGGAGGTCATGCTGTGTTGTAGGTAGAGCGGATTTAAGAAATTATTCTCCATTACATCACCAGATGATAGTTCTAGATGCTCAAGATTCTTGGGGGGTGTCAGGACTTTCCAGGACTGCCGGCAGTTGTCCCCTCTCTTGCCGCTATCATGCTGGTGTTGATGTCTCTTGCCACTGGAAGAGGAAGTTCCCTCAGGGGCTGACATCAAGGAGACACTGGGGGACACTGACCTGCCCCCAAACCCCCCTGGGGACCGGCTGCTCTGGCCAGCTTCAACCAGCTTTAGCTGGTCAAAGATCACCCTTTCATCCAGCCTTCTACCTACGGAAGGTATGGGAGTCGTGGATCGTGCCTCGAATGTGATCATGTCCACGCAGGCACCTGCTCCCACCCCTAGGTTGCCATTGCTGGAGAAGTTGTTGTCCTGGCCTCCCCTGGAGGTTATGGTGTTCTGAGCAGAGCCATGGTCAATGTGTTCATTGATACACATTGTGTCATAGATGGAGCGCTGGGGGATGTAACCGTCCTCATTATAGCCATCCCCGTCTACACTCTTCTCCAGACAGCAGGAGCTCTGCCTGCAGCAACCCGGTCGACTAAGAGGCTTCCCCATAGTGTTCTTTCCACTACCAGCAAAACAATTTTTTTTTTCTTCTTAATAGTCCAAAAAGAGATTGTAAGTAAAATATACTAGATACACGAGAGGTGCAGGGAGACAACTTAAAAATGTCTAAGATGCACGTTAGCTCATTCCTTTTGAACATGCAATAGTCATCTGTAAATATGAGAAATATTCAGATTGAGGAGTGCCATCTGTAAAATCTGTCAACAGTCTCCTCTCAATAATAACAGTAGGAGCTTGGGAATTTATTTTTAGTCATACATACAGGAATATTAAAGAACAATTTTGCTCACTTCCTCTGACTGCAGCCAACAACACAAAAACAGAGGAATTTAATAGTTGCAGCTTCAAAAAATAACATGACTTCAACAACATAATTCCGGGTAACTCACTGCTCTCTGTGCTGGTCCATTCAGAACCCCCAAAGCATTTCTCATCGTCTATCTCTGCATTAGTTTCTCCTCATACTTGTCTCTGCTGTCATCAACTTCCATTGTGCCCATCAATAAAGAAGTCAGATGCCAAACACTTGTTATTGCCATAGCAGCTGATCAATACATCCCCTTTCTTGCTTGCGCTCCAGAATAAAGCATTTCTGAAATGAAGAAATTCAGGTTTAGGAAACCATGTAAATCATCCTTGTCTGCTCACAGGCACAGATTATTTGACAAATATTTCAACACCAACGCAAACCGCCCCCCCTCCTCTCTCTCGCGCTCTCCATCTCTCACACACACACAATTAGATTCCCCTCCCCCATGTTTCTAAGGCTGCTTCAGGGCTTAAGAGGTTTGGAGCTGTTAAAGACTAACTTTTCCCTCTTTCTTTCTCTCCATCCCCTAATTGTCTCCATTTAGGTTTGACCGCCATGGGCTTTGATTTCCTCTCCAGACATAAATCAGCAGGGGGGAAAAAAAATCTGATGTTTCTAAAGAGGTGAAAAGAAGGACAGTCACAGCTTTGCGATCTCCATCTTATGTGACACTGACAGAATATCCTTGAAATTACATCATTCGAAACAAATCAGAAAATGGTATAGGAAACAAAACACGTTGTTATACAACCAGTTTCAATGTGCTTGGCTGAGAGATGCAGGATAAAAATTCAGCCTGCAGTTTGATCTTTTATCCATCTGCCTCCTCTCTCCCACACAAACTCTTCTTCGCTCAACACACTCAATCCCTCAGTACCACTTCTCTCAGTACAGTCCCCTTTCCTCCCACTCATGCCCTTTCGCACATGCAACGACAACGTGGTCTGACTATCTTTTCTATTTGTCCATCAATACATCACGTACTGTACTACAACATGACTCTGCACTGCTAAAGCATCACAACACAGATACATAACCCCACCTTGAACCATCAGTCAGTAAATCATACACTGAAGCAGATGAAAGCAACTCTTCAGCTCCACTCAGATTTGCATACAAGACCAGGTGCAATTTACCATATCATTATTCAAATCTAAATGCTGATGACTTTCACAGTGAAGGAACATTTTCAATCGGTTTCTGAGTTATATTCTCAGAGTCAGAGGTTCTTTTAATCCCTTCAGAGAACAAACAGCAGAGCAGACAGAAATGTCCTTTGCATAATCATGTTGCTTATTCAAGTCCATAACAGATGGATCCATACAAAAAAACAAACAAAACTATGTACAATAATTACGTGATCACCTTGGTTTAGTTAGTAGTGTGGATGATCGAGACTGGAATTAGTTGTGTGGGCCCTTAGAATAAAAGGCAGATTAGTAGAAAGTAACAATAAAATGGTCAGCTATAGTAACAACTTAGAAAAACAAACGGACACTAATGTAACATTAACAGTATTTTTATGTTTTGTTAACAATGATTCCATTCATCCTCTAAAACTAGAATCTAGAAACAAAGACATTATGAAAGACTAAATGAAGTATCTTATCGTAGTGTCTTTACATGATTGTGGATGTTTTTGCAACATGTCCATGTTGGTCTGAAATGGCACCCTATCCCCTATATAGTGCACTACTTTTGACCAGAGCCCTATGGGCCCTGTTCAAAAGTAGTGCACTGCACTATATAGGGGATAGGGTGCCATTCCATGAGTCTGTTATATCCACTACGAGCTATCATCGTTGTCGTCTGTGGAGGCTGATGAAGCTTCAGTAGAGTGATGATGCAGTGGAGGCTCATCCAGATGGACCTCCCGTACAGCCAGGATGCGTGTTAGCATGCTCTCCAGTGCAGCGCCTTCTAGTTGCTGGCCAGAATACCACAGCGAGCTGTTGGAGAGGCATGAAAGCTCTGGCTGCAAGTAGAACAGGCCCGGCCTATTCTTCACAGACTCTGAGCTGGAGGAAAAAGAGGATTATATAATGAATCGATAGGCAGCCATTACAGAAATATTCTCCATTTCTCTTTTTCAGACTGCAAAACATTGAGGCATTAAAATGTTGTCAATATCTAAAACAAGTCATATGTACAGTAACAGAGTGAAATATAACAGGAATAAACATTTATGTAATCTCACCATTTGGAGATGTAGAACTCGTAGAGTCTGACAGGGCAGCGTAGTGGGTTCTCAGTGTTCTCAGGCATCTCCATGTCACCCTCCTGTTCATCCAGCTTCCTCTTGGCAGGCAAAGCTAGCAGCTCTGGATACACACACACACAAATCAACCTACAACCTAGCGCATTATGGAGCTTGTGGAGGATGTTATTGCTTGGGATATGGCAATGCATTTCTTAATTGCTACTAATGGGATAAATAAAGTATAATATAATGTGATAGCCTTCAACACCATTGAGGTCGGAACTCACCGGTGGTGTCCTGACAAGGCCTAAACCTCAGGAAGGCGCTCTTGCCGTTCTTAGTGACCCTGGTACAGTGGGTGAAGTTGACGAAGGACAAACGTCTGTGTTGGCTCTGGGTCTTGAACTGGAACAGCTTGGTTCCAAAGAAGAGCAAGGTGTTGAGCAGCACAAAGGGGGAGTGGGCCCCCAGCTGCTTACAGTCCCACAGGTATTCCTCCTCCACACGGGAATGCAGGTAGCCTAGAGACAGACAGTGGAGGGAGGGTCAGAGGTATGGGTCACCATTTTTTATGCGTTTCAAATGTCCCAGTGATATTAAAGGGATACGACAGGCGTATAAGAAGACACGTTGGGACGGCCCTTTTTTTCTTTCAATTTTCGCCCAAAATGACATACCCAAATCTAACTGCCTGTAGCTCAGGCCCTGAAGCAAGGATATGAATATTCTTGGTACCATTTGAAAGGAAACACTTTGAAGTTTGTGGAAATGTGAATTGAATGTAGGGGAATATAACATAATAGATCTGGTAGAAGAAAATACAAAGAAAAACAAACTTATTTTTTTATTTTTCTACCACCATCTTTGAAATGCAACAGAAAGGTCCCAAATCTAGCCATCACTGGTTGTAATTCCGATGGTGTCCACAAGATAGCAGCAGTGTATGTGCAAAGTTTCAGACGGATAACTTGAAGTATGAGCAAACTACATGACATTTAGTGTGAAGTCACCCAGGTACATTTGGGCAAATCGTGAAGGAGACATTTACATTACATTTTTCTTCAAGAATATCGTCAAATCTGTATACTTGGACTTTGATTTAGCTTTTCTAGTATTAGTAGCCATATTATAAGTCCAACATTTGCAAAACTCAGTTTTCATAACACTCCATATTCTTGTAATTTTTGTCCAAAAGGAAAAGGCTTGCTGTCGCACAAGGTTAGCAGCAACATTTTGCGACAGATACAGGGTTTCCGCATACTCATGTAAAGCCCAGCTCATTGGCTATCTAGCTAGCTTTGTTTGACAAAGTTACAGTCAATCAAGTGAAGACCGCCCACGTCATCGGCGCACCATGAAGGCGTCACTCTCTGACCAAATCTGGTGTCCTATAGGATATACTACACTCCTAATAATATAGTGAAGTCTGGTTACGTTCTAGGATCTCTGAGGAATAAATACGAACGTGATTTGACTGGTTGAAACAACGTTTAGGGTTAGATTTTCACAGATTCCTTTCTTTGCAAATTGAACGAGTGGAAATACAAAATCGATCGTGCATGCTATATGGACCTTTTTAGGATATGAAAAAGGATTTTATCTAACAAAACAAGACTTCATGTTATCTCTGGGACCCTTTGGATGATAAATCAGAGCAATATTTCAGAATGTAAGTACACATTTCACCGTCAGTTGAATTTATCAAACCTTTCGCAGTGAAAAGTGTTTAGCTGTTAGGAGCTCTCCTCAAACAATAGAATGGCATTTTTTCGCAGTAATAGCTACTGTAAATTGGACAGTGCAGTTATATTAACAAGAATTTAAGCTTTCAGCCGATATAAGACTTATATGTACCGACATTTGGTGTTTCTCTAAAATCTGCGATCGTGACACATGGCGCTGCATAATTTACAACTGCCCCGTTGACGGGACGCTTATTCCTAAGACGTTTTAAAGGGAAGAAGAAACTTATAGAAGACTAGAAATATTCTTACCGCTGGGCAGCAGGGTAGGTCTCCAGAAATGTAGCATCATAGTAATCTCCATGGTGAACTTGTGATAGAGCACGTCAGTGAAGATATTCTCTATCCTTCCATTCTCAAATAGATACTGGTGAACCAAATGAGAGATGGTGAGGGAGAGAGGCATTAGGCACTGTATATCATATTTGGCAGAGGGGCAAGTACAATTGATGTTGCTGCCCCTGGGGAAGTTGCTATAGGAAAAGTCCAGATAATATTGATGGTAATAGTCTGCAAACAGTATTAGCTGCCATCACATCAGTATAACTGGGGCTTTAGACTGAACCGTATTTTAAGTATGGGCACTGACAGACAGAAAAGGTGGTACCACAGTGAATAACATAGTACGGAATAAGATAAACATGGAGGTGCAATACCTGCTGTATGCCCAGACAGAGGTAGAAGATGCTGTCAGCAGGGTAGGCCTGACCGTTGGGGCGACGGACCTCACTGATGAAGCGACAGAGGCCATAACTAAGCTCAGAGGAGTTACACTGCAACACGTCCTCCTTCAAAACCATGGACTTAGCTGCCGTAGGAGAGACAAGGGCACAGAAAACCAGATCAGAGAACCATGGATTTAGCTGCCATAGTGAGAAAGATGGCCACTGAACACCACATGAATACCGCTAGCATATTTTAAACTAATCTGGGCATGGCATCTGAGATGTTGCAAGGCACTTCAATTAACAAATCAATTAATCTACATGACAAGCAAAGACCTAAACAATTGCGTATGCAGTTAGGATTGACTCACAGGGATCTTTGGCAAATTCACAGTCAAACCGCTTGTTCCTCTGCAGGACCCAATTCTTCCAGGCTTTCACCCCGTACTCGTGGTGGAGTTTTGATCTGGCAGGAGGGAGTGAAACAGTTTGCGCCACCATGTCCATAGTCCCACTTTGCTTACGACTCTGCAATACAGAAAGGGAAAAAGGTTTGGACCAACAACGTAGTAGGAGGAGAAATGACTTGCTTTAACTGTATAATATCTCTGATATCATTATCTAATAATGAAACCCTATTGCAGTCAATAGTAATAATGGTGCTGATGTGACCTAACTAGTTATGTTACCTATAGCGTTAGACCAGTGACCCCACTATAAAATAAATAGGGTACCGTTTGGGACGCAGACTACAGTATAGACATACCCGTTTTCTGGGAGGGAAGCCATCTTTGGGTCTCTTGTGTCTTGTGGCCTGTACAGTCAGCCTCTGTCCCTTCACTGCCGCATGATCAAACGACTCTGAAACAGCATTGAATACACAGTTACACAGGGGATACAAATGTGATCTGTGGGAATTGGCAAGTTCATCATTAACCACGTTTCCATCTACAGTTTTTATGCGAGTATCGTATAAAAATAAATCACGACAGCTGTGACGGAAACAGGAAGTGCCGATGTAATTTTAGAAATGCCGACAATTTGTTCGTTCGACATGGTGTGATCTTTTTCTGTCTGTTATATTAATTGACTGGGAATGTTGGTGGAAACGCCATTATGCACAAATATTGATATAATAACCATCATATCGAAGTAAACTTGGAGTCACGCCATGATATGGTGTGGGGTCCTCCCACTACGACTCGGGAAACCATGCAGTTAGGCTACAGATGAAATAAGTTGTGAACTTCACAGGGTGGTGAACGTACACGGTGATGAGCTTGACGCTGCTTTCCAATAAATATTGAGGGTTTTATTCTGGTGACATGATGATCGATGCTTGACTGCAGTTTATCCATAATAATCTCATGTAGACTAGACAACCTGCACAGCCTACCCGCACTGTATCTGAGAGATATTGGCTAGAGAGCAGGTGCCAAGACCAGAGTAGACACATTTGCAATTTAACGCAACAATTTGTGACAAAACTATCGGTAGAGTTGAAAATGGGATGAAAAAAAAAAACCATTTGATTTTTATTCGGTACATGAAAACTTAAGCGAAAAATACATTTTGTGTGCACTACATCGTCACGCACTAATTGTTTCCACAACAAGTCAACTTGGTAGAAACATACAACTGGTGGGAAAATGGGCATATTTTCTATAAGCAGTTTTTGGATGGAAACCTAGCTAATGCAAATATGATTTATTCTTAACTGGATAAATAAAGGTTGGATAAATAACATTGGAACATAAATGTAGCTATGTTGTTATTCTCAGAGCCTTTCTCACCAGGGGGGTAGTCAGCCTCCAGGTCCAACATGCTGGGGGAGGATGTTGTGCTGGGGGGTTCGACAGGACCCTCTGCCACTCTCTGGGGGTTGGATGTGGACTCATCCTCTCCACCCCAGCTGTGGGGGGTGGACACAGCCTCAGACTCCAGGTCTCCACTGTAGGCGCTTCCTTGGTCTGTGGATAAACACCACACAGACAGACACCATGTTATCGAACCCTTCAGTAAGATAACCCTAACCCTCCACCAGAGTGATTTTCATTTAAAAAGGTTGCTTTTCTAACAGTGTTAATCTATTAATACAGGTTAGTCTAAATATTGAGATAAATGCAAGAGTGATCTGTTCAAGAAAGCAGCAGCCAGCTGATGTGCCAAGCAACAAAGTTAGACAGTAACGTTGTCATATATACACAGCCGCAGCTCAGAGTACAAACTTTTCTCTTCACCTCCATGGGAGACAGGTTTGTCTTTCTCCTCTTCCTCCTGCTCGGCCATGGTTTGAGATGCGACACCATCTTTCCTGTCCTTGAGCTCTGAACGGCTTAATGAGGAGGGTATTACCATGGGCACTGGCACCTGGACAGAGGGCACAGAGAACAGAACATGGTTTAACCAGCCAAGTTAACCAACCATTAAAAGAACACACAATGAAACATGGTGGGGGTATTAGTAGGGTCCTCAGAAGAATAACAATCCAAGACACGAGGGTGTGTGGGGGGGGGCATGTGAGTTTTTAGGCCACCAGGGATGGGTACTTCCTGGTAATTCCCTTTGAAAAGTGGAAAATAAAGTATATATTAAAGGCACATAAAGAGAAAGTGGATGTAGGCATGAGAAAAGGACGCAGAGCAAACGTACAGGCACGGGGATACCCATGGGCACAGGAGTGTACTGGGTGTACAGGTTCATGGGCACTGGGATGAAGACTGGCACTGGAACGGGCATCACAACCACCCGCACTTTCTCCCCGTTCTCTGTGTACGTGAACCCAGTCTCTGTGAACCCTACAACAACGAGAGAGAGAGAGAGACTTATTTAACCTTTTTTAAAAGTCAGTTAAGAACAAATTCTTATTTACAATGACGGCCTACAATCAGAGACCCTTACTAACCCTTTAAACCAAGTGGTCATACTATGAACATGTAGTGGAAGGTCTGATTTACAAATTCAGTGGAAGGGTGGGGCCAATACCTTTATGGACGGGACATCTTAAAAAGTAGCTAGTTTGTTCCAAAAATATTAAAATAATTTAAAGAATTAAGATATAAAAGTCTTAGAGTAGGCATCAGCGACTAGGTTAGCATTTCTGATGTTTTGGATGTTAGTTTGTTGTTTTACCCATGGGTGCCATTGGTTTCTCTGCTGTCTGCATCTGAATCGGGCAGCTGGTTTCCTGGTCCAGCATGAGGGGTTTACAGATGATGGCCTTGTTCTTCATGATCCGACGGCGGGCTGAGATCCTCATGGCGTCCGTCTGGGTGCTGGCATCGCCAAGGCTCTTGCCGTGAGAGTTAGACGTTGGAAGAGCTCCTACAAGCAAAAAAAAAAAAAATAGTCTGAACTACAAAAGCTTATATTAGTCGACCACTTCTTCACAAATGTCTTAACCATGCTCGGTGTTAGCCAGTGTTCTCG
Organism: Salmo salar; assembly: GCF_965601325.2. Taxonomy (NCBI): domain Eukaryota; kingdom Metazoa; phylum Chordata; class Actinopteri; order Salmoniformes; family Salmonidae; genus Salmo; species Salmo salar. The sequence goes on from NC_138291.1 coordinate 37,899,228, forward strand.
ATGAGTGTACTAGCTACCAGTCAGGGCAGTGGCAGCCGTAGCATGGGGCTGGCCAGCAGGAGAGGTGGCCAACGAGACAACATCAGCAATGACAGGAGCCGGCTTGGAGAGGGAGAACAGAGGTTGGGACGGACCTACAGGGGGAGAAAGAAGGGAAGGAAAGAGGGGAGACATGTTGAGTAGTAGGCCTAAGGCCGTCATTAAACTGAGATGCAGCGATAGGTCATCCAAACAGGTAGTTATTTTCAAGAAAACGTGTATATAATTTAGTAGTACCCTGTGTAGTAGTGGTGCCGTTGCTAGTCCGAGGGTGCAGCTGGAAGGTCTGATAGCAGTACTGAATAACACACTCCAGGTTACAGAAGTGCCTAATTGCCCCAAAACACTTCAGTTGCTCTCTCATCTTCCCTTGACGTCTGCAGCACTCACACTTAGCCATCTGGGTAGGGGAAGGACAACAAACAGTTCAGCAATTCAAAGGGCCATTTGTGGACTACATAGATATGTCCCAGGAAGTGGTTGTAAGGTAATCAAATCAAGAGAGTGAGAGATCAGGGCATGTATTCATAAAGCGACTAAGAGTAAGAGTCCTAATCTGGAATCGGGTCCCTGCAGTCTTATTCATTGTCGTCTTAAGGCAAAACTGATCCCAAATCAGCACTCCTACTCTGAGATGCATGCTACACACAGCCCCAGAGGTCAACATGCATTAAGATTATTCTGGCTCTGACCTCATAGAAGAGAACAGTGTAGTTGGACATGCACGCGTCCCTGCAGAACTCTTGCATCCTGCCACCAAAGTGGTTGTGGATCATCTTGGGGCTGATGTCGGCACAATAGGCACATGTCCGCCATGGCCCCTTCATGTCGTGCTTGAAGAGCAGCTTACAGCCTGTTACAACACCCACACACAGACAGGTTAATGTACAATATTATACTCAAAAACAAATTATTACATCATTGTTATATTTATGGCATAAATTGTCAAAAAGGACTAGGAGAGAAAGAGAAAGGGTCTTTGGTACTCACTCTCACTGCAGAAGGGCCGGTCGATGAGGTCATATCTGATGACTTCTTTGACCACCTTCTCCAGTTTGCAGTATTCACACCTCACTTTGATATTACTCCGTTTCTTAAACTCAACACAGCACAGTTTGCAACAGAACTGCATGGTGCGACCCTGAAGGAACACAACACAAGCCCAGGAGGACAAAGAGCATTAGAGATAAAACTACAACCCCCATCGCAAAAGCATTATTAGACAAAACTACAATACCTATCACAAAACGACCATTCCCATAACACTTCAAATGTAATAAACAAGGTACAGGATCAAGAGAGAGGTACTTACATTGTACTCATAGAGCTCAGGTTTCCAGCGGAACTGCTGAGGACACTGATGGCAGGAGAGTTTCACAGGTCCACTGGGGGCGGAGGTAGAGGAGGAGGAGGAGGAGGGGGCCATGGGCGGCCCTGGTTGATGCTGCCCCACCCCGTAGGCCCTAGCCAGGCCTGGGGCGGCTCGATAGGGTAGAGGTGGAGCAGAGGTCTGGGTTGGGGCGTATGGGCGGCCAGTGGTGGGGACCCAGGACGGGGGGTAAGGATGGGAGTAGCCCTGGGCTGGTGCTGGAGGGGTCTGGAGGTACGGAGACACCATGGGAGGAGGAGGAGCAGTGGATGAGGAGCCGTTCATCTGGCCCAGTTGGGGGGGAAGCTGGCTGCCTTCAGCCTCCTACCACATTACATCAAAGGAGAACACATTCAAAAACATGATGTATTCTGTACAATCCATTATATATAGGCTGATTGGTATCTTTTCAATTTGACCTGTATTGTATGCATTGCGTTTTATGTTTGGTACAATTGTCAAATAAACCTGAACCTAAATGCAGGCTGAAAAACACATAAAATCCCTCTCAAATCTACCTAACAGACTGAACAGTCTCTAATATGAACACACAGAAAGCACAGATCATATGTAACATAGTCTGTTTTGATCCATTTAGCCAATTAATCAACGAATACCCGGAAAGTCTTGACGCAGGTGTAAGAGCAGAAGTTGCGGATGCTGCCGTCTACCATGGCCAGGTGGTACTGAGAGACAGCCTTCACTTTGCAGTAGGTACAAGGGAATGCCGTTCCTGTGTGTGACAACTTTTTTAATACCACTGCAAATAAAATGTAAAACCAATTTCATGGCAAAATATTGGTTGAAACACAAAATTGTTTGCTGGCTAGCGGAAAATACATCCTGACCGAATCCACTGCAGGGTTTTTTCCACTCTCTGAGTAATAATTACTGGACTAAATCGACATGCAGATGCATCCCAGAAAAAATGATACCAGTCAAAAACAGATTTCAGACTATTTCAGACAACATATGGCCTACAATATTGATAAATGAAAACACATTTGTAGACTTCCGCTTATACAATGGTAAAGTCAATGCTACCTGACAGGTCGTTCTGCGGCCAGCTGTTATTGACACAGATGGAATTGCAGAAGAGCTCCACCTTGCCATCCGTATCGGTGCTCTCCACCATGTCAGACATGAGTCTCAGATCACGACAGTGACCGCACGGCATCACCTTGGTGGTCGTCTGTCATACAGGAACAATGGGAAAGAGTTGATAAGAAGAGATTTGATGATGGCGGCAGTGGGACTCAGTGAGACAAATGTGTTTAATATCAATAATGTATTCATAGAGACTCATTGAGGGAAACCAGACTCGGAAGGGAGGCCCATCCTCCACTGAATATACCCGATTGAAGTTAAGAGTACATATGACCATCAAGGCCAGACCGTTTTTAAAAGTGGACTCCAGTTTCTATGGAGGACTGTCTGTGTGTACTACCTGCATGTGCGTACTTACCCGTTTAAAAGAGCTAATGCAGGTTCGACTGCAGAACTTCATGGTGACGCCCTCTACTCGGAGCGACCGACAGTTCCTGTCAGTACTGGCGCAGTACTCGCCACAGCTCTCACACACATTTATGACCAGGTTGTGGGAGGAGCGGAAGCGCATGAAACACTCATCGCTACACAGTTTGTGCAAGGAGCCCTGGTGAGTCACTTCGTGCTGAATCTGAGATGGCGGGGGGGGGGGGGGGGGAGTTATCAAATCAGGCAAGATGATCAAGTCAAATCAAACATTTCCTCATGTAACCTCACCTGAAGTTGACTTAGAAATGAGAGTGAACTAGTCAAACCAGTGGTTGTCTGTTTTGTCCCTTACCGTGTCGCTCTTCTTGCACATACTGCACGTCGGGGCGGTGGGCTCTTGGAAAGAAGGCATGGAAATAGTCCCTGGTTTCCTCTTGCGGTTGAACACAGAGAGGCAGAACTGGCTACAGAAATCCTTCAGGTTATTGTCTGTAATCACACTGATTACATCCTTGGGGTCCTCGATCTCCCTGAAGAAGTTAAAAGTTATAAACGAGTTATAGACAGATATAATAGTTATAAACAGCAATACAGCTATGAGCAACGGGGGAAGTTATTTGGTGCACCCCCACAGTAACTCCGGGAATCGGATGATAGCAGAACGATTGAAAGTTGGAGTTGAGGTGAGTCAGTAGCCGAGTGACTCACTTTAGGCACTGGTAGCAGGTTCTCAGTTTGATGGGAGGCAGGGTGAACCCAGTGAGGCAGACAGTGGAGCAGAAGAGCTGGGTGGACCCTTTCCGTTGGAAGGCAGTCTGACCGCGCAGCAGGATCTTAGAGCAGCCTGAGCAGGACACACGCACTGCGTTGGCTGGGTTGGAGCCACTAGGGGGCTGGGGCTGGGGAGGGGGAGGGGGTGGCTGGGGCACTGGAGCCAGGCTCCTGAGGGTCATCGTTGGCCCCTGTGGAACTAGACTTCTTCCTGGTCCAAATATGGAGGTGGGGGTCTGGGGAGCAGCAGTGGGCGAGCCATACGCATTTCCTCCACCAACAGAAAAGACAGAACTGATCCTCAGCACCTCCTGTAACATACAACAAATAAGAACAAAGAATTAATAATGATAATAATAACATAGCAGAAATAATATAGCATAACAGAATCATCATATCCATATGTTGTAAAAGGGGACATCTAAGGCAGGGCATGGGAGCCTTTGCTGACCTCAGGAGCTGTGTTGTCCAGCTCCTCCTTGATACTCCGTGTTGAGGGTAGAAGGGCGCAGTCATATCCTTCATCTATGGGCTCATCCTTGATGTTCATGATGGGAGAGATGGGTGGCTCTTCTCTGTCCCCTACCACTGGGTTCTGGAACACACTCTCTGACCTCTGAAGGTCAGGGCAAAGGGACGAAATAGATGAATGAAGGCGACACAAAAAATAAATAATGTTCATAACAGCATTCCGCAAAAGGGAATTATCCTGAAATCTCTCACGCTCTGCCAGTTCTTTCTTGCTGCCCCTCTCCACTTACACTACCGGTATACTAAAGTCATACACTATACAGACCTCTTGACGGCTGGATCCCCCAGCAATAGACCGATTCTGTCTTAGTCCATCTGACAGAAATGGAGAAAAGGACATTTAATGGAATCATCACAGCTCTCATAATGTGCATACCATGTGCATGAAGTGTAAAAATGTCCTAAATCATGTTCTTTATTGAAACTATAGTTATAACTAGCAGGGCAAGTTTGCTCGCAGTCTTACCCAAGCTGTTATCTGGTGAAGGGGACTGAGATAGGTTAGTTGAAAGATGGCTTTCTCCTTGCATTTGACTAGCCACCTCAGAAGCTGCCAAAAGAATGACTGTTGTTAAGCAATGCACAAGAAGTAGGCCTAAGTTCAAGGAAAATGCCACAAAAAAAAACCTATATTTTTGTTATTTATTTCATTAGTCCACTGTTGATCCAGTTTGCATAAAACATTTTGGAACGTATCAACAGTGGACTAATGAAACAAATACCACGTTTTTGAGTGGAATTTTCCTTTAAGTAGTAAGAAATATAAGAAAGAAAAGTTATATTGGTGATGAGAAGTAATAAATGCATGAGGAGTAACGTCACAGGCCAACTCAGACTAGGCATGATGTTTTCATTCTAACCTGTTCTAATATTGGAAAGTGAGACTGCATCAAGGAATCTGTCAGTGGAATTTTGATCATCCTGAGTCTCTGCACGTCGTGTGTCAGGCGATCCAGCCGGCCGTCCGCCTGACTCTCTGTCAGACTCCACATCCCCCAGTGCCACCTTGGGCAGGGCTATGTCCCACTCCTCCTCCTCATCTGCCCCAAACACAGGAACCCCATCCAACTCATCCTCTGGCTGGCCCACCCCCAGACCAGCCAGGGAGAAGGTGGTACTGGTAGGATGAGAGATGTGAGGGAATACATTCCCCTCATCGTCACTGCTAAAATCATGGTCGACGTCAGGCCGTCCGTCTGGTTCTGGTGCTCCAAAGACTGGTCCGGTTGAGATGCTGCTCCAAAGAGATCTTGTTGACAGGGGAGTGTGTTGTCGCTGGGACTCACCAGCCGTGGGGGCTGAGAGCTTTACCGCCTCATCAAAAGCCTTGGACAGCCGGAGTTCATGCTGTGGGAGGAGACAACTGGTTAAAAAGTGTGGTCTTGGGGCCTCCCGAGAGCCACAGTGGTCTAAGGCAGTGCAGCTGTGCCATTAGAGATCCTGGTTCGAGTCCAGGCTCTGATGTAGCCGGCCGCGACCAGGAGACTCATGGGGTGGCGCACAATTGGCCTATCGTCGCCCGGTGTTAGGGGAGGGTTTGGCCAGCAGGGATGTTCTTGTCCCATCGCGCAATAGCGACTCCCGTGGCGGGCCTGGCGCAATGCACGCTCGCCAGGTGTACTGTGTTTCCTCCGACACATTGGTGCGGCCGGCTTGCGGGTTAAGGGGCGTTGTGTCAAGAAGCAGTGCGGCTTAGCTGGGATATGTTTTGGAGGACGCACGGCTCTCGACCTTCGCCTCTCCCGAGTCCGTACGGGAGTTGCAGCGATGGGACAAGACTAACTACCAATTGGATACCACGAAATTGGTGAGAAAATAGAGTATAAAAAAATACAAATTAAAAAAGTGTGGTCTTCTCTAGCCCAGTTGGTAGAGCATGGCGCTTGCAACGCCAGGATAGCATGTTCGATTCCTGGGACCAGCCATAAGGGAAAAAATGATGCATGCATGACAGTCACTTTGGATAAAAGCTTCTGCTAAATAGCATATATTCAAGCAATATGGCCCAAGGGGGTGTGGTATATGGCCAATATACTACAGCTAATGGCTGTTCTTACGCACGACTGAACGCAGAGTGCCTGGATACAGCCCTTAGCCGTGGTATATTGGCCATATTCCACAACCCCTCGAGGTTCCTTATTGCTATTATACATTGGTTACCAACGTAATTATAACACTAAACAGAAATGTTTTGTCATACCCGTGGTATACGGTCTGATATACCACGGCTGTTAGTCAATCAGCATTTAAGTCTCGAACCACCCAGTTAATAATTACATTTTAACCAGCGTAGAAAGCTATGACATTATTCGTACTAGTGCAGCAATAGAGGGGGAATCATCTGGTTGGGTTTTGAACAAGAAACCATATTTCACACAGAGTAAGCACACTTCAGCCTGTGACATGAGGGCCCAGACCTCTGGACAGTGCTGTAGTAGCTACACAAACAGCCGCAATGGGCCTTGGTTGAACCAGCGACCCTGGCCTGCCATACCGTTTCGGACCTCATGACATAAGCCGTTACACTCACACAGGGATGCAAACTCATAATACTTTTGACAGAACTGTGATATATCAATAAGGGGCTCCAGTGAAAATAATATGAGGGTTGATTATTCTACGAACACTACTAGCTAGCTTAAAATAGCTAACCTAGCTACATGGCTTGCTAGCTCTAACTACTGTAACGTTAAGCTACATAGTCATGCACTTGAGAAAAATCTAGCAAGATAGCCAGGAAGCTAGCTGCAACAAGGCTGAGCAGAAACAGATGGGTAGCTAGTTAATAAGATAATAATGCCTTCATTATTTGCAAACATATTTTCACCTGAGATTTTTGTTTAGCCTCCTCTGACTCCGCCATGTTTTGGTCGCGCGCTGTTCTTCTCGGAAGGGGGGGGGGGGGGGGTTTCTTTTGCAACTAACGTTAGCTAGCTAGATAACTAGCTAGGATGCACTGCACACAATGTTATTGTTAAAGACAGTGCAAAAGCGACTTCACGATGTGCATGAAAATATATGATTTGCAGAATGTGTATGAAATAATTGTCATTGAGGGGGCATTCTAATTTGTGTTTAAGTAGCTGCTAGCTTTTCAATGGGAAATTGCATGCACATCGAACTATCCCTTTCTGCTGGTATGGCTGTACCGTAAAGTTCCATAGATAGGCGCATTCTCTGTCTGTGTTCGTGGGTAATTTGATTCAGTAACGCAATACATTAAATGTAACAAATCATAATATACACATTGTACATATTATCTGAATTCGTTCTCTTTTCTACAGGTAGATACCCAATGTTGACACCTCATTACGTTTTCCCAGTTAAAATCAATTCTAATCTCTCGCACATATTTGGATTAGTTCGGTACCCTTCTAGCTTGAACGTTGCAGATAGAAATGTACAGTAGATTGGCAAACCCAGTGGGTCTGGGTTGTGATGGGCATCCGAGTATTTTCGGTGAGCCGGCTCATTTGGCTCCGTTGACGTAATAGAGCCGGCTCATTTGGCTCTCAAATGGCTCTTCGTTGAAAATGCTTAAAAATCGACATAAAACCATGAACATTTTTCTAATATCCAGTGTAAAACCCAAAAGAGAGGCTGCCATTATGTCAGATTGTGAAATAATTGTGGACCAGATTGACGTGCTGTCCTCAATGTTTATTGTTTCTGCAGTGAGGATTCGCCCTCTTAAGAGAATGATTTTGTCATTTATTTGCAGAAAAACTTTAACCTCAAAAAGCAGTAGAAGCACTATGCAAATCAGGGAGACAAATGAACGGCTCTTTCGCCGATGCGATTCGGTTCCCAATGTTCACCAAAAATATACGTGCAAAAAGAGCCGTTCGTTCGCGAACGATCCATCACTGGGGCCGGGGTTTATGCGTGTCAGTTGAAGTATGTTGTTTATTTCTAGCTGCATCGTTCAACGTTTCATACAGGTCAAATGACAAGGATCAAATAGTCAAGAAGAATCCGGAAAGGAGACTCGACATTGTCAAAGATTTTCTATGATATTAACAATATATTTGAGCTAATGCTCTAACAATGGAAAAACATGTCATCAAATATGGAACGTAGGAAGGAGGAGGAGAGATCAGGTGGGACCATTCTAGCCAATGAGATGGCAGATAGGGGCGTGACCAACAGGCATAGAGATATATAGAGGACTCAACTTTGTATCTGTGCATTATACCGTCTGTGGCAGCATGGGCAGCGTCATTGTGGCGCATCTCCATTTTAAAGTAGTACATTTTCTCCTTCTTCATCGGCTGATTGCCCCACCCAGTGACTATTTTAAAATGGGGAAGCCCCCAATGGCCACGTCCATAAGAGCTTTGGATTGGGGGTGGATTGAATCCCGGAGCTGACAAGGTAAAAATCTGTCGTTCTGCCTCTGAGCAAGGCAGTTAACCCACTGTTCCCCGGGCGCTGAAGACGTGGATGTCGATTAAGGCAGTCTCCGCACCTCTGATTCAGAGGGGTTGGGTTAAATGCGGAAGACACATTTCAGTTGAATACATTCAATTTGACAACTGACTAGGTATTCCCTCCCTTTCCATGCTAAAACAGGGTATATCCATGATGAGTGCTCTGTCTATCTCTATCACAACAGGCACAACTCCGATATAAAGTCGTTTTTTGTAAAGTTGACGAAATTGCACGTGTCCACTTATATCACTACATTTGTAACAACCTAACAGTTACGAAATATATATTAGATCAAATAAGCCTCACAATTAGCAATATTATAATTGCAAACCAACATGAAGTTAAGGCCACCAAAAGTAGAGAAGACATGATGAGGAATAAAGTTCCACATAGAAGTGTGTCTTCTTAACAATTGTTTTATCCAATTGATCTTAAAAGTATTATTTAAGGTAGTAAAGTCCAGAAAATTCAGCCCACCATACTCATAAGTGTTCATTACAACAGTTTTCCTAATGTAATGGGTACGGTTTCTCCACAGAAAGTTGAAAAGCACCTGGTCTATCTCTTTGCTTATTTTACCGTCAAGATATAAAGATAGAGCGGCATATGTTAGTCTAGAGATACCTTCAGCCTTGGTTACTAGGATTCTTCCTTATAAAGATAAGTCCCTCTGTAGCCATTGATTTAGCTTCTTCTGGGTTTTTTTAATATGAGGGTTAAAATTTAGTAAGCCTCTAGACTTCTGATCCTTAGTAATGGTTATGCATAAATATGTACGTTCTTCTTTCACTGGAAAATCATAATATGAGGGTGTCACACAATCGTTGACAGCCATGAGTTCACATTTATTAATGTTAAGACATTGACCAGATGCTTTGGAAAAGGATTCTATCACATTGATCGATATGGGAATCTGATTAGCGTCTTTCAGAAAAAGTATAGTATCGTCAGCCAGCTGGCTTATAATAATTTCTTTACCAGCTATGGAAATACCTTGTACAGGACTATTATTTAAATAATTTGTAAGAAATTGGGTGATAAATAAAAATAGATACGGTGAGATAGGACAACCTTGCCTAATTCCTCTCTTCAACTCAAATCTAGGTGAGGTGCCATGTTTCAGTTTGATAGAGCTGTTACCATTCGTATAGTCTTAATAGCCTTACAGAAAAATCCCCAAAGCCAAATATATCAAAGGAGTGGAAGAGGAACTGATGTTCCACTGTGTCAAATGCTTTATAAAAATAAAAAAATAATATGAAGCTATCCACGGTTATTAGGTCTGAGTAGTCAAGTATGTCTAATACTAGTCTGATATTGTTAGAAATATGTCTGTTCCTCATAAAGCCAGACTGTGTTTCATCAATGATTGCGTCCAGGACTTCTTTATTTATTTTTGCAAGTAGTAAGTAATATCTTATAGTCATTATTAAGAAGACGCATTGGACACCAGTTATCGATGAGCAGCACCTCTTTTTTAGGCTTAGGTATCAATGTTATTAACCCCGACTCATTGTAAGAGGGAGAACATTGTTTTTAATACTCTCTAAAAATACTTCAAGTAGGAATGGAGTTACTTTTTAAGAAAATAACTTGTACAATTCTGCCGTAATTCCATCAATACTTTACATTTTTTTTACCTTTATTTAACTAGACACCTGGTGATTTATTGTTCTTTAGATGTTTGATAGACACAAAAATCTCTTCAACTATGATGGGTTCATCACACTGTTTAGATTCTATATCACTGATAGAGTGAACATTATTCAGTGAGTCAAAAAACATATCTGTCGTTTCCTGAGAGTAGGTAGATCTATACAATTTCCTGTAAAAATTGCTACAGTAGTTAGCGATTCATTTTTGGTCATCTGTAATAACACCATCAATGTTTAAATTATGGAAAGTGTTATTTGTAGAGCGACATTTGTGTTTTAAAGTGGCTTGGAAATACAATGATATTCAAAAGGAGGCAAATAACTAGTAGGAAGATCTTTTGTCATCATTTTGATGTTGCCACATTGACTTTAGATGCATTATACGTTACCTAGCTAAAATTGAGGGGAGGCCACCGGACTTTAGCTAGATAACGTTAGCATTGCTAGCTATTTTTGATGAACTTTCTAGCTAATGACAACATTGCCATTGTAGTGGTCTGGGTGTAGCTGGAGTCAGGCGCAGGACAGCAGAGATGAGTAACACAAGTAACTTTACTCAAATATTCCAATAACATGTCGTAATACCGAACCCACAATAACGGACCGAACATACATAAAACATTCACGCACAAAAACCATGGGGAAAACAGAGGGTTAAATAATGAACATGTAATTGAGGAATTGAAACCAGGTGTGTAAAACAAAAACAAAACAAATGGAAAATGAAAAGTGGATCAGCGATGGCTAGAAGGCCGGTGACGTCGACCGCCGAACGCCGCCCGAACAAGGAGAGAGACCGACTTCGGCTGAAGTCGTGACAGCCATCTGTCTAAAGTAACTTTGATGACATGATAATGCTGGCAAAGTTGTTTCGTACTAAATATTTGACTACTTTAGCAATGTAATCGTATTTCCAGGCAATATAGTGTAATTTAGACTAAAAAGTAGTTAGCCTCTGACCAGAATGACTGGGTTTATCACCACTAGTATGGCGCCGCCGAGAACGTTCATAACTATATTAATAATTTATTTTACTTTTATTTCACCTTTATTTAACCAGGTAGGCTAGTTGAGAACAAGTTCTCATTTGCAACTGGGACCTGGCCAAGATAAAGCAAAGCAGTTTGACACATACAACAGCACAGAGTTACACATGGAATAAACAAACATACAATCAATAGTACAGTAGAAATATCTATATACAGCATGTGCAAATGAGGTAGGATGAGAGAGGTAAGGCAATAAATAGGCCATGGTGGCGAAGTAATTACAATATAGCAATTAAACACTGAAATGGTAGAATGTGCAGAAGATGAATGTGCAAGTTGAGATACTGGGGTGCAAAGGAGCAAGATAAATAAATACAGTATGGGGATGAGGTAGATTGGATGGGTAATTTACGGATGAGCTATGTACAGGTGCAGTGATCTGTTAGCTGCTCTGACAGCTGGTGCTTAAAGCTCGTGAGGGAGGTAAGAGTCTCCAGCTTTAGTGATTTTTGCAGTTCGTTCCAGCCATTGGCAGCAGAGAACTGGAAGGAGAGGCGGCCAAAGGAAGAATTGGCTTTGGGGGTGACCAGTGAGATATACCTGCTGGAGCACGTGCTACGGGTGGGTGCTGCTATGGTGACCAGTGAGCTGAGATAAGGCGGGGCTTTACCTAGCAATGACTTGTAGATGACCTGGAGCCAGTGGGTTTGGCGAGAGTGTACAGGTCGCAGTGGTGGGTAGTATATGGGGCTTTGGTGACAAAACGGATGGCACTGTGATAGACTGCATCCAATAAGTCACCTTGTCCTAGAGATTTACAGGGTTATCGCAAAGTCACGCCAGGGTAAGCCTACACGAAACACAGACCTTATTTGAAGTGTTTCTCAAATCCGCTATTGGGGAAATTGAATGATGGAAAAAACGATTGGAACCATTTCACTGTTTTACCGCTGGGTTTTATGGGTATTATTCATACTGTGGTACCAAAGATTTTTATAACTAAACCAATGTAGACCACAGCCTGTCGTTTCAAATGGGAACAAATTAAGTCATAGTGGCAGAACAAGCAAGAAGGAGGACAGAGCCAAGCATGAGCTAGCGAGATCCTGTTGGCGCATTGCAGCATACATTTGAATATTTCTGTTAGGGAACGCCTACTCTGTGAAGTGCGCGTGTGCAATAACTCAATTCGCCTTTGCACTCCTGCACAATGCACTTTTTTTTTTAACTTTAGCAAAGGATAAAGCCTACAAAACTTAGTTCACTCTGTTCGTAACATAGTTTTGTGAACAAAAAACTGTATTAATATTAACTGTTTAATCGATGAGAAAATTAGCAGAATGTTGGCCAATGTAACTTTTTGTGAATTTTGAAAAATATATGTAATAATAAAAAACAAATCAAATAAAGGCTTCATATTTCATAAAGTCGTGTTAACTGACTGCTATTATCTCACAGAACAAACCGTATAAGATCTAAGCCTGTGAAATGATCAGATTTTATTTTCTGCGTTTATTCCAAAATTGTATTCTTTCCCCATTCATTTTTCCCATAGGGACGGCTGAACGAATCAGAGATAATTTATTTCCTGGTTTTATGACTACAAGCTGGTGAGTTCTTACCTACTGCACATGCAGCATCTACTCTTCCTGGGGTCCACATAAAACATACAAATATACTGAACAAAAATATAAACAAAACATGTAACCATTTCAACGATTTTACTGAGTTACAATTCATAGAAGGAAATCATTCAATTGAAATAAATTCATTAGGGCCTAATCTATGGATTTCACATGACTGGGCAGGTGTGAAGCCATGGGTGGGGCTGGGAGGGCATATACATCCACTCACAGGGGAGCCAGGCCCACCCACTGGGGAGCCAGGACCAGCCAATAAGAATTCGTTTTTACCCACAAAAGGGCTTTAATACAGACCGAAATACTCCTCAGTTTCATCAGCTATCCAGGTGGCTGGTCTCAGACAATCCCGCAGGTGAAGAATCCGGAAGTGGAGGTCCTGGGCTGGCGTGGTTACACATGGTCTGTTGCTGTGTGGCCGGTTGGACGTACTACCATATTCTCTAAAACGACGTTAGAGGTGGCTTATGGTAGAGAAACGAACATGAAATGATCTAGCAACAGCTCTGATGGACATTCCTGCAGTCAACATGCCAATTGCACGCTCCCTCAAAACTTTAGACATCTGTGGTATTGTGTTGTGTGACAAAACTGCACATTTTATTGGCCTTTTATTGTCCCCAGCACAAGGTGAGAGTAGAGTATTACTTTATTAATCCCAGTTTGGGAATTGTTTTATCACAGCATGCAACATCAATGTCTTGCAATGACAGAACACGCAACAATGACCAACACATGATAAAAATAAGAAAAATGAATAAATAAAATAACACATTAAGACAAAGTCACATGCACCAACCATAGTATCCATAAAATAATAGTCTTATTCAAGTGCTGTTTTCTATTCTACTCTTGGGAAAACAGGCAACAACATTTTCCAATAGAATGACCTTATAACACAGTTAATTAATTACACTCATTAAAAAGCCTCATGGCGGTGGGTAAAAATGACCGTCTAAACCTCTCTGTGGAACATCTGGGCAGGATGAACCTGCTGCTGAAGCTGCTCTTGTGTTGCATTAGAGTGCTGTGGAGTGTGTGTGTGTGTGTGTGTGTGTGTGTGTGTGTGTGTGTGTGTGTGTGTGTGTGTGTGTGTGTGTGTGTGTGTGTGTGTGTGTGTGTGTGTGTGTGTGTGTGTGTGTGTGTGTGTGTGTGTGTGTGTGTGTGTGTGTGTGTGTGTGTCATTGTCCATGATCGTGTGTTTTTACTTGCAGCCTTTTTATGAACATGTCCTGTATTGATTCCAGGCTGCAGCCAATTGTAGCACTGGCTTTATTAATGATTTTGTCAAGCTTGTTTAAGTCTTCCTTAGCTAAAATTCCTTTTCAGCACACAATGGCATAGGTCACTACACTCGCCACTACACTGCTATAGAATATACGAAGCATTTTGTCACATACACTAAAAGATCTAAGCTTCCTTAAAAAGTACAGTCTGGATTGGGCTTTTTTGTAGAGAATTATCCTTTCAGTTCAGTTTGTTGTCCACTATTACACCCAAGTTGTCACATCTGCTCTCACTACACCCTCTGGTGTTCATCCGGTGTCATCTTAACCTGCAGTTCTCCCCCTGTACGCTCTCTCTCTCTCCCTCTCTCTGTCTCTGTGTTTGTGTGGTTGGAGACAGGTGTGCTGGAGTCAGAGCAGATCCCTACCAGCTGCAAATCGTCCCATAAATCAAGACCTCTACAAATACTCATTCCTGCCACTTCCACTCTGCCAGATCGTAATCTCTGCTCATTTCCGCTGGCTCTTGTACCACATCTCACCACCCAACCACCTTGCTCTGGACTTCACTCACCACCACTGCCTTGGATTCCCCTCCGGACCTGTTTACCCTGTTCAACTCAGTGAACTCCAACCTCACTCTACACTTCTGGGTTTCCTGCAACTTAACTGAGTTACCCCGGTTCTGCACTCCACATCTCTCTGTGTACAATAAACATTTTGGTTCATTCATCCCTGCATCTGAGTCCGCTCTTGGGTTCCCTTGTGTTCGCTCCGCGAAACACAAGTACTTAGAGTCAACAGGGCCAATCTCTGCACAATTAATAGAAATGGGATTAAAAACATATTTGTGTAAGTGGCTCAGTTCATTCTTGTGTGTGAAGTCATTTGTGTAAACAGAAAAGGTGTCAGGACCGTCCCCTGCGGTGCCGTGTTTTTATATATCCGATCTGATACTGCCTGGTTCAGTCTTACTGTGGTATATTGGTCAGGTAGTTCACAATCCATTTGATTGTGTGTGGATTTACGTGAATGTCCTTGTAGTGATCGTGCTGTGTAATGATGCACCTGTGTAATGATCATGCTGTTCACGAGACATGTATTTACCACACCAAAATCTTAATATTTTACATTACTTTAGAAATTACCTTAAGAACCAGTATATAAGGTTCATATTTGGCTAAAATCATCAATATCAATTGTAATTTAATACACCTCTGCCTCAAAAATATGTACCATGATGGTAATAACTTAGCGTTGTGGTAATGACAGAGTGTGGTGGAAATTACATTTCAAATAAAACTGATGAAAAATACCATAAACATTTTTAATGTCACAGTAGTAGTTACTTGAACTCTGTGAATAATTTTTTGGGCCTGCAATTTCTGAGGCTGGTAACTCTAATGAACTTATCCTCTGCAGCAGAGGTAACTCTGGGTCTTCCGTTCCTGTGGCTGTAATGAACACGACGGGAGACAGAGAGCTGGTTTCAAGAGCAGGTGTTTAAATGTAAAGGACCACAGGAGGAGGCTGGTAGCTGGGTCCAGGGGCAGGCACAAGGTCATACACAGGGGGTCCAAAAAGGCAACACTACAGGCAGGGAAAGGGCTAGTAACTTTATCCGGGAGATCAGGCAATAGGTAGATAACAGGAAATCCGATAGGCTAAAGTACAGGCAGGGAATAGGCAAAATGCATCATTAGTGAGGCACACAAAAACTATCATACACGGGTGGATTAAATTACAGGAACAACAGTGCTCCGAATAGAAGTGTGTCACAAAACAAACAATACCTCACAATGATGGGGTGCAAAGAACTGAACTAAATAGGATGTAATAATGACATACAGGTGTGTGAACAGGTGATCAGAATTCAGGTGATTGGAATCTGGAGAGTGAGTTGCATTCAGGGGATCTGTGTGTTTGAGAGCGTGAGCTGGAAAGTGAGCTGCGTTCAGGGGATCTACGCGTTTGAGAGTGTAAGTTGGAAGCAGACGTTACAGTGGCGGTCCTCATGAGAGCCAGTTTCATCGTAGCGCTTGATGGGTTTTGCGGCTGCACTTGAAGAAACTTTTAAAGTTCTTGAAATGTTCCATATTGACTGACCTTCATGTCTTAAGGTAATGATGGACTGTCGATTCTCTTTGCTTATTTGAGCTGTTCTTGCCATAATATGGACTTGGTATTTAACCAAATAGGGCTATCTTTTGTATACCCCCCGTACCTTGTCACAATACAACTGACTGGCTCGAATGCATTAAGAAGGCAAGAAATTCCACAAATTAAGAAGGCACACCTTGTCACGCCTGCTCCCACTCCCCTCGAGCGCCAGGTTCCCCAGCATTACGCACTCCTGCCACCATCAGTACACACACCTGCCTTTCCCCATCACGCTCATCAGCGTATTATTGGACTCACCTGGACTCAATCACCTGTTTATTACCTCCCTTATATTTGTCAGTTCCCCATCTCTGTTCCCCGCTGCTGCATTAATTGTAATTTGTCTTTGTTTACCTGTGTGCTGACGCTGTTCCTATCTTGTTACCTGTCTCTTCCGCGTTCAATGTTCAACTCCCCGTACCTGCTTCTCATCTCCAGTGTCGGTCGTTACAGAATGCAGCAGCCATCATGCAAAGCATCGGGGAGTACTGACGTTCCGGTTGGTGGTGACTCGGGTCCAGGGCCGACACCGATGGAACTGGGGTGCCTAAGCCAACTCGTCGGGCTGTCACGCCCTAGCTGGCTCGAGAGGTTTCTGTCTCGGTTGGTTCGGAACGTGCCCATCCCACATCCGGCCTCAGCTGGATCATCAGGGTTTTACGCCCAGTCGGTTCACCAGGCTGCTATGCCTCTGCTGGATCATCGGTCTCCCATGCCTCAGTGGGATCGACAGGCTTTCGCGCATCACCCGGGTCGTCAGGCTCCCACGCCTCAGCCGGTTCGCCAGGCTCCCACACCCCTGCCGGTTCGTCGGGATTTTGTGCCCAGCCGGTTTGTCCAACACCCGTGCCTCGGCCGGCCGTCAGGCTCGCCGAGGTGGGACGCCGGGTGGAGCCCCTACGGGGTACTGTCACACCTGCCCCCGCTCCCCCTACCTGGCGCTCGAAGGCGCCAGGCTCCCCAGTATTACTCACTCCTGCCACCATAAGTACGCACACCTGCCTTTCCCAGTCATGCGCATCAGCGTATTATTGGACTCACCTGAACTCAATCACCTGTTTATTACTTCCCTATATTTGCTGCATTAATTGTTGTTTGTCTTTGTTTACCCCGTGTTCTGACGCTGTTCCTGTCCTGTTACCTGCTTCTCATCTCCAGCGTCGGTTGTTTCACACCTGTTAATTGAAATACATTCCAGGTGACTACCTTATGCAGCTGGTTGAGAAAATGCCAAGAGTGTGTAAAGCTGTCATGAAGGCAAGGACTGGCTATTCGAAGAATCTCAAATATAAAATATATTTTGATTTGTTTAACACTTTTTTGGTTACTACATGATTCCATATGTGTTATTTCATATGAGTAGGTGTTCTAAAACTTTTGACCGGTAGCGTATACATATTAATATTGTGCTGTTAAATAGATCTTTAGAATGTTGAGGCATTAGCCGCTTTGACTAGAGGGGCATTGTATACTCGGTGTGGAAGGCTACTTGGCCATATTACGCTGGTTGTCTGAAAAGAGCTGCACAACATGGCCGTGATGGCGGTGCGGTCAGTGGGAGCTGGAGGACCAGCCTCTTTGTCCTGGTTCAGCGGTGCACTGGTTGCTGCGGTGCTGGGAGACTGCGTTGGCAGATAATTTCAATGTGCCATGTTCCATGCAAGTCATTTGTTTATTGAAAAAAAAAATGCTCACATTAAATCTATGATTATCACAAAGCATCACAGTGTGTCCCAATCTTCATATTACTTTCACTTATTTGTTCTTCCAACAACATGCACGAGGATACAGCACAATAACATATCTTCCTGCGACGTGAATAGGCTACATTCAGTAGCCTATATTATGTTTTATTGTTACACACCGGATAGGTGTGGTAAAATGTGTTGTTTTACATTGTCAGGCATAGCAGTACAGTGCCCCTGGAGCAAATTAGGGTTAAGTGCCTTGCTAAGGGCTTATCGACAGATTTTTCACATTGTCGCGTAGGGTTTTCGAGCCAGCAGCCTTCACACCAGTCCAAACTAATCGAACTAAGTGGGAAAACGCACCAGAGTTTGTAAAAAAAACACTCCAAACCAATTGGTGTGAAAGCCCCCTAATGTGTAGGTCTACAGTACAAATACTCACATTTATCACCATGCATCTACCTCCCCTAAGCCCTATCAAATATGTGCATTGCTCAGAGCAACATTAAGCAATTTATTAAATAGAAAAAGGCTACACATTTATAGCTGTCTTCTGTGAATGTGCCCCTAAGCCCAATATCACACACCCATCACCACATATTCTCATGTCGTCATCATATCGTCGTTGTGTGTTTCCCCTCAGGTATTTTACAGTACGTGATGACACTGCCATGACAAGCTGTTTGGTCCAGTCTCTGCTGACCAGGGCAGGGTTCGACGAGCAAGACATGGCAAGCAGGTAAAGTAGACAGGGGTCTGTCTGCATTACAGTTTCAGTACTGTTCATACGCACCTATTAAGCATCTATAAATTATATTTAAAAACAATATTGCTTTTCTCTGCAGGTTTGCAAAGTAATACAGCCATTCTGCAGGGCAGGGGTACGGAGCAGGTGTAATCCAGGTGTTGAGGAAGCTTGCATCTCCATACTTGAATGATCTTCCAGCCAGGGCTGGCTCAGTTCAGCGGTCGTGGCACATTTGGGAATGGTGGTGCAATGAGGTTAGCGGCTCAATAAGTACAGCTGTACTTCCGTATATCCTTTGTCTTTCTCTCCCTTTCTTTCTGCTCCCAGTGCTCCAGACTTGGTGCGACGCTGACCCACTCTTGTTCTCTGTGTTACAATGGAGCAGTACTCCAGGCCCTCACGGTCCACCTGTGCTTACAGGGGCTTTGGAACTGCCACATGTTTATTAACAAACTCATGTTATAGATGGAGGAGGTGGAAGGAGAAGATGCTGCTCACAGTGACGCCAGAGTGTAAGTACTTACTGTCACACCCTGATCTGTATCACCTGTCTTTGTGTTTGTCTCCACCCTCCTCCAGGTGTCGGCCATCTTCCTCATTATCCCCAGTGTATTTATACCCGTGTTCTCTGTTTGTCTGTTGCCAGTTCGTCTTGTCAGGTCTTACCAGCGTGTTTTCCCGTCTCTCTGCTTTCTCAAGTTCTGTTTCCTAGTTTCCCCGGTTCTGACCATTCTGCCTCCCCTGACCCTTAGCTTGCCTGCCGTTCTGTACCTGCCTGACTCCGACTCGTTTACAAACCTCTGCCTGTCCTGAACTGAGCTTGCCTGCTGTTCTGTACCTTATTGACTCTGCCCTGGATTACGGAACTCTGCCTGCCTTTGACCTATCTTTTACCTGCCCCCTGTTGGGGTCAATAAACATCTGTGACTCTAGCTGTCTGCATCTGGGTCTTATCCTGAGTTCTGATAGTACGAACTGGCCATGACTGACCCAGCAGACTCAGACCAGCTCCACAATGCTGTTTGATTCTCCGTTGTCCAGGAGAGAGGCTGCTCGTAAGCTGCTCCAGCTAACTCAAGAATCCCGTAGTGTGGCAGACTACGCGGTGGATTTTCGCATGTTGGCAGCGAGAGTGCCTGGAACCCGGAAGCATTGTTCGACATGTTCCTTCATGGATTATTGGAGGTGATCAAAGATGAGCTAGCAGCCCGAGAGCTGCCCATGGACCTTGACTCCCTCATAGACTTGACCATCCGGATCTATTGGCAGCTTCGAGAACGTCGGAGGGAGAGGGAATCTGTGCCCTGTCGCCCTCGTTCACCCTCGATTCCAACCTCGCCCCTGCTCTATAGGCCGGGTCACTTACAATACCACCCCCATCAACCTACGAGTTTCAGGGAACCACAGCGAGGCAATCAAATTTTTGCTGATTAAGTCTCAGATTCCCGTGGTATTGGGATTATCTTGGCTCCAGCGACACAATCCCCTCATAGACTGGACTGCTGGTGCCATTATGGGCTGGAGCCCCGCCCATTGTCTGAAGTCAGCGCAGCCTGGGCTCGGAAGTTGCCCCGGACCTCTCTGCCATTCCCGCGGAGTTCCAGGACCTCCGGGAGGTTTTCAGTAAGGCCCAGGTCACTTCACTTTCTCTGCACCGACCCTATGACTGCGGGATCGACCTTCTCCCAGGCACCACACCACCCCGGGGACGACTGTACTCTCTGTTGGGTCCAGAGACCAAGGCCATGGAGACCTATATCGAGGACTCCCTAGCTGCCGGGTGTATCCGTTCTTCTGCCTCCCCCACCGGCGCAGTGTTCTTCTTTGTGGAGAAGAAGGACAAAACCCTACGCCCATGCATTGACTACCAGGACCTCAATGACTTCACGGTGAAGAACCGCTATCCGCTCCAGGGGGCCACCGTTTTTTCCAAGTTGGATCTGTAGAACGCCTACCATCTGGTGCTGATACAGGAAGGGGACGAGTGGAAGACTGCCTTCAATGCGGCCATTACGAATACCTGGTCATGCCATTTGGATTTACCAATGCCCCTGCTGTGTTCCAGGCCCTGGTTAATGACATTCTTCGCAACATGTTGAACTGGTTCATTTTCGTCTACCTCGATGACATCCTCGTTTTCTCCCACTCAGCCCAAGAACACATGCTCCACATCCGACAGGTCCTCCACCGCCTCCTGGAGAACCTGCTTTTTGTGAAAGCGGGGAGAATTCCATCACTCCATCATCCCCTTCCTTGGTTACATCATCGCTGCAGGAATGTACAGATGGATCGCAGGAAGGTGAGAGTGGTGGTGGATTGGCTCCAGCCTACATCCAGAGTGCAGCTGCAATGTTTTCTGGGATTTGTCAACTGCTATCGCCGCTTTATCCGGGGTTACAGCACCCTGGCTTCCCCCGTCTGCACTCACCTCTCCCAAGATTCCGTTTACATGGTCCCCAGCTGCTGACCGGGCGTTCCGGGACATCAAGCACTGTTTCACCACTGCTCCCATAATGGTTCATCCTGACCCGTTCAGTCAGTTCGTAGTGGAGGCTGATGCTTCAGAAGGTCAGAGTGGGGGATGTCCTGTCCCAGCGTTCTGCCCTGGACCTCAAGTTACATCCCTGTGCCTTCTTCTCCCATCACCTCAACGCCACGGAGAGGAACTACGATGTGGGGAATCGTGAGCTTCTCGTGGTGAAGATGAATTGGAGGAGTGGAGACACTGGTTGGAGGGGGCGGAACATCCGTTTATTGTGTGGACAGACCACAAGAACCTGGAATATCTCCGCAAATCAAATCAAATCAAATTTATTTATATAGGCCTTCGTACATCAGCTGATATCTCAAAGTGCTGTACAGAAACCCAGCCTAAAACCCCAAACAGCAAGCAATGCATGTGAAAGAAGCACGGTGGCTAGGAAAAACTCCCTAGGAAAAACTCCCTAGAAAGGCCAAAAACCTAGGAAGAAACCTAGAGAGGAACCAGGCTATGAGGGGTGGCCAGTCCTCTTCTGGCTGTGCAGGGTGGATATTATAACAGAACATGGTCAAGATGTTAAAATGTTCATAAATGACCAGCATGGTCAAATAAAAATAATCATAGTAGTTGTCGAGGGTGCAACAAGCACGTCCGGTGAACAGGTCAGGGTTCCGTAGCCGCAGGCAGAACAGTTGAAACTGGAGCAGCAGCACGGCCAGGTGGACTGGGGACAGCAAGGAGTCATCATGCCAGGTAGTCCTGAGGCATGGTCCTAGGGCTCAGGTCCTCCGAGAGAAAGACAGAAAGAGAGAATTAGAGAGAGCATATTTAAATTCACACAGGACACCGGATAAGACAAGAGAAATACTCCAGATGTAACAGACTGACCCTAGCCCCCCGACACATAAACTACTGCAGCATAAATACTGGAGGCTGAGACAGGAGGGATCAGAAGACACTGTGGCCCCATCCGATGATACCCCCGGACAGGGCCAAACAGGCAGGACAGGGCCAAGCGTCTCAATTCCAGGCAAGCTAAGTGGGACCTGCTTTTCACCCGGTTTAACTTCTCCCTCTCCTACCGACCAGGATCCAAGAATATCAAGCCAGATGCGCTGTCACGCCGCTATAGCCCCGTGGCTACACCCTCAGACCCCAAGACCATCCTTTCCACCTCGTGTCTGGCGAAGGCTCTCAGCTGGGGAATAGGGAAGCAGGTCCGTGAGGCGCAGTGTTCCCAACCGAACCCTAGGGGGGGAGGGGGGGCAGATAACCGTATGTTTGTGCCTGATGCCATCTGCTCCTCGGTCCTGGAGTGGGCCCACTCCTCCAGGCTTGCCTGCCACCTGGGCTCCCATCAGAGCCTGGGTGGGCTCCGATGGTGCTGTGAAGGTGCAGAGAATGCTGATATGAATACTTGCAGAGGCAACCAGGCTTTTGGCTCAAATTTCCTGGTACTGGGTTGACCTTAACAAGGGGTCCAGGACCAGTGGAAGCTAAATATCCCCATAAGATCCACCACCATATTTTACAGTAGGTATGGGGGTTCTTTTCTGTATATGCATCCTTCGTTCCAAGCCAAACCTACCACTGGTGTGCCTGGCCAAAGAGCTTTATTTTCATGTCATCTAACAAATGTAAATGCCTGGAGTTTTCTAAATGGCAATGTCACTTGGATTGAAACCAGTGCTATGGTCAGGTGACATGAAAATAGAGCTCTTTGGCCTCGCACAAGTGGTGGGTTTATAATCGAAGGAAGGATACATATGCAGAAAAAAAACATACCTAGGATATCAAGGATCTGGAAAGATTCTATATGGAGGAATGGTCTACAATCCCTCCCAATATGTTCTCCAATCTCATAAAACATCTAGAAAAGGGCTGTGTCGTTGTCCTCGGAAGGGGAAAACGGGTGCTAATAATTTTGAGCTCTATCTTTTTGGGGGATTTTTTAAAAACTTGTTAAACAAAATCTTTCTCTGAGCAATTGTATTAGTATGAAGACATATAATTTCATTTTTCTGCATGCAATATAGCTCAGTATTTGTTTCAGGTTTATTTTATACAGTCTTTTTTGCTCAACTTTATCAAGGGTACATTGATAGTGTCACGTCTACTTCCGCTCCTCTATCATTATGGCACCTGGCTTTCATCATTACACGCACCTGGGCTTCATCATTAAACACACCTGGCCTCCATTACCTCACTCATTACCGCCCCTTATCTGGCACTCCCTTAGGTTCCTTCCCCAGGCAGCATTGTTTCTGTTGTTCATGTCTAGACGCTACTCCTATGTTGTATCATTATTTGTTATATTAAATTTACCACCTGCTTCTTGACTCCCAACGTCTACGTTACAGATAGCTATTTCATACATCCTCTTATTTCGTGGTCCTCCTTTTGCCATCTGTTGAACAATTAACCTCTATGGGCTAGGTGGGACGCTTTCTTCCCACCTACTCAACAGCCAGTGTAATCCCGTGGCGCGTTATTCAAATACCTTAGAAATGCAAAACCTTCAATTTTTCAAACATATGACTATTTTACACCATTTTAAAGATAAGACTCTCGTTAATCTAACCACACTGTCCGATTTCAAAAAGGCTTTACAACGAAAGCAAAACATTAGATTATGTCAGCAGAGTACCCAGCCAGAAATAATCAGACACCCATTTTTCAAGCTAGCATATAATGTCACATAAACCCAAACCACAGCTAAATGTAGCACTAACCTTTGATGATCTTCATCAGATGACAACCCTAGGACATTATGTTATACAATACATGCATGTTTTGTTCAATCAAGTTCATATTTATATCAAAAACCAGCTTTTTATATTAGCATGTGACTAGCATGTGACTAGCATTCCCACCGAACACTGCCGGTGAATTTACTAAATTACTCACGATAAACGTTCACAAAAAGCATAACAATTATTTTAAGAATTATAGATACAGAACTCCTCTATGCACTCGATATGTCCGATTTTAAAATAGCTTTTCGGTGAAAGCACATTTTGCAATATTCCCAGTAGATAGCCCGGCATCACAGGGCTAGCTATTTAGACACCCAGCAAGTTTAGCACTCATCAAAGTCAGATTTACTATAAGAAAAATGTTATTACCTTTGCTGTCTTCGTCAGAATGCACTCCCAGGACTTCTACTTCAATAACAAATGTTGGTTTGGTCCAAAATAATCCATCGTTATATCCAAACAGCGGCGTTTTGTTCGTGCGTTCAAGACACTATCCGAAAGGGTAAATAAGGGTGACGAGCATGGCGCAATTCGTGACAAAAAAATTCTAAATATTCCATTACCGTACTTCGAAGCATGTCAACCACTGTTTAAAATACATTTTTATGCCATTTTTCTCATAAAAAAGCGATAATATTCCAACCGAGAATCTGCGTTTAGGTAAACAGACAAAAGAAAAGAAAGCATTCGGTCGACTCGGGCACGCGCCTTAGCCCATAGTACTCTGAGCGGCCACTTGCCAAAAGCGATAAAGTGTTTCAGCCAGAGCCTGCCTCGATATCGTTCAGCTTTTTCCCGGGCTCTGAGAGCCTATGGGAGCCGTAGGAAGTGTCACGTTATTGCAAAGATCCTCAGTCTTCAATAAAAAGAGCCAAGATGAAACACAACTTCTCAGACAGGCCACTTCCTGCATGGAATCTTCTCAGGTTTTGGCCTGCCATATGAGTACTGTTATACTCACAGACACCATTCAAACAGTTTTAGAAACTTTAGGGTGTTTTCTATCCAAAGCCAATAATTATATGCATATTCTAGTTACTGGGCAGGAGTAGTAACCAGATTAAATCGGGTACGTTTTTTATCCGGCTGTGTCAATACTGCCCCCTAGCCCTAACAGGTTAACGTAAACTCACTCACTTTTGCACATCGCGTACAATTGACCTTATTTTAGCGCCCCAAAAAACTTTAAACTTCCAGATCAACTGTAATATCAATACCAATGTAAAGCACAATTTCTCCCCTTTCCAACAAAATCAATGACGAGACCTTCATGATGCCCATCTCTGCATGATTCAAGAAGGCAATGAGCTCGCGGGTCTTTCTAAAAATGGCGGGTGGGGAAGCTAAACCTATTGCTTGATAGTGAGAAGGAGAGATGTCATGTGAGGAAACGGCTTTTTTCACCCGATCTGTCCAACTTATCAGCTTATCGCCTCTAAAATGTAAATAAAACACTATAAAGAGTTTATATAATGTGTCATTACATACCTATTTGAAAGTTTGTGTCGAATTTGAAATGGGATTTTAATGATTTGTACATGATTTTTAATGATTTGTACATAGAAATCATTAAAATCCAGACAGAAAATATTTACACAAGAAGCACCTAATATCGCACAATATCACACAGATAATTAGATATTCCTCTTCTAACAATCCTCAGGAGTCGATGGACAGTGAACTTTCAGAAATTGATACAGGCTGACCACAACACTTGTCACGTGCGTTGCAAAATAAATTTAGAAATCATGTAACACGGAACCAAAACCGGCTGCGCGCGTGCGCCATCGTGCGTAAATGTATTTTGTCCGCCCCCACACCAAACGCGATCACGACACGCAGGTTAAAATATCAAAACAAACTCTGAACCAATTATAGTTAGCTTGCACTTGCTAGCTAATTTGTCCTATTTAGCTAGCTTGCTGTTGCTAGCTAATTTGTCTTGGGATATAAACATTGAGTTGTTATTTTACCTGAAATGCACAAGATCCTCTACTCCGTCAATTAATCCACACATAAAACGGTCAACCGAATCGTTTCTAGTCATCTCACCTCCTCCCAGGCTTTTTCTTCTCTTGACTATATTGCGATTGGCAACTTTCATAAATTAGGTGCATTACCGCCACTGACCTCATTCGTCTTTCAGTCACCCACGTGGGTATGTGGGTTTAACCAATGATGATGGCACGTGGGTACCTCCTTCTATAATGGGAGATGGGAGAGGCATGACTAGCAGCGCGATCTGCGTCAGAAATAGAACTGATATCTATTTTACACGTGTGAGCAGTGTGGGTGCAATAATTGAATAACATAGATTTCTAAATGTATTTTGACCTGTGTTAAAATACCCATACTATATACTGTTAGTTCATTTTATTAAACGAACGGTATCCTTTCAGTTGAGCGTACTAGCGCTTCACCTGTCTACCGGAAGTTGATGGTAAAAAAAACTGAAGTTGTTGCTGTTGCAATGCAACCTCTAGCTAGCTTGTTAGCATAACAAATTACTAGCTAGACTTTGGGTGTGTTGCTAAATTCAATCTGGAGTGCCAGTGCGTTTCGCTCTCAGAGCGCACACTGGATTCTCTGGCTGAGGAGTAGGGTTGATCCAAGCGTTCTGACCTCACAACTGCAGTCAAGCACCTAAGCTAACTGGCTACTAACTTGCTAGTTACTTCCAGTCACAAATAAGAGAACACCTCACTCTGACCATTTTACCCACCCTAGCAGAGCTGGTTAGGCAGTTTTCATGTTATCCAGAGTGTTGGTGACTGTAACTGTGTTGCTGTCAACAATTTAATTACACTTTTCTGCTGACGTTTACTGATACTGGCCACATTCAACGGGTGTTGAGCGTTCGTAAATTCATCACTTATTCTGCCTCTGGCAGTCAGACGAGTGCTCTGAAATCGGTGATGCAGCCAAACAAGATGCTCTCAATGGTGCAGCTGTAGAACCTTTTGAGGATCTGAGGGCCAATGCAAATATTTTCAGCCTCTTGAGGTGGAAAAGGCATTATCGTGCCTTCTTTACAACTGTGCAGATGTGTGTGGACCATGTTAATTCCTTAGTGATGTGGACACTGAGGAACTTGAAGCTCTCGACCCACTCCGCTAAATCCACGTCGATGTGGATGGGGGCGTGCTCGGCCCTTCGTACCTGTAGTCCAGGATCAGCTCCTTTGTATAGCTGACATTGAGGGAAAGGTTGTTGTCATGGCACCACACTGCCAGGTCACTGACCTCATACCTATAGGCTGTCTCATCGTCATCGGTGATCAGACCTCCCACATCGTGTCATCAGCAAACCTAATGAGGGTGTTGGAGTCATGCATGGCCACGCAGTTGTGGGCCAAGTTTCAGGTGGCAAGTTCATGGTCATTTTGCACCAGTATGTAGGAGGGAGATTCCAACATGTGAGAAGAGGGTATGGGACAAAGGAGTGTGTAGTTTCAGTGGAATAAGTGTTTCATTTGTGGGGGTGGCCATATAGCTGGGGATCAGAAATGTCCTGTACGAGTGAGACAGTCTGAAGTTTCCAGGGATTCATGGGCCCATGTCAGGGCTGCACCGGTCATCGGAGGTAGCAGCAGACAGGTCCGGTGCTGCTGGAGGGTCCCCCAGTGCAGGGGCAGGCAGGGAGTCGGAGGTAGGCAGGGTCGCTGGCGACAGCTCACCAAGTAGCTTTAGCTGGTGCTGATCTGGTGACGGTGAGGAACAGGGTCTGATCAGCAACATAGGCTCACTACCGTTTAGCGATGCTGGGGAAACCCTCTCCCCGGCTCAGGCAGCCAATGCCGACTCCAGCAGCATCGGCACGCGATAGTGAGCACCAGAAATGCACCATAAACCGGTGCTTGTAGCAGTTGAATTCCTATATCTGGCGGCTGGTCATCTGTCGCTGGGGCTGGCTCCCTGAATAGGCCTCGTCTCGCCAGACTCTCAGTGCTTTCCTGAACAGACACTCTTTTGGCACATCTTCCCATTCTAACTCTAGAATTTGCTCTTTCCCTCACAAAACAGACAATTCTTTCCACGTCATTGGCACTTCTTTTATATTTGAAAACCCATCACTCAGCGTGACAGGTCCCGTTATTTCTTCTAAAGCCAGTGTGTAGTCCAATCGCAATGAAGACGATTTACCTTGTAGAAGGTTGTTTGTCCCTGTTAGTCGTACGGTTCACCACAAACACAGCATACATGAACATATTTTGATGGGGTTTTAATCAGTGGTTTCACAGCCATCCTCACGCACTGTTGCACCTACAACACTAATCTAGTGAGTCCGCCCAAGCAAGGCATTTGATTGGTTTGACGTGTTGCGAGTCGTCACTGATTTACACTGGGTTCTTACCCCCTTTTTAGCAGATTTTGTGCCATTGACTTCCCGTTTAGGAAAGCTTGGTTCTCAACGAGGCTACTGATGAGCTAGCAAACTAGCTACTAGCTCTGGTCCAGCTTCAAATGACATCATTGACTAGAGGTCGCTAGCTACATCCAGAGCCATATATTTCTAAATATATGGCTCTGGCTATACATCAATAGAACCAAAATGATAGCTAGTAAAAAAGCCGTCCTATGTCAGCTGGATAATCATTTGCTATGTTTTATTGCATCCTTTATCTATCTTAATATAAAATACTAATCTACTATCCATTACCTGGTTGTTAATAAACTACCACTTCCCATATATTTGGCCACACCAGACGCATACTAGTAGGCAGGCACACTCTTTGGCCAAACATAAATGTATTTTCCCCAGTACAAGGATCTGAGATGACCACTCCTGGCAAAAAGTCTCAGTCTACAGTGACTGGAAGTGCAAGAAAAGTTTAAGACAATGTAGCTGACTGGCACAATCTGATTCTGAAATGGGACTGACTGAATGATGAAGGATCCACCATTGCAAATAAAATTGTCAATCTAAGGTTGAATAAAGAGTAAAAATCCATGTTTTGCGATGTCTTGCTTGACAATAAATGGAATTGGGAGGAAAGTCATGCTAATGTTAAGCGGCAATCTTCCTCATCACTTAAAAAAGATCTGTTTACATAAAGAGATGGAAGTCATGATGGAGGATCAGGACACCTCTGCCACCTCTAATTCAGAGAATGTATTTGGAAACAGTAGTGAACTACAAGAGGAGTTGGTAAGTGTCATGGACAAAAGGGTGAGTCCATCATTTGTGCCATAATTGAACAGAACAATCAGCCAAATCTTGATTAAGGATTGTTCCACCTTTCTCTCTGGCAACACTAACAATTGTAGTTCGATTCCAGATCTGTTTGTACTGTCTTGCCAACAAAAACAGATCTGATACCAGTATACAATTGTGCTGTCAGTGTCATTACTGACCATTTTCTCTTTCCATTAGACACGTATTGTATACAAAATGAAGTTAGTTTAATCTGAGAAGGGGATCATCGACCTGGAGAAATTCCAATATGGAACAGGAAGAAGACAAACTCCTTTGTTTCAGACCTGGCCTACATCAGTTTGGTGAGACTTTCCATCAGTTTAAGATACCGTGTGCTTTGAAAATACATGTACGACCCAGAATACACATAATTCTGGACTAAAAAACATTATGAATTGCTTTTTAGTTCAGGTGTAGGCTTACGTTTTTTCTGGGAAACCGATCCCTGAGGTGTTTTTATTATAAATCATGTAGTGCCTTCATACCCCTTGACTTTAATCTATTTTGAATTCAGGCTGTAACACAACAAAATGTGGAATAAGTCAAGGGATATGAATACTTTCTGAAGGCACTGCATGTTCCATGACAAGTAGGTTTTGTGAAATGTCACCATTTTCATTGCAGCTGAGGTCTCCTCCAAGCTCTACGAAGCTTACAAGCGTGACCGGACTCTGAAGCAGGCCATTCTTCAGGAACTAGCTCACACAACAAACACAGACCTCTCAATGGTGCACCTCTCCTGCAGGCTGTATCAGTCGTACATAGAGAACAGTGCAAAGCTACTGTTAGAGGGTCTTCTTTTAGAGATTGGTCTATGCCCTATCTAACAAACATAAATTGGAACATTTTTTTCATATTTGAATGGGATTATATTCTGTGTATGGACTTGTAAGTCCAGTAGCCATACAACTACTGTATGGATGTTACAAAGGAACTCCCATGCACTGAATGAAGCACAGCAATGCTGCTGGTTTCAACTCTCCATTAAATAAAATGATTTGTTCTCACATCCTTTATTAAGAGGAAAATGAGCTAAACTGTACAGTATATGAAATGGTTGTACTGCAACAATGAATCACAAATGAAACATGGAAATGAATAAAACCACAACTTTTACGATTTCTTTTAAAGTTTCCCCTCCATTGAATAAATGTCCCATGGTATTACAAACCTATTTTATGTTTGGAAAATGTTACACCCAAATATATAAAAAGTAATAAAATAGTGCAACTTTTTTTAAACTGCTTTTGATATTTATCTACATATAAACATATCACAAACAACTAAACACTTTTAAGGAAGGGCTATTAATTTGTCTAAATATGAAAACACCACATCGAAAATAATGTTTACAAATTCATAAAGAACACTTGGAATACAATAAAATCCACCAGAAGTAAGAAATCAATATGGGTGAAGTTGAGGGGGGTCGTATATGGAGAAACAATAAATCACTGCTGTGTTTTCCCCTCAGCCTCAATACCAAGCAGGGCATGGACTGCTTCCAGAGGGACTCCTTCAGGGGCGCGGATGTGCATGGTGGTGCCGTCAGGCCCGTTGACGATGACGATGCGCTCAGAGGCCATGTCGCCCTCCTGGCCCTCTGCTAGGTGCATGGTGAGCCCCTCGGTCTGGATGTAGATCTCCTGGCCTTCCTGGGTCTCCTGAACCACTACCTGGCCTCCACTGGAGGTGGAGGCAGCCTGGGTCAGGCCACTCTGCTGGACCAGGGTACGGTTGGGCTGATGAGGCTGAGTGCTACTACTCCTGGGCTGCTGATCTACTGGAACTGGGTCTGTGGCCAAGGCCTTCTCTAACTCTTTCATCTGATCTGCTATGTCAGTGGTGCTCAGGACCTCGGTTGGTTCCGTACCAGACGCACCCTGACAAGTCTCCATGGCCTCTCCTCCCGCTGAGTCAACAGTCTCTGTCATGCTGTTGGATAAGTGATCCTGGATCAGTTCCATGGGTGTTACGTTCGTCTCTGGGTTAGATGAGACAACCTGTGGTTTGACAATAGCAGTCTGAGTGGCTTGAGGGCCCATGTCACTGATGCTCAGGACCGCGGTTGGTTCCGTACCAGACGCACCCTGACCTGTCTCCATGGTCTCCTCTCCTCCTGCTGAGTCAATCGACTCTGTCATGCTGTTGGATAAGTGATCCTGGATCAGTTCCATGGGTGTTACGTTCGTCTCTGGGTTAGATGAGACAACCTGTGGTTTGACAATAGCAGTCTGAGTGGCTTGAGGGCCCGCGGGGCTCTTGGTGGGTGCCTGAGTTTGTGGTGAATTGTCCTTCATGCTTGTTGATGCGGTGTTCTCTACTTTGGCCTCACTGGATTCTGAGAGTATACAGGGAAATGAAAGCAGAAACAAAGTGTGTGATCTTCCATGAGTTCTTCCATGTTTTAGTTAGGACATATAGCAAATATCTATCCACAGGTTGTTAGTAGGTAAAATATACAACATACCTATTTTGGAAGTCTCAATGCCGTTCTGATGGATTTGAACACCAACCCGGTTTTCCATTTTAAATCTCTTCGTTGGAGGTAACATTTTAGAATTCTGGGTAAAAGAAAATATATATATATAAAAAAAATAAGACTTTCATCAACCTAAGAATTACCTTTACATTTTTGCATCTCATAACAATTCATTACTATGAAAAAAATATATAATTCCATAACAGCAAGAGTAGAGTTAAAGTGTACAGTCTAAATTAAATGGTGCTTACCTCCATGTAGCGGACATTCTTGGTTGCCATGTTGGTGACATTCTGCTGCGTTGGAGGGTTGAGGACTTTCAACCGGTTCACCTCATCGACGATGCCAAGAGATTTGGCAACCTAAGCAACAGGATGTACATTATGAACAATTTTACTCCGCACATTTTGTTTCCGAGACAGAATAAATGTGTTCAATGCATTTGAATACATTTCAACTCCCAGTGTAGTGATACTAATAACGAGATGTCTGTATAGTATTTTATGCATGGAGGTTCTTTAGTCGGAATCTGGCTATGACGTTATTAATTCCCCCCAAATGTATAGTTTTATTGAATAATATAGCTGTACTTCTTACATCTACATTGTGGACCTCCAAGGCCGTGTGGACACCCTGCTGAGGGTTACTGATATAGTCCTGGGCCATCTTCTTCACCTGGCTGTGGAGCTGCTCAAACTCCCGGTAGACATCCGAGAACTGGGCTTTGGGTTGACGCCCCTTCTCCACCTGAGGGTGAATGGAATACAATTATTCAGTAAACAACAAACTACAACTGTGTCTTATTCTATATTTGCCTGTTGCTAAAAATGTATGTTAAAGTGCATTCAAACATTATGTAGCAAAAACAATGTATTGTGTAAATTGTTTTATTGGCGTGCAACTGTTTGTTCAGTTGGTTAGCGTGGTGACCTTACCTTCATCAAGAGGAACTCCCAGACAGTCATGACCTTGGCCAGACGAGGGAGCACAGTCTCCATCAGTTCTTCATTATCACACTCGTGTGTCACCTAGCAAGGGAACAAGTGACATAAACAGTCAAACAACTTATGGTGTTCAGAGATTCATGTTATACTCACAGCATTGCTAAATACTCATGTGTTCTGCATTATAACAACTACATTTTGTTTGTATATTTAACACTTGTTTTTAACTTCATGTAGAAACATTCCTAGCAGCAACCGTTTGTTGAAAGTGTTCTGACTCCTAATTTGATGTACCTCTTTCAGCCGTGCTTTCCTTCTCTGGGCCTGCTGCTCCACACTGGCTACTCCCCCTCCTAGCTTTGGGGGTCGGCCCCGTCGCCCCCGTCTCACTGCTGGGTGTGCTGCCACCGTCGGCAGGCCTTTGGTAGGTGGTCTGCCCCGTCCTCTGGGCCTCCCTGGTCCCCGAGCCTGGACCACTACCTGGCCCACTGCCTGTCTGGTAGAAGCTGCTACTCCTTGGGCTGCCGTGGTATCCACCTGTGAAGGTACAATCCGTAAAAACATTCTGGACTGGTTTCCCAGACACAGATTAAGCCAAGTCATGAGCTAAAAAGACAGTTCAATGGAGATTCTCCATTGTGCTTGATTTTTTTGTCCTGGACAAGGTTTAATCTGTGTCCGGAAAACCAGCACTATAACAGACAGACATCACCGTAATGTTAGCTTTCGGCTAAATTAGCTGCAGGTTGTCAACATTCCAATGGTATTCGTTTGTTAACATTTGATTATACACAAGGTAACTTTCTAGCGACTTACTTTTTGTTGAGTGGTTGACGTTGCAGCAGCTGTTTTCTCTGTGGCATCACTTTTCTCAGGACCTGATGTATTTTTAACACTGTGGGCATTACTCTCTTCAGTCGGCTTCTTATGTTCGGCCCCAGCGCCTGCTCTCTTACCAGGGCTGTCCGTTTTAGGGGTCCCTTCAGGAGGGGACTTCAGTTCACCGTGAGAGGGATTCAGCCTGTAGTGTCTGGACAGACCTCCGTGGCCTATGTAAGCTTTATCGCACGTTTCACATTGAAAGGCCTTCCGCTTGTGACTGTAACTCATAGATGCTGCTCCCTTTTTACTATCCTCGCCATCCTCGTCTTCCTCCACACTGATCTCAGAGTAATCATCAGAATCTGACTGATGGCCCTCGGCCAAATCCTCTGTCTTGATGAACTTATAGTCCTTCACCTTGTACTTGGGCGGCCTGGACACCCTCCCGGAACGCGTTTTGATATTCGGTGCCTTCTTCACTCTGGCTTTGACCCTTTTAACTTTTTCCACTGTGGAGGCTGGGACAGAGACAGACGTGGTGGCAGCAGCAGTTGCAGGTTTAACTGCTGTGCCATTGACCGGGGCCTTACCAGAAGGCTGCTGGACTGGGGTCTGAACAGGTATGGGCAGTTTATGCACAATGGGTACCAGGCTGCCAACCACAGGGGTTGAACTCTGCAGAAGCAGCTGAATGGGAGGGTCTCCAGGGTTCTGCTGTAGGAAGTACTGTTGCTGTCCAACCATTGGTGTGATGTGGATGATCTGGGGGCTGCTGCTCACACTGCCGTTTGTAGACACTTTGACCTGCTGGCCTTGACTCGTCAAAGCCAAGTTCTTCTGTTGGGGGATTGAAATGGTAGCCTGCGTAGGTCCTTTCACCTCCGGCTTTCCAGAGGGCATCTGGACTTGGATTCTGATGGTTTCCTGCTGGTAAAATATAAACAATACTAACGTCTGGATAGATTTCATAGCATCTGATTAAAGTGCTATGATCAAATGTTAGCTTTTTAAACAGAAAGTGTAAGTCGCATGTGCAATCATTTAATAGAATAAACTAATCCAAAAACGAGTTACCTTTTTCGGGACCAGGCGCGTACCATTGTGGGACTGAAGTGCCACTTGTTTCGCAACCTTCTTCAGCTGCTGTGATGCATTCTGCATTGTGACCAGTGGATGTGGGCTTCCTACTGTAATCTCTGAAGCTGCAACAGTCGTGAACAAGCCAGTTGTGGGGTCCAGAGTGGTCACAACCTGCTCCGATTCCTTGGGTGTCTGGGCCATGGATTGCTGAGATTTGATCACTTGCTCTAGCACTTGTTGCAGCTCATTGGGAGCCAGTGCTGTATTTGGAATAGTATACTGTGTCTGTGATGAAGTAGTAGGGAGTGTTTTGATGACTTGATTTTGTTCAAACAGGCGAACAGCCTCACTCTCTGTCACTGTGACAAGCTGCTGTTTGGCCAACTGCTCCACTAGCTGTTGCTGCTCCTCTGCAGTCAGACCTGATCCCTCAACAAAACTACCATCCGGTTGCACATAAATAATGGTGGTTCCAGGTGCGAGAGCGTTTACAAAGTCAGCACTGACTGTAGAATACTCTGCACCATTTGCAATACCTGAAGTCTCAACAATAGACGTTATGTTTTCTTCAGGTTGTTGTTCATTTCCATCAGTTTGGCTGACAACCACTTGGGAGTCCTTTGCAACGAATGTCTCCTCTTTTGTGCAGCTTTGCAGGAAATCTGTCAAGCCCTGCGCTTCAATACATTTCTCGCCGACTTGGTTCTGGTTTTCCAATTCTGTAGAGGTTTCATTTCCAGTCAATCCAGAAACACATTGAACTTCATATATTGTACCATGATCTGCCCCTGTTGTTGTACTTGACACATCGCTCTCATCCTCGTTGTCCGCCATTTTGACTGTTGTAGCTAGCAGGCTAGCTAGCTAGCTAGATATTCATGTACAATCCCCGAAACAATCGATAGATTAGGTAACTTGAATTTCGAATATTTTTTTTTTACAACGCAATGAGTTTGTAATAAAAACGACACAGAGGTTACTGCAATTGTAAAAAAGACATATATGTTCAGGATACTGTGAAACGATGCAATCATTAAACGCTACAGAAGGTAGCTAACGGCAAAGACAGACGTGAGCAGAGTGGCTGCTGGCTAGAATTTTTTTTTCTCTAGCGTGTGTCATTTCCGGAACCGGTCATTTTCTTCTTCGGTGGGGTTTATCGGCAGTTGGCATCCAACGTTGTGGTGCATTACCGCCACCTACTGTAGTTGAGTGTGGGCCAGAGACTGACAAACTAAATCCTACCCGCCGGTTGGCGTTTCTCTTTAAAAAATATAACAAAATATTTGAGGCTGTATCTAATGACGTTCTACTCAGTATGCTTTGAAACTCATTTCCTGTATCCCCTTCTTCCTCATACTGGATTTCAGCGTCTCTCTTTCCCTCTCATACTGCCCACACAGCATCAGTACATGTGCCACTGTTTCTGTTTCCTGGCAATAATCACACGTTCCTGTCTGATGATTTCCTATCACATTTAAAGTATTATTCAACCTTCTGTGACCCACTCTTAGTCGTGTAAAAATTGCCTCTCTTCTGTCTCTTCCTGCCGTCCTCCTCTCCCCGACTTTCCTATGTACTTGGAATAGATGCCTGCCTTTAGTGTCTCTATTCCACTTCTGCTGCCATATCAAATCAGGTGAAAAAAAACAGGTGTAGACCTTACAATGAAAAGCTTACTTACAAGCCCTTAACCAGCAATGCAGTTATAAGAAAATACCTACAAAATGTAAGATAATTATTATAATAATTTTTTTAATAATTAAAGAGCAGCAGTAAATAACAATAGCGGGGCTATATAAAGGGGGTACTGGTAGAGAGTCAATGTGCGGGGGCACCAGTGTCGAGGTAATTGAGGTAATATGTACATGTTGGTAGAGTTATTCAAGTGACTATGCATAGATAATAACAGAGAGTAGCAGCAGCATAGAAGGGGGGGGGGGGCAATGCAAATAGTCTGGGTAGCCATTTGATTAGATGTTTAGCAGTCTTATGGCTTGGGGGTAGAAGCTGTTTAGAAGCCTCTTGGACCTAGACTTGGCGCTCAAATACCGCTTGCCGTGCGGTAGCAGAGAGAACAGTGTATGACTAGGGTGGCTGGAGTCATTGACAATTTTTAGGGCCTTCCTCTGATACTGCCTGGTATAGAGGTCCTGGATGGCAGGAAGCTGTACTGGGCCGTACACACTACCCTCTGTAGTGCCTTGCGGTTGGAGGCCGAGCAGTTGCCATACCAGGCAGTGATGCAACCCGTCAGGATACTCTCGATGGTGCAGCTGTAAAACCTTTGGAGGATCTGAGGTCCCATGCCAAATCTTTTCAGTCTCCTGAGGGGGAATAGGTTTTGTCGTGCCCTCATCACGACTGTCTTGGTGTGCTTGGACCATGTTAGTTTGTTGGTGATGTGGACACCAAGGAACTTGAAGCTTTCAACCTGCTCCACTACAGCCCCGTCAATGAGAATAGGGGCGTGCTCGGTCCTCCTTTTCCTGTAGTCCACAATCATCTCCTTTGTCTTGATCACATTGAGGGAGAGGTTGTTGTCCTTGCACCACATGGTCAGGTCTCTGGCCTCCCCCCTATAAGCTGTCTCATCGTTGTCAGTGATCAGGCCTACCACTGTTGTGTCATCAGCAAACTTTTTATTTTTACATTTTTTATTTAACCTTTATTAATGATGTGGTTGGAGTCGTGCCTGGCCGTGCAGTCATGAGTGAACAGGGAGTACAGTGGGGGACTGAGCACACACCTCTGAGGGGCCCCCGTGTTGAGGATCAGCATGGCGGATGTGTTGTTACCTACCCTTACCACCTGGGGGCGGCCCATTCGGAAGTAGTCAATGAATATCATTCTCACATAGATGTTCCTTTTGTCCAGGTGTGAAAGGGCAGTGTGGAGTGCAATAGAGATTGCATCATCTGTGGATCTATTGGGCGATATGCAAATTATCTGGTCTGCACCATCACTGTCCATATCAGG
This sequence comes from Salmo salar, assembly GCF_965601325.2. Lineage (NCBI taxonomy): Eukaryota > Metazoa > Chordata > Actinopteri > Salmoniformes > Salmonidae > Salmo > Salmo salar. The sequence goes on from NC_138291.1 coordinate 37,936,692, forward strand.
CTTTTGGATTTGCCTTGCTCATTGAAACTACAACATCCACATCCCCACTACTAAGTGCTTGTTTAGCCAGTACATCAGCTGCCTAGTTCCCTTCCACCCCCACATGGGCTGGGACCCAAGTAAATCTTGTCTGAATACCCATTTGTCTAACCATGCCATTGGTTTGTAGTACATCATACAGCTGGTCTTGTCTGCTACGTGAGCTAAAGGACTGCAGACTCATCAACACTGCACATGATTTAGAGCAAATAACTACATCTGGTTACTTTAGGAGACCATCTATGGTCGTTCCACAAAGTTTATAAACTCAGAGGCTTAACATCGCAAGATTTTCTGGGAACGCATGCGAAACAGACCAAGCAGATCAGGCTGGGGTTTGGGTTTTGAAAAGTCAATAAGAGAAGAGAAAAATTCTTCCTTAGTTGTTAATTTTCTTTAAATCTAAAAGCACAAACTAGAATCGAGGCAATGTTATTACTCCAACCTCGTAAAAGTGACAAACGGACACGTTGGAATTTTTGTCAAGAACAACTTTATATCGAAGGAGTGCGTGAGACCAGATGAAGTGATTCTGCGCATGCACTTAGCTAGCCAACGTCGCCATGACATTGTCTACAAGCGTTATCTGGAGAAGCAGTTTCTGCCCATCTTCATACTGTACTGTCTTTGGTTTTTCTGTATGGAGCACCGTTTGGGTCTTTGTGTATGGAACACCGTTTGGGTCTTTGCGTGTCAAAAAAGATACACATCAAATAATACTATTTGATGCGTTAAATAAGTTTTTTATTTGTCACGTCAAATAACATAATTCTATTATAGAAAATAAAATTTGAATTAAAAGCAGGCCCAGCCCCTGGTTCGACCGTTATCTTGCAGAGTTACTCCATCTCAAGAATTGCATTTGGCGAAAGGCTCAGCACATGCATACTCAGGTTGACTGGCACTCATTCAGGCAAATTAGAAATAAGTGCACTCAGGCTATCCGGAAGGCCAAAGTTGGTTACTTTAAGGAGCAGTTCTCTCTCTGTGGGTCAAACCCCAAGAAGTTCTGGAAAATGGTTAAAGACCTGGAGAATAAACCCTCCTCCTCACAGCTGCCCATGTCCCTTAAAGTTGATGATGTGGTTGTTACTGACAAGAAGCACATGGCTGACCTCTTTAATCACCACTTCATTAAGTCAGGATTCCTTTTTGACTCAGCCATGCTTCCTTGCCGTCCAACATTTCCTCATTTCCCTCCCCTTCTAATGCGACTATCCCCGATGCTTCTCCCTCTTTTTCCCCTGCCCGAAGCAAAGTTTCCCCCTGCAGGCAGTCACTGAGTCCGAGGTGCTAAAGGAGCTCCTGAAACTAGACCGCAAAAAAACATCTGGGTCAGATAATTTAGACCCTTTCTTCTTTAAGGTTGCTGCCCCTATCATCGCCAAGCCTATCTCCGACCTTTTTAACCTGTCTCTCCTTTCCGGGGAGGTTCCCATTGCTTGGAAGGCAGCCACGGTTAGTCCTTTATTTAAAGGGGGAGATCAAGCTGATCCTAATTGTTATAGGCCTAGTACTATTTGGCCTGTTTATCAAAAGTGTTGGAAAAACGTGTCAATAATCAACTGACTGGCTTTCTTGATGTCTATAGTAATCTCTCTGGTATGCAATCTGGTTTCCGCTCTGGTTATGGATGTGTCACTGCAACCTTAAAGGTCCTCAATGACGTCACCATCGCCCTTGATTCTAAGCAATGATGTGCTGCTATTTTTTATTGACTTGGCCAAAGCTTTTCATACGGTAGACCATTCCATTCTTGTGGGCCGGCTAAGGAGTATTGGTGTCTCTGAGGGGTCTTTGGCCTGGTTTGCTAACTACCTCCCTCAAAGAGTGCAGTGTATAAAGTCAGAAAATCTGCTGTCTCAGCCACTGCCTATCACCAAGGGAGTACCCCAAAGCTCAATCCTAGGCCCCACGCTCTTCTCAATTTACATCAACAACATAGCTCAGGCAGTAGGAAGCTCTCTCATCCATTTATATGCAGATGATACAGTCTTATACTCAGCTGGCCCCTCCCCGGATTGTGTTAAATGCTCTACAACAAAGCTTTCTTAGTGTCCAACTAGCTTTCTCTACCCTTAACCTTGTTCTGAACACCTCCAAAACAAAGGTAATGTGGTTTGGTAAGAAGAAGGCCCCTCTCCCCACAGGTGTGATTACTACCTCTGCGGCTTTAGAGCATGAGGTAGTCACCTCATACAAGTACTTGGGAGTATGGCTAAATGGAACACTGTCCTTGTCACGGTTGTCGTAGGGTAAAGACCAAGGCGCAGAGGGTTGCATGCTCATCATTATTTTCTTTATAGGTGAACACAAAAAAACTATACGACAGTTTCACAGGCTATACACAGCAGTGCAAAAACAATCTCCCACAAAGGGACAGGTGGAAAACAGGCTCCCTAAGTATGACTCTCAATCAGAAACAACGATGTACAGCTGTTCCTGATTGAGAGCCACACCAGGCCAACAAAGAAATACACAACATAGAAACCCTCGAATACAAAACAAGAACATAAACCAAAAACCCTGGAACACATAAATCCAACACCCCTCTATATAAACACACACCCCGAACCATATAAAACAAATACCCCTCTACCTAAATACATAGCCCAAACCACATGAAACAAACACCCCCTGCCACGTCCTGACCAAACTATAATAACAAATAACCCCTATTACTGGTCAGGACGTGACAGTCCTTCTCTCAGCACATATCAAAGCTGCAGGCTAAAGTTAAATCTAGACTTGGTTTCCTCTATCGTAATAACTCCTCTTTCACCCGAGCTGCCAAACTAACCCTGATTCAGATGACCATCCTACCCATGCTAGATTACGGGGACATCATTTATAGAGCGGCAGGTAATGGTGCTCTCGAGCGGCTAGATGTTCTTTACCATTCGGCAATCATATTTTCCACCAATGCTCCTTATAGGACACATCACTGCACTCTATACTCCTCTGTAAACTTGTTATCTCTGTATACCCGTCGCAAGACCCACTGGTTGATGCTTATTTATAAAACCCTCTTAGGCCTCACTCCCCACTATCTGAGATATCTACTGCAGCCCTCATCCTCCACATACAACACCTGTTCTGCCAGTCACATTCTGTTAAAGGTCCCGAAAGAACACACATCCCTGGGTTGCTCGTCTTTTCAGTTCGCTGCAGCTAACGACTGGAACAAGCTGCAACAAACACTCAAACTGGACAGTTTCATCTCAATCTCTTCATTCAATGACTTAATCATGGACACTCTTACTGATAGTTGTAGCTGCTTTGCGTGATGTATTGTTTTCTCTATCTTCTTGCCCTTTGTGCTGCTGTCTGTGCCCAATAAAGTTTGTACCATGTTTTGTGTTGCTACCATGTTGTTGTCATGTTGTGTTGCTACCATGCTGTGTTGTCATGTGTTGTTGCCTTGCTATGTTGTCTTAGGTCTCTATTTATGTAACGTGTTGTCTCGTCATGATGTGTGTTTTGTCCTATATTATACTTCATTTTTAATCCTAGCCCCCAACCCCGCAAGAGGACTTTTGGTAGGCCGTCATTGTAAGTAAGAATTTGTTCTTAACTGACTTGCCTAGTTAAATAAAGGTTACAAAAAAAACAACAACAAAAAATATAGAATGTTGTGTGTGATGAATTTGCACGTGCAAGCCAAGCGCCACCATTACGATCATTGTCAAAGCTGTAACATTACAATACTGTTGGTAATAAGGCATTATTTGTTCGAACCAAATAGTAAAACGTCTGTGTGAGCATTTAAAATTAGATCAGGATCAAAAATGTATGCAAATATCTTTGATACAGATGTAATTAGCAACTTCTGGGGTAGCTAGCCATCTCTCTAGCTTTGTACCTAGCTAGCACCAATGCAACCAGTCTGAAAACAATGACCAGTAGATACTGCAGTCATTTTCAATATTCTTAACAATGATTTAGGAATCCATGTAAGTATTAGCTAGGTAGCCACTTGTTGTTCTCCTATTGAGATAACTATCTAGCCAACCACTTCACCGTGTTGCCCAAAACTACCGTTATAAGCAGCCAGCTAGTGTCATCTGGCTAGTATGGCTTCACCGGACCGTTATGTGTTGTGAAGCTAACCATAATAAGGATGAGCCACAATAGTGGAATTTGCGTTTCGCCTTCAAAAGAAAAGTCCATCTTTGAAAGTGATGCAGAAGGTAAATTGGTGGAATCATGCCATATTTAGACTAGATAATGTTAAACAAGGTTGGAGTGTTGGAATGTGGAGCTATGAACTGGGGTATCAGTCTACTCGGTGACACCCACAGAACACAATTGTGAAGAGTTTACGCAAATATTAGCGTCATAGCTCTTATTGTGGGACTCAAATCACCACCCCAGTCATCCTATTGTGCGTATTGACATTCATATTCCACTGTACAGCCTGACAGTGCAATGCAATGGGGTATTAGCCTACTAAGTACCCAAGTGCTTTTTCCCCAAAGTCCTTCTCAGGAGTTATCAGGCTCCAAAACATCCACATTGTATTGTTTTTCCTCTGGAATAGTGTTCAATATACATAGTAGGTTGACTGGTATAATAAATGTGTCTCAATTCACAGTGGTTTCAGAGTCCTGCAATAAGAGCTACAATGCTAATGTTCTCTGGGTGTCACTGAGTAGACTGATACACCATGTCATTGATCCACAATCCATAAGGCTGTACAGTGAAATAAGTATGCCCCCAATGCAATTCTAATACATCCAGTGGGATTTCAACAGATTTAACACATTGTCTTTTGTTGGATTTATAAAAGAACATTCCAACCTCGTTTAGCATGATCTATTCCATTATGGCATGATTCAACTTTTTGTATTCATTTGCATCACTTTCTGTTAGACTTTTATTTTAAAGGCGAACCGCAAATTCCACTAATGTGGCTAATCCTTATTATGGCTAGCTTCGCATAGGTGGGTCGACCACCATTTATCAAATAAGAACTGTCTTCTAAATCAGGGGATGACACCCAGCTAGATAGTTAGCTAGCTAACTATAGCTACTGAAACAGATTATATCGTTTTGCTATGCTTTTGGGGAAGAACATTGTTTGCATCCATCAGCTAGCTAGCTTGTTCATGACCAGCTGTCCAGAGCTCGGGAAGTGTTCCTGCGGTCGTCTGGCAGCAGCAGGTGCGGGAAACAAAACTTGACCAGCATCATAGCATAAGTATCGGTGAATCGTGGTGACATGTGAAATACGAGTGACAGTGTAATCAAACTGTAATAACTACGTAAAAATGTATGAACATGTTAAATTATTATGTGACGTGCAGTCATATTCAGGTCCTGATTGGTCAACAAGCTTATTTGACCCGCCAAAAGGCGTTCGATATTTCTGTGTATTTGTTTGCAAAAATCTACTCAGAAGTGCATTTCATGCATTGAAATATGCTCAGCAATGCTAGAGGTGTACTGTAGGCATAGATTTCAATAACAACTTATTATGAGTTGACAGCTAAAAACCTGGGCAACCAGAGGCTTGTGCTCAAAAGCCAGTTTTAGCATGGGGAGCGTCATTGAGGACTTTCACCATTTTGAAGTAGTCAACTGGGTGGGACATGGTTTAAGGAAGAGTCACATAATTTCATCCAGGTCACAAGGACGGATCATCAAATGAATTATACTCGTGAGGATTTTTTTCTTTTTTTCGTGATGATACATTCCACAACTGCAAGTGGCAGTAAATCGCAAACACTGGCTTTGTACCTGTACAAACAGGCAGTGTGCACCCTTACAGTTATTTTGCCAACTCATAGAAGTTGTAGAAGAAGAAAATTGACTACTTCAAAATGGGAATCCCAAAAAACACGTCACTTCAATAGAAGTGCCTTTTCGTTGCATGATAGGAGACAATTTTCACTAACCGTAACCGAATTCTCCTAACCTGTTACGAAAAAGTCACAACTGTATAGAAGTGGTGTGTTTTTATGGAATCTCACGTAAAAATGGATATGGGGCACAATGGCGCTGCCCATGCTCTCACGGACGCCATAATGGGACAGCTACAAATAATATGATACTTGTGAATAGTCAGATTAATATAATAGTTAGATTTCAACGTTTACATGCTTTGCAAGAAAAATGATTTCCCTAATAACCCTGTTTACATGAACACATCTGAAATCAGGCTACCTGATGGGACATTGATAAATGCTGAAAATCGTAAATCAAAATAAAGTTTCCAACATTCTGAGTTCGGACATATAACGCTTTTATGTGATTTTTTTTCTTCAAACGCATACGTTCAGTTTTTCCGAACTCACTTCACTCGCGCAAAAGAAAGAAGCTCGCGTTGCTTGTGCTAGAACATGCGAAGAAGACCGCTATAACTGTACAAATCCTAATAATTCGAAAAATTCGAAAGCAAGCATATGCTTAATTCGATTTTTACCTTACGCCAATTAACATAAACGGAGTAAGGTGTTTCCATGACTACTACCATAAGTTGAATATCGAATTATTAGCGTGTATGTAAACGTACAAGGCGATGTGTATCTAACGTTAAGTCTATGGATCCAACATATCTTTTCTTCATGTATTCTATTGAAATTCAACAATTTCCCCTTGCACATACAAATATGGATGCTGTTCACAGACTGTCCATGAATACACAAATATTGGTAATAATAAAGGTGCCTTTGACACAACAACAGCTGTTGCCACAGCAGGCAACAGTCATGCTTAATTGTGTTTTCCCGCGAGACAAGGAAGTGATGTGGTGGGGTTTGTTGACGTTCATACTCCATAGCCCGAGACGGAAACATCTGCATGATAAGAGATGTTCTCGAATGATAATTCATAGAAGTGTGCGATAGCAATGTCGTCAGCTCTCTCTTTAATACATGCTTTTAGCGTAACGTATTTGCCATCTATATGATAATAGGATATAGGGACATAATCGAATGTAAGTCTGTGTAAACAAGTCTTGTATTTTGTTTTTGTAGCTAGCTAACGTTAGCTAGGCTAGCTAACGTTAGCTAGCTAGCTTGTCATGTCCGAAACGTCAACATTACTGAAACTGCTGTTAGCCTGGTTGTGCCTTAGTCCAAGATCGTTAGCTACCTAATATTTTTGGTTTCATGCGATTTCGTCTTGGACCTCCAAGTAATGTCACTGTATCTAGTTACTATAGTTAGCTAGCTATTTAGGGCCACTATGGAGAGATATTTGGTAAGGTTAGTTTCAGTTGATGTGGAGTTAGCGCTAACTGTGTTTGTGCTAGTTAGAAGTAGAAGCAAGGTGTGAAAATTGGACCATTGAGGATAACCCCACAGTAGCGACTAGCTAGGTACCTACCTTGCCTGGTCTCACACTGTATTTACCGTAGCCAAATATTCTATAATCATTGTATGCCATACATGTCGGCAGGTAGCCTAGATTGTATTTTATTTATTTCACCTTTATTTAACCAGGTAGGCCAGTTGAGAACAGGTTCTCATTTACAACTGTGACCTGGCCAAGATGAAGCAAAGCAGTGCGACAAAAAACAACAACACAGAGTTACACATGACATAAACAAAAGTACAGTCAATAACACAATAGAAAAATATATATACAGTGTGTGCAAATGGAGTAAGGAGCTAAGGCAATAAATAGGCCATAGTAGCGAAGTAATTACAATTTAGCAAATTAACACTGAAGTGATAGATGTGCAGATGATGATGTGCAAGTAGAAATATTGGTGTGCAAAAAAGTAAATAAAAACAATATCGGGATGAGGTAGGTAGTTGGATGGGCTATGTACAGCTGCAGCGATTGGTAAGATGCTCAGATAGCTAGTGGTTAGAGCGTTGGAGTAGTAACCGAAAGGTTGCAAGATCAAATCCCTGAGCTGACAAGGTCAAATCTGTCGTTCTGCCCCTGAACAAGGCAGTTAACCCACTGTTCCTAGGCCATCATTGAAAATAAGAATTTGTTCTTAACTGACTTGCTTAGTTAAATAAAGGTGAAAAAAAAGTAATGTCTATCATTCATGTGTTCCCATGTTTATGATTGCCATGCCTTCTTTTCCTATTCCACAGAGAGCAGAACATTGCCTGTCCACCATGGCAGCCCAAACCCCTCCACAGAGCGCCTTGAGGGAGTTCTGTCCCCTGTACTACCTTCTCAATGCAATACCTGCCAAGGTTCAGAAAGGCTTCCGCTCCGTAGTGGTCTACCTGACTGCTCTGGACACCAACAGCGATTACATTGCTGTGGGGAGCAGTATTGGGATGCTCTACTTGTACTGCAGGCGGATCTGCCAGATGAACAAGTACAACATAGAGGTGAGTATGCCACTGTTTCATGTATTGCTTATTTTATTAAATTAAGTTTGTTAACAAACATCCAATTATTAGTGATTCTATGAACCACGTTTTTTTCAACCCCAGTAAGTAAGTTGAAAACATTGTTTACAAGTCCTAACCCTGGAACGGGTAGCACCATAGAAAGAAGTTGGCTTGATGAAATCTATGTCCATTTCATCTGTTCTAGGTAACTGTGTTAACATGTTACTGTATCTTCCCAGGGGAAATCCGAAGCTATCACAACAGTGAAGCTGCTCAGTTGTTTTGATGACTTGGTGGCAGTGGGCACAGCGTCTGGTCGGGTTGCTCTCTTTCAACTGGTGTCTCAACTTCCAGGCAGGAATAAACAGGTATGCCAACCAACCAATCAAATGATCTGTTGATACGAGTAAGGATAGTGTCATGTTTTGGGCTTTTTTGTTGTTGTTGTATTTTATTCCCTTTTAAAATGGAAAGGTGCAAGCTTAGCACATGCACTGCTCCAGCCTCTAGTGTGTGTGTGTGTCTACGTCTGTGTGTATATTGGAGGGGTTCGAGAGGAAACAAATCACAAGACAAATTTCCATCTCATATGGATTAAAGTATATTTTATCATATTATCTGCTTAGTAAATGTATCCCTTTGTGTAGCGAAACACTGAGGTCTCTCTCTTTTCTGTAGCTAAGGCGATTCGATGTGGTCGGTTTGCATAAAAGCACAGTCACTGCTTTGGCCTGGAGTGCCAATGGAATGAAGCTTTTCTCTGGTGATGACAAAGGAAAGGTTGTGTACTCTGCTGTGGACCTGGATCAGGTATAGCAACTTTCATTCTTTCAGTTATGTGCTGTTTGGTTTCTAACCAACTTCTCTCACATATTTGTTGTATCCTTATATACTCAGGTTGTATGTAACCCAGTATTGCGGTTGGAGCTTTGACCTGTGTTGTATGCTCATATCCTTAGGGTGTGTGTAACCCAGTGCTGCTGTTTGAGGAGCCCTCAGCCATAGTCCAGCTGGAGTACAGTCAGAAAGTCCTGCTCATCTCCTCTCATCAGAGATCCTTGCTCTTCTACACCCAGGAGCAGGCCCTGCAGCAGCTGGGCACCAAGCCTAGGAAGAGGTAACCTACATGTTGTACTTATTCATTAAAAGTACCACAACTTCTACATCACTGAGTTTATAGCAACAAATCAAGTATGTCCCCTTCAGACAATTTATTGAGACATTTACATTTTCTCAGCTAAGCATCTTCATATTTTTATGATGTATTAAACCAGAGAGGAATAGACGGTGCAACAATCTAAGCTATGAAGCTATGTGTATATCTTATATATGTCTCTTGCATTATTCTTTTCCTCGAAGCAATGGCAAGTTTGGTGCGTGCTTCCAGCCAGGCCTGTGTAAGCAGAGTGGCCTGCTGGTCTATGCAGCGAGGCCTGGCCTTAGGTTGTGGCGGACGGACGTGCGAGGACTGGTGGAGGACACGCGGGTCCTGAAGCCTCTGTTCAACCAGCAGGTGCCCCAGTTTGAGCTGTTCCCCAGGCCAGCCCCCACAGGGGGTTACCGGCCCCAGGAGAGGCAGCTGGGCCTGGTGAGCTGCTTCCTCAGAGAGGGCTGGGTCCTCAGCTGGAACGAATACAGTGTCTACGTGTTGGACTGCCTCAACCAGGTAAAGATGTCCTCAGGCAGGAATGGATACTAAACTAATAATACATGGATTTTATTTAGCACTTGTTACAATGTTTTGTTAGAGTAATAGCGAGAGGTGGTTAGAAGTGGATCAGTTGAGACTGCAAAGAATGTAGTAATTTAAGCCATTTTAAATTAGATTTCCTCAACCACAAGGTAATCAAGTGTGAATTGCATGTGTTACAAATTATATTTTGATGGAGAATAATGAAAGATAGTCAGGTAAGTGAATCAGCTGAGAGAATACAGGTACCGGTAATTGAAGCCATCTTTGTGTCCTGTCAGAGTGCTATCTTAAACGTCGCACACATCGCACCGAATGTGGATCTCCCGTTGACATCTGACTGCTGACATTTTCGTGCGATTCTACATTTAAAATCGTTTTTCACTCGGTTCGCAAGTACTCTCGGCAGGCAAACGCTATTGGTGTGTTCGAGCCCTTACAGGAAGTCGATCTGTCAATGTTATTTTGTCTTTGACTTTCAAGGTGATCATCGGTGCACTGGAAAGCTGCGGGGACATTGTCTCTGTATCATGCACTGAAAATGAGATCTTCATCTTGAAAGGAGATCGAGACATCGTTCGCATCTCCAATACTCCCGAGGGCCTGGCTTCCAACAGTAAGATGTCATATTGTATTTTGTTTGCTTGAATACATTGAAACCACTTTGGACTACAGTTCAAACCAACCAGATGGTGGAAAGAGAGACAATCACGATCTACAGATAACTTTCTATAGTCCTTTAATTTCTTCTCTCTCTATAGTCATTCCCTGAAAAGTCTTCTCTTAACCTTCTTCCCGTCCAGTTTCTGAGTTGTCCCTCCGTCTGACCTCTCCCCTGACCACTCCCACCATCTTGCTCCCGCCCACCGGCTCCGTGGAGACAGCCCAGCCTATCAGGACCATGGCCATCATCACAGAGCATGGGGAGAAGCTGGTGGATGAGGAGGAGGTGGAAGAGGTAGAGGAAGTGCTAGAGCAGGACCAGCTGAGTGACAACCCAGAGGCGGGGGAGGCCATAGCCCTGGTGGAGAGGCCTGAGGTGGGGGAGCGACTGAGCCACCAGAGAGGGGCCAGTGTAGGGGGCACCAGTGAGTCTCGTAGCCGCAGCAGCTCCATCACGTCCTGGGATAGCGTTCAGGGCACGATGCTCTCCACCCCCACCACCATGGAGCAGTCGGACCTCTCCTCCAGCCGCTACAGTGCCATCAACCAGGAGGACTTCCAGCAGGAGCTGGTGGTCAAGGCCATCAAAGTCAAGAAGAAGGCCAAGAGGAGGAGACAAGGTGAGTGGCAGTACTGACCAATTTGGTAAGGCTCTGATTTTCAACCAAGAAAACTTTGAGGTCTAGTGTTCTTTGCTCTGGTTGATCACAAAATGTTCCAAAACGGCTCCAAGTAGCATTTTAATAGCTTTAAAAAAGTGAATTGCTTGTCTTATATGTCTCACCTTTCCCATATGAGTCTTGATTCAATACATTAATGTTGAAACTTAATTGCTGCTATGTTCTCTCTCTCTTTTTCTCTCTACAGAAAGTGGAAACCGCATCTGTGAGCAGCACAACAGCTGGTCTGAGAGCATTTGCAGTCAGGATGGAGGAGGGGGCAGTGACGGGGGGGCCAGCACCCCTATGAGTGAGCCTCCATCCGCCTCCGACCACACCAGTCTCATGTGCAGCAGTCTGGACCTACAGAGCAGGAGCAGTGGATCCCCAGACCAGGAGGAATCCATCAGTGGAGGTTCCCCAGAACTAAATAACTCTGGAGCTCAGAGCCAGGGTGGTGGCCAGGGACAGGACCCTCAGACTCAAACCCCTGGGACTCAGCCTCCCTCCTGCCCCACGTCCCTGCCTTTCCAGGACATGGAGTGTCAGTCCTACCCAGAGAACGGCAACGGCCCTTTGGCCACGAACAAACAGGGAGAGGCCCCTACCCCAGACGTAGACCTTCTACTGGAGTGCACCTTTGCCTACATGCAGACCTCAGAGGACCAGGACCCTATTGAGGAGCAGGAGGATGACTTCCTGAGCCCCCTCATTGGACCGGATGACTCTGAGGACCTGGACGACCCGTACCATCTGGAGCCTCCTAGCTGTGCTGATCAGATGTGTTATTCCCGGGAGCCTGAGCAGTGCCCCTCCAGTGACGAGGAGGACATCTACGCTGCCCAGGGAGTCCCGTACTCAGCCTCCAGTGTCAGCCTTGGAGACGGCCTCAACGCCCTCAACCTCCAGGGCTCCAACATCGGCCAGCAGGACCAAGACAAGACAGTAATAGAACACACAACATGTTGTGTGATGTTTCGGCTTCCTTCCTCAGTGTGTGTGCTGCTACAGTACATTGCATTCAGTTTCGTTCTGACACTATATGACTAGTAGTGTCACATCAAAATAGAAGCATTGACTCATTTGATTGTTGTTACACGGTTGGATAGTTTTCACCATAGAATGTTATTCATCACCAGTACCAACAGTTCTGTCCCTGGTTGAACCCTCTCTCCTCTCATCTCCTCTGTAGTTGGCAGAGAGCTGGATGGGCTACACAGGGCCAGGCTGTGGCATCCTGAACCTGGTGGTGACTGACCGATACATCTGGTGCCTGGACTTTAAAGGAGGCCTGTACTGCAGTGCTCTCCCAGATGGGGGGCTGAGCTGGCAGAAGTTTGAGGAGAACGTGCAGCAGGTGGCATTGTCACCTTCAGGTGAGGATGTCTAAAATATGATAATTTAGCGCCAGACGCTTTTATTCACAGTCACTCTGTCTATTATGCGTTATAGATAGAAGGTACTGTGGTACCTGGTCTACATCGTTGTTGCCTCTATTTGAGAGGAGCATTCAATGTGTTGGTACTTTTGGGAGTTGGTAAGTTCATTACCCAAGATTTCTCCTTTGGATGTAAATACTAGTGGTTTGTCCTGGCTGTTACATTGAAGTCTGATTTCATTTCAGGGTCCCTGCTATGGAAGGTGGAACAGAAGACCATGACGGCGTATGCATGTGGTAAAGTCACCATCAAAGGCAAGAGGCACTGGTACAAAGCCCTGGAGGATTCTGCCTTTGTGGCGCTTAGTGAAGACACAGCCTGGATCATCCATACCAGTGGAGACCTCTACCTGCAGACAGGTACAGGGAAGTAGTTTGTGACTATTCTCATGAGGCTTGTTCTTCTTTACTATCTGCTTTAAGAATTAGATCACTTTATTGGTCAAACCACATTACAGGGTTCAACTGAAATTTGACTTCCTCTTTTAACCCAGCCCCTCCGAAAGACACACATACATGTTCTTGGAGAGGTGCGGGGAGCTACCACGCTGGGCGCCAGGGGGGGTTAAAATGGCAGACAATGGCATTTAGGGTTTGATACCAGAAACCCTTCAGTTGCCAGCTCACCTCCCGACAGACTTTTCCAATCGAAACCGGGATTCGAACTTGCAATCCTCCACTTGCTGTGTTGCCTCTCTAACCGCTAGGCTACCTGACACCCCCTTGCTCATTCCACTATGGAGTAGGGATGAAGAGATCTGCCACTACATTTAGCAAATTCGTTGCATAGAAAAGGTGCTCACAGGAAGTTTCTATAATATGGTTTTTGTGACAAACCATTTTACTTTATTTTAAATGTAAGATTTGTTCATGTAAGCTATTTGGACTATTCAATTCACTCCTCCATTTGAAACAAGACTTCAGGGTTTCAGCAGCAGGTGGCCTCAGGGCATTAAGAATATTAAGTCATGACCCTGTTTATTGGCAGTCTCAAGCCGGCAAATAAGTTCCTGAAATTAACCAATCGGCCATTAGATGGAGCTGTTCAGGCTCCATAATAAATAGTATCATCAGTCACCAGTGAATTTGTTTCGAGGTAATCATAGTTCTGTATGGATGCCATATTTGGGATGAGAATAATGAAGATGAATAAATCCCAAACATTCCAAAATAATATCTGTCCCTTGTATTATGATGGCTTGTGAACAACACCACTAACCCTGCTGGTCAAGACGAGTAATATGAATTCCCTGGTTGTGTAAAGATGTCAGTTGTATATGAAGCATGACTCTAGCAGCTGTTCTGACACATCCAGAGCCAACAGACACAGAGGCGTGTTCATGAAATGACATGCTGTGTATGTCTGCCTCTGTCTAGCCTCAGAGAAACCCTCTGAAATTGGCAGGATTTGTCACAGAAATTGGGTGGTGGCAATGAGATAAATATACACTTTGGAGACCGACATCAAAGAAATTGAAGATTAGGGATTGGTGGGCATAGTGTTGCTGCAGGCTTGTAATTTCTAGTGGCACATTTAATTTCAATTTGATATGATAAACTAAGAAACTAATGGGAGACTGCTATACTGCTAGTATGGCTAGATGTTCTTTACTATTCGGCCATCAGATTTGCCACCAATGCTCCTTATAGAACACATCACTGCACTCTATACTCCTCTGTAAACTGGTCACCTCTGTATACCTGTTGCAAGACCCACTGGTTGATGCTTATTTATAAAACCCTCTTAGGCCTCACTCCCCCTTATCTGAGATCTACTGCAGCCCTCATCCTCTACATACAACACCCGTTTTGCCAGTCACATTCGGTTAAAGGTCCCCAAAGCGCACACATCCCTGGGTCGCTCGTCTTTTCAGTTCGCTGCAGCTAGCAACTGGAATGAGCTGCAACAAACACTCAAACTGGACAGTTTGATCTCAATTTCTTCATTCAAAGACTCAATCATGGACTTCTCTTACTGACAGTTGTGGCTGCTTCATGTGATGTATTGTTGTCTCAACCTTCTTGCCCTTTGTGCTGTTGTCTGTGCCCAATATTGTTTGTACCATGTTTTGTGCTGCTGCCATGTTGTGTTGCTACCATCCTGTGTTATCTTGTGTTGCTGCCTTGCTATGTTGTTGTCTTAGGTCTCTCTTTATGTAGTGTTGTGTTGTCGTGATGTGTGTTTTGTCCTATATTTATATATATTTATTTTTAATCCCAGCACCTCTCCCCGCAGGAGGCCTTTTGTCATTGTAAATAAGAATTTGTTCTTACCTGACTTGCCTAGTTAAATAAAGGTTAAATAAAATAACAAATATAAATAATAGTCTAGACTTGGCATGATTACCATTCTGTTTACATACAGACATGCACTCACTCACTCACTCACTCACTCACTCACTCACTCACTCACTCACTCACTCACTCACTCACTCACTCACTCACTCACTCACTCACTCACTCACTCACTCACTCACTCACTCACAAAAACACAAGAAATGCACAAAAACACAAGAAACTCAGACTAATCCCTGACTGTGGTCGTGGTCCCGTCCTGCAGGGTTGAGTGTGGACCGTCCGTGTGCGCGGGCTGTGAAGGTGGACTGCCCGTGCCCAATGACCCAGATCGCAGCACGGGGCGGGGTGGTGTGGGCCCTCAGTGAACACAGGGCCGTCTTCTACAGAGAAGGCCTCAGCAGCTACTGCTCTGAGGGGGAAATGTGGAAGTACGACAAAATCAGGTAGAACATTTTCTGTGTGTCATAGACCCCAGTAACAGTGATAGTTAGTTAGCAATGCTTGCTTCTCGTGAAACTCCTACGGGTTGTCATGTGTTTGTTCTATTGAATTTAAATCCAACAATGACTCTTTCACCTGTTTTGAAAAGAGGAAGGAAGATGTGTGTCATACAGGCCTAGTAACAGTGAAAGTTGAGTTAGTATGACCAACCTGGGTTAAAATCCAGCACTCCTGCACACCACAAGACTGTGTTAGCCTGCTGAGCTAAAGGGAGCTATAATGCACATCTTCAGGACTCACTCAGGCAATGTTGGTTATGCTTTCTTTGCTAATCATCACATATTTGTGTGTGTGTTTTTCCTCCTTCCAAAGTGAGAGTCAAGGTCTGGAGCCCATCTGTATAGCCCTGGGAGAGAACAACACGGCCTGGGCTCTGGACACCGGTGGAAGTCTGTGGTTCAGGACTGGAGTCACTGCCAAAAAGCCCCAGGGGGACGATGACCACTGGTGGCAGGTTGGTATCCTATTGGATTTGTGTTCAATGTTACTCACACGGTGCTAGGGCTGTGGCGGTCACAAAATTCCGTCAGCCGGTGATTGTCAAGCAAATAACTGTCGGTCTCACGGTAATTGACCGTTAGTTAACATAAACACATTTAGCATCTCCTGGCTTCACACATAGCCTACAAGCCATTTAAAAAACGTCTAATAAATCCATGTAATATAGCCTATACCTTCACAATAAATCCATTATTTATTGTAGACAGGTCTAAAGAAGCATGATATGAAGAAAATATAGTCTATTTCAGAAGAAAAGAATAGCATACTCTGAGTTTTCCTTATGATGTGGCTGTGCCAAATGGCTGTGGACTTCGCTAGTTTATTTAGCAGACAAGATTTGCTTATAATTCCGTGACATTGTTTTATAGTATGAAGAATTCAATTGAACAAAGCTGAATAAAATATAAATATTTTCCCCAAACGATTTGAGAGAGTGCGCACATGCGGCTATTCTGTGTTGAGCGATTAACAAAGAAATATGCTTACTTTAGAGTTATTAATGTAACTTTAGTTGACCTACAAATGTTGGGCAATATGTTTTGATTTTTAATACATTCTAAGGCTGCGTGATGAGACTCTAATGATGATTTGAAAAAAGTTGCTTGAAAGGCATGAGCTCTGCTTTGTTTTTTTGCACAGGCTGTACACACTCCAAAAGTCTTTCATTCACCATTTGACAAGCACTTGATAATGCCTCGAATTTCACAGCGGCATCCCCTTTGTGACCGTAATGCACCCTAAATAAAAAATTCCATGCCTTTTGCGGCCGGGAGTGCTGTGTTGTGCCGTTCTCCCTGAGTGTGCTGCGCAATCGGAAGCGCCTCTCACATGGCTCGCCGTCACGTGATTGGGTCTTTCTCACAGGCTACAAGTGAAGACACACATCGGGGACGCAACTGCTCGCGTCCTTATCCAATTCCGAGGTGCATATTGAAGATAATGGAAGAACTGTCCACATTTACTTTTTGTCAGCCAACAAGATGAGTAGGCCTAACGAACAGCAAAAGCACTAGCCTATGTCAATCTACAGTCCCCCATAGTACAAAAGTCAACCTATTCTGTGCGAGAAATAAATATTCCAAACATAGTCTGGGACAGTTGTGGGATGCGATAGATCCCAAATGAATACAGCCACTAGCATCAAAAATATATTTTTTATGCAATGTGGCTGACGCAACAGATCAGAATGTTTAGCTTAAAATGTTGACAAACTATTACATGCTACGCCACCGCACGCATGTTGATTTTTGTCCCCCCCACACCAGACGCGATCAGGACATGCAGGTTGAAATATCAAAACAAACTCTGAACCAACCATATTAATTTGGTTACAGGTCGAAAAGCATTACATATTTATGGCAATTTAGCTAGCTAGCTTTCTGTTGCTAGCTAATTTGTCCATGGATACAAACATTGGGTTGTTATTTTACCTGAAATGCACAAGGTCCTCTACTCTGACAATTAGTCCACGGATAAAAGGGTAAAAGTTTGTTTTGTAGTTATCTCTCCTTCTTCAAGCTTCTTCTTTGGACTTTATATGGCGGTTGGCAACCAACTTTAAGATGTGTTACCACTACCGACTGGCCGGGAGTGTGGACCTCAGTTCATCTTTCAATCACACACGTGGGTATATGCTCCTAAAAACCAATGAGGAGATGGCACGTGGGTATATGCTCCTAAAAACCAATGAGGAGATGGGAGAGGTGGGACTTGCAGCACGTTAAGCATCACAAAAAGTTATATTTTAGCGCCTGGCTATGCAGACACTCGCGAGCAGTGTGTGTGCGCAATAATTGAATAACATGTATTTGTACATTTATTTTGCAACGCATGTTAGGCTATTTCTTCACATTATAAGCACAGCAATGCGCACATGGTGGTAGGCTATAATGCTTTTATTATAAAACTGCATTTTTATGGTGAAAATGATCTTCCCCAATCTTGAAACTCACGCGCTGCTTATATATGCCAGTTAGGGTCTACACCCCTTGTAAAGCGGATGAATGTGCTTAATTGGCCACTTTAGTTGTGATACAAACCTTTTAAAACATATAGGCCTATGGGCTAGGCTACATGAGGTGTGCTACTATGATTCAAACAAGTCGCAAAAAAAAGCATTGTTTCTATGCTGGGCATCATTCACAAGTGATAATATATAATTCACAAGTGGTAGGCTAATATTGTCACCCATCAGACTATTATTGATTTAATCTTGTCTTTACATATACTAAATAATATACAGTTGAAGTCGGAAGTTTACATACACTTAGGTTGGAGTCATTAAAACTCGTTTTTCAACCACTCCACACATTTCTTGTTAACAAACTATAATTTTGGCAAGTCGGTTAGGACATCAACTTTGTGCATGACACAAAGTAATTTTTCCAACCATTGTTTACAGACAGATTATTTCACGTATAATTCACTGTATCACTATTCCAGTGGGTCAGAAGTTTGCATACACGAAGTTGACTGTGCCTTTAAACAGCTTGGAAAATTCCAGAAAATTATGTAATGGCTTGAGAAGCTTCTGATAGGCTAATTGACATAATTCGAGTCAATTGGAGGTGTACCTGTAGATGTATTTCAAGGCCTATCTTCAAACTCAGTGCCTCTTTGCTTGACATCATGGGAAAATCAAAAGAAATCAGCCAAGACCTCAGAAAAAAAATTGTAGACCTCCACAAGTCTGGTTCATCCTTGGGAGCAATTTCCAAATGCCTGAAGTTACCACATTAATCTGTACAAACAATAGTATGCAAGTATAAACACCATGGGACCACACAGCCATCATACTGCTCAGGAAGGAGACGCGTTCTGTCTCCTAGAGATTAACGTACTTTGGTGCGAAAAGTGTAAATCAATCCCAGAACAAACGCAAAGGACCTTGTGAAGATGCTGGAGGAAACGGGTACAAAAGTATCTATATCCACAGTAAAATTAGTCCTATATCGACATAACTTGAAAGGCCACTCAGCAAGGAAGAAGCCACTGCTCCAAAACTGCCATAAAAAAGCCAGACTATGGTTTGCAACTACACATGGGGACAAAGATCATACTTTTTGGAGAAATGTCCTCTGGTCTGATGAAACAAAAATAGAACCGTTTGGCCATAATGACCATTGTTATGTTTGGAGGAAAAAGGGGGAGGCTTCCAAGCCTAAGTACACCATCCCAACCGTGAAGCACGGGGGTGGCAGCATCATGTTGTGGGGGTGCTTTGCTGCAGGAGGGACTGGTGCACTTCACAAAATAGATGGCATCATGGGGGAAGAAAATTATGTGGATATATTGAAGCAACATCTCAAGACATCAGTCAGGAAGTTAAAGCTTGGTTGCAAATGGGTCTTCCAAATGGACAATGACCCCAAGCCTACTTCCAAAGTTGTGGCAAAATGGCTTAAGGACAACTAAGTCAAGGTATTGGAGTGGCCATCACAAAGCCCTGAACTCAATCTTATAGAAAATCTGTGGGCAGAACTGAAAAAGCGTGTGCCAGCAAGGAGGCCTATAAACCTGACTCAGTTACACCAGCTCTGTCAAGAGGAATGGGCCAAAATTCAACCAACTTATTGTGGGAAGGTTGTGGAAGGCTACCCGAAACGTTTATCCCAAGTTAAACAATTTAAAGGCAAAGCTACCAAATACTAATTGAGTGTAAGTAAACTGGGAATGTGGGAAAGAAATAAAAGCTGAAATAATTAATTCTCTCTACTATTATTCTGACATTTCACATTCTGAAAATACAGTGGTGATCCTAACTGACCTAAGACAGGGAATGTTTACTAGGATTAAATGTCAGGAATTGTGAAAAACTGAGTTTAAATGTTTTTGGCTAAGGTGTATATAAACATCCGACTTCAACTGTATGTGTGACATTTGTTTTGATTTAGAATGGACCATTATCATATACCTGTCTCGAAACAAGGGCAGCGGGAAAAAATGTATGTACTTAAATAGAGAATGGAGGATGCTTTTCCCCATGGTTTATTTTCATGCCACCCAGGTAGGCTATTCACCTGTTGTAAATATAAGCAATGTGCTTTATATTAGGAAAGTTGAGAAATAAATATTGGAGGCCTAGCCTATAGAAAGCTGATCCTGCTATTTTTAGTAGAGGCCATCATCCTGTTTTCTTGCACAGTTGCATAACCTATTGAAATGAGCTCAAGGGCTCTTATGAAGTGTGTTTGGTTAGATTATCAAAGGCACTTGCATTGATGTCAGAGTGATTAGAGGGACAATAAAGTGCTGAGTACCAGGCAGTTAGCAACTTTGGTAGGCTACTAATGACCAGCAGCAGCATCAGAGCTTGGAGAAGCCTAATTGCGCGACTAAATGGTCATGGGGAATTTGACTCCCTTCATGACTTGTGACCGCCGGTGTGGCGGTAATACAGTCACCGCAACAGCCCTACTCACACCCATAATTTCCATCAATCTTCTATTTTTCACTTTGATCGTTTTTTAAGAATGTCTATTTTTTAAGTCAAAGGGTTTGCATTACAGACTTCACCCTGAGATGACTGGCACACCTTCTAATGCTTATATATTTCTGGCCTTTTGTTCCCTCCCTCAGGTGAGCATCACAGACTATGTGGTGTTTGACCAGGGCAGTCTGTTCCAGACTCTGATCCAGGCCACTCAAAACGTGGCCACGGCCACCAAGGCCCCGGTGGAGCGGGTGGCAGAGTGCCTCCGCGTGGCCTTCCTCTCCCAGCAGTCCCAGTGCCAGCCCAGCCTGGTCTCTTCCAACACCACTGGCGTCTGGATTGCATCTGGCAGGAACGACTTCCATGTCGCCAAGGGCAGCCTTAGCGGTATGTTATTAGACCTCAATACTTTTTTGTTAGCTCACCAAGCTAATGCCTAGGCTTAAGCTTGGTGAGTTAACACAGATGTTCAGTCAGGAGCCATTTTAATTGTTGTTTTCTGCATTGGAAAGCCATTTATGGAGTGCCCTTGATGACATAACCACTTCCCATAGAAACACAGAACTTCATCAGCTAAGCCTTCAGCCCAGTTCAGATACAACAGCCAGTCAAGATGAGACTAGATGGTTTTAAGCAGTTTTAGAACAACTTCTTTTTTTTTTTATCTGAGTGGTGTAGTTTTAGAATGTCTCATGTTGGCTGCTGGAGTTTTCAATATTCAACATGTCAAATCTTAGCAAAAGACTTGAAACGAGACGGGTCCGTTTAAATAAGAACTCAATCAAATGTTATTGGTCACATACACATGGTTAGCAGATGTTAATGCGAGTGTAGCGAAATGCTTGTGTTTCTAGTTCCGACCGTGCAGTAATATCTAACAAGTAATCTAACAATTTCACAACAACTACCTTATACACACAAGTGTAAAGGAATGAATAAGAATATGTACATATAAATATATGTACAGTGGGCTGATGTTCTGTGTTTAGCCAAGCAGGCTAGCTAGCTATTTTGCTGCAGTTAGATACCCTAGCTTGCTGATATTTCTCTGACAAGTTGCAAAGTGTGCCCGGTTTCTGGTGCATGTATTTCATAGTACTCGTTTTCTACAGCACCGTTCCAACAGCACCATTTTCTTCAACACTGTTTTTTAAATACATGTTCTATTTAACCTTTATTTAACTAGGCAAGTCAGTTAAGAACAAATTCATTTGCTACAACAAGCGGCAACTTTTTCTCAAACTTTCATCACATCCTTGTAAAGAGGCACCTTTACCGTGGAAACGGTCTCAACCGTGCATCCTATATTTTTGATCTGAATGCCCCGTCTTTGGTCAGCTGTTATACAACACAAATGTTGTCTTTTCTCTCCTTATGTCGGCTGTTCTATCTGAACGGGCTTTAAGGCAAAAACTATTTGCATTTCTTTACTGACACCTTCTCAAAGGTCAAAGTGTGTTAAGGCAGTGTGATGGACAGTGACTTTTGTGATAATACTGCAGGGTGTTTAGTGTGACAGTGATGTTTTGTGACCCCACAGGCACGTTCTGGCAGGGTGTTGTACCCAGAGGAACCGTCTCTGCCACGAAGTGGGCCTTCGTCTACTCCTCGGCTTTACTCAGTAAAGAAGGTAGATTGGTGACCACTCTTTGTAAACACATAACATTATTACTACCACTCTCCACCTTATGGCAACAACCCATCTCAAATAAATGTACAGAAATAAAGAAGCCCACTCCTTTGACATTACATTTACATTACATGTTATCTGTGTCGCTCTGTGTATTACATCACCAACATGTGACTGTGTTTGTATCTCTCTGTCTCTGCAGGGAGCTTCCTGTGGCTGGGCCAGAGCAGGAAAGACCTGTTCTGTGTTTGGGACCAGGATGGTCAGATGCACCCCACCACGGTCCAGCTGCCCCAGGACATAGAGATGGTGCAGCTCACTGCCTGCCGCGATGCCCTGTGGGGACTGGACCACCACGGCCGTGTCCACATCCGCACCCTCTCCACCAGCTGCCCCACTGGCATGCACTGGAATCTGCTGGACCTCAGCCAGCTCGGTAAGACCATACTGTTCACACATAGAAATAACATTGGTTGCCTCATCAGACAGATCACAAGCTAGGGTAGCTAAGTTTAGGCTAGATGCTAAATGTAAAAATAACAGTGATTTTGTTTGCTAAATTGGTGATTTAGTGGCCTCATGGGGAGATTGATTGCAGTAGTTTTGTGGTATTTTCTCTCTGTTTTGTATGAAAACTATACTGAACAAAAATATAAACGCAACATGTAAAGTGTTGGTCCCATGTTTCATGAGCTTAAATAAAAGATCCCTGAAATTTTCCATATGCACAAAAAGTGTATTTCTCTCAAATGTTGTGCACAAATTTGTTTACATCCCTGTTCGTGAGCATTTCTCCTTTGCCAAGATAATCCATCCACCTGACAGGTGTGGCATATCAAGAAGCTGATTAAACGGCATGATCATTACACAGGTGCACCTTGTGCTGTGGACAATAAAAGGCCACTCTAAAATGTGCAATTTTGTCACACAACACAATGCTACAGATGCCTCAAGTTTTGAGGGAGCATGCAATTGGTATGCTCTCTGCAGGACTGTCCACCAGAGCTCTTGCCAGAGATTTGAATGTTCATCCAGAGGCGGCGCTCCTAGTGACCGGGGACTTTAATGGAGCAAAAACTTAAATCAGTTTGAACTAATTTCTATCAGCATGTTAAATGTGCAACCAGAGGGGAAAAAATTCTAGACCACCTTTACTCCACACACCAAGACGCGTACAAAGCTCTGCCTCGCCCTCCATTTGGCAAATATGACCATAATTCTATCCTCCAGATTCCTGCTTACAAGCAAAAATTAAAGCAGGAAGCACCAGTGACTCGGGTCTATTAAAAAAAGTGGTCAGATGAAGCAGATGCTAAACTACAGGACTGTTTTGCTAGCACAGACTGGACTATGTTCAGGGATTCTTCCGACGGCATTGAGGAGTACACCACATCAGTCACTGGCTTTATCAATAAGTGCATCGAGGACGTCGTCCCCACAGTGACTGTACATACATACCCCAACCAAAAGCCAGAAATTACAGGCAATATTTTCACTGAGCTATAGGCTAGAGCTGCCACTTTCAAGGAGTGGGACTCTTAACCCAAAAGCTTATAAGAAATCCCGCTATGCCCTCAGACAAACCATCAAACAGGCAAAGCGTCAATACAGGACTAAGATTGAATCGTACTACATCTGCTCCGACGCTCGTCGGATGTGGCAGGTCCCGCAAACTATTACAGACTACAAAGGGAAGCACAGCCGAGAGCTGCCCAGTGACACGAGCCTACCAGATGAGCTAAATAACTTCTATGCTCGCTTCGAGGCAAGTAACACTAAAACATGCATGAGAGCATCAGCTGTTCCGGACGACTGTGTGATCACACTCTCCGCAGCCGATGTGAGTAAGACCTTTAAACAGGTCAATATTCACAAGGCTGCAGGGCCAGATGGATTACCAGGACGTGTACTCCGAGCATGCACTGACCAACTGGCAAGTATCTTCACTGACATTTTCAACCTCTCCCTGTCTGAGTCTGTAATACCAACATGTTTCAAGCAGACCACCATAGTACCTGTGCCTAAGAACACTAAGGTAACCTGCCTAAATGACTACCGACCCGTAGCACTCTGCGTCTGTAGCCATGAAGTGCTTTGAAAGGCTGGTCATGGCTCACATCCACACCATTATCCCAGAAACCCTAGAACCACTCCAATTTGCGTACCGCACTAACAGATCCACAGATGATGCAATCTCTATTGCGCTCCACACTGCCCTTTCACACCTGGACAAAAGGAACACCTATGTGAGAATGCTATTCATTGACTACAGCTCAGCGTTCAACACCATAGTGCCCTCAAAGCTCATCACTAAGCTAAGAACCCTGGGACTAAACACCTCCGTCTGCAACTGGATCCTGGACTTCCTGAAGGGCCGCCCCCAGGTGGTAACGTAGGTAACAAAACATCCGCCACGCTGATCTTCAACACGGGGGCCCCTCAGGGGTGCGTGCTCAGTCCCCTCCTGTACTCCCTGTTCACTTATGACTGCGTGCTCAGGCACGACACCAACACCATCATTAAGTTTGCTGATGACAGAACAATGGTAGGCCTGATCACCAACAACAATGAGACAGCCTATAGGGAGGTCAGAGACCTGACCGTGTGGTGCAAGGATAACAACCTCTCCCTCAACGTGATCAAGACTAAGGAGAGGATTGTTGACTACAGGAAAAGGAGGACCGGGCACACCCCCATTCTCATTGATGGGGCTATAGTGGAGCAGTTTGAGAGCTTCAAGTTCCTTGGCGTCCACATCACCAACAAACTAACATGGTCCAAGCACACCAAGACAGTCGTGAAGAGGGCACGAGAAAACCTATTCCCCCTCAGGAGATTGAACAGATTTGGCATGGCAGATCCTCAAAAGGTTTTACAGCTGCACCTTCGAGAGTATCCTGACGGGTTGCATCACTGCCTGGTATGGCAACTGCTCGGCCTTCAACCGCAAGGCACTACAGAGGGTAGTGCGTACGGCCCAGTACATCTCCGGGACCAAGCTTCCTGCCATCCAGGACCTCTATACCAGGCGGTGTCAGAGGAAGGCCCTAAAAATTGTCAAAGACTCCAGCCACCCTAGTCATAGACTGTTCTCTCTGCTACTGCATTGCAAGCGGTACCGGAGCGCTAAGTCTAGGTCCAAGAGGCTCCTAAATAGCTTCTACCCCCAAGCCATAAGACTCCTGAACATCTAATCAAATGGCTACCCAGACTATTTGCATTGTCCCCCCTGCACATTGATTCTGTACCGGTACACCCTTTATATTACCCCGCTATTGTTATTTACTGCTGCTCTTTAATCATTTGTTATTCTTATCTCTCACTTTTTGGAGGGATATTTTCTTATCTGCATTGTTTGTTAAGGGCTTGTTAGTAAGCGTTTCACTGTAAGATTTACACATGTTGTATTCCGCGCATGTGACAAATACAATTTGATTTGATTTAATTAGTCTACTATAAGCCACCTCAAACGTAGTTTTAGAGAATTTTGGCAGTACGTCCAACCGGCCTCATAATCGCAGATCACGTGTAACCACGCCAGCCAGGACCTCCACATCCGGCTTCTTCACCTGCGGGATCATCTGAGACCAGCCACCCATACAGGTGATGAAACTGTGGGTCTGTACAACCAAAGAATTTCTGTACAAACTGTCAGAAACCGTCGCAGAGAAGCTCATCTGCATGCTCATCGTCCTCACTAGGGTCTTGACCTGATTGCAGTTCGGCATCGTAACCGACATCAGTGGGTTAATGTTCACCTTCAATGGCCACTAGCATGCTGAAAAAGTTTGGTATTCACGGATGAATCACGGTTTCAACTGTACTGGTGTATGATGTCTTGTGGGCTAGCGTTTGCTGATGTCAGCTTTGTGAACAGAGTGCCCCATGGTGGGGTTATGGTATGGGCAGACATAAGCTACAGACAACAAACACAATTGCATTTTATCGATGGCAATGTTAATGCACAGAGATCAAGAGGCCATTGTCGTGCCATTCATCCACCGCCATCACCTCATGTTTCAGCATGATAATGTACCATCCCATGTTGCAAAGGATCTGTACACAATTCCTGGAAGCCAAAAATGTCCCAGCTCTTGCATGGCCTGTATACACACCAGACACACCCATTGGGCATGTTTGGGATGCTCTGGATCAACGTTTATGACAGCGTTTTCCACTTCCCACCAATATCCAGCAACTTCACACAGCCATTGAAAAGGAGTGGGACAACATTCCAGAGGCCACAATCAACAGCCTGATCAACTCTATGCAAAGGAGATGTGTCGCGCTGCATGATGCAAATGGTGGTCACACCAGATACTGACTTGTTTTTCCGACAGTTTAAAAAAAAAAAAGATATCTGTGACGAACAGATGCAAATCTGTATTCCATTCATGTGAAATCCATAGATTAGGGCCTAATTAAGTTATTTCAACTGACTGATTTCCTTATATGAACTGTAACTGTCTGAAATTGTTGCATTATGCATATATATTTTTGTTCAGTGTAAATGTTTTCCACATTTCATTATACAGTAGTAACTAAGCCATTTTGTTTGCAGATATTAAAGGAACATTTTATATATAAGCAATAAGCGTTCTTAAAAATTAAATGGCCATTTCAGAGCTGAACATTTATTCCCAGTGTGACATACATATCTAGCACATGCTGTATGTCTAGTCTGTCAAATGTCAGCCTGTCTTTTGGTGTCAGTTCCGTATAGCTGCATACTTTCACACGCCCATCGTAGTGTCCCCACCAGCTTACATTTCGTGTCCCAGTGGTCGGCAATGGTACCCGCACCTCCAAACTGCAGTCTGACTCTGACCTAGTTCACGTCTCTATATGAGGTTGTCTCTCTAGTCCTAGTTACGCCCCTCAGGAATACAGGGAGAGCAATAAACTAGCAGTCCTGAAACAGAGGATCTGGATCTAGAGGCATTGTCTTGAGTTGGCTGCTGACACAGATTCAGTAGGCAGGGGCTGCTGGGAGTCTCAGACGTCACTCGCTTCCCCAGTTTTACTAGGGAGTTTTTTACTTATGTATAGGCAGGTGGTACTTACATAAGACTTTTTTGTAATAAGGTCCTCCTTGAACAAGGTGTCAAAGTTCATGCCAGGCAGGGTAATTATCAGAGCAGTTCCTCCTACTACAAGTCAAGACCTTTCAATACTCCATGCTGAAGGAGTGTCTGATAAGTTTACTAAAGAAATCCTTGTATTTTTTGGGGTGAAATGTTTACATTGCCTTTTAGACTTTTTTGGGATGTACCACGTCTCAAGCAGTAAGCTGACATGTCTGCAGAAAACACATGATTCTAAAGAGATAATAGACCTATGTATTACCGTCATTTGGCAATGAGTCCCTACCCTCCATTCCAAGAGGTTGGTGTCATTTACAATTCATGGAAAGTAAGTTATCTAACAGCAAATCAATTTCAACCCTTCGATAGCTGCACCAGGGTCTTGATAGAAGCTTCAGTGTTTGTTTATTGAAGAGGTTCAAGTTGTATATGTTCTGCTGCTGGAAAGTGGCTGGATGCAAATAGACAGCCATGTGACGACAGCAGACAGCTGTAGCCAGGCCGTATTGGGCTGTGTGTGCATCACAATGTAACATGAGAGGGGAGGGGGCTGAGAGTACACACATTTTTAGCCGTGTTCTGTTAGATCATGTGGTCATTGACACTAAGTCTCCGTGCTAGAACACTGCACATGAATCAGGACAGGGACAGAGTGTTTGACACCTTTCACAGTTCATTATAGTTCATGAAGTAAGTTTTGTTAGTTATCGCATAATGAAAAGACATTTGTAAGCGAAACTTATTTCATGTAAGACGTTCATTTGGTGTCGAACATTTAGGTTATTTGTTATAAAAGATTGATTTACTATATAATAAAATGATATTTTTGGAGGGGAAATAATCAAGACTGGGGAAATAAATCACAAAGCATTGGTCTGCCTTGTGTGGGTTCTCCATGTTTGACATAAAGAAACATTTAACAATGTTTTATCATTTGTTTCTCAATTGGCATCTTGTCCCTGATAAAACTACTAGTAAGCTTAGGGCTGTGGTGGTCATGAAATGTTGTCAGCCAGTTGTTGTCATGCAAAAGACTTCCAGGCTCATAGTAATTGAAAGTTAATTAACATCAATATGTTTCGCATCTCCAGGCCTCCACACATACAAGTCGCTGATGCGCCACTTTGGAACATCGACATTTAAAAAAGTATAATAAATCAATTTAATGTACACCATCACAATAAACCCATTATTTATTTTTAGTCGGGTCTAAAGAAACATTATTATATGAAGAAAATGTATTTCAGAAGAACAGAATATGAATTGGCCTACTGTAGGCCGATGTTATCTGGCTATGCGCCATGCCATGGGCTGTAGGCTTGTTTATTTAGCTGACAAAATAATACCATATAGTCCTGTGGTATTATTTTATATGATCTTATAGTAAAAATAATATAATTGGACTTAGCCACTTCATATCCTTTCTATTTTACTCAGCTATGTTGAGTGTAAAAGTGAACATTTTGAAACAGGTCAGATACACTAGATTTGGAGTTATTTGGGAACTTTAGTTGTGAATGATATAAACCTTAGAATGTCTTAGAAATCAAGACATATATGGGCTGCAGGATGCGACTATAGGCTATTGATGATTTGAGAAAGTAGCAAAAAAAGCTTGTGCTCTGTTCCTTGCCTCAGGCTGCACAGCTGTTCTCTCATCAAGTGATCATATTTTCACCCATCACACTACATTCAATTTAATATTGTGTTGACTAATATGAAAATAGGCAGGAACAGGGGGAAAAAAAGACATGTCATCTGTATGCACTCAAATAGCGAATGGAGGCCTCGCGCTTTTCCACGTGTCAGTTTTGTAGGCTACTTCGGGTTTATATCGGAGCATGTGCTTAATATGAGCTGCTGAGAAATATAAGAACACTTATTTCACTCCAAGCATCAACCACTGCTTGATGAGCACGCTCTTGCTGCCCTGTAGGTAATATTCCGCCCAAACTCTGTATGCCTTGGGCTGTCCCAGCAACCTAGTGCTTAATTTGGGAAACCAAGTGAAATCTGTTCCGGAACATCGATAGTGACATGTTTTCGCAAAACAAATAATATTTCACTAAACTGTTGACAGCCCGTCTGCGCGTTCGAAAAAGGAATAAAGGAGAGAGAGGAGATGGAAACGCATGGTGGTGAGATATTCTGTATAGCTAAATGTAATGTGTAACCCAATTAATTGTGAAAATATAAAACAATCCCAATTACTAGGCTATTCAAATACAAATGCACTGATTGTAAGCTAACTGTAAGCCACCCTGCACAATCAATGAACCAACAGCATCAGCTAGGGCTATACGTTCTCTCCCAGACTCATGGATAGACATTTTGGAGCGTAGCATAAGGTAACCAGTCCATTCTGTATGCATTATAATACTGTCTACACTCAAAGGCCGTTACTCACATTTGTTTAATTTTGGAGTATAGGCT
Organism: Salmo salar; assembly: GCF_965601325.2. NCBI lineage: Eukaryota > Metazoa > Chordata > Actinopteri > Salmoniformes > Salmonidae > Salmo > Salmo salar. The sequence goes on from NC_138291.1 coordinate 37,966,363, forward strand.
AGACCAATTATGTACCGAAGACATATCAGTTTTATATAATGTTTTTCTACCATGCGTTATATGCCGTAGGCTATGTATTGTATTACTGCACAATCATAATTTTAATTCAGGTTTTTTGTTCCGGGCCTGGGCTCATAAGCTTATGCATATGCATAAGCTTTAATATGCTTATGGGAGTTTTGAATTAATCATCACCTTAGAAAGCGATGTCACGTAAATGTCGTGTTAGTCTTTGAAACAAAGACTAACTACACTGTTTCAACCTGCAGTTGAAGTTCTTTCTTCAAATTGATCATCACAGTGAGGTGAGTTTTAAAAGTAAGGTAGGCCTTCTGTTTCGATGATAAGTGTTTGGCTTACATAATCACATCAATGTCAATTGTCTGTATGAACACATATTTTCTCCACTTTCATGTGAGCATCAGTTGCTGCTTGAAGGCATAGTACACTAGTAATGTGTGCTCGTGTCTTACTGCTTGCCGTGTGACCATCTTTGGTCCTAGAGTAGCCCTAAATAGGGCTTTTAGTGTATTTGTCCTGGCCTGGTGACCTTGCCAGGAAAATTGTTTGGCTCATAGATCACCCGTGTCCAAACTTTTGACTGGTACTGTATTAGCCTATTATCAACGTTCAAGGGTTTTTCTTTATTTTTACTATTTTCTACATCGTAAAATAATAGTGAAGACATCAAAACTATGATATAACACATATGGAATGATGTAGTAACCAAAAAAAGTGTTAATTAAATCAAAATATATTTTAGATTTGAGATTCTTCAAAGTAGCCACCGTTTGCCTTGATGACAGCTTTGCACACTCTTGGCATTCTCTCAACCATTTTCATGAGCTAGTCACCTGGAATGCATTTCAATTAACAGGTGTGCCTTGTTGAAAGTTAATTTGTGGAATTTCTTTCCTTCTTAATGCGTTTGAGCCAATCAGTTGTGTTGTGACAAGGTAGGGGTGGTATACAGAAGATAGCCCTATTTGGTAAAAGACCAAGTCCATATTATGGCAAGAACAGCTCAAATAAGCAAAGAGAAACGACAGTCCATCATTACTTTAAAACATGAAGGTCAGACAATCCAGAAAATGTCAATAACTTTGAACGTTTCTTCAAGTGCAGTCGCAAAAACCATCAAGCGTTATGATGAAACTGGCTCTCATGAGGACCACCACAAGAAAGGAAGACCCAGAGTTACCTCTGCTGCAGAGGATAAGTTCATTAGAGTTACCAGCCTCAGAAATTGCAGCTCAAATAAATGCAGACACATATCAACATCAGCTGTTCAGAGGAGACTGCGTGAATCAGGCCTTCATGGTCAAATTGCTGCAAAGAAACTACTACCAAAGGACACCAATAAGAAGAAGAGACTTGCTTGAAACACGAGCAATGGACATTAGACCAGTGGAAATCTGACCTTTTGGTCTGATGAGTCCAAATTTGAGTTTTTTTGTTCCAACCGCCGTGTCTTTGTGAGATGCAGAGTAGGTGAACGGATGATCTCTGCATGTGTGATTACCACCATGAAGGAGGAGGTGTGATGGTGTATGGGGGTGCTTTGCTGGTGACACTGTCTGGGATTTATTTAGAATTCAAGGCACAATTAACCAGCATGGCTACCACAGCATTCTGTTTGCACTTAGTGGGACTATTATTTGTTTTTCAACAGGACAATGATCCAACACACCTCCAGGCTGTATAAGGGCTTTTTGACCAAGAAGGAGAGTGATGGAGTGCTGCATCAGATGACCTGGCCTCGACAATCACCCGGCCTCAACTAAATTGAGATGGTTTGGGATGAGTTAGACCGCAGAATGAAGGAAAAGCAGCCAACAAGTGCTCAGCATATGTGGGAAGTCCTTCAAGGCTGTCGGAAAAGTATTCCTCATGAAGCTGGTTGAGAGAATGCCAAGAGTGTGGAAAGCTGTCATTAAGGCAAAGGGTGGCTACTTTGAAGGGGGCATGACGTCACGTGATAGTTGCTAGTCACGTTTACCACCAGAGGATTCCCCAGTGAGGTCAGAGGTGAAAGGGTGATGTCAAAGGGTTAAAACATGAGCTTTGAAGCTTCAAATACAGTATATCCAATGTCTCTGAACACCAATGCATGTTGTCTGTAGTACCATATACGCTATTCAGAAAAATAAATACAAATACTTGTTTAGGCTAGACATGGCTGTAGACCCCTATGGCGTCAATGGGCTCCACATCCAAGTCTCTGGCAACATTTAGGACTAGGCTAATCTTTTCTTAGAATGTATCTTGCCCAGAAACTCCAGGAGTAATCTTGAATTGCAACCAATCCCTTTAGCGATCCCTATAGATTATAGGTTATTCATATAGAGGTCCGGGTTTTCATTTTTTAGGGATAGGTGGAATTCCTCAAGTAGCTATGTTCCAGATTTTTACCTTGTCAGCTTGGGAATTCAATCCAGCAACCTTTCAGTGACTGGCACAGTGCTCCTACCCGCCAGGCTACAATGACAGCCACCTTATCAACAGTCGGGAGGTTTCCCTGACCCTGTCTCTCCCCACACAAAGTTTGTTACAGAATATCAATAGCTTAATCTAATAGTGATAATGTGATGAATAAAGAGAGCAGTGATTCTGGAAGGGTTGACCATTAAAGGGACGCTCCCAAGCTTTTGTATAATTTCAGCCAGTATTAAAAGTAGTGCTCACGAGCAAAAAAACAGTTCCTTGAAAATGTTGCACAATTGTGTACTACGCCATCCATTTCGTATAATATGTTACACCCTGCAACAAAAAAACATAAAATTTGTACAATCTGTTACGAAATTGTAAGTACTTAAGATCCCAGACTGCATCTTTAACCCTTTGACAAGAAAATACTAAGTAATACGTTATGTTTTGGTGTGTCGGTCCTCATATTTCATAAAAGTATTCACGTCATTCAGTCGGAAACCTCTTCTAAAGACTGAAATAAGTATTTGTTTTTAAGTGATGAAGCCTTTGAAAACACAGTAAGTGTTGTAATGTTTCACATGAAATAATAACTTGTCTTTTTTGCCTTATTGGCTTACAACCCCTTTGCCTTCATTAATTTGTTAAACAGAAGCTCAGAGAACCTTTTGCATCATCAACATTTTTATTTTATTTTAATTTAACCTTTTATTTAAACATGCCATCTCCTGTTCTGGGCAATGTGCTTTTCCATATCTGGCTTCGATTAAAGGGACTGTCATCACATCAATGCAATCATGGGATAGAGGAGCATCAAGGTTAGCAGGACAAACCAGTTCACTTTATCAACACCTTGCCCTGATGTGTCTGTGAGGACATCCAGGCATTTAAACTTATCCTCTCCCGGTGGTCGTTGTCCATCCGTATTCTCTGTCCTGATATCACATGCCCTATGGTTTAGTTTGGGAAAGGTATAACATACCAAGCTTCTACAGTGTCAGTTTTTTACGCACGCACGAGACCATGCATACGTCACTCACTGAACATTTGAAGTGGACGTATATGTATGCAGTCTTTATTAGAATAGAATAGATTGACTTAATTTTTCCCTGAGCGAACTTGCGATTGTGTTATTTGGATTAGATAATAAACACAACAGCACAAGAAACAGGTGACAGATATACAAATAATACAAAGTCATTAACATAAAGTCAAGAATATTGCGGGCGAATGGGATTGCTTTATTTGGAGGTCATTGTTTGTTTAGAGGTCAGCCAGCCCAATAGTCAGATTATATAATGTGTGAGATTACTGTGACATAATAGTGTTTTGTCACATGGGCCTCTAGTGTGCTGTGTTATATTGTGCCGCACAAAGCAATATCCATGGCTGTGGTTTCAGTTTTTCTTACTAAACAATGGTAAGAGAAAGTCGTACATACATATACTCCCAGTTAAAATTAGCCTATTATCAAAGTCTGTTACAATATTATGTAAACAATCTCTGCTATTATTAGGCCTATATGTCTGAACCAATGTTCCTGCACAATCGTTTCTTCAGTGTCATGAAGAAAGACTTCACAGGAGCTGAAGAACTGACATTGGTTTGGTTTGCTTTGTCTTGCAGGTCAGGTAAGGCTGATCAGCATATCATGTGGCAGTCAGAATGTGTGGGCGTGTGATGGCTATGGGATGGTCTATTTCCGCGTGGGCACGCAACCCCTCAACCCCAGCATGATGCTTCCTGCCTGGATCTGCATTGAACCACCAGAGCAGGTAAATCCACACAGTGCATCTGCTTAGATTATGAATACCATTTGATTGATACAGTGATAGTTGCTTATACGGTGGAGTCCGAAATTATTGACACCCTTGATAAAGATGAGCAAAAATGACTATAAAATAAGGAATTAAAATACAGAGCTATATTGTATGCTCCAAAAAATTGGGAAATTATATTATTTTATACTAATACAATTGCTAAGAGAAAGATATATATATATATATTTTTGACAAGTAATACTTTTTTTCTCAACGGTAGGGGTTATAATTATTAGACACCCCTGTTTTCAATAACTCACCTTGCGAGGATAACGGAACTGAGCCTTTTCTAAAAGGTTTTATAAGTTGGAGAACACTTTGGGAGGGATCTTAGACCATTCCTCCATACAGAATCTTTCCAGATCCTTAATATCCTTCGTCTGCACTTATGGACTGCCCTCTGCAATTCAAACCACAGGTTTTCAATGGGTTTCATTTCCGGAGACTGAGATGGACATTGCAAAATGTTGGTTTTGTGACCATTTAACCATTTCTTTGTGGATTTTGATGTGTGCTTGGGGTTATTGTCTTGCTGGAAGATCCACTTGCAGCCAAGTTTCAGCCTCCTCGCAGAGGCAACCAGGTTTTTGGCTAAAATGTCCTGGTACTGGGTAAAGCTCATGATGCCGTTGACCTTAACTAGGGCCCCAGGACCAGTGGAAGCAAAATAGCCCCATAACATCAAAGATCCACCCCCATATTTTACAGTAGGCATGGGGCTCTTTTCTGCTTATGTATTCTCATTTCGACACCAAACACACCACTGGTGTGTGTGACCAAACAGCTCTATTAACATGTCATCTGACCATAGCACTGGTTCGAATCCAAGTGCCAATGCCGTTTAGCAAACTTCAGACGTTCACATTTGTTGGATGACATAAAATAAAGCTCTTTGGCCACGCACACCAGTGGTGGGTTTGGTGTCAAAATGAGAATGTATGAGGGGGAAAAAAACATACCTACTGTAAAATATGGTGGTGGATCTCAGTTATGGGGCTATTTTGCCTCCGCTGGTCCTGGGGCCCTTGTTCAGCACATTATATTTCCAGTTGTGCTGTGTTGTTCACATCGTCATGGTTTCCTGCTCCATCAGCCAGTAGGAGTGCACTTGATAAGGATCCACACCAGTCCCAACGACCGCATGCTGTGGGCCATGGACAACAGAGGGAATGTACATGTCCGCACAGGAATCACAGACGAGATGCCTGTCGGCACAGACTGGGAACACATTCCAGGTAAATGACCTGATGATTGACCGTCAGTCAGACACCCAATGATATAACACCTTTTGGTCCCTATCCCTACACCTGTCATCCATTTTCAATTTTTACCCAGTGCATCATTGTCTCTTTGTTTAAGTTAGACAACCACGTTTCCATAAGCGGAAGATCAGACACCCATTCATAAAACCTTCGTCCAAAGACGAGACAATCAACTTCAGTGTTCTATATCCAATGTGTTCCCAGGCCTTCAGGCCAGTCAGCTGGTGCTGAGTGTGAAGACAGTTTGGGTGCGTTGCCCCAACGGGGAGGTGGCGAGGCGCTACGGTATCACTGACAAGAACCCAGCAGGGGACTACTGGAAGAAGATACCAGGCCTGCTCAACTGGCTGACAGGTGAGTGATGAGATGGAGACTAAGAGAGAGAGGGTGTTCCAGTTGTGGAACAACACGTTTCAAGTTTTAATGTCAAATGCACAAGTACAGTGAAATGCCTTTCTAACCCCAACAATACAGTAATCAATAACAAGGTAGAACAAGATATACAAATAGAAAATAAGAAGAACATGATACAGTAAGAACACAACTGTGTTCTAGTACGATAGCAACACCAAAGTGTTGGCTTCCGCTCATTCCCACATATCTTGGCCCACAATTCAAGCATGTTTTATACACAGGTCAGGGGCTTACTGTAGCTTAGAGTTAATACACTCTCAGGCATTGTTAATGTTTGGCTTGCTGTTCCTTTGTGCATGTTTGAGATCGACTCCACAGCCAGAATCACTGATCTACAAATCACCTTGCGTCCCAAATAAGTCCTCAATAAGTGATCAAGATTAGCGATTCTGCGCCTTGCTTTGCTCAATCTGATCCCTCCAACCCGCTGATTGTCCCACAGTGACACCCATGGACGAACTGTGGGCTGTGAGTTTGTCTGGAGGTCTGAGTCACCGGCTCACCAAGACCATGGTGCACACCGTTGTCAAGTGCCACGTCAACACAGGCTCCCTGAGCGGAGAGGACCTGGAGGAAGAGTGGGAGGTCATCTAAAGAAGACAGAATTTGCATTCTATTCTCTATATAGTGCACTACTTTTGACTAGGAACTACAGGGCACATAGGGCTCTGGTCAAAAGTAGTGCGCTATGTAGGGAATAGGGTGCCATTTGCCATGTCTCTTCCCAACCGAAACAACCACTATTATTATTCTCTTTCACTACTGAAATGGGCTGCATTTCATTTATTAGTCTGTCCTTTACTTACTGTGTATTTTTTATGTTAACCTCCTATGTACATAATATCTAAGATTTTATGGCAACTGCTATATGGTTATGAATCAGAACTGAGTGCACAATGGCTCTGGAGACAGACGGGACGGGATGATTTTGTGTTACCAAGGGAATGGGGTGTGTCGCCCAGCCCTCCTTATGCTGTGTTCAAGCGTAATTAAGTGTCCAACCAGTGTTTACGTTTAACCTAACCCAACCAATCCCTATTGAATTTCAGTGGACTAATTTATTGATATATTAGTTATTTTATTATTTATTTTTTATCTGATGACATTGTAGGAAGGCGATTTTGTTATATTTTTTCATTTGAGTTAGTTTGCACTTTAATTGTAAGTGAGAAGGTAACCCCACAAAAGTACACAGCACTAGTCTAGACTTGCTGCCCTGAGACAGTTTATTTTTGTTTTCTTAGGAAACACCCTCTCCCAAAGGAACTTACTGTAGCTCTGGTGTTGTTTTTTACACATTGATCAATTCCGTTGAATACTGTATTTACCACAGCACACTCAAGAGCCTTCCAATAGGGTACCTTCGATTAAAGACTTCAAACTGTTAGACCTTTAGTCCAGTTTAACCGTTGTCACCCAACTCAATGCCACAGGAGTTAGATAGGGCCATGGTCTGTGAAATTATGTTTGTATATTGTTTTAAAGGGAACTACGATGGTAGTAGGAAGGAGATCCATTATTTATTGTTATTTTTACTGTATATAATAACACAGGTGTAACATGTGAATGTAAGTACTTGAATGGAGAAATTGATTACGTTAGTCACCTTGCAAGGGTACCATAAGTTCATCTCTGTAGGTGCTTACTGTGCACAGATTGATTGATGCTTCCTTTTTTACTGTGGAATGCTGTGTGCTCACTAAGGAAGGGATATTACTTTGCAGGATTTTGAGCTGGGAAATTTCTAACGTGTATTTTGTATAACTACCAGAAAGGGAAACTAACCAATTAACTTATCCAGTCTTAATACAGCTACTGTATAAATATGGGAATCATGCATTTAATGGTTGACAGATACTTTAATCAAACATATTAACAACAGCTAAACAGCTTTGGAAATATAACTCAATCACTGACTAGTACATCTCATAGCTTTGTGAATAAGTTGGTTGTGTTTGTGAAAAGCTATTAGTGTGGCTTAACTAGTACTGTAGTACAATGCTGAATTATCTAGCTATTATATTAACATATAGAAACCAGGGTTACACATTGACATTAGGCACACTACATGGTATCATAATGCTGCTTCTGAATACTGTACTCTACATCAGTGCTACTTAGTCATTAGGGGCTTGCCAGTTCAATTCACTTTGACAAAGGATGCATCCCAAATGGCAACCTATTATTCCCTATGTAGTGCACTACTTTGTTTCAACAGTGGGGGATCCTTAATAAAAAGTAGTAAATACCTTTTGACCAGAGCCTGCACCCTGGTCAGAAGTAGTGCACTTTGTAGGGGAATAGGGTGCCATTTGAAATGTAAAGAAAATCTGATGGGTCATCAAATGACCAATGTTTTGGAATATCCTGGACAAGTTGAAGTACTGTAGCCCCTCTGTGTGTCTTTCATGGGATGCACAGTACTGTAAGTCCACTGTATGAATCCATGCCTCTCCTCAGTATGACTTCCTTAATAAAGATGTTTACAGTTAGTGACTCTATGTGATGATACTGTATGACCACCATAAAGCAGCGTTTCTCAACTCTATAGGACTGCACATTTTTGCTGAGCTGGAACAAAAATGTGGGAGCCCTGGACTGGAGTTGAGAATGTTCTCCTTCGGACCACGAGCCAAGCATTTGTCAGAGAAAACAAAACCATGAATGTGTGTAAAGAGCTCATTCAAACCATTGTGCCATTTTATGGGTGGGTGATACCATGATGTAAAACACATGTTCATGCTGTCATATAGTTTTGGACCTATTCTATAGTTTATTCTGTTGTTCTGTAACTACATTGTTGTTCCATTGCCTGTGTAGTAACTGGGTAATTACTGTAGTAGTAACATTGTATTAACATGTTCTCTGCACCCCTTCAACCCACAACCTCCAGATAATGGCCCTATAGGTGAAGCACATTATAGATTTTTTTTAAAACAACAGGTTAATATATTTGATAGACAATAATAGTATTTTATTTACACATTGCAACATTAACACCATTAAATTCACTCTTTAGTGTCAAATATGACAAGTCGACATTTATTCTAAAGTGCATTGTTTTTAAACATCAAAATGTAAAGAACATTTTGAGTTGCTATTTACAAAGCCACATGCTGCATTTAATTCACTTTTATTGACACTGTTGTCAAAGTGTTCACACCATAGCCAAAAATAAATATTTGATTCCAGAAGTCAGTACAGTAGTTTTATCTGAGAGGTCTGAGAGAGTGTTCAACTGGCATACTGGTGTAGCCTGAAGTCCAGTGGTTTCAGAAAGTCTGGCAGAGGGTCCAGCTGTTCAACAGGTATGGACTGGGTCATCTTCTGCATAGCCTGAACAAAGAGAGAGGGGGGAGATAGTCCTGATAGCCACTGGAACGCCTGCTCTCCAATAAGACCCTGCCACAGCCCTGGATTCTTCTCCAACTTTCCCTTCATTTGAAAATGCAATTTTGGCATGAAGAGAATGAGATAACCAAGGCAGACGTGCTTCCGGCGCATGTCAGGCTCACCCTGGCGTATCTGATTTAAGAGGCAGTCCAAGGGGGTGTTCCCATCTCGATCTGTGACATAAGGACATGCACCGTGTCCTAGTAACAGGATCAAACACTCAGGGCGAACCAGTTCGCACGCCAGATGCAATGCGCCTTTGCCTCCCTCCATGTGAAAACATCCACGACTGTTAAAGTAGCTCACGCGCTCGCTATCGGAGAAGTCTTTCAGAGAGTCCAGAATCATTTTCAGGATAGTAATACGGTTATAGCGGACAGCTACTGTGAGATGCGGTGTTGCAGATGCTTGGCAGCAGCAGAAGCTTCGACTGGGCATCTCCAGTGCGCCGACAGAGTATCTGTTGAGCAGGTATCTGGCGTATTGTTGATGATCGTGCACAAGTGCATACAGAAAAGCCTCGGATGGAGTAAAAGCGCACGCCCGCCCGTCATCTTCCCAGTGAAACACCTCCATTGTCCGCATGTCCTCGAGTACCCATACTGGTAGCAGGTCCCGCACTGCTTGGTAGAAGGCAAAGGAGGTTCTTTGGCACTGTTTCTCGGATTTATAATCCGCCCGGTTGTCAAACACACCCGCTAGATCGTAAGGCATGGTCACTTTGTTCTGCAGTTTAATTTCGGAATATACCCTTTTTTTGCAAGGTATAAGCACCTCTGTGCCAGGTCTGTTTACATCAAGACAGGAAGTCAACAGAAGTGATTTTTTTAGAAGATAAAAATAATCAATAGCTGAATTTAGAAAGTTGCATGACACACTGGAAAATGTGTTTCAAAATAATAAATAAAAGCCGATAGCAATCGAAACCGTTTAGAGCTCTTCGGTCTCGCTGATCTCTGAGTCTGTGTTCAGTAGCAAGGACCCTGCCTGAGTCTGTTCAGTACCGCTATTCGTGATTTGCTTCAAACCCCTTTTCGAACTCCATCGGCAGTTTATATATCCTTGCTGGTGGCGAACGATAGTGGAACTCCCTTCACGACTGCCCTCGTTGGTCGCTGACTGCGTCAACAAATATCCCCATTGGCTGATGACGACTTCAAGGTGAGATTAAATGTGACGTCATTTCAAAGTGCCCTAACTTTTCCATATTTGTTGTGTGCCATGTGAGCGATTTGTTTGGGAGACGCGCTATCGCCCCCCTATCGAGTGTCACCACTGCATACAGTACATTCAGAACAGTCCGGTGTAGAGGATGTATGTTGGGTTGTGGGTCGCCAGTGCATGTTATATAATTGCGCGTCTGGTGCAACGTGCTGCTACCAACACTCCCCACTGCTAAATTCTGACAGACATATCTGTTTTACGCGTTATAACTGTTTCTCGTTTGGGTCGTGATGTCTCATCAGGATTAGACTAAGCCTATCAAGTGTAAAATCTATTTTAAGGATAGAATAAAAACGTATATTTACACCACATTACAATGGTCAGGCAACTATAGGCATTTGAAAGTGTTTTTGCAATGCATATGTCACAGCCTAACTTTAACATTAAAATTAACCTCAAATTATGAAACAGCTTGTGAGTTCATGCAAAGTCAAATGTAGGCTATTGGTTTTAGTAGCTTCAGTATAGGGCAGACCAAAGGCGGCTTTTAGATAGTGGACCACGCCATCTGTTTGGTGAATATGTGTCATTACATGTCATGCATAACCTTGAATTGACAAAGTAGCCTATCTTCATCTTCTCCACTCATTTTCAAACTTACAGCAAACCGTATGTCCCCACATCATGATCAAACCTGATGTATTGAAATGATTTCTTATGAGCCATGAAGAAGTGGAAATGCAGTGTGAAATGGGTATAGAAGTGGGAGTTCAATGTAAAATGGTTAGGAATCTGCTAATTAAAAATGTCTAGTTAGGAAAAAAAGGACTGGTATCAATAAAACATTTTGGGGAAAGTGACATCCTGGTATGGAGTTGCATGGGCTTATACATATCCTCATTGAGCATGGTTGTGAGTAATAGCAATTGAGAGAAGCATGATCCAGCTGCAGGTGGCACTCTCATGTCCCAGTGACTATGATGCAAACAGACACAGTGATGTTTCACAATCATAAACCCCAACCCTAACCCTGCATTATGGCCTGGGTAATCTGTGTAGCCTATGTCATGAGAAATTGATGATCACAAAAGATAATATTTAGATTTAGTGTATATCAACATGACATGAGCATGCCTGCTGCAGCTAGATAGGTAGGGTGGGACTATACTGTATAAAATAGGCCACTTTACAGTTCAAAAGAAGCATGATGGATGAGTGTTTTTGATTAAATGAATGTTAAGTGGAGAATGAAATCCATCACAATCTGTAACAACCACATCTCTGTAGGAACGACAATGGAAAAAGGAATAATAATTTTGTATCTTATTCATGTATCTGCACAGATACAGTGCCTTCCAGATGTATTTTGCCAGTGTAGTAAAAAGACCAGATACATTAACATCAGGCAATAGTAGCCTATAGAAAGTATTCCCAGTGCCTATGGGAGGACCCCCATTTAGCAAGAAATTAGTCTAACTCAAGTGCAGTTCTTTGGGGGTATGATCTTTGTGCCTCTGTAAGCTTCTCACTCATCATTATTCATGATTCATTCATGATTATCCCTAATCATGGTAGCATCCACATTTAATGTAGAGGTGTTCAGAAACATCTTCTATTCCTATTTACAATAAAAGTAACTCAAATGACAAAATACATTATTCACCCTTCAGTTCCTATTGGTCAAAACAAACAGAAACACAACCAAAACAAACTGCAAATGCATCCAGAAAGTTTGTAGAGTCACAAGCTTGATTTAATCATTTTGTGCTAGGCATATGGAACCAAATAATACACTTTTGACTACTTTAATACAACCTCGGAAGGCTGAATAAATGTGGCTTGTCACCTAAAACCCTCACTAACCTTTACAGATGCACAATTGAGAGCATCTTGTCAGGCTGTATCACCACATGGTATGGCAACTGCACGGCCCACAACCGCAGGGTAGTCTACCGGGGGCAAACTACCTGCCCTCCTGGACACCTACAGAACCAGATGTCACAGGAAGGCCAAAAAGATCGCCAAGGACAACAACCAGGAGCCGCTGCCTGTTCACCCCGTTACCATCCAGAAGGCGAGGTCAGTACAGGTGGATCGAAGCTGGGACCGAGAAAAAGAAAAACAGCTTCTATCTCAAGGCCATCAGACTGTTAGCCATCACTAACACAGAGAGGCTGCTGCCTACATACAGACCTGAAATCATTGGCCACCCTAACAAATGGATCGCTAGTCACTTTATTAATGCCACTTTAATGATGATGTTTACATATCTTGCATTACTCATCCCATATGTAAATACTGCTTTTATACCATCTATTGCATCTTGCCTATGCCGCTCAGTCATTGCTCTTCCATATATTTATATGTACATATTCTTATACCATCCCTTTACTTAGATTTGTGCGTATTAGGTAGTTGTTGTGGAATTGTTAGATTACGTGTTGATATTGCTGCACTGTCAGAACTAGTAGCACAAGCATTTCGCTACACTGGCAATAACATCTGCTAACCATGTGTATTTGACCAATACAATTTGATTTGATTTATAAGTGAATTTGTCCAAATGGGGGGGACTAGCAGTGGTGGAAAAAGTACTCAATTGTCATACTTGAGTAAAAGTAAAGATACCTTAATAGAAAATGACTTAACTAAAAGTGAAAGTCACCCAGTAAAATACTACTTGAGTAAAAGTCTAAAAGTATTTGGTTTTACATATACTTAAGTATCAAAAGTAAATGGAGTTGCTAAAATGTACTTAAGTATTAAAAAGTAAAAGTATAAATAATTTCAAGTTCCTTATATTAAGCAAACCAGATGGCACAATTCTATTTTTTTTATTTTTATTGACGGATAGCCAGGGGCACACTCCAACACTCAGACATAATTTACAAACTAAGCATTTGTGTTTAGTGAGTCAGTCAGATGTTCTCTTGATGAGGGATGTTCTCTTGATAAGTGTGTGAATTGGACCCTTTTCCTGTCAAAATGTAATGAGTACTTTTGGGTGTCAGGGAAAATGTATGGAGTAAAAAGTACATTCTTTTCTTTAGAAATGTAGTAAAGTAAAGTTGCCAAAAATATAAATAGTAAAGTAAAGTACAGATACCCCCAAAAAACTACATAGGTAGTACTTTAAAGTATTTTTACTTAAGTACTTTACACCACTGGGGACTAGACACATAAAGTGCCTTTTGTTCTAAAACAGATATGTATGAAAATACCCTCAAATAAAAGGTGACATTCTGTACTGTCGTCTCATATGAAACATTTCAAAATCCAAACTGCTGGAGGATAGAGACAAATTCAAATGTTTCTGCTTCACTCCAAATAAATACAGAGAGGAGTTTATATACTGTAGTCTACTCATTTTCAAGGAGCCCAGAAGTAGCTTGATTGTGACAGTGCGAATGACAGACACTGCTCCCTTATACTGCTTCTAAGGTTGGGGGCTTCTAAGGTTGGGGAACACGGGCATGAGGTTGGGCCATGGGGGCACACATTTAGGATACTCTGATAGGCCTATGTATAATTTGTACATGGTCCCTGACATATAAAGAAAAAAGAAATTAAATGCAGTCCATATGATTTGAGGAATGTGTCCATTGTTGAATTAGATTATTTTAATTTGCCTTTTTGAATGTAAATTAATTCCATGAATTGGCTGTAGAACAACTTATTTAGTTTAATTGCATAAGTTCCCATCTACCTAATTAATTAATTAATTGTAGCCTCTAGTTTCCAGGCAAGAAGAGAGTTGGTCCACTCATCATTATTAGCTTGAGGGAGGCCTCTTCAGGGCAAACCTTGAAACATTCAGTTCCATCTGATGCAGCCAGGCACTTTATCAAGACCCCGTGGAGTGTCAACTAGCAACCGACCCACCTGGCAAGATTCTCGACACCTAGCTAGTAACGATTGTAATGGACAAAAGTAGCCAGTTAAGTAGTCAAACTCTGTAGAATATCATCGACAAATGCGTGTGTTAAAGCCACGTAGCTCTAGCTATGCTAATTGATTTCATAAATCAAGCTAGCTAGCTAGTTGCTACCGCAACTTTTATCCAAGTAGCAGCGAGCTAGCAGTCAAGCATCCTCGCGAACTTGGGGTATTTTTGCTAGCTAACTGGGGTGGCTGGTTAATATTGAAAGACCCATACAACACAGTTATTTGGCCACCCGTTATATTTTTGGAGCCAGCTATCTTAACAACTTTTATAACATAGCCGTCTTAATTGAGATTGCTGGCTAGTTGAACAGTTTAATCAGTTGGTCATCGCTTCGTCTAGCTAGCCACAGTAGCTTTTCTAGCCAACCTGCTAACGTTACTTTGTTCGCTAGCTAGCAAACTAGCGCCAGGCATCTAGCAAGGTGCTGCTGACTACAGACAGCCAGTAACGTTATAGTAGCTAGCTAGCCAAAATCCGAGTAGTTTTGTTGCTCTTTCTCCGTTAAAAAATCCCCGCAATGATGGAAAAGAGTGGTTCGGAAATGTCAGGGAAAAGAAGGGGTAGGAATACAGTTAATAATCCTAACAAAAGTTTAGCTACGAATGGAAATAGCAACAATTCATGGGAGGAAGGAAGTTCGGGCTCCTCCAGTGATGATGAGCATGGTAGGTCAACACGACGGTGGTAGCCTCGGTCACTCTAAACTAGTTCATACACTTGTACAGTGATTAAAAAATGTAAATCCTGTGTTTGTTATATGTTCAGGTAGTGGTGGTATGAGAGTTGGGACTCAGTATCAAGCCCTCGTGCCAGACTATGATCCAGGTGAGTCATTTTACTGTTCAGACAGTCAAGAAGATGGAACAGGTTACCAGACATGATAGCCTCGAACAATTCCTGGTCGTCTATTCCACGAGCCTTGACTAAGCGGGCTACCGCTAACTACATCTTTATTATTTTGACATTCAGACTCCTGTCCACGGCTACATTGTTTCATGTTTGAACCGATTGAACTGCAGAACTATTGTCAATGTATCCAATATATTTCAGCATATTTAGCATATAACATCTGAGATGAGCCAATTAAAAAGTTTGTAATTTACATCTGTTATAGCTAGGCCCTAATTGTTGGTCGAACGACCATGGTTATAAACGCTTAATTTAACTATCTGGAGTGAGAATGGTTTTGATTGCTTCCCTTTAAGTAATGAATCATTCTGAAATGTATTATTTGTAACATGAACTGTATTAATTGTAGCTGCTTTCACTAGCCTATATGATTAAGTCCTGACTTCTAATGGTCCATATTTTTTTTCTTTTCAATTTGGTCTCCATGCAAGTCTCCATGGTCTCCATTATTGGTTTCAATAATACATGTTGTATTTTCCAATGGAACATGGAATTTCATTCTCGCTAAACTTGTATTGTTGGAAGTTGGTTTCACTTTCACCAGAGTTTCACTTTCAACATAAAAGCATTTAGGATAAAGGCCATGAGTAATTAAGTCACTGGTCCTCATTCGATCCTTTATCCCCGTGACAGAGATTGCCAAGGCGGCCGAGGAGAGAGACAACCTGGGCATGCTGGTGTGGCTCCCCAGCCCGAACCTGGCTGAAGCTAAATGTGAGAGCCATTCAAGCCATTTTCCTCATTATGTTCCAAATGTAAACTACTTGCCAAGTTTACATTTACAAATCTTACGTTTATCTGAAGCAAATTATTTAGTTCATGTAATAACTATGCAATAATAACAGAAATGGGTAGCTGAGTGTTGTGCAAGTGAGTGTTATGCCCGTCTTTCGGATCTATATATTTAGATGCACACACACAGAACCAGTCAAAAGTTTGGACACACCTACTCATTCAAGGGTTTTTCTTTATTTTCTACTATTTTCTACATTGTAGAATAATAGTGAAGACATCAAAACTATGAAATAGCTCATATGGGATCATGTAGTAACCAAAAAAGTGTTAAACAAATCCAAATATATTTTACATTTGAGACTCTTCAAAGTAGCCACTCTTTGCTTTGATGACAGATTGGCACACTCTTGGCATTATCTCAACCATCTTCATGAGTTAGTCACCTGGAATGCATTTCAATTAACAGGTGTGCCTTGTTAAAATTACTGGAATTAATTTGTGGAACAATTTGTGGAATTTCTTTCCTTCCTAATGCGTTTGAACCAATCAGTTGTGTTGTGACAAGGTAGGGGTGGTATACAGAAAATAACAAGTCCCATATTATGGCAAGATATAAAGAAAGCTCAAATAAAGAAAGGGAAACAACAGTCAATCATTACTTTAAGACATGAAGGTCAGTCAATCAGGAAAATTTCATGAGGACCGCCACAGGAAAGGAAGACCCAGATATACCTCTGCAGAGGGTAAGTTCATTAGTTACCAGCCTCAGAAATTGCAGCCCAAATAAATGCTTTAGAGTTCAAGTAACAGACACATCTCAACATCAACTGTTCAGAGGAGACTGCAGCAATTTGACCATGAATTCGACCTGATTCATGCAAAGAAACCCCTACTAAAGGACATAAGAAGAGACTTGCTTGGGCCAAGAAACATAAGCAATGGCATTAGACCGGTGGAAATCTGTCCTTTGGTTGGATGAGTCCAAATGTGAGATTTTTGGTTCCAACCGCAGTGTCTTTGTGCAGAGAAGGTGAACGGATGATCTCTGCATGTGTGGTTCCCACCGTGAAGTGTGGAGGAGGTGTGGTGGTGCTTTGCTGGTGACACTGTCAGTGATTTATTTACAATTCAAGGCACACTTAACCAGCATGGCTACCACGGCATTATGCAGCAATATGCCATCCCATCTGATTTGCGCTTAGTGGGACTATTATATGTTTTTCAACAGGACAATGACCCAACACACCTCCAGGCTGTGTAAGGGTTATTTGACCAAGGAGGAGAGTCATGGAGTGCTGAATCAGATGACCTGTCCTCCACAATCACCCGACCTCAACCCAATTGAGATGAGTTGGACCGCAGATTGAAGGAAAAGCAGCCAACAAGTGCTCAGCATATTTGGGAACTCCTTCAAGATTGTTGGAACAGCATTCCAGGTGAAGCTGGTTGAGAGAATGCCAAGCGTGTGCAAAGCTGTCATCAAGGCAAAGGGTGGCTACTTTGAATAATCTCAAATATAAAATATATTTTGATTTAACACTTTTGGTTACTACTTGATTTCATGTGTTTCATATTTGAGGTCTTCACTATTATTCTACAATGTAAAAATAAAGAAACCCTTGTCCAAACTTGAGACTGGTACTGTATATTTAGATACAATGCATTTGGAAAGTATTCAGACCCCTTGACTTTTTCCACATTGTTACGTTAAAGCATTATTTTGAAATAGATTGATGACAGCTTTGCACACTCATGGCATTCTCTCGACCAGCTTCATGAGGAATACTTTTTCAACCGTCTTGAAGGAGTTCCCACATATGTTGAGCTGTCGGCTGCTTTTCTTTCACCCTGCAGTCCATTTAATCCCAAACCATGTCAATTGCGTTGAGATGGGCTGATTGTCGAGGCCAGGTCATCTGATGCAGCACTCCATCACTCTCCTTCTTGGTCAAATAGCCCTTACACAGCCTGGAAGTGTCTTGGGTCATTGTCCTGTTGAAAAACATGATAGTCCCACTAAGTGCAAACCAGATGGGATGGCGTATTGCTGCAGAATGCTGTAGTAGCCATGCTGGTTAAGTGTACCTTGAATTCTAAATAAATCGTACGGTGTCATCAGCAAAGCACCATTACGCCACCACCTCCATGCTTCACTGTGGGAACCACACATGCAGAGATCATCCGTTCACATACTCTGCGTCTCACAAAGACACGGCGGTTGGAACCAAAAATCTAAAATTTGGACTCATCCGACCAAAGGACAGATTTCCACCGGTCTAATGTTCATTGCTTGTGTTTCTTGGCCCAAGCAAGTGGCTTCTTCTTGTTGGTGTCCTTTGGTAGTGGTTTCTTTGGAGCAATTCGACCATGAAGGCCTGATTCACGCAGTCTCCTCTGAACAGTTGATGTTGAGATGTGTCTGTTACTTGAACTCTGTGAAGCATTTATTTGGGCTGCAATTTGAGGCTGGTAACTCTAATGAACTTATCCTCTGCAGCAGAGGTAACTTTGGGTCTTTCCTGTAGCGGTCCTCATGAGAGCCAGTTTCATCATAGCGCTTGATGGTTTTTGCGACTGCACTTGGAAGAAACTTTCAAAGTTCTTAATGTTCCGTATGATGGACTGTCGTTAATGATGTAATGATGGACTGTCGTTTCTCTTTGCTTATTTGAGCTGTTCTTGTCATAATATGGACTTGGTCTTTTACCAAATAGGGTTATCTTCTGTATACCACCTCTACCTTGTTACAACACAACTGATTGGCTCAAACGCGTTAAGAAGGAAAGAAATTCCACAAATTAACTTTTAACAAGGCACACCTGTTAATTGAAATGCATTTTTGTTACTACATTATTCCATATGTGTTATTTCATGGTGTTGATGTCTTCCCTATTATTCTACAATGTAGAAATAAAGAAAAACCCTTGAATGAGTAGGTGTGTCCAAACATTTGACTGGTACTGTATGTAAATAAGGTATTTATGTATTTATTTTTAATATATTAGCCAAATTTCTTCACCAAATTTTTCTTTTGTCATGGGGTATTGTGTGTAGATTTATGAAAAATATTTTATTTAATCAATTTTATAATAAGGCTGTAACAAAACATGGAACAGGTCTGAATGCTGTGTGTGTGTGTGTGTGTGTGTGTAAATATATTTTTGTACAGTGGATGAATACATTGCCATTGCCAAAGAGAAGCATGGGTACAACATGGAGCAGGCACTGGGGATGCTCTTCTGGCACAAACACAACATTGAGAAGTCCCTGGCAGATTTGCCCAACTTCACACCTTTCCCAGATGAGTGGACAGTGGAGGACAAGGTCCTGTTTGAACAGGGCTTCAGCTTCCATGGAAAAACGTTCCACCGTATACAGCAGATGGTGAGACTAACGCCTCCGAATTGTATCATTTTTGTCCATTAACAGCAGACTACTCCATTGCCAAACATGGAACACACGATGAATTGAGACACAATTCTAATTTGGGGTGTTCATTGTGTGACGTCTCTAAACCACAAACAATGCACAAGACTGTGCTTTCGTTTGTTATTTACAAGTTCTTCTTGTTCTTGTGCTAGCTACCAGACAAGTCCATTGCTAGCTTGGTTAGATTCTACTATTCATGGAAGAAGACACGGAGCAAAACCAGTGTCATGGATCGCCACGCACGCAAGCAGAAGAGAGAACGAGAGCAGAGGTATGAAGTGTGTGCTTTTGTTTAAAATGCATGAACCACATTCTCAACTTTCACTCCATTTTGAAAAAACTAGTCCTGGTTGGTTTCAACCATTCCAAATTAGACAAAAAAAATGTATTATTGGAAAGTCAGGCCAAGAATACCATATATTTTTTTATATGTAGTAAGTTTTTGCTTTATGTTTCAGTGAGGATGAGGCTGAGGAGACCAATGGAAATGCTCCAAGCGATGTAGAGTACGACCCAAATAAGGAGGAGAAGAAAGAGGTGGGTCTGTTCAGTGGCTCTTATCAGTTTTAATAAATGTCGTTTATTGAAGCCAACTAACATGGTCCTTTTGTGTGTTAGCTGGGCGCAGCACCTGAGAAACAGGAGCCAAAACCACTAGCAGTGGTACAGAAGGTAGCTTTCCAATTCCAAATATTTTCATTACCATTTCAATAGAAACCTACAACATTCATATTAAATGGACACTACTTTTTGGTGGTTCGACATTTTAACCTAAATCTATTCCTTCACGTCTAGCCGACTACTGGCGTGGCAGAGAAACTGACCCACGTCAAAAAAGAACCACAGGGTCCTCCAGGGAAAAACCTGCACCGTGCTAAGAAGAAGCCTCCTAAAGGAATGCATCTGAGCCAGGGAGACGTAGCTGCAATGTCCACCAGCACCCCCGCTGCAGTCGGTGTGCTGCGGCAAATGGACATGGAGCTGGTTGGCATCAAACGCCAGGTTAGTGGACTGTCTTAACATTAATACATGAATCTCCAGTGACAGCATTTCCTATCCATTGATGAGTCAATTTTGTGTCAATCATGTATTGATGTCAATGGGAGATTTGTGTGGAAATGAAGAACTAAGCCTGTGTACCTAGAGTGTCTTTAGGGTGACGAGTTAACCTGGACATTTTTCCTTAATGAGTTTTATCCCCTTCTAGATCCAGAGCATCAAACAGAATAACAGTGCCCTGAAAGAGAAGCTTGATGTGGGAGTAGACAACTTCAGAGTACCTGAGGTAATGCTATTGCTGACCTAAAGTTCTGAGCATCTCATTTTACTGTCGCCATAGAATTAAAGGTGCATTATGTAGAAATGGCTCGTAACAGTTATCCTAATTTCAGTTTGTGACAAAACAAGCAAGTATAGTGTGGAGAACCATTGTACCATCTAAACTGCTGTGAAATATATTTTTCAGAACCAAAAATATTGTATTTTTAGCTGTTTGAAGCTAGTGTGCAAAACCGCAAATAAAAGGCGCAATAACGGAAAATAAGAACGGGAAGCATAGAAATAGTGCATGCACATAGAAACATATCTACTACTTCTTAGACTTGCTTTCAATGAGATCGCCCAAAAATGTACATATTGCAGCTTAAATGTTACTATTGTTTTGTATAGTGATGGGGAAAACAAATCTTTCTGAAGCATGGACGCTTTCCAGCCAATTGTCGAAAAATAGGTTTACTGCGCAAAGCGTTGATCACCCTAGTGGCATCTGCTGGTCAAAAGAATTTAGTGCTGCCAAATGATTATAAATTACATCACACATGCCGTAGCGCAGAGACAGCGCTGAGATGTCTAGCAGTTGTAATGTTTTCAAATACTATGTATTTTAAATCTACATTATTCATTATGTTTGAAATTGGGTCCCATTTCCCAGCTCAATAGACGCTAGCGGCTCTCAAAATCCACCTACACACAACTTTCGGCAACCAACCCTCGAAATGAAAGGGGTTTCGCTTCCTTTTGTCTTCAACCAATGCCAAACCAATCAGGCGGTTTGCGACAAAACAATGTTTCGGATGTCGTTGATGACATGCTTCGGATAAAGTGATATGGATATCGGCACACTGCTTTGACGTAAACTGCTTTGCGGTTTCAATGCATGCTCTGGTGTCAAACGTAACATCACTAGTCTTGTAATACATTTTGACCTGTCATGTTGCTTGTATGTTTGACCATTTTATGTCTCAGGTGAACCAGAAGTTTAACACTCGCTGGACAACAGAGGAGCAACTGCTTGCTGTACAAGGTAATAGATTGCAAGTGCAACAGATGGGTTGGGATTTGAGAAAGGGTAGAAAATGGAACCAACTGAAGTGGGGCCCATGTGACAAGTCAGATGATAAAAAAATATCTTGAGTTCTGTTTCACTGGGGGGGGCCTGGCACATAACAATCTCAATTTGTTCAAAATGTATTTTCACTCCATTGTAACCTCTTCCAGCCATCAGAAAATATGGACGGGACTTCCAGGCTATCTCGGATGTGATTGGCAACAAGTCTGTGGTGCAGGTGAAGAACTTCTTTGTAAACTACCGCCGACGCTTCAACTTGGATGAGGTGCTGCAGGAATGGGAGGCCGAGCACGGGATGGAGGGAGCAGCCAAGGGAGGAGAGGAGAAAATGGACACATCACCATCTCCCACTGAGGATGGAGCCACCAACCCTGTGCCGCCAGAGGACCAAAAAGAGGTATGTGACTGTCCACTCTTTGTATTGCAAATCGTCCTCCAACGACACATATTAAGAAGAAAGAGTGTGTAATTACAGATGTATTCTAATAACTCGAGACCCACCTCTCACATGCCCAGGTTCGGACCCATAGTTTTTAAGAAACCCTGCTTTAAAGATCCTTAATAGAAACAATAGCAAGGCGGTCACCCTGCCTGTGTTTTGGTAAAAAGCTGAGGGGTGGGCCTTGACAAATGTAACCACTCTCAAAATCATAGACTAGCTATGGATGCAAGGACTGACCATCCATGATATAAAAATGAAAGTTTTAACTGTGTTTTGAGGCTATACAATGTTTGTTTACATTTACGTTGTTTACAAACGTTAGAGTAAAACGAGCTTCTATTGGGGGTCTTGATGGGGTATGTGAGTTGAACTTAGCTCATGAGGAATTTAGAAGTTATATTTAAGCAATAAGGCCTGAGGGGGTGTGGTATATTGCCAATATACCACGGCTAAGGGCTGTTCTTAGCAACACAACGCCGAGTGCCTGGTACAGCCCTTAGCTGTGGTACAGTATAGTGGCCATATACAACAAACCCCCAAGGTGCCTTATTGCTATTATAAACTGCTTACCAATGTAATTAGAGCAGTAAAAATGTTTTAGGTTTTGTCATACCTGTGGTATACGGCCTGATATGCTACGGCTGTCAGCCAATCAGCTTTCAGGGCTCGAACCACCAATTTATAATCTTTATGAATCAGTGGTTCAATATCATTAAGTCTATAAGCAATTAAGGATTCCAGTCTTTTAATTTGAGTTTTTTTGCAGATGTATTAAGTGCAAATACTCCCCAATGTTGTCTCTACAGGAATCCTCACTAGTGGAAGCACAACAACCTCTAGCATCCTGAGTGGCCAGCCATTTTGGATAATTCTGTTGGCAGAACTCCTCCCTCTGAGATTGTACGTCTGTTCTGAAGAGGCGATGATGAATCTGCACAGGTTACTCCCTGTCTTTGCGGGCCTGTTCAAGAAGGTCATTCCTGTTACCTCATCCCCGGTTCAAGGATGTTTTGCAGCTGCCCACCAATTAACTTACAGCACCAGTCTTCAGCCGGACTGACAGTCAAAGTAACCAGAATTATCTGACTGCACTTTATCCCATCCCAGAAAAATCTTCTGTATCAAATGTAACTTGTTTATGCATCTGGCGTCTCTTACCCTGCCTCGGTCACTCTCAACATTACAGATGATCCCTGTTACCCAGCCCACAATATCCGTTTGTCGTTTTATCCTTCTGCAACCCTCTTTACTTTGTAAAGACTGGTTTTTGTTGTGTAGTATTTAATCGCAGTAGGTCTCAGGTATGAACTGACCCTGTGGACTACAATTATTTAGAAAATATAAAGAAAAACAACCCAAGGAAATACCATTGCCGTGTTGGAGATGGAGAAAAGGTGAGTCGGGTGATTTGCCCCCTGATACACACACAGTGCAGAACAAGATGATAGCATTTCCACAGGGCCATTTCATACTGAGACCCAATGCAAGTTAATACTACACAACCAAAACGATTTATATTCTTCCTTCCAAAACTCTTGTCTTTACCCTTTACCCCCTAACTAACTTCATCCCCTAACGGGCACTTGTCCCCCCCATGGATTTACAAGGAACAGACTGGTGTATGAAGGCTTTAAATCCAGGAGAGGGAGTTAGTGAGACGGGTGCACAGTGTGGGAGTGAAATAGGAAATCAGAATGCAGAAATTGCCTTGCAGTATTCTACAAACTCCAATCACCGTTGGGTACAAAGTAAACACTACAATCTCCCTTCCCTCTGCTTCTTTGCGTTACTTACGGCTGAACCTCAGCCCTCCCCTACTGATATACACGCAATGTTTGTCATAAAAGGTTGCTCTTACGGAATGGATGTGCCTCCAGCAAAGTGCAAGTAGGATTCTGGGATCTTGAATTTGCCATATCCATGGCATGATGAATGTTGTCCCCCACCCCCCACCGTACTGAAAAGACTGTACAGACTTATCAAAAACTGACATTACATATAGTAAGTGTAGAACTTAGAATCCCAACAGGCGCTTCCATTGAAGAAATAAACTAGGTGTTGAATTTTAAACGGTAGTGCACTTTTGGTGTTCAGTGTTCAATATTACTCAATTTAAACTAAAGTTAACATGTTCTGGTGCATATTTATAAATAATGCATTAGTTGTTCGGATGACAGGTTAAAGAGACGTGTACAAATAATGTAAAACTTTAAATAGGAGCTGTTCATCATTGAGGGATGTCCATTTTCAGTTTACTAGTAACCTCAGGACACACAATAGGGTCAACACAATCATGTTAAGAATGCTTTTCAGTTGGAAGGAGAGTTGAGTGAGAAGTTCCTTAAGTTGATGAATAGGGAACAAGGCTAGAGTAAACATGTCTCCCCCCGGGCCAAATGAGATTGCTGTTACTAACAAATTTCAGTTAATTACTATAGCTCCCGCCTTGGGTCGATCAGTGTAATTTTGTAAATGCCAGGTATCTATGGCAAGACTCATCATTCGCCCAAGTTTCGTCAAAATCGGACCAGTGCTGTCCGAGATATTGCGTGTGACTAACGGACAGACTGAGAGAGAGCCACAGTCCCTTCTCTGATTTTTCATCTTGGGGAACAATTTTTACATTTTAATTTAAACCTTTTTGAGTTCTGAAGTGTTTTTATTTGTCATTTCAAACCCTGTCCCTTTCACAACAACTGGCCTATGCTATTCTACCGTTTTTACTGTACTGGTACCATGATTTAGCATACTGTTTTGAAATCTTTTTATATATTTATGAAGAAATTGTGAATGCCTGAGGTGGGGTTTTAATGAGGTTGTGTGTATTGCTGTCATTTACCATTGTGTATTCAATTTGCGCATCAATTAACTAGACAATAAATTTGAAGGATTTATAGGGACATTTACTGGATGCTCATTTGTCTTTTCCTGCTATTTATTTTTCGCCTGTTTCCAGAACTGTTTTGTGCTCTTGCCAACTCTATTGCTCATTGTCAAGTCCAACATTCAGTTTGGCATAATAGCACAAACAGACAGGCACTCTTGTTCTGTCTTTCAGCACACATTTTGTCATAAATATTTCAATTGTGTGGTTTAAGCTGTTTCAATATTGTGCCTGATGTGGGGTTATGCACCATACTATAAAAGACCAACAGTGAAAACCTTGTTGATTTTGTGATTTACAGTTCAAGGAATGGGGCTCCCCAGTGGTGCAGCGGTGTAAGGCACTGCATCTCAGTGTTAGAGGTGTAACCCTGGTTTGATTCCAGGCTGTGATTGGGAGTCCCATAGGGTGGCGCACGATTGGCACAGCATAGTTAGGGTTTGGCCGGGGTAGGTCGTCATCGTAAATAAGAATTTGTGCTTAACTGACTTGGTTAAATAATGGTTCTTTTTAAATAAATGCCTTTTCTGAAGAAGGATCGAGTATTGTTTCAGGACTGGAGGAGAAAATAAATATTTTACTGAATAGGAGGATATGACTCATGTGCAGTAAGTGATGGGTACAGACCATTACAAACAGTAAAATGTCCCACGTTTGTATATCTGACAGCAATTCCCGTAGTACACTTCACACTTGATGGTGATGATGACACTGCCATCTAGCGGAAATACCATACAACACATCATGGCCTACCACTGGCTGACTACAATTTTTTTCTTCTTGACGGGGATTTCCTGAGGAAGTAAGGCCAAAGCAAAGGGGGCTTTCCAACCACTAGACATCAAGACAAGAGCAAGTCAGCAGCGGCTGCTTTTTCTGCTATATTCCCGTATGGATTTTAGTACATTTCCTTTTACCATTCTGTTTTTAAAATGTCAGCTACCGATCAAAAGCCTCTAGCTGCCTGTTTTAAAACCGGCAGTGTTTGGTCGTTTTCATTGTAAGCGGTTACGTTGTGGTGTTCACGTTCATGAACGTGCCATTCATCGAAGCTCCATTTGTAACATTGTAGCTCCTGGAAAACGGCGTTGCGTTGGCCAACGTTATATCTGATTCATGTAAGTATTGTTGCTAGACGGGAAAGCTAATTATAATATAGTGAATTTGACTTTTATGTAGCTATGTCTGTCTAGATTGCAACATGTTGAGTAGCCATGCAGTTGTGAGCCAAAACATGTGTGGAGCTAGGGAGGCTTCAAATCGGGGTATGATGTAATTTAAAACATCCATTGTGGTGCACTGAATTGCCTACACTCAGCCATCTAAACCATGGTGAAAATAGACCAATAATGGCATATTCTAAAAATGTATTATTCCACATGATCACCTTGTCATGTCATTTTACGTTGACATGAGATTATATTATAAGATCTTCAGTTTTACACCAATGCATGTGCAATACATTAATTGCAGTTATGACAAATTGGTTGTCCAAAAATCTACCTCAAGTCATTTGCATGAATTTCTATTTTGGAGTGTGGTTTCTATTATCAGACATGGTGAACAGTCTGGTAATAGTAAATATTGGGAGCACAAATATATTTGTATTGAAATATATGCTTATCATATGTCAATAATGCCTTCGAGACATGCCAAACGGTATGCCTGTATGCATATGAAACATTGAAAACATTCTTTTAACAGAATCACATTACTGATTGGCCAGGTCTGAGATCACTGATCAGAAAAACATGAATCTGTTCTGGGAAGATTCACCTGTTTCCAAGTTCTCTTGCTTTCAGGTTATAGTGTTCCATGTAGCTAGAAACACGAGCATTTCGCTGCACCTACGATAACATCTGCAAATCTGTGTATGTGACCAATACACTTTGATCTGATTTAGAGCAATTAGAGCTGTGACGGTCATGGAATTTTGGATGACGGTAATTGGTCAGCCAAGTGATCGCTGTTACTGTTATAACAGTTAGACGCACATTTTCTCTCATCCTCCGCTCCTGACTGCATGTGTTGCTGCTGGGAGGGAGGCATTGCTTAGACAACTGAAGACTCATTTGCTACAACACTTTGCTTGTTTCAGCAAAGAGCAACAATGTTTAATCATGTTGTGTAGTCCATGTTATAGCAGAAAGACTCAACTGCCTGAATGCCCGGCCATCCCGTCTTCAGTCAGCTGTTCATTCCACACAATTAAAACAAATATATATATATATGGTCATGATGACTGTTATTTTATTTTCATGATGGTCTTTATCCATACCAGTAGTTACATGGTTATGGTAATTGTGCCAAACCTAAGTGCAATGAAAGGTCACTCAGAGAATTCCCCTACTTGTTTCGTTTTTGTTTTGTGATGTCATGTTACTCAACCAGCATAAAAATACTTGGCTACATCTGTATAATGGGAGTGGAGAGACTGCCCTCTGTACCGATGTTGTCTGAGTAGAATAGATAGCTGGTGCATTTCATGGCCGTATGAGAGCTTCTCAGGCGAGATCCTATGACGTGTGACTGATTTCCCTCCTCTTTTCTTCATCCACTCACTGTTAGACACAATGTGTCCTTTCAGCATCGAGCATTATGACCAGGTTTAAATACTGTAAATACTACTGTAAATACTACTGTTAAATACTATTGGGCCTCTTTCTCAAAAGATGTTGGACATTCTCCATGTAAACCTATCAGTGAGTGTATTTAACAGGGGAAATACCCAATTTTACATAATGCTCAGCGTTTCATCAGAAACAGATTTCCTGTCAAGGAAGATAGACCTGACTAATCTCGTCCCTGGCCCAAATGTACCCGAAACAATCTCAAATTTACTAGTGTAAGTAGGAGATAACGAAGATATCAATCTAGCCTAACCAATCTACATTTCTAACTTTTGCTGACAGCTTCTATCCAGCTGGTTCTGGAGTTTGTGTAGGCTTACACTTGTGTGTGTGTGTGACTACTAAGTTGTGTGTGTGTGTGTGTGTGTGTGTGTGTGTAGTCAGTCAGTGGTGATAGACAGGGACAGGCATGTGGAAAAGCCCCTTGAATATCCCAGGAAGTCCCTTGCGAGCCACATGAACTGGTCAGCGAATAGCCTAGGCCAAGTCCATTTGCTCATCCAGTGATGATGGTTGGATGGACTTTCAACGTTGAGGGCAGAGTTGTAGAAGTGGCCAGTCTTGATATCCTAACCAGTGTCAGTCTGAATGGGTTCAGTTGTACTATATGAATGAGCCAGTTGAACCATGTGTAACAGGATGTAGAGCTGATGGTTCAGTCATTAGGTCAGAGTTGATCTCTAGCTTCTTGGGAACCTTTCTCAAGTCTCCATTTTAACTAGAACCTACTAGTAGAAGTTCATGTTTTTCATGTGTATGCTATATTTACATGGGATTTGAGTCAATTGAAGGATGTTCTAGCCTAGATTGCTTGGCCTCCTATGGCTTGCACTCCGAAAGTAAATCATGTTTTGGCAAGTCAATAATAAAGGCTTGGGTCAGTCTAGATTAAGTTTTGTCCTCTATCTAATTTTGGATATGTTTTATTCCAGTCCCAGGCCTTCCTGCTTGTGCACTCCACTCTGCTCCGAGTCAGAGCGGAGATAAAATTAGCCCCAGTTAGCTATGCCTGTTATAAAGGGGTTTCCCAAGACTTGGCCTGCCAGTCGTGAGCTGTTGATGTGGCAATGCCTCAGCTGAAACACAATGTTGTGTTTGTCCTGTATGTTGCAACTGTACATTTTATTAAACATCTCTGACCTCATGTCTGTCTGTGTGTGTGCCCTCCCCAGGTCATGTCAGCAGGGCGGAATGCGGACGGGCGGGAGCTGCAGATCCCCCTCCAGCAATGCGCTCTCTCCCTGGCCGCTCTCTCCCTGGCCCAGCGCCCCTGGCCCAGCGACCACGTGGCAGGCTTCCTACCCCAGCACGGGGGCTTCAGGGACCACTTCGTAGCCACCCCGGAACCCAAGTACTGCTGTGAGTCCTGCAAGCTGGTGCTTTGCAACCCCAGGCAGACAGAATGCGGACACAGGTTCTGTGAAACCTGTATCTCTGAGCAGCTAAGGTGAGGAGAAGAGATTTGATATTCATCCTGAGTGTGAGAATTAATGGGTATGTTTAGGAAATTACAGTTGAGAAATTACAGAAATTCTTGTCAGTGTGTTTGATATGTCAGCTGTCTTTCTGGTAAGATTGGTTTGTCATTCAATGATCATGTGATGATCATGTGATGATGATTGAGGAATAATGAAGTCATTGGCCACTAGTTGTTAATAGGATCCTTGATGGACGTAAATTATTAGTTAAATCTACTTTACAGCAAACCGAATCCAGTATGTCCAGAAGATAAGGAACCTCTGTTCAAAGACAAGGTAAGACTATGAAAATGATTTGCATCACTATCATCATCCCTATATACCAGCCCCAAGGATAAAAAATAAAAATAAAAAAATAAATATTTTTTAACTCAGTCAGGGTCTCAACTAACTGTTGAGAGTTAAAATAGTAGAATACACAAGGTACATTTCAAAATTTGGTTGTGCACTCAATTAACCCATATCAGCTAACGTTTTTTAGATTGATAAGTTAGTTTAGCGAGCGATCTAAACCCATTCAGTTTATAGAATTGCATGAAATGAGTTATAAAATTGCAAGATCTTCTCTACGCCCATGGTAAAATTGCTTTAAAACAGCAACATTTTCTCTATGCTCCATAGCAGAATGTGTAGAATTGCACTAAATAACATTTAAAACATCATCTGACTGCATGTGTGGGTATGGATGTGGCTACGCAGACCCGTGAGCCACTGAGGCCCCTCATGATGAGTTCAGATTTTTGGTGGCCTCCATCCCCATCAAAGTTGCCCATCCCTGCTATATACCCATTCCAAATGGCCTTGAACTTAATCAGTGACAATAGTGTTGTGGGTGTTTTGTCAGGTCTTCCGTGACGTATGCTGCAATAGAGAGATCATGGCTCTGAGAGTGTACTGCAGGAGTGAAAAGAACGGCTGTAAGGAGCAGATAAGTTTACAGCAGGTCATGGTAAGTGTCTGACTGGGGAAAATAAAAAGTCCCATTGTTGCACAGTGCACACCGTCGGTAATCAAACTCTGAACTGCAAAAGATCCACCCATTTTGAATGACCGTTTTAGAAAAGTGTTTTCTACAATTCTCCTTGATGTTAGTCACATTGGTTGAACATTTCCCATCAACTGTTATGAATTACTATAATAATACGTAACATTTTCTTTACACTCATGATTCCTTTTCCTTAAATGTATTTTTTTTTTTTTTTTACCAGGATCATTTAAATGTGTGTCCGTATTTTGAGGTGCCATGCCCTTTGGGAAAGTGCAAAGAGAAGATGATGCGCAAAGACATTCCTGAACATTTGAGTTGGAAATGTAAACACAGGGAGACCACCTGTGAATTCTGCATGCAGAAGATGGCCATGACTGAATTACAGGTAACTAGAACCACTACTTGAGTTGGGCCGGTGCTCACCAAACCTGCACCTCCTATAGAATATTTTCTCTTTAAAGGGGCAGTTTAAACGTGAGTTTCCTGTTTAAAAAAAAAATGATATTTACATACCACGAGGTCGAAATAACACCCTGACATTGTGAAAATGATTGAATAATGATAATGCCCTTTCTGTGTAAAAAAATAAAAAATAATACCTGGAATTTAAGGCTGTTCAGGTGGTATGGAACTTTTGGCCCACATCATGACATCACAATGTGATCTGTTTATAATAGAGCTCATCAGATTGTAGTCCTGAAACCCGGGAAATGAGTTACCTCTGGTTTGTTCAGCCATCCCTATGGGAAATATGAATGGCGAAAGAATAGGGTTTTGGAATAATCGCCGAAAATGAGGTCTGAGGTTAACACAGGCTTTGGAGATCTTATACATTTTGTTATATGAGGTGATAGCAGTCCGTTAACATGACCTTTATCAATTATGAAGCCTTTATGTGATTACATAAATTATTCAAAATTCACAAAAGGTGGCGTTAGCTGATGAAGTTTATCTCCTTGAACAAACCATATAAGATCTTCTAAGCCTGTGTTTACCACAGGCTAGAGGTTGACACGGGAGTGAAAATTCATTCTCGCAACAGTTCTATAACCTCGGCAACTTTCTTGTCCCTTCCCGATTAAAAATCACTCCTGCTAATTTTTGTGCACAGAAATATAGGCTATTGTGTTGGTTTAGGAAGTATTGAAAATAATTTCAGCAATATGCGACTGATATGTGGTTGTCTTACCTATTGTTGGCCTAAGTCGCTCTGGATAAGCGTATTCTAAATTACATAAATGTATATCGACTAAGGCTGAAGGATGAGGACAGAGACCCCAGCAGGATGGTCTGCACATAACAGCACCAGCATAAATTTGAGGCCTACAGCTGAGCACTGCGCACATATGAACATTTACAACACATTGTCATTTACAAGATGAACATGATTATTTTTTTTTTTACCTGAGTGGCAGTACTGCATAAATTAATATTTTTCTTTCACTCTTTAAATAGAATGAGTACTGGCACCTAATTGTATTTTTATTTAACAAGGCAAGTCAGTTAAGTACAAGTTCTTATTTTCAATGACGGCCTACCAAAAGGCAAAAGACCTTCTGCGGGGACGGGGGCTGGGATTAAAAAAGAAATAGCATATAAATATAGGCCAAAACACACATCACGACAAGAGAGAGAACACAACACTACATAAAGAGAGACCTAAGACGACAACATACTGTATAAAAGGATATAAAGAGGACCGGCACCCAAAATGAATACTGCAGCGTTTCCCCTATATTCATTTAGCAGAGGCAGCCCAAAAATATGACTGCAGTTTGAAAGAAGTTGCTGACTAGCGTTTGCGCAATTACTAACTAGCATTAGCGCAATGACTGGAAGTCTATGGGAACAGCTAGCATGCTAGTGAAACTACCTCCGCTCAAACTGCACGCAGAGACATACACATGGTATCCATGAGTTCATCGGACTCTGGGTAAGTAGAAAAGGGGCTTAATTGCCAAATCTTGCACTGTCCCTTTAAGATCACGTTACAAGGTATATTTCAAGCAAACAGTGGCGTGAATGAGAGCCATGAGCGCACAGCCACTACTTGCTCCTCATCTTCCTACAGTGCAGCGGCGCACATCAGTTATATTTCAGATGTCAACGTCATTTACATTTTCATGAATTTTGGAGTAGAATGTATTTTTAAAAAGTCACCAGAAGTGACCTTCTCACTGTCGTTCTGGTACTGGCATGTATTTAAGTCCACCTTAATCACTGACTATAACAACGCTGTTACTTCCCTAAACAATATCATTGATTGATGTTGTAGAGCCAGTTCAGTGTTTGTGTTCAATGTTTTTTGTGTGAATATTTACTAGGTGTATTTGCTTTCCATAGTGTCAATTTCTCTTTACCTTATAACTTTTTCAGAAACACAAAGACACCGTTTGTCCTTCATTTCCGGTGGCCTGCCCCAATCATTGTACTTTCCCCTCCATCTTACGGAGCAAAGTAAGGAGTTTATTTTAATGTTCGTAATATAAATTGTATTAATGCAAAAGAAGATTGGTCATCTTTCCACTTATCATCAGATGGATAAACATAGTTTTAGATTTTGTGATACAATGGTTGCTCATTTCATTGAGACCACGTTGTACTGCAAATGCTTGATATAGAAGGAAATGATTGAACCTAAATGTGTGTTTCTACTCTCAGCTGACAAGTCATCAACATGACTGTCCAAAGGCTCAGGTCACCTGCTCCTTTATCCGCTTTGGATGCAATTTCAAGGTCAGTCTTCATGTTACTATGACTGTTAAATGTTATTAATAATGATATGTTTAATATAAGTTGGAATAACATGGCCACTATGAACTCCTCGTGATGGCTCTCCTGCTCCTTTGTCTTGCTATTGTTATCATAAGAAAGTGGTGCTACTGTCCCACTGAACACCAACTCAGCCACATTTAGGAGAGCATACAGTAGTTTTAAGCTGGTATGTTACTGATATGATATTCCCTGTTACTCTGTAGGGTCTCAACCAAGACATGAGGGACCATGAATCTAGCTTTGCCTCTGAACACCTGCGGTTGATGGCAACCAGGAACACTACACTGGAGGCCAAGGTACTGCAATTAATTTCATTTTTTATAACAATTTGCCCTGTGTACAATTTAGAGGAAACATTTGATAGAATCAGCATAATGAAAATGTTGATTCACACATTTATATGTAACACACTAACAACCAAATATATTTTGGGAAGTACCTGAAAGAAATCAGTTGGGAGAATTGAAACTAAATTAACCACACAGCTAACGTCATAAAAACAACTAACCCTAGGGCTGAATGGTTACTGTAGTTCAGGGTAACAAAGCAGTAATAACAACAACAGATATTGTTTATCGTCCGTCTAGGTGGAGGATGTTAAAGGAGAGCTTCTGGAGCGGTACAAGGTTCTGCCAGGCCTGAGCAGCCGTCTGTCTGAAACATTGTCTCAGTACGAGGAGATGAGGGAGAAGAATAGACAGCTGGACCAGAAGCTCAATACCATGCAGGTAAAGGTCCAATTCTGTGTCATTATCTAACCTTATAATAAAGACGTAATACTCGCCTTTGGCATACATAATAATACTTGTCTTTGACATGCATCATGACATAATGCACTGTCCTTCAGTCCCATTTACTGATTTCTCAGTTGGAGGTAAAGTCCTGTCATGTAGGGCTGCACGATATATGCATAACATTAATTGCGATTTTTGTACCAACTATTGCAATTGCGATTTTACTTGCGATTCTTGATGAAAACACTTGGGTGAATTGTTGGAAACGTAAAATTAGAATGATCATTCTACTGCTATGGTTGGAATACAGTGGGCACATGGAATGCAGTTTTGTTTGGCATGACAACGGAAGTAAGGGAGGAGATAGTTGTGACAGTAGGAACCAAAGTGTTGGTCAGTGTTTCCCAGGGGACCCTAATTCGATTTAAATAGATGGCTACATTCAGACAAATATTTTAGAATATTCTTTGCATTTTCTTCTCTGATTTTAAGAACAAGCTATTGCACAAACAATGCTGATATAGTCCAACACTGGTACCGGCCTGTATATTAGCAAAAGTTTGCTATCAATATTTGCTATCAATATTTGCCCTATCTCAGTGGATTTAGCCAGAGATTTTAGAGAAAGGAGGAGATAAGAATCCTGGCGGAAAATGAATGGAGAGACGTATAACGCTTCGCCCAGCAGGCTCACGACCAATCATCAGCGCTATATTCGCGCAATCGCAAAGATTCGTTTTTTGGTTGAGTGTTGACCGACATAGAGACCAGACCGTCTGATCAACAGAAACATAGCAATCAAATTGTAGAAATATGTTGTTAATTTGAACAATGATGAGTTTCTGAGTCGTAATTTGATTCAAAAAAGGAGAGATGTTGAAGTTTGTCATCTGCTATTTCGCAAAAGCAGTCAATTGTGTTAGTTGTGCGTTCGTATCGAAATGAGTTAGCTAGCTGGAAATGTAAATAAAATAGACGTGAGGAAGATCATGTAACATCATTTTTTTAGTTATTCAGGTGTCATTGTTCTTGGTCTGGCAAAGCCAACATGGTTGGGTAATATTAGAAGGATGAGGTATGCAGTGGAAGGATTAAGGAACCGCACCTGCTTAGCAGTAGCTAAATCACCAGCAAATCATCACGTTCTTTCTCAGTGGACACAACTATCTAAACATAGTAAGTACCAATGTAGCACTACATTTAAAGAAAACTGCAGAACTATGATAGGAGACCAGGTGATAGGTTGGTGTGGGTGAGGAGACATTACGTTGTTCTTATAATAGGTAACCTGTAATATGTTGAGCCCAAAGTCTCTTTGAGACCAATGACATCAGCAATAGTGCTGCTGCTGCAGATACAAAGTACCGTGCATGATAAGGAACCAGTGACTCTAGCTACAACAAACAAGGCAGGAGCATGAGAAATACAACAACACCAAAATATAAAGGATAGTCTATGTAATAACAATGCTTATCAAGAGAACATACAATATGAGTGATGCAGCTGATATGGTACGATGTCCCTGTCTAAATCCAGATCCGTACTAGGCAGCAAGGTTGTAAGTTCATCAATGTTTCTAGCTTTTAAGCTACACTGTTAAACATTTCAGTTTTAGTTTTTCTTGGCTGCCTCTTGTCCTATGAATTGTTTCGGGTTGTCTGCGCAGCTCTGCACTGATTCGACACATGGCGTACTACTGCTCTGAAAGCAGGATGGCATGCTTTGGCTGGTCTGTGTGTTGTGCAGTGAATGAGTCTGTGTGATTTTGTAAGTGTGCTTTTTATTATTTTATGTTTTTCTCTGCCAAATGTGTGTGATTGACTTGAAGGGATTTTCAATTTTATTTATAGTGCCCAATAACATATCTGAAAGCCTGATTTTTAGGTTTGCTGTGTCTGTGAATCGTTTGTGCTGTATGGATGTGCTCCTTGCTGGGCTGCATAGGAGACTAGGTCACCACGCCTGTCACAATTCCCTAGGTCTCGATCCAGGGACAGCTTCCGGGCCGCCCAACCAGCCACATACGCTTGCATCTCTGCCTCGACGCTGTCACTGATCTCTTCCTTTTAGAAGAGTGACATCAACCATATTCGTAACATTCATTTTTCTCAATTGCTTTGGTATATTGTGGGGATAAAGGATCATATTCTCTGAATTAATCACTTTTTTTTATTTGACTTAGATTTATGTAGTTATTCATATATAATTATTCATAGTCATATGAGTACAACATTACACAACAAAATTTGGTCAATCATTGTGTTTCTCGTTATCAACTATGTCACTAAATGAGATGTTTTAAGAGTATGGTACTTTGTTTAACACAGAGTGAAATTAATTGTGTATCTCCTGTGCTATAAACTACTCTTACACACCTGTTCAAGTGGTGGTGTCAAGGGGTCGATGGGGGGACAGTATGGGTTGTAGGTCACAGATGTTTAAAGTTTTGAGGGAGTGTAGAATTGGCATGCTGACTGCAAGAATGTCCACCAGACCTGTTGCCAGAGAATATCATTTTAATTTCACTACCATAAACCGCCTCATGTCGATTTAAGGCAGCCCCCCGCATCTCTCTGATTCAGAGGGGTTGGGTTAAATGCGGAAGACACATTTCGGTTGAATGCATTCAGTTGTACAACTGAGTAGTTATCCCCCTTTCCAATGTTGTTTTAGAGAAAATGGCAGTACGTCCAACCGGCCTCACAACCGCAAACCACATGTAACCATGCCAGCCCAGGACCTCCACGTCCGGGTTCTTCACCTGCGGGATCATCTGAGACCAGTCACCCGGAGAGCTGATGAAACTGTGGGTTTGCACAAC
This sequence comes from Salmo salar, assembly GCF_965601325.2. Classification (NCBI taxonomy): domain Eukaryota; kingdom Metazoa; phylum Chordata; class Actinopteri; order Salmoniformes; family Salmonidae; genus Salmo; species Salmo salar. The sequence continues at coordinate 38,002,961 of NC_138291.1, forward strand.
CGAAGAATTTCTGCACAAACTGTCTGTGAAGCTCATCTGCATGCTCATTGTCCTCACCAGGGTCTTGACCTGACTACAGATCGGCATCGTAACCAACTTCATGGGCAAATGCTCACCTTCAATGGCAACTAGCACGCTGGAGAAGTGTGCTCTTCACGGATTCATCCCGGTTTCAACTGATCCGGTCAGATGTCATCGTGTGGGAGAGTGTTTTGATGATGTCAACGTTGTGAACGGAGTGCCCCATGGTCGCGGTAGAGTTATGATATGGGCAGGCATAAGCTATAGACAACAAACACAACTGCATTTTATTGATGGCCATTTGAATGCACAGAGATGATGTGATCCTGATGCCCGTTGTCGTGTCATTCATCCGCCGTCGTCACCTCATGTTTCAGCATGATAATGCACGGCCTCATGTCACAAGGGTCTGTACATAATTCATAGAAGCTGAAAATGTCCCAGTTCTGCATACTTACCAGACATGTCACCCATTGAGCATGTTTGGGATGCTCTGGATTGACGTGTACAACAGCGTGTTCCAGTTCCCCCCAATATCCAGCAACTTCACACACTTCCATTGAAGAGGAGTGGGACAACATTCCACAGGCCACAATCAACAGCCTGATCAACTCTATGCGAAGGAGATGTGTCGCGCAGCATGAGGCAAATGGCGGTCACACCAGATACTGACTGGTTTTCTGATCCACGCCCCCTTTTTTTAAAAGTTATCTAAGACCAACAGATCCATATCTGTATTCCCAGTCAAGTGAAATCCATAGATTAGGGCCTAATGATATATGTGACTGAAACTCAGCAAAATGTTTGAAAATGCTGCATTTATATTTTAGTTCAGTGTAGATTGGTAGGTTATACAGATGATCCAGTCAGCAACATTATGCATTACATTGACAGTGTGCATTGGCATTGTTTGATAAAAGAGATATGTGAAGGCCGACCTGCAGTAACAGAATGGCTGAAGATTTGAGTTGCCAGTCCGAACCCTCATGTTGGCAGGTGGATGTGTCGGTCTGTTAGCTTAGGAGCTAGCTTCAAGCTGTTTGTTTTATCAATGTTAAAACATTCTGATGTGCCGCTACAAAATCTGATGACCAGACTCCTATTGAGACAGAAATATAGGGACAGAAGAATAGTGATTAGCCGTATTGAACAATTGAATCTCAATAAGCGATAATATAATTAGTATTTCGTAATTTGCAATCATCTATTATGTGAACTAAGCTGTATTTACTTCTAGTCCATGCTTTTTAAAGTTTTTCTGGCATATTTAAAGAGATGAGGTACATCAAAGATGATGGGGATGAGTCGACCAATGTTTATGCAGTGGGCTGTGTGACAGCTGTCCTTGTGTTCTAGGGAAGCACCAAGATCCTTCATGGCCTTCACATTGTTGGACCCCTGATCACAAGTTACTGCTTTCACTGAAATTATTCCTGAATATTCATTAAGGTGTGATTAACAAGTGTCAAAAACAGAGGATCAAACAAGAGCTTTAGGCTATAGAGCAAGTGTTCCTTCCAGTCAGTCCAACTTCATCAAGGTGATGAACTGCCTTCTCCTATAAGGAGACTATACAGTCACTGGGCATGGTAGATTTTGTATTGATGATAGATAAGTAAAGAAGACATGATATAGGCCTACCTGTTTCCATTTTTCCGTTAGGCTTCTGATCTTTGAACACTAGCCTGTCTGGCAGGCTTTTTGTCTTAACAGACACCATCAACTCTTGTTGTAGTCAAGATGATCTTTAACTGTTATCTCATCAAAGACAAGTATGCACATTCTTTTTTTCAGTGGTCATGCCATGTGCTCCTCTTCATTTGGCTGAGGACACAAACACAAAATAATAATACAATTCCTAATAGCCGGCCTAGACTATGCATATAAGCACTGAAAAGTCTGTCTGAAACATTTGCACTTGACACACTTCAAAATAACTTCTCCAGGTCTTTGTTTAGTCTTTGGTGTTGCTAGGGAGAATGTCTTCCTCAGCTCTTTGTAGCACTTTGGGCTGTGGTGTAGTAATTGCAGGGAAAACTCCTTTATCTCTTTTGTGAATCTTCTCCCTCTTGTTTTTGAGCAATGCATGTCTCACTTGAGTCCTGCAGAACGCCTTTGCCTCAGGGCTCAACTGTTCGAAGGAGTCCCGCATTCCTGCCTCTTTAATAGACTCCTTCAACTTCTGCATCCTTGAAAGAAGTAATATATTAAATCATATATCACTCAGTTCAGTTTCTGAAAGTAGGTCTATAGGCTACACCTAATAGTACTGAGTGTACAAAAAATTAAGGACACCTGTTCTTTCCATGACAGACTGACCAGGTGAAAGCTATGATCCCTTATTGATGTCACTTGTTAAATTCACTTCAGTCAGTGTAGATGAAGGGGAGGGGATTTTTTAAAGCCTTGAGACAATTGACACATGGGTTGTGTGTGTGCCATTCAGAGAGTGAATGGGCAAGACAAAATATTTTAAGTGTGTTTTGAACGGGGTATGGTAGTAGGTACCAGGCGTACCGGTTTGTGTCAAGAACTGCAACGCTGCTGGGTTTTTCCCGCTCAACAGTTTCCCATGTGTATCAAGAATGGTCCACCACCCAAAGGACATCCAGCCAACTTGACACAACTGTGTGAAGCATTGGAGTCAACATGGGCCAGCATTGCTGTGGAAAGCTTTTGACACCTTGTAGAGTCCATGTCCCGACGAATTGAGACTGTTCTGAGGGCGCAACTTAATATTAGGAAGGTGTTCCTAATGTTTTGTACACAGTGTATATTAAGCAACATATTTGTCTTCCATCGTGTTTATCCTCTTCCTCATTAGAAACGTAATTTGCCTCTTCCCTCTCTCTTGTTCTAGCAGGAGTTCAAGCTCCTTTATTCTCAGAAATATTGTATTGCTGTATACATTTTTAGTATAGAATTCACTGTTGGGGGGATCAAGACGTAGTGGACCTAGGTTGAAATATATCCTTAAGTTGATCTAATTATTACAGGGTCATAATTGCCCAATCAGAGCCACGTCTGCATCTCCATAATCCCTCCCACTTGCACTTGAAAGTCAAGTTATCCTTCCTCTGTAGATTTAGCAATTGCGTGACACAGCATGACAAAGTGAACGTTATTGGTCGACAGTCTGCTGGGTGGAGCGTTATGTTTGTCCATTCATTTCCCGCAGTGATTCTTATCTCCTTTTCTAATATCTCTAGCAGAGTGCATCTCGAGCTTGAGGAACTCTGCCTGCTTGAGTGACAGGGGGCGGGGCTTGGTGTGTGTGTGGGATTGGGAAGCGGACCAAAGAGGAGAGACTGCGAGAGAAATCTGTTTGTTTTTTTAAATTGGCTTTACGGACGGCTATGTGGCGCTTTCTAAATATCGAAGCCTCATGCGATATGGATATTGCACATGTCAACATCGCGGTTATGATTAAAATTTGATTGATCGTGCACCCCTATATGGAAGTGTGTGTAACTGCATGTGTGTGTGATTGTTCCTCCATGTAGGAGTTGATGAGTTCCCACTCTGAGAAGCTTCTGGAGATGGAGCTGGAGCTGAGGTCTCTGAGGTCTGTCCGAGAGGAGGTAGAGACCCTCCGAGGAACTGTGGAGAGCATCCGCTCCAGAGTTGCCACTCTAGAAGGAGGACGGGGCGGGGCCAACCCAGCCACACACACACTAGGTGAGTTACCTTGAATTCTCTCGCAACACTTGTCTTGTGAATGCTCTTATTTTTTACCACTTCACTGCCACTAAAACCTGCAATCCTGTATAACTCTTTTAGGAGTTTCTCAAAGTGTAAAGTGACATTGGACCAATCTGATATGATCAAAGTCTGAAACGACATTATGAGCAAAGTAATGATTGAAAAAACTTGATCTCCACTGAAATAGCTTTTTAGTCAAGAGTAGAGAGAAGTCCAGAGTGGTGCAGACAATACAGGGCTCTTATTTCATTGGCTTGCTTTTGTTTCTCTGCATGTTATTTAGAGACGCAGCTCTCCCGTCACGACGACATGCTGAGCGTCCATGAGATCCGCCTAGCAGACATGGACCTGCGCTTCCAGGTCCTAGAGACGGCCTCCTTCAATGGGATGCTCATCTGGAAGATCTGTGACTACAAGCGGCGGAAACAAGAAGCCGTGGCGTCAAAGACCCTGTCTCTCTACAGCCAGCCTTTCTACACTGGCTACTTTGGCTACAAGATGTGTGCCCGGGTCTACCTGAACGGTGACGGCATGGGGAAAGGAACCCACCTGTCTCTGTTCTTCGTGGTGATGCGTGGCGAGTACGACGCCCTGCTGCCCTGGCCCTTTAAGCAGAAGGTGACCTTGATGCTGATGGATCAGGGCCCAGCCAGGAAGCACTTAGGGGATGCCTTTAAACCAGACCCCAATAGCAGCAGCTTCAGACGGCCCACGGCAGAGATGAACATAGCCTCGGGCTGCCCGCTGTTCGTGGCCCAGACAGTGCTGGAGAACGGTACTTACATCAAGGACGATACCATCTTCATTAAGGTCACAGTAGATACGTCTGACCTCCCTGACCCCTGACCTATGGTCTGTAGAGAACAGCAGATGTATCCAGATCAGTTTTATCTATCAGAGGGAGAGGTTCCCTTATGTGAGAGAGATTGCAAGATGAAATGGAGTAAAAAAGAAGGAAGCAGAACGAGAAAAGAACAGAACAAGAAAATTAGCAGAATAAGGTTTCTTTGCAGATCTCAGTGTGTAGCCTAAGCCTGCAGAAAGAGCTGAGTGGACCTCACAGCAGTAGCCTTTGGTCCCTGTGTTGCTCACCAGAGAGGTGAGAGGATTATTTTTCAACAAGGGAGATATGTCACAAGCAGGGTTGGGTAGGTTACTTTCTAAATATTATCCGTTACAGTTACTAGTTGCCTATCCAAAATTGTAATCAGTAACGTAACTTTTGGATTGCCCAAACTCAGTAACGTAATCTGATTACATTCAGTTACTTTTAGATTACTTTCCCCTTAAGAGGCATTAGAAGAAGACAAAAATGTTACCAACTGAACAACATCTATTGCAGGATAAGTCAATGTTAAAGTTTACATAGCTGGCCATATATGGATGTTAAATTTTACTTAATGGGTTGGTTATGTAGGCTTCTTCTAACCCATCGCTTTCTACTACATATAATACGATTTAAATTATATCTTTACATTAAAAACCTAACTCTGTCAGATTTCTAGTCATTCCAATAAATGTTATACCCCTTGATCTTCAAGAATAGGACTTGGAAATATGGAATTATAGATTAGCCAAATAGTTTTTCCCTGAGCATAAACCCAAAACTAAGGACTTATTAGCCAGCCCTACTCTGTTGTTTGATTTTGTTATTGGGCTCATTGATTCGAGTTCAAAAATAAATGCTGCACTCATGGAATGGCATGCTTTGAGCACTACTGAAAAGTGCTATTTACATGTGAAAAATGAATGCCGTTTGCTATAGGCCAATTGTTTACCTTTTTGTTGGTGACACTTTAATATCTTGATAATATGCAGCTGTTTTAAAGGGCACATCCACAGATGAAACAATAACAAAACGGCCACCCCGCCTCTGTTTTGGTAAAAAGCTGAGGGATGGGCCTGGTGAAATGTAACCACTCTCAGATTAATAGACTAGCTATGGATGCAAGGACTGACCATCCATGATATGAAAATTGTTTTAACCATGTTATGAGGCTATACAGTGTTTGTTTACATTTGAGGCATTTATAAGTTATATTCCTCAAGAATCAATGGATATTTTTTTTATCAGCATGAATTAGATTGAGCAATAAAAGACCCACTTTTATTCCATAGGCTGGGATCCGCACTAAGCAGCTGTTGCAAGAGTGCATTTTTCACTGGCTGTCCACTGGTTTCAAAAGCAATGATTGATATGCAGCTTAAACTTTTTGAATTCAACCATTATTGGGTTCAAATACCCATTTATATTTGTGAACAGCCATCCACAATCCGTAAGTCGCAAATAGCTAAATGAGAGAGCAGCAGTGTGATTCACATCAATGCGCTATGTAGATATCAATAATAAGTGATATCTGTATCTTCGTAGACTACACCACTGCTGTCATCCTTACTTCCAAGCTTTTATTAAAGTTGGATAATCTTTGGATGCCTACAGCAGTTGCACCATTGGAAGACATAGCTTGGACTGTAGCCTACAAAAACCCTTTCCTGTTCTTTTCCCGCGATCCATCAAACACATTTGGTGTGTCATCATAGTGGTCTCTGACTTGTGGTCAGACTCGCTCAGGTGGAACAAACTTAAACGTGCACCTGTTAACTCAATGACATTCAAATCAGCATTGAAAAAATAAGTGTCAAAGATTTGTTTTCGCAAACATCCTTTCTGAATTTGTAAGTAATCCTCGAAATAATCATAGCGTTTTTCAAAAGTATCTGTAATCTGATTACAATATTTTTGCTGGTAATGGATTACAGTTAGTTTTTTTTGCTAATCCCTTACATGTAACAGATTGCATGTAATCCATTACTCCCCAACCCTGGTCACCAGTGGCAGCCAGGCTGAACGTTAAATAGAGCAGTGGGCACGGTGGTTTAATTAAGTGCTAATACCCTCGAAGCCGGTGTTTGGAAGATATATTTGCATGGGTGTTGTTAGGCAAACCGTACCAATATGTCCTCCAAACACCGTCTTCGAGGGCCTTATCACTTTTATACAACGGGTTACCAACATATTCAAATAATGATTGACATATTTTCATTAAAAACGTTATTTTGATTAATTTATTCATATTGTTTCCTCCTTCCACGAGATATAGTCCCGACAGAAATCTAGGGTTGCTACCCAAGCCAGCTGGTCCTTCGTTCTATTGGTTCGGTTGCCAGAGGCACGACCCAATTAAGTCTTTTTGTTCTAAATATATGGATTTCGTTGATGGCTGGCAACTTTCTTATCCCTTGCTAGCTAGCCAACTTTAGCTAACACAGTCATGTCAAACAGTGCAGCTAGAATAACATCAATGTAGCTGCATTTGCATTTGTTTAAGCTGTTTTCTAGTGACGTTATTTGGATACATCCATAACAATGAGCTAATGATGCTCAATTTCAACTGGCATAGAAAATGTGCTATCTCGTCAGGGCACTTGTTCAGAGGAGCTAGCCAACAACACAACTAACCCAGTCACTTCAAACTGGAAAGACTGAACTAGCAGCCTTTTGTTTGACCTGTTTTCTATTGACATTTCTTTGTATATATCCATAGAAAATATGGTGGTTCATGATTTCGGCTTGCTGATAACAGCTGTCTGCCTGTTTGTCTCATCCCGACCCTACATGTTCATTGCTATGGGACAGCTGGAGATCGAATTTCAATATTGAAACAATGTTGCAAATGTCAGAGAGACAGACAGCAAGGTTTATACAAATCTCTGCTATTGAAAACCATTTGCTAGTCTAAAGGAAATGGGAGATAATGTCTAGATGCTTTTTACAGTGGAGAACAAGTTAATAAATTGTCTGGCTGGGCTGATGAGACAGTGGATGGCGCAGTGAGATGGAACTGAGTAAATAGGCATTTTAACATCACAGTTTTAGCCAGTGGTAACTTGTGGGATAGACACTGGCTTGAATGTGGTTTTAACCAATCAGTGTCCAGGATTAGACCCACCCGTTGTATAAGTCTAAAGAATGTCTATATTACTCAGAGCAGGGATAGGTATAAATGGCATGGAGAGTGGATCATTCTAAGCCAAGTTATCAGGATGTATCCATCATCAAACTACATGGACCCAAGTATGTATGTATGTATGTATGTATGTATGTATGTATGTATGTATGTATGTATGTATGTATGTATGTATGTATGTATGTATGTATGTATGTATGTATGTATGTATGTATGTATGGCAATCAACCAAAACTAAAGATCATATACAATGGAGATAGTGAATAAATTTACTTCGACATTAATCATTTCTGCCTTGAAGAACATGAGTGGGACAGCGCATCATCCAACGCAAGTCGAGGTACAGACAAATATTACAGGAGACATCAAATATCACCGAGGAGAACTCCGACTTGACTTTGTTTGATGAAACATTTCTAAATTAAAGCCGGAAGAGACAATCCCACGTGACATGTTGGATAAGGAGATACAATACTTTACGTTGTTGTGTTTGCATTGCTGGTGAAGTTTGGTCATATTATTGCATTGTTAAAGTACAGAATGTAACGTGTTTCCAGTGTTGTGATGGTGTTGGAGAACGTTGTTGATCGACAAGCTTTTATTAACAGGCGTTGTGTGAGTAGTAGTGTTTTGTGTGCGGGCTCTTATTTCAGATTTGGTTTTAGTGGACCTGGTACTTAGGCAGTGTGAAAAGTCTGCATCTGAAACGGCACCCTATTCCCTATATAGTGCACTACTTTTGGCCAGAGCTGGACAAAAGTAGTGCACTACATAGGGATTCAGGTGCTATTTCAGACACAAATATGGCACAAAGGAATGGATACACACTGGTATAGAAATGCCACTGCTTCGTGGAGTTAACAGGAATAGCCTTTCATTTCTGAAGATCTATATAGATCTGTAAATTACTTCTATACCGCTTTTTGTACCAATACCTTACACATTGTTTTTGTAATGTTCAAAACGGATGCTGTGCATCATGCTAATTATTATTTTTTAACAGTTGGGAAAGCAAAATGCCTCAAACTCCAACCATGTTGATTGAGCTGAGACATAAAGTGACAAAGTGGACTTGTTTTTGTGATGGTTGGTGGAGAATGTTATTTGCACAAGTTATGTTTTGAATGTGTAATATTAAAATTGTTAAAAAGAACTTGAATTTGTCTCTTGGCTGTGATGTTTGGTTCCTGTAGAGGAGGAGATGGATTGGCCACACACTCTGAAAGCCTCCTCCAACATCACCAGGCAAGCTCTATCCTGGAACCCACACTGGAAACTGAAAAGTGGGCACCAGAGAAACACCTTGTGGTGGAAGCTTGAAGCAGACCCCAAAAGATCAGGCACGGGATGGAACGAGATTGACAAGACAGCCCAGGACAAAGTGTGTTGGAGAGGTGTCGTCAATGGCTTAAAGAGTTGGGGTGGGAGATGATCCCGAGTGAGTTGTAAAGGCATAGGCAATGGGAGCTAAAATGTGGATGTGTAGATGGAATGACTGCTTAAAGTTCTAATCACTATATATATATATATATATCTCTCTATATTAGTGTTTTTTTTCTCTTTTTTTAATGTAACCTTTATTTAACTAGTCAAGTCAGTTAAGAACAAATTCTTATTTACAATGACTGACGACCCTGGGCCAATTGTGCGCCGCCCTATGAGACTCCCAATCACGGCCGGTTGTGATACAGCCCGGGATTGAACCAAGGTCTGTATTGACGCCTCTAGCACTGTGGTACAGTGCCTTAGCCCACTGTGTAATACCTACTTTGTCTAATTTTATTATATGACTGACACTGGTCTGCCACACTTGCCTCTTTTGAATCAAGAAAACTACAGTGACGTTGGTTAATTGATGTCTTGGTGATATGTTTAGTGATGGGCGGGGAAAAGGTCTGTGCAGACTGTAGCTAGCGCTCCAGGATATGGTGAGCACTGCTTCATAGGAAAAAAAGTATCTTCTCCTTCCGCTAGATGTCAGGATAGTACAGAAGCATAGGTCTACTACTGTATATTTTCCACCAAGGGTAGGCGACAACCTCCACGTGACTTTTCAAGAAAACCTGACAATGCAGTTACAAGACCAGACACCCTCAGTGAACTGTAGTGTTTGGATAGTTGCAGGTAGAAATGTGTCATGTAGACACAATTCCACATGACCGGTCTGATAGAGTACATTCAGGTCATGTATTATGTAACCTTAATTTAACTAGGCAAGTCAGTTAAGAACAATGTTTTATTTACAATGATGGCCTACACTGGCCAAACCCGGACGACGCAATCACGGCCGGTTGTGATACACCCATGATTCGAACCAGGGTGTCTGTAGTGACGTGTCTCAAGCACTGAGTTGCATTGTCTTAGACCGCTGCGCCACTCGGGAGCCATTTCTGTTAAGTTGCACCCACCTGGATATTAAACCCCTGGCATTAGCCGCTGTCTGGTCATGTTATTCAGTGTATACATACAGTGAGCTCCGAAAGTATTGGGACAGTGACACAATTTTTGTTGTTTTGTCTCTGTACTCCAGCACTTTGAAATGATCCAATGACTAAGTTTAATGTGCAGACTGTGCTATGCTACCATGATTGCGGCTATTCCTGAATGAATCGTGAATAATGATGAGTGAGAAAGTCAGACACATTTCAAACCCCCAAGACATGCTAACCCCTCACCATTACAATAACGGGAGGTTAGCATTTTTTGGGGGGGTATGATATTTATGCCTCTAACTTTCTCACTCATTATTCACAATTCATTCAGGATGATCTGTAATCATGGTAGCATCCACATTAATGTAGAGGTGTTTAGAAACATTATATTCTTATTTACAATAAACGACTCCAAAATGACACAATACATTATTTAGCATTCATTTCTATTGGGCACAAAATAACTTGAAACAAAACCAAAACAAACAGCAAAAGCATCCAACAACTTTGTAGTGACACAAGTTTGATGTAATCATTGCGTCCTAGGAATGTGACCAAATACTAAACTTTTGACAACTTTGATACACATAAGTGAGTTTGTCCCAATACTTTTGGTCCCCTAAAATAGGGGGACTATTTAAAGTGCTGTAACTTCTAAACGGTTCACCTGATATGGATGAAATTACCCTCAAATTAAAGCTGACAGTCTGCACTTTAATCTTAGTCATTGTATAATTTCAATTCCAAAGCGTTGTCACTGTCCCAATACTTTTGGGGCTCACTGTATAAATCATGTTAGTATGTGAAGATATTGTATGATACCACACTTCTTTATGATATTTGCATCTAAGCAACATAAATGTAGATGCCTACATACTGTATGTAGTACATGTATTCTCATCAGACCTGGGTTGAAATACTATTTAGTATTTTACCTTCGAAGACATTTGGAAGTAAGGATTTGGATATTTTTTCTTTGAAAATACAAGTAGTTAACTATTGGAATGTATTTGGAAATACACTTGGAAAGTATAGGCAAGTATTTGAAAATACTCAAATACACAGACAAGTGTATTTTCAAATACAAATATTGAAATACTCCCATGCATGTGAACCCAGGGCCCATAATCCACAAAGCATCTCATTGATCAACTTAATCGATCAGTACTCCTACTCTGAGATGCTTTGTGGATACAGGGGTCTATTTGGTATTTGAAATAATGAAAATACTTTAGAATACATCCAAAGGAAGTAGTTGATTCAGCCTACATCATTTGAAAATACTCAAACAGAAAATAAGTATTTAAATAACAAATAATGAAATGCACATGTATTTGTTTAACCCAGGTCTGATTGTCATTGTCACTGAATATCGATTAAATTGTGTGTGTAAAAATGTGACAATATAAAACTCCTGTATTGTCCAACAAGTTTGCATTGAAGACTTGGAAAACTACATTTCCCTGCTTAGGGTAGAGCAGGGCTGCCAAATCCTGATCATGAGATTCCGTGAAAACACGGCACTTTTTTTCCGTAGCGAAGTTAGGAGAAAGGGTAATTAGATAAGGTTAGGGTTTAGCGAAAATGCTCTCCTAACCTGATACAAAAAGTCACTGCCGGTCGAAGCTGTACCGAAGTGTGATTTTTTTTTTTAGGGAGTTCCCAGCTCCCGGAGGGCCGAAACATTTCTGGTGTTCATCATCTCCTTCTAATCTGGGACTAATTCAGTCCTGGGACACCAGGTGAGTAAAATTAACTACAAGGTAGAAACAAAAAAACAGAAATGATTTTACCCTCCAAGACCAGGATTGTGAAGCCCTATGCTAGAGTATTTTTCGCTGTTGAATTCTCAGTCATGCCCATATGTCATTTACAGGAAGGGCGGTGCCGTTCAGGTAAGGCAGAGTCAACACTGAACCACTGCGCCGCGCAGAGGAGCTACTGTGAGCGACCAGTAATCCGTTGGGAAACAACCGTGGAATACAGGTGCCAAAGAAGAACATATTTTATTGAAAGTAACAAGTGAGATATTCGGATGCAAAGTAGATCGTTGCGCAAATCTTGAAAGCTGTGGGAAATAAGGAAGTCAAACGTTAGTTCTTGGTTTGGGAACATAGAAGAACAGCAGCATCATGTTTAGTTGGGTGAATAATGAACAAGGAGGCAGAAACAAGGACGGCGAGATGTACCAAACTGTGACGGAGGGTCTTCAACAACTTTACACAAAAAAAATATTACCATTGGAAGAAACGTACCTTTTTCATGATTTCCATTCTCCGGCGTTGGAGGCAGCAGATTTTCAGAGCAAGCCAATGGTTCTGCTGGTTGGACAGTATTCTACAGGGAAGACGACGTTCATAAGGTAGTCCATCCAGGCATCTGCAACAGTTATGCAGCCTCATTTTTTTTTGTGACAACTGTATTTTACCTACAGGGCCTGCATGTCAAATTATTGAGTTGTTAAATAATCCCTAGGCAAGTACTTTGACAAGTTGAGCTGTCAAAATGTGTGTGGGGATGAATTTATGTCAAAATGTAAATGAGGAAACAACCTAATGTGTAGCGTTAGAAAATGGTCTAACATTATGTTAAGGTTATAGATGGTTTGTTTATACATTTTTCTTTTTACCAATATTCCATATTCACACTCAATACAACATGAATTAGACTTCCCTTTGTCCTTAGATCAGGGGAGGTGCCACGCTAACTGCTTCTTAGATATGTTTTTTTATTTTTTAAATGTCACGAGGTAGTGACATTAAATGTGTGCTGTTGGGTGTACTCAAGGACTGGAGTTGGGAAACATTGCTTAGAGAGAACAAGTTAATCCACCAGCCTGTTCTTGATTGGTTGCTTTTCAGTTTCCGCCATTAATATCAATGACATGTCTGGTGACCATTGAAACTTAAGTCTTTTGTGCACTCCAGGTCTCTGAACAACCAACCGCAATAGGTGAGAAAGAATAGAACCATTATAAAAGTCCAACTTCTCAGTTTCAATGGCAATTTTGAACACATTATTTTTGACTTATCAGGCCTAGAGCGAACACTGTCAGTTTAGTAGCTTTGTGAACGGCATGTTCTGCATCAAGATGGGACATGCAGCTTCACTATCTTTAGGAACGGAGCCTCTGGTAGGCTCGCTGCTGAAAGTAGATGCACAATACTGAGAATTAGGTCAACACACCCCTTTTTGTCCCAGGGGTATCATCTCACATTGCAGATTATGTGCACACAAGAAGAAAAATGGTTTCAATTTAGTCAAATCCCTTTATCACTTGACCTTCAAGTAAAAAAATAAAAATAAAAAGTTACAAAAAAATCTACTTTAGTGAAAACAGTTTCTTATCCTAAGCAGACTACACAATTACTTGGTGTTTGTACTGCTCCTAAACAATAGCTGATTTCATTCTTGCAGCGCTCAGTACCATCAGACAGAATCCCACCCAATTCTAAGGAATGTAATGATGAATCAGGGGAGTTGATCATTGCCTGGTCCTAGATCTGTTTGTGCTGTCTTGTCAACTCCTATGGTCGTTGTCAAGCTGAACGTGATGTGTTTGGCAGAACAATGACCACAGGAGTTGGCAAGACTGCACACAACGATATGGGACTAGACTAGGGTAGAAAGCCAGTAACAGTCCTCCTAAAGACATGTCTTCTCCTTTGAGTGGATGTGGCCAAGGCAAGCTGGCGTTCCTCTGTTTGAAGACCTTTGACACAATGTCATCCTCTCACAGGAAGGGCTGAGTACCTATAGCATGGCCAGAACTTTGTTTTTCCTGCAATGTTAGTTTTTTTTTTCTTTTTTTTCTTGGGGGGCATATATCAAGCACTCCGCCGGACTTTGAAGTGTCTTGTCTTGGGGGTTGAAAATGTGCCATCCAGTTAAGCCCATATCAAACGAAAAGTTTTTTTTTTTTTTAACACGCTTGTACACGCTGAATTTGGAATGCACAGGAGCGAATGAGAGAACAGATGGGACGCGAGCATCTACGGCGTCATAGCGCGTCAAATTAGAAAACACGTCTATTTTTCTGGTGTCTATGCAGAGCAATGCTGGTAAAATAAGCAGATAAATTGCGTGGGTCGTTTTGTAGAAAAGGAATTCGAGGAATTATGATCTTCCCTATGCTAGACTAAAGATGTATTTTTTAAATGTATGTAGCTTCAAATAAAAATCTTTAAAAGATGTAGCTTCAATGCCATACAACTCTCCTTCCGTGGCCTCCAACTGCTCTTAAATACAAGTAAAACTAAACGCATGTTCTTCAACCGATCGCTGCTCGCACCTGCCCACCCGTCCAGCATCACTATTCTGGACGGCTCTGATTTAGGTATTTGTAGTTGTCCACATATTCTAAGTGTCTGGTTAGACTGTAAACTCTCCTTCCAGACTCACATAAAACATCTCCAATCCAAAGTTAAATCTAGAATTGGCTTCCTATTTCGCAACAAAGCATCCTTCACTCATGCTGCCAAACATACCCTCGTAAAACTGACCATCTTACCGATCCTCGACTTTGGTGATGTCATTTACAAAATAGCCTCCAACACCCTACTCAACAAATTGGATGCAGTCTATCACAGTGCCATCCGTTTTGTCACCAAAGCCCCATATACTACCCACCACTCGCTAGTCACCATAGCTGCACCCACCCGTAGCACGCGTTCCAGCAAGTATATCTCACTTGTCACTCCCAAAGCCAATTCCTCCTTCGGCCGCCTCTCCTTCCAGTTCTCTGCTGCCAATGACTGGAACGAACTACAAAAATCTCTGAAACTGGAAACACTTATCTCCCTCACTAGCTTTAAGCACCAGCTGTCAGAGCAGCTAACAGATCACTGCACCTGTACATAGCCCATCTATAAATAGCCCAAACAACTACCTCTTCCCCTCCTGTATTTATTTATTTATTTTGCTCCTTTGCACCCCAGTATTTCTACTTTGCACACTCATCTACTGTCAAATCTACCATTCCAGTGTTTTAATTGCTATATTGTATTTACTTCGCCACCATGGCCTTTTTATTGCCTTTACCTCCCTTATCTCACCTCATTTGCTCACATTGTATATAGACTTATTTTTCTACTGTATTATTGACTGTATGTTTGTTTTATTCCATGTGTAACTCTGTGTTGTTGTATGTGTCGAACTGCTTTGCTTTATCTTGGCCAGGTCGCAGTTGTAAATGAGAACTTGTTCTCAACTTGCCTACCTGGTTAAATAAAGGTCAAATATAATCAGTCAAATAGGCTACATATTTGAAAACAATTGCAGGTTACCTGTGTTGATTTCGATCATAGGCATATAGCCTAGGCAGGCTACGGCTGGGAAACTCGAGGAACCCCGTTTTCAAGAGAATACTGTTATGTAGACGAACGAGAATAGCTAAATTCTTTCTAAACTGCTCGGGTTTGCTAGCTACAACTCTCCTCACGTTCACCGAGGTAAAGACAGATTCAGGTTGGATATTCACCTGTAGTTTTCCTTATGTCCACCAACAGCTGTTAGGGACTGTCAACATAGTGACAAATCAAATTTTTAAAATTTCAATAGCTCTTTAATCATTACTCCTAAAACTTTAAAAACTGGTTCTAGCTAACCCGATGGCATAGACGCACATTGCGCACATTTTTTGTTGTTGTTGCCGGTTTACATCTCACAGTATTTTACATTTATTTATTGTGATTTTTGAAATTCAATAGCGCCCTGGTCATGTGACCCACACCTCAAACAAGGTTCATAATATACACTCAGTGGGCCTAGACATTGCACACCCTTTTGTTTGCTCATTTGCATGTCATGAGATTTTATGAGAATTTGTAAAAGATTTACATTTCAATAGCACCTTTTGTCTTATGACCTTATAACTTATAACTACTTTCAGTATATCCACTGATTAGCCTTATATGTAGCACAACCTTTTGTTTGTCCATCTTCATCTCACACAATTTTACACAATGAATTGCCTGCTCCGCTCCCCTGAAGAACAGTGTCACTCACACACCTATTCACTTGGCCTTCTCCCTGGGGCCCAGGCAGTCCCCCAGTGACCTCTGACTCCAGTCCTCTAGCCGTACACTCCCTGCCCGCCTGCCTGCCCTCTCCCTGGGCCTGAGAGTGTATAGCTTACTCCCTGGAACTATAGACCTCCAGGCCTCCACACCTACTCTCCCTACCCGGTCAACACTCCTCTCCCTTGGCCTTAGAGCAGGGTTGGGCAAACTTTTTTTGGCTCAAGGGCCACGTCGGGATTTTGAAATTCAATGGAGGGACGCATTTTTAGGGGACCAATTGTTTGGTAAAATCAATTTGCGGGGGCTTCCCGAGTGGTGCAGCGGTCTAAGGCACTGCATCGCAGTGCTTGAGGCATCACTACAGACCTGGGTTCAATCCCAGGTTGTGTCACAACTGGCCGTGACTGGGAGACCCATGAGGCGGCGCACAATTTGCCCAGAGTCGTCCGGGTTAGTAGAGGGTTTGGCAGGCTGAGATGACATTCTCCCATCGCGCTCTAGCGACTCCTGTGGCGGGCCGGGTGCATGCACGCAGACACGGTCGCCAGGTGTACGGTGTTTCCTCCAAAACATTGGTGCGGCTGGCTTCCGGGTTAAGCGGGCATTGTGTCAAGAAGCAGTGTGGCTCGGCTGGGTCGTGTTTCGGAGGACGCACGGCTCTTGACCTTTGCCTCTCCCGAGTCCGTACGAGAGTTGCAGCGACGGGACAAGACTGTAACTACCAATTTGGATATCACGAAATTGGGGAGAAAAAAGGGCTAAAAAAAAATAAGTACATGTAAGGTGAGTTAAAAGGAACACACAACAATAATTCACAAGGGGTACATAGTGAACATATCAAATACAACTCTTTTCTTATGGATTCTCATGGCAATTAAGTTGGCATACGCTGTGCTGTGTATGTGAATTGACAGTTTCCTCGCACGCAAATTTTGATGCCGTTGACGGCGTCTCTGTGTTATTTCGACTTTAGGCAGATGGCCTAGCACTCCCATAGTAGTATAGTATGTGGTATTTGCTCATGTGGCATTCACATAAATCTGCATATGCAAGTATTCTTTAGTGGTTCTGCCTAAACAGAAAGGCCTAGTAATAGTAGCCATTGGCCTGGTGTTTGTGCAGATGTTTCAGTCAACAGTCAGAGAGCTTTGTAATCATGTTGGAGTCAGATGATCATTACTGCTGTTATATTACTTCATCAACCATCATGCCAAGTCCTGTGTTGTATTGATGTAAAGTTTTGCTGATCTCAAAATATAAATGTCCACAGTGGTGATTTACTCTTACTCTGTTCTGTTCCAGGTACCTGCTGGAGCAGGACTTCCCGGGCATGCGGATTGGCCCAGAGCCCACAACGGATGGCTTCATCGCTGTCATGTATGGGGAGAACGAGGGGGTTGTCCCTGGTAACGCTCTGGTGGTCGACCCCAAGAAACCCTTCCGTAAACTCAACGCCTTTGGTAACTCCTTCCTCAATAGGTAAAGTGGACAGTTTTTTTGGGGGGGTTTATTACTGCTAACACTTTACATTAAAGGGGAACTACACCCGCTGATTTGGCCTCGTTTTTTGGCTTGCTCGAGAAATGCTTGCGGCCATGCCTGAAGCCAAACGTGAGTTGGTTTGGGGGTGTGGTTTGATGTGGGTGTTTTTTGGGTGTGTCCTTGCCACCACCAAGACACACCCATCGTCAGAACCTTGCTCTCAGCTGTTTCCCACCATTCAATCACAACAAACAAACCTCCTGCAGGTTGAGTTCAATAACTATAGGCAAATGTATGCGAGATGCCAGAAGAATCTTTAAATAGGTCAGTAGCCTACAGATTAATATGAGAAGAATGCAATTGCTGATTTTATATAGATATTCTAAACTTTTTTTTGTTAAATTTTAAATGTAGTAACAGGTCCATGTAGAATAAACAAAACTTTACATAATACCATAGAAGCAGTGTTCTGCTAATATAACTAACAATGTGCACCTTTCATTGGCATTCCCAGCTGATACAGATACTGTGCCTATCTGCATTTTGTCTGGTGGTAATGGTACACTTGGCAAACAATTTATTGGTCATACCTTCCTGTGCAGTGTCTCGTATACAACAGGAGTTCCCTGATCCTGGTGCAGAATACACAGGGTTTCTCCCTCCCCATATTGACTGAAGCCATTCAATTCAATAATAAAAAAAGACAATACAAGTAAAATTTGTCTAGTAAACTTTTAATGCCGAGTTCCAGGTCTCTTCATTCAGAGACATCAGTATCAAGTCTGTCTGTCAGTCTGGACTTCATCACATCATTTTGCAAGTCTCCATGTGCTGGCTCCATAAATGTTTCTGTGAACACATAGTCACTGTTCTATTACCAATGGCAGTTAGGATAGGTGGTATCTGACAAACAAACATACTATGTTGAAGTTTGAACAGGTCAGACTAAACATACCCAATTCTGGTCACCCATCAACAACTGTTGGTGAGCAGACGAGGTGGCTGGAGGTAAGGTCTTTCCCAGCTCCACATTGATGGGCATGGCAGCGTAGATCAGCTCCTGGCCCCTCATCAAATATACTGGTTGCACACACACACAAAAAACACGATTACATTATCAATGGTTGTTATGATTAGCCTGGTGCAACCAACCTGACCGCTGTGTTCACCTTTCTATTTCACTTCAGATATCATATGATGTGAAATGGAATAGTGAATACAGCGATCAGTTTAAGTTATGCCCTAGACATTATATGGATCTAGGAAGTAGAAAATAAGCAACAAATAATATCAGTTTAAATAAATTATGTTTCACAATTGAGTTATCGAATGTGTCAAAATAATAAAGTGGGTTACCTTCTGTATTTGTACAAATGATGAGCCTGTGAACGCTGTTGCCGCTGACAGGTGAAGGTTGATGGCCGGATACTTACCAACATGTGTCTGACTGTTCCATTCATAGGAATGCTCAAAGCGAGAGCATGTCTGCATGATGCTGATGAGGGCCTCCTTGCTGGTCTTCTCTAGGCTGCATGTTTGGCTGCAAGCTGGACATCTCTCAAAGCAGCTGCAGCATGCAATCTTATGAGGTGGTGTTGACTGGGAGGGCCTGTGACAGGGTGATATAATTGACGGCCGAGTGGTAATTTGCATTTTCTTCTAAAGAAAGGACAAAGCTTTTTGCTAGTGCACTTCATGACCAAATTGACGACTAGTTATAACTGCTTGGCTGGGGAATAAGCCTACTAGTTTATTAAGCCAGGTATTTTTCTATACTACAATTCGCAACACACCTTACCTGTCATTGTTAATGGAGCCATCTTTGTCATCAGGGCAGTAACTCTGGTCACTATCAGAGGCCTCATGATGGCGAGTCCTTTTCATAAGAGTCGAGGGAGATTTTGGCAACAATGGAGGAGGTGTCACAAGGGTAATTGTCTCATGACGCACATTTATTCTGAGGTCTTCCCTGACAAGCTGTAAAAATAGCAAGTGAACAGTGAATGAAATGATTTTTGGAGGTCACTAAACAATTGCAATCATATTTCTGGACATGTTAATATACCCACCTTTGCTCCTTCTGGTAGGTCCTGGCATCCGTTCATAACCAGGGGATCAGTCTGGCACCCAACTGCACTTTGTCTAACAGAAAAACAGGGTCAACGATCGTTATCATCCCTCACTTATGCACATAGTTAGAGAAATAACGTGATCTCGTTTGGAAGCTAATTCTATGCTTTACCGATGTAGACTGACTGGCTCCAAATTGGATTCAGGCGGTGACGCCGTTACAGTATGCAACCAACTGTGACATGTTTTGTTATGGCCCTGGGTTGGTTTGAGTTTGTTGCTGCTAGTTCGAACACTGTTGTAGTCACACGGAGCGGCAGGTAGTGGTTAAAGCGTTGGGCCAGTAACCGAAAGGTTGCTGGATCGAATCCCCGAGCTGACCCTGAACAAGGCAGTTAACCCACTTTTCCCCGGTAAGCCGTCATTGTAAATAAAAATTTGTTTTTAACTGACTTGCCTAGTAAAATAAAATAAACACATGAGTTAGCTAGTACCACCCTAGCTGCATCCAATATTTATTTGTGCCCTAGACATGGGTTGCACATTGTAGGCTTATTTGACTGTAAAAATAACTAATGGAATGACATTGCTCAAGTAGGCAAATATCTGTTGCTATTACTGTTAGCTAGCTAATATACGCTGGTCCCCTCAATCTTAGTTAGCTGGCTAAAGTTATAGCTACTGCATCTTAAGTCAATCTGGCGACATCACAATCATGACAAAAGGTTTTCCTACTAATTATTTGCCTACTTCTGTAAGGTTATCTTGTTTTCAAGCCAACTCCGAGTTGTATTGAGGTAGGCTAACATTAGCCAGCTAGCTAGGTAGCTGTACTAGTGACCATTGGGGACCAACAAACTCCAACCACGTATTCCGTACGGTAGGGTCCTTCAGCAGGGCATGCAAACCATAGTTGGCTGTGCATCCTGCTGGAAGCATGCATTGCCGAGCCAGAGGCATGGTCATTCCATATAGGGCTTTTCAGTCTCAATGGCCATGATCCTTTGAACCCGTTGGGTGAGACGAATCAACGAAGCCCCATTTAATGAAGGGGGGCAAAGTGGGTGGAGGGGTGATTTTGCACGTGTAGTTTAGCAAAAGGGGGCATGAATTATTGACATTGTAATCTAAACCCAACCTTCATTTACTTGTGACGCATTCAGGTTTCAAACTCAGTTTTAGACGAGGCTGAATTTATGACGACAAATTCCTATTTACACTTTGTAGACAATTTTGACACTAGAATATATGTTGCTGACTCATATCGATGTGACAGGCCTTTTTCAAAGAGATTAGTTCAGGGGTGGGCAAACTTTTTGGCTCGAGGGCCACATCGGGATTTTGAAATTCAACGGAGGGGTGCATTTTTTCGGGGACCAATTGTTTGTTAAAATCAATTTGTGGGGGCCTCCCGAGTGGCGCAGCGGTCTAAGGCACTGCATTTCAGTGCATGAGGCTTCACTACAGACCCGGGTTCGATCCCAGGCTGTGTCACAGCTGGCCGTGACTGGGAGACCCATGACGCGGCGCACAATTTGGCCCAGCGTCGTCCGGGTTAGTAGAGGGTTTGGCTGGCCGAGATTTCCTTGTCCCATCGCGCTCTAGCGACTCCTGGGGCGGGCCGGGCGCATGCATGCTGACACGGTCGCCAGGTGTACGGTGTTTCCTCCGACACATTGGTGCAGCTGGCTTCCGGGTTAAGCAGACATTGTGTCAAGAAGTAGTGCGGCTTGGCTGGATCGTGTTTCAGAGGATGCACAGCTCTCGACCTTCGCCTCTCCCGAGTCCGTACAGGAGTTGCAGCGATGGGACAAGACTATAACTACTAATTGGGGAGAAAAGAATTTGTAAAATAATGTCTTTAAATATTTGTTTAAAATGTCTCGCGGGCTGGATTTAGGGGCAGCCGTTTTTTAAGTTGCTTTCACAAAGCTGTTACAAGCTATTACATTATGTAACAACAATATTGTAACAAGTACTACACAGGTATAAGCATAGAATTACATTACTTTCATTTGAAGGATCTGTGGGTATAAGAGCAACTCCACATAGTGACAATTATTACTGAAATGCTGTGGCATGTGGAACTTTCCATTACATAAATAGGCAGCTGAGCCTTGGGAGAGGCTTTGAGCAGAGATATGTGGAATTGCTAACAGCCCCCCTAGCTGATAACTCAAGGTGAACACATTTTCTTTGATATGAGGATTGATTACAACCAGACACCACCTCCCACTGCCCCATGATCTATTATCTTCTCTACGTTTACCTCCCTCTCTCACTTTGTCCTAATAAATCAGACATTAGTGACATGGGGGTCCCTGTTCATTATAACATCCTGTATAAGTCATTCTTGTGCAACGAGAAAACATATTTGAAATGTAATTTTTTTCACATTCTAAACATGTTTTGTTGAGTACATTTGTCCAATCCTGCATTCCTGCAGTGCAAACAAACAAAA
Source organism: Salmo salar (assembly GCF_965601325.2). Lineage (NCBI taxonomy): Eukaryota > Metazoa > Chordata > Actinopteri > Salmoniformes > Salmonidae > Salmo > Salmo salar. The sequence continues at coordinate 38,025,117 of NC_138291.1, forward strand.
AAAGATTTGGCTTTTCTCTCCCTGTGGTAATCATGTTCTAAAAAAGCAGAAGTTAGCGATTTATTTTGGTATTGTCGTCCCATTTCTTCCTGTCAGCCCAGCCCTTTTGGCATAGCTGTCATTTTTTTCCGAAAACAGTTAGGAGAGGGAAGTGACTGTCACTTTTCATTTAGTGTGTGCTACAACTACAATATCTTGGAAATCTGTTGTTGGCTCAGTCAAGAGGTTCTTTTAGCTTTAATTTTAGCCAAACGACACTTGTCTGAAGCATGTTTTCTATTTCCAGATATTTGTAATCCATGGGAAATGGTTAAGTACTTATATGACATTTGGCCAAGTTAAGGTCAAAGACATTCCTGACAGGACAGAGGACACTCCTCCTTTCCAGAGGAACTTCTGACAATGCACATTGTTTCCAGTGGACGTTAATGTGCGTCACACAAGATGTCACTTGGAGTATGCTCCCCCCCCCCCCCCCCCAAACTCAGTTATTTTACATAGTGGAATTTATAGCTCTTAAGAAGGCGTAATGGTTGCATACTAGGCCTACATCATGTTTTTATTTTTGCAGTTGAATCCTTCCTGCCCAAGTGCCCAGACAAAAATAATATACTTTTTTTTATTTATTTAACCAGGTAGGCTAGTTGAGAACAAGTTCTCATTTACAACTGCGACCTGGCCAAGATGAAGCATAGCAATTCGACACATACAACAACACAGAGTTACACATGGAATAAACAAAACATACAGTCAATAATACAGTAGAACAATAGAAAACAAAAAGTCTATATACACTGAGTGCAAATGAGGTAAGATAAGATAATAAATAGGCCATGGTGGCGAAGTAATTACAATATAGCAATTAAATACTGGAATGGTAGATGTGCAAGTAGAGATACTGGGGTGCAAAGGAGCAAGATAAATACAGTATGGTGATGAGGTAGGTAGATGGATGGGCTGTTTACAGATGGGCTATGTACAGGTGCAGTGATCTGTGAGCTGCTCTGACAGCTGGTGCTTAAAGCTAGTGGGGGAGATATGAGTCTCCAGCTTCAGAGATTTTTGCAGTTCGTTCCAGTCATTGGCAGCAGAGAACTGGAAGGAAAGACGACCAAAGGAGGAATTGGCTTTGGGAGTGACCAGTGAGATATACCTGCTGGAGCGCGTGCTACGAGTGGGTGCTGCTATGGTGACCAGTGAGCTGAGATAAGGCGGGGCTTCACATCACCAGTGTTGGCCTGAATCTGCCAACAAGCCAGATTTACGGCTATCACTAATGCTATCTCTGTTACCATCACACGTGATCTGATCTGAATGGCTGAATCACTGCCCTTCCAAAGCAGAAACATACCAGCTTAGAAATGGGAAAAGATGGGGTAAAAAAAAGAGGAAGAAAACATCCTGAGTATGTTTTGACAACATGAGTTTAGCAGGGTTTTTTTCTGGAGCTGCTCTTCAATTCATGTCTGTAACATGTATTGTGTTTTCTCTTCTCCTGTAGGTTAATCTGTTCCCAGATCCCTAACCAGGTCCTCCGGGGTATTAGTATTATTGACACACCAGGAATCCTGTCTGGAGAGAAGCAACGCATTAGCCGAGGTCAGTAGCTAGCTATCGAGCTGAGATGTGACATTGCTTGATACAAGAGGAAGGCCTTTATCAATCAAACTACCCAACTTGGTAGTACTTTGCTTTAAGAAATAATAGTTATTTTGTTTATGATGAATCAATTTAACAAGTCTATGCTTGTTTGAATACATTTCACAGGTGTAGATATTTCACATACTGGCTTTGTATTCTAAAGTGCACTAATTTGATAAACTAATGGTAAATGGGTAGCTATCAAGTGTGATTTTAAAGTGTCAGAGCTGTGTTAAGTGTGTTGTGTAGTTGTTGTCAACGGATAGGTCACTCTATGCCAGCTGTTTGTCCTAATTGTACCAATATTACATCTGATAATATCACAACATGATGCAATGCCTCCAGTGCCATAGTTATGTTTTCTCCATAATTAGAATCCAACATTGGCTTTCCAAGCCTCCACTGGAGACCCTGAGATATGAAGTCATACTGAAGTAAGTCTTACGACCCTGCTACACTGCAACCATTGGGCAACTGGTGTTGCAGTCAGACATCAGCCGTTGAGGGAATGCTTCCTTTAAAAAATCTATGAAAGTTGCTCTACTGCTCATGTTGCGCTCGTGTTGCGTCGCATCCAATTACAGCATCCAAGCTCAAGAATCGCAGAGGTTCAGTTCTTGATGCCTGCATTCGTTCTATCTTGTGAATTGAAATTGTGAAAAAAACTTGATTTTGACTGCTTATTTTATTAGGATATCCATTAGCTGTTGCGAAAGCAGCAGCTACTCTTCCTGGGGTCCACACAAAACAGGAAACATGACAATACAGAACATTAATAGACAAGAACAGCTCAAGGACAGAAGTACATAACTGTAAAAATGACACACACACAGCCTACATATTAATACAGACACAAAATATCTAGGTCAGGTAGGGGAGAGCTGTTCTGCTGTGAGGTGTTGCTTTTAGGGCTGTCCCCGACTAAATTAAATCTTGGTCGACTTAGATTCGTCCTGTTTCAACCAATCGATTGGTGGAAATGTTTTTACTTATTTTTCCATATATAGACAAAATAAAATCAACTGCATATCCACTGCGCTTGTGTGATGCTTTAAGCACACTGTTTTAAATAATGAAGACATGTAAATTACTCAAAAAAGAGCCCGATGGTCACACTGTGTTAAAAGAAATGACAGCGAGTGCCTGTGTGACTGGCGCAAGTTGTGGCTCTCCTCCCTGCTGCGGTGAAAAGGCACCACAGCACAGCAAGTTTTTATCACACTGTCCGTGCTGAAGCTGTAACATAATTACAGCCATTTTAGTATCTTTCTTGTTTGTGACTGAAAAGTTCTGTTACCGAAATCACTTTGTTTAAGAAAGACATTCCCTATTTCCTCAACCCTTGCTCTCTTTACGTGAAACATGTAAGCATCGCATGCATGTGACCAATAGTCTTGCCCTATGGCCTATCATAATCACATCAATAGATTGGTTAAAGCAAAATGGATGCGGTTGTTGAGTATCATAGTATCATTAAATGTGAAGACTGTTATTTTATGAAATAAATTCTCTATTATTCTGTGATTAAACTAATCATGTAAATTGAATTAACTAGGATGTCGGGGCACCACGGAAAATGTTCAGATTACAAAGGTATAATTTTCCGAATATAACTCTTCAGGTATTTTAATATCTGATCAATTAGTCTTCTATTAATGAATTATTGTTATTATTACCTTCATCAGTCTCATCTGAATATTGTAAATTGTTGGTTATCTGCACAAACCCAGCCTCTATTATGAATCATCCATACACCAATTGTCTCAATGTTTAGTTAGTCAATAAATAAATCACAGAAATACATACGCAAACCGTAGATATTGGTTACTAACAATGATGGGAAAGAGTCCCTAGTGGGCTAAGCCGATATGACGGCTTGGTGGACAAAGGGAAAGGGGTGGGACTGAGAGAGAGCGAGAAAGACAAATGGATTCATTACACACAGTCGATAATTATATACATTGAAATGCTTATCCTTCGCACATGAATGGCTGCTCATTCGAGAATAATTGCAAGTATATATTTACGCCCGAATGTCATTGTTGTCTTCTCTGTTGGAATCCGGTCCATCTGCTGGAGCGTTCATCAGAGTCTCTCTAGTTGCGTTTCCCCGAAGATCAAAGTATTTGGTAGTTAAAATGGATATTTCAGAGTACCATTCAGAAATGTTCTCATAGAATAGATTAGAGGTCGACCGATTTTATGATTTTTCAACGCCGATACCGATTTATTGGAGGACCAAAGAATCCGATGCCGATTTTTTTTTTATATATATATATATATATATATATATATATATTTGTAATAATGACAATTACAACAATACTAAATGAACACTTATTTTAACTTAATATAATACATAAATAAAAATCTATTTAGTCTCAAATAAATAATGAAACATGTTCAATTTGGTTTAAATAATGCAAAAACACAGTGTTGGAGAAGAAACTAAAAGTGCAATATGTGCCATGTAAAAAAAGCTAACATTTTAAGTTCCTTGCTCAGAACATGAGAACATATGAAAGCTGGTGGTTTCTTAACATGAGTCTTCAATATTCCCAGTTAAGAAGTTTTAGTTTGTAGTTATTATAGGACTATTTCTCTCTATACCATTTTGTATTTCATATTCCTTTGACTATTGGATGTTCTTATAGGCACTATAAGAGTCAATTGGTGGTGTACCTGTGGATGTATTTCAAGGCCTGCCTTCATCTGTACAAACAATAGTACGCAAGTATGAACACCATGGGACCACGCAGCCTGCATACCACTCAGGAAGGAGACGCATTCTGTCTCCTAGAGATGAATGTACTTTGGTGCGAAAAGTGCAAATCAATCCCAGAACAACAGCAAAGGACCTTGTGAAGATGCTGGAGGAAACAGGTACAAAAGTATCTATATCCACAGTAAAACGAGTCCTATATCGACATAACCTGAAAGGCCGCTCAGCAAGGAAGAAGCCACTGCTCCAAAACCGCCATAAAAAAGCCATACTACAGTTTGAAACTGCACATGGGGACGAATATTGTACTTTTTGGAGAAATGTCCTTTGGTCTGATGAAACAAAAATAGAACCGTTATGTTTGGAAGATAAAGGGGTAGGCTTGCAAGCTGAAGAACACCATCCCAACCGTGAAGCACGGGGGTGGCAGCATCATCATGTTGTGGGGGTCCTTTGCTGCACGAGGGACTTGTGCACTTCACAAAATAGATGGCATCATGAGGAAAGAAAATGATGTGGATATATTTAAGCAACATCTGAAGACATCAGTCAGGAAGTTAAAGCTTGGTTGCAAATGGGTCTTCCAAATGGACAATGACCCCAAGCATACTTCCAAAATTCTGGCCAAATGGCTTAAGGACAACCAAAGTCAAGGTATTGGAGTGTCCATCACAAAGCCCTGACCTCAAACCTATATAAAATGTGTGGGCAGAACTGAAAAGCGTGTGCGAGCAAGGAGGCCTACAAACCTGACTCAGTTACACCAGCTCTGTCAGGAGGAATGGGCCAAAATTCCCCCAACTTATTGTGGGAAGCTTGTGGAAGGCTACCCAAAACGTTTGACCCAAGTTAAACAACTTAAAGGCAATGCTACCAAATACTAATTGAGTGTATGTAAACTTCTGACCCACTGGGAATGTGATGAAAGAAATAAAAGCTGAAATCACTCTCTACTATTATTCTGACATTTCACATTCTTAAAATAAAGTGGTGATCCTAACTGACCTAAAACAGGGAATTTTTACTAGTGTTGAATGTCAGGAATTGTGAGTTTAAATGTATTGGGCTAAGGTGTATGTAAACTTCCGACTTCAGCTGTAATTAAGTTGGTTTCCTCTCACCTCAATTTTCTCAGACAATTAGGCTAAGGCAAGGGCTGTTTCCTTGTCTCTGCTGCAGCTGCCTCCGTCGCATTGTTCTCAATCCCAATATGCTGGTTAACTTTGCTATTATGCACACAGCAACATAGGGAAAGGCACCAATTCTATGGCACACTGAAGATTGCTTCAGATCCGTGGACAGCGACAATATCAACATGAAAGAATGCACATTTTGTTTTAATATTAGATTTATTAGTTTTGCACCATTTATTTGTTTAACCATGTGTGTGTGACTGCTTGACTAAAGAAATGTTGGTCGTCCAAACAATCGACCAGTGGGCTAAATGGGGTCAGCCCTAGTTGCTTTATCTGTTTTTTTAAAGCAGGTTTGATCTTTTTTTTTTACCTTGATTTATCTAGGCAAGCAGTTAAGAACCAATTCCTTTTGTCAATGACGGCCTAGGAACAGTGGGTTAACTGCCTTGTTCAGGGGCAGAATGACAGAATTTAACCTTGTTAGCTTGGAGATTCGATCTTGCAACCTTTCGGTTACTAGTCCAACGCTCTAACCACTACGCTACCTGCCACCCCTTGAGCAATATGAAATGGGGTTTCCATGCAGTAATGGCTCTATGTAATTCTGTATGCTTTCTTGAATTTGTTCTGGATTTGGGGATCATGAAAAGACCCCATGTGGCATGTCTAGTGGGGGATGTGTGTGTGTCAGAGCTGTGTGTAAGTTGACTAGGCAAACGATTTGGAATTTTCAAAACATTGTTCCTTATAAAAGAAGTAATTCAGTCAGTCTCTCCTCAACTCTTAGCCAAGAGAGACTGGCATGCATAGTATTTATATCAGCCCTTTGATTACAATTCTGGGCCAGCTGCAGCTTAACTAGTTATTTCTTTGCACCACTTGACCACATGACTGGACAATAATCAAGATAAGACAAACTAGAGCCCACAGGACTTTCTTTTTGGACTGTGGTGTCAAAAAAGAAGACCATCTCTTTACTATGGACAGACTTCTCCCCATCTTTACAACCTTTGAATCTGTGTTTTTACTGTGATAGTTTACAATCTAGGGTAACACCAAGTCATTTAGTCTCTTCAACTTGTTTAACAGCCACACCATTCATTACCAGATTCAGGTGAGGTCTAGAGCTTAGGGAATGATTTGTACCAAATTCAATGCTCTTAGTTTTAGAGATGTTCAGGTCCAGTTTATTACTGGCCACCCATTCCAAAACAGACTGCAACTATTTGTTAAGGGTTTCAGTGACTTCATTAGCTGTGGTTGCTGACACGTATGCTGCGATTCAAATATATACATGGACACACAGGCTTTGTTTAAAGCCAGTGGCAGGTCATTGGTAAAAATAGAGGGCCTAGAGAGCTGCCCTGCAGTACACCACACCCTACATGTTTGACATTAGAGGCTTCCATTAAAGAAAACCCTCTTGAGTTCTTTTAGATTGCCATATTGTGGATTCAGAGCTGTCTGAGGTTGAAAAGCCATAAATGTTTTATCAACATCCGGTTATGGTCAATAATATCAAAGGCTGCACTGAAATATAGCAATACAGCTCTCACAATCTTATTATCAATTTATTTCAACCAATCATCAGTCATTTGTGTCAGTGTAGTACATGTTGAGTACCCTTCTCAATAAGCATGCTGAAAGTCTGTTGTAAATTTGTTTATAGAGGAAATAGCACATGTCCTCGACTATACATCACTAGTTATTTTTGAAGTCAAGACGCTAGCTAGCTACATTGACTATCTAGGTTCACAATGTAAACAAAAGCAACTTGTGTAACTAGAGGATCATTTAGTAAAACCACTATTTAATGAGTACTTGCAAGAGTCTGCTCCTCTCCGCTCTCAAAACTATGCACTTTGTGTAGCAGGTAGAAACATCACATTGACACAATGCTGATGGCAAAGAAATGTGACACTTATAGAGGAGCTGAAAGTGTCAGGTATTAGCAGCCCAGCTCCAGTTTCCTCTGTCTTGAAGGAACGATAGTAACCTCAACCCTGTTTTAGATATTAGGGTGATTTGTGTTCTGCCCACAGTTCTCGCTTTCTTTTCCTCTTTGAAAAAGCACAAGGTTTCAGATTTAAAAAGCTTAAAAGAAAAACGATACTTACAATGCATAATAGTGATGGGGGATCACTACAGTTATATACTGGGATATTATTTTTGACGAAAAACATTACCAGTCAAAGGTTAGTATTTCTACATTCTACAAGCAAGTCTCTTCTTCTTATTGGTGTCCTTTAGTAGTGGTTTCTTTGCAGCATTTCAACCATGAAGGCCTGATAGATGGCATCATGAGGAAAGAAAATTATGTGGATATATTGAAGCAACATCTCAAGACATCAGTCCGGAAGTTAAAGCTTGGTAGCAAATGGGTCTAACAAATGGACAATGACCCCAAGCATACTTCCAAAATTGTGGCAAAATGGCTTAAGGACAACAAAGTCAAGCTATTGGAGTGGCCATCACAAAGCCCTGACCTCAATCCTATAGAAAATGTGTGGGCAGAACTGAAAAGGCGTGTGCGAGCAAGGAGGCCTGCAAACCTGACTCAGTTACTCCAGCTTTGTCAGGAGGAATGGGCCAAAATTCAACCAACTCATTGTGGGAAGCTTGTGGAAGGCTACCCAAAACGTTTGACCCAAGTTAAACAATTTAAAGGCAATGCTACCAAATACTAATTGAGTGTATGTAAACTTCTGGGAATGTGATGAAAGAAATAAAAGCTGAAATAAATAATTCTCTCTATTCTGACATTTCACATTCTTAAAATAAAGTGGTGATCCTAACTGACCTAAGATAGGGAATTTTTACTAGGATTAAATGTTTGGAATTGTGAAAAACGGAGTTTAAATGCATTTGGCTAAGGTGTATGTTATCTTCTGACTTCAACTGTATGTAGTGCACTACTTTTGACCAGGGTCCATAGTGCTTTGGTCAATAGCACTATGTAGCAAACAGGGTGCCATTTGGGACAAATACCATGGAGATATGGGCGTTCTTTTACATCTGTTGTTGGTTGCTCTCTGTGTACAGCTGAGGTTGCATTCCTCAAGCTCTAGCCATGTAAACATTCTTTCAATGACTCATCATTGCATCACGACATCGGTAGTTTTCATGTTGAATTATATTGTACATTTTTAAAGGCCCACTCCTCAAAATCAGAGTGGGCGTTTTTGAATATGACAAAGACATCATGGCCAAATGAAGTCATTCATGATTACTGGACTTGGTGAACTCGGAGTAGTTATCAGAATAAGAAGTGCTATTGATATATTTCCAAGTTCCAATTGATTCAAATTAGTCATACAGATTTAAGTTTGTTTCATGAATGTCTGTCTATACCGATGTCCTCGGAGTACTCTCTCACATCATTACAGCATTGACAGTTCTCACACTATCCTCTCTCAGAACTCCTCCTAAATGGCTTGGCCCTTTTTTTAGGCTGCTCTCATTTTTTTATAGCCTTGTAATCCATGCCATTTGTTTGTGTTAGCAACACACCATTAAAGGGAAATTGAATTGCTGCTCGAAGGCAACTTTACATTTTCCTTTTGAAATTGAAGCACAATTTATTTGAGGATTATTGCTCATTCAAGAAAATCACAATATGCCTCGTCTTCCAGGCAATCATTTGATTGTAATGTCCTTTGCACATGCATGTATGCACACTTTTTTTTTTTTTTTTTTTTTTTTTTTTTACTGGCGACCGTCTACAATACTTGTCAATGGGCCAACACATGATACGCCTCCTGAAATCTACCAGACGATCTAGGTGTCTGTCTTTGTGGACCTGTTTTCATTACAACCTGACATGGTTCATTTAGGAACGGAGTGCCACAGCTGCCACCTGCACCTTTTTTTTTTTTTTAGCTGTACCTGTAGGCTAGTGTTTGAACCTCGATAGGGTGTATTTTGTCTACAGAAACATAAAGGATATATCTGTCATTCATATGTCAACCCTCATTCTATTTCAGGAGGCCCAGAGTGTAGTCACTGGTTGGCTGTTGGCTGTTGTATAAACATTAGTGTTGACTTTCAAGAGACGGTGCGCTCTTTTTCTACTTACCCAGTCAGATTAACTCGTGGATACTATTTGTATGGCTCAGTGTCCGGTATGAAAGAAGTTGAAGGTAGTTTCGCGAGCAAGTGCTAACTAGCATTTAGCCCAATGACTGGAAGTCTACCGGAACAGCTAGCATAGCTGCAGAGACATAAAAATGGTAGTGGAGACATACAATTGGTATCTATGAGTTCATCTGACTCATAGAAGTAGAAAAAGAGCTTAATTGACAAAATCTCGCACTATCCCTTTTAAGATGGTGCTTTCACCCTTGGGCCACTGTAGAGATCTTAGTTAGAGGATGTATAAAAATCGGACTAGGTGTTGGATTTGTGTTTGGTTATTTGTTTGTTCCATCTATGTTTTCAAGTGCAGGAAATCGTCACATTCCAATAGATTGTAAATCAGGTGTTCTGCAGACAAAAGACTATAAACAATAGCAGTACAGCTATATCAGTTATAATTGATGTTTATCGAGAGTGATACTTCTTCAATGTTGGCTGAGCATCATGATTGTATTTTTTTTTTTTTTTAAATCATTTTTTTCACTCAACAGGCTATGATTTCTCAGAGGTGCTGCGATGGTTCGGGGAGCGTGTGGACCGCATCATCCTCCTCTTTGACGCCCACAAACTGGACATATCAGACGAGTTCTCTGAGGCCATCAAGGCCTTCCGTGGCCAGGACGACAAGATCCGCGTGGTGCTGAACAAGGCTGACCAGGTAGACAGCCAGCAGCTGATGAGGGTCTACGGAGCTCTGATGTGGTCCCTGGGGAAGGTGATCAACACACCCGAGGTGGTGAGGGTCTACCTGGGCTCGTTCTGGGCCAAACCCCTGCGGAACACAGAAAACCGTAGGCTCTTTGAGGCAGAGACGCAAGACCTCTTCAAGGACATTCAGGGCCTGCCTCGGAATGCTGCCTTACGCAAACTCAATGACCTCATCAAACGGGCTCGACTTGCTAAGGTAATAAGCTGCTATGGTAACGCTTACTGTTCTCCCCACTCTGCCCTGCCAAACCCTGTGCTTTCTGCCCTGCCAAATCCTGTGCTTTCTGCCCTGCCTAATCAGCTGCTTCTGCAAAAGCTAACAAGGATCTAAATAAACAAATAAACAAAAACAGGAATCCGGCAGCTCTCTGTATTCCTTCCTTCTATGCTGAGAGTGTGTGAGACCATGTGATGTAGTAAAGCACTCTGTACCCCCAGGTTGGCCCTGTCATTTTCGGTTGCCCCTTTCCCTGGTCAGTGGGGAATGTATGATGTCCTAACCAAAAACTAAGACCCTGCTTACACACCCTCTCAACCTCTCCCACCCTGTCCCTGCCAGTCTGTCTGCCATGTTTACGCCAAACTTGTCTGTCTTTGTCCATCTGTTTGTCCATCCCACAATGCCTGACTGCTTCCAAGAGGAATAAACATCATATGGGAACTAAAGGCAAAACCTTACCTTGTCCCCTGGAGCGAACTTCCTTCCCTTTATTGAGGACATGTTAGTGTAAACACTGGTGTGAATGTTCTCCTGGCAAGGACATCTTAAAAGGTGGAGTCGCACTTGCGAACACATTGATAACCCTGCTGGTCCAACAATGCTTGGAGAGGTTGAAGGACCCTGCTGAATGAATGCAATCAGCTTCTTTCCGAAGTGTTCTAGTTTTAACCCACCTTGTCATTTCCCCTCATACAATTTCAGTTCACACATACTGTGCAAGTCTCATTATGAAATCAGATGAAAATATCAAGCATGGAGGAAGGGAACCACACATGTAGACAAAGTTTGCTCGACAGCAGCATGACCCCATACCTACAGTGTAATAGGAACTTATTTGAATATGTGGAAAGCTGAAATCTGCAAATGAATTCAAAAGACAAGTGGTTCATGCTAAAACCTACTAATACTTTACCTCTCTCTCTCTCATAGGTGCATGCTTACATCATCAGCTACCTGAAGAAAGAGATGCCGTCGTTGTTTGGGAAGGAGAAGAAGAAGGAGGAACTGATCCTGCGACTTCCTGAGATCTACACCATACTGCAGAGAGAGCACCACATATCCGCTGGAGACTTCCCCAACGTCGTCAAGATGCAGGTCAGCTGGGTTATACCATGGCTCCTGAGAGTAATGAATGCGGGTGTGTCCCAAATGGCACCTTATTTCCTATATAGTGCACTACTTTTGACCAGCTCTATCTGTGCCTTAGTCAAAAGTAGTGCACTATGAAGGGAATAGCGTGCCATTTGGGACGCATCATTGAGTTGCACCTAGATGATAACCTATGGCTCATCTGAAAATGCAGAGTATTGTCAAATATTTACCCCTAATCAGTTTAGTTATCTTGAACACCTCAAGGGAGTTGTGAGACAGTACGTGTCGATTCAAGTAAAGTGGCAGATCATCAACAATGAATCAGAATGTCATCATTGCCATCCAGTTGAAAGCGAGAGACGGCCACACCCCTAGCACCTCCCCAGCTCTTTGTGAATGCAGCTGTTTTCTGTCAGCTACACAGAAGATAGAGAGCTAGGCCTTAGAGGTAGACTGAGCCTGCCTTTGGATTTGGAAGGGAGTAGCTCAACTCGTTGAACCTAGAGAATCATCACAACACTTGGACGTGAGAGCATTGCAGCTGGTCATGAGACATTGTCTAGAGAGAATGCTCCACATTGAGCATGTTCTGGTATGTATGGGTCCCAGAGGAGCAGTGTTATGCCCGGTCCTGTTATTGTGTGTTGAGGAGAGGGACCACCCGCCGTAGTCTCAAATTCCTCTGCATTTTAGTCATGGGAGATTTACTTAACAAAATGTTCTACACAGCACCTCAGAGACCTGTCAATCAGAAACAGTCAAACAATGAAATGTAACCGTAACATACCCTTTGGTCATCCCACCGTAACCTTAACCCTGATATGATTTTAGGGTCCATTAGACACAGGCAGCCAAATTCCCCATCATTTTCCACTAATTGGTCTTTTGACCGATCAGGTCTTTTGCCCAAGTCTCTCTGGGTCAATATATCTATTGCCAAGAGTCTTTGTATGGTTTAAGATCTTACCTGCACCCTACTTATTGGTTGTATGTAGGAAGCCTGTAATGTGTGATTTTGTGCCGCAACAAATTACATTGATCTCTGAACGTTCTTTGTGTCTTTTTGTTTTTACAGGAGCAGCTCCAGCACTATGACTTCAGCAAGTTCCCCTCCCTGAAGATGAAGCTGATCGAGTCTGTGGACAAGATGCTGGCCAACAAGATCTCCGGCCTGATGACCATGATCCGCGACGAGGAGAGCAAGGCGCCACCAGCCCTGGTGAGCGGCGGGGCCTTTGAGGGCTCCCAGGATGGGCCCTTCGGCCAGGGCTACGGAGAGGGCATCAGCGCCGGGTCTGACTGTGACGACTGGATCGTGAGCCATGACAAGCACAAGTACGACGAGATCTTCTACTCCTTGAATCCCATCAACGGGAAAATTAGTGGAGTCAACGCCAAGAAGGAGATGATGAGCTCCCGTCTGCCCAACACAGTCCTGGGGAAGATCTGGAAGCTGGCGGACTGTGATAAAGACGGCATGCTGGATGACGAGGAGTTTGCCCTGGCACAGCACCTGATCAAGGTGAAGCTGGAGGGGTACGAGCTGCCCACCGAGCTACCTCAGCACCTGGTGCCTCCCGCTCACAGGAAGAACGAGGTCGCTGACATCCTCTACAACCACGACGCGGACTAAGGACGAGCCAAAGAAACACCAGTGGAGGACACTCCAACTCTGTTGTGTCCCAATGCCCAAACTCATGCATTATGTAATATGACGTGATGTTTTGGCCATGCATACTAAGTAGTGTGAATATTGGGAAATAGGCAGTGAGCCAGTCTTAACAGGAAACAAAGCGGGGAAAAATATGACTCAAAAACAAGCAGTGACCTTACTAAAGTTGGAATTAAAAAGGTATTTTTCTGACCCAAAGCTTTTATTTTCATCAATGAAGGATTTATTTAAAAGATTGACACTGCACTTGAGTTAACATTAGTGAAGGTTAGTTGTATCAGTATCCAGGAACAGTGCTTACCATACAGTGCCTACAGTACCATTCTGCCACACAATTTCACAATTGTCTTAAGTATGTTTAGTCTGTAGTCAGAATGTAGAGGAAGAAAATATGCGGAATTGTTTTCTTGAACAAATACATCCTGGGAAGCTGTCTGGGTGAGATACAGAGGAAGTTTTCACATGGAGAGGTTGATGTGATAGACTGAACAAAGGTTAGAGTGCATCTCCTCTTGTTTTAAGTGGCTTGGCCATTTTACCTACCGGAAAGAGATTTCTATTTTCAGAGAGCACAGTCTGGTTTTGAAAAATCAAGCATTGAGGCAGTGGCGATCTTTTTGCAGCAAAATAAAAAGTTTGGGTAACAAAATACATTTTGTCCCATGTTTGTGTGCTGATGACAGGAGTGGATTCCTTGAGGACACATCATTGATACTCACAACAAGCTTATGATTGTGCCTTTCCTATAAGTTCTTGTCTGTATAGTTAAGTTAAAAATGGTGCACTGTCTTCTTACCTGGCCAGCTTGTAGACGGCATATAGAGAAACTCAAACATTTTAAATGTAATAAAAAGTTAAAATGTGTTTTTGTAACATTGTTATTTGAATAGTGTAAGTGATATGCATGTTCATCTCTTCAGCCTTAGACTATTGCTTTGACATTTAAGCCCTTTTTTTCTACTTACCCAGAGTCCGATGATCTTATGGATACAATTTGTATGTCTCTGTGTGCAGTTTGAAGGAAGTTGAAGGTAGTTTCTGGAGCCATTGCTAACTAGTGTTAGTGCTATGACTGTAAGTCTACAGGAACAGCTTGCTCGCTACCTTCAACTTCCTTCTTTCTGTAAGTAGAAAAAATGTTTCGCTGTCCCTTTAAAACTTCTATGCAAATCCTGTTTTATTTCACTTTATCCAGGTATTTATGATCAGAGAGATTTCTGTATTATTCAGCCACTAACCTATGTGTTCATTGTACACCACACAAAACAGACCTGTCCTGAGGCAGGATTCATGTTTTCAGAACATAGGTTTACTATTTTGCACCGCTCTGCAAACTAAGATCTCATGCATACAACACTGTCTGTGGCTCTTGGGAGATGTGCTTGAGTGTAAATTCCTGCCTGTCAACATTGAGTCTACAGTGAAAAAAACTGTAGACAGAGATATTGTATAATTTCCTCTCTTGGGAGGTGGAGGCTCTGTTTGCATTTGTTGTAAAAATATGTTGCGCATTCTAGTGATTTACTAATTCTAATGATTTGTTTTTGGCTCACAAAAAAATTTGCAAATTAGCTGGAAAGGGAGGTCAGTTATGAATATACAGGAAACTCTGTCATATGGCTTTCTGTCAAACCACATGTGATGCACTGAAACCCATCTGAAACATTTAGAGTTCTCCTTTGTCAAGATAATCCAACCACCTGACAAAGTTTGGCATATCAAGAAGCTGATTAAACAGCATGATCATAACACAGGTGCACCTTGTGCTGGGGACAATAAAAGGCCACTCTAAAATGTGGAGTTTTGTCACTCAACACTATGCCACAGATGTCCCAAGTTTTTGAGAGCATGTGCAATTGGCATGCTGACTGCAGGAATGTTCACCAGAGCTGTTACCAGAGAATTGAATGTTCATTTCTCTACCATAAGCCACCTCCAGTGTTGTTTTTGAGAATTTGGCAGTACGTCCAACCAGCCTCACAACGGCAGACCACGTGTATGGCGTTGTGTTGGCGAGCAGTTTGCTGATGTCAACGTTGTGAACAAAGTGCCCCATGGTGGCGGTGGGGTTCTGGTATGGGCAGGCATAAGCTATGGACAACTAACACATTTGCTTTTTTATCGATGGACATTTTTATGCACAGCGATACCGTGATGAGATCCTGAGGCCCATTGTCGTGCCATTTATCCGCCGCCATCACCTCATGTTTCAGCATGATAATGCACGGCCCCATGTCGCAAGGATCTGTACACAATTCCTGGAAGCTGAGCATATCCCAGTTCTTCCCTGGCCTGCATTCTCACCAGACATTTCACCCGTTGAGCATGTTAGGGATGCTCTGGATCAACGTGTACGACTGCAGTGTTCCATTTTCCGCCAATATACATTAACTTCGCACAGCCATTGAAAAGGACTGGGACCACATTCCACAGGCCACAATCATCAGCCTGAAACTCTATGCAAAGGAGATGTCGCGCTGCATGAGGCAAATGGAGGTCATACAATATTCTGACTGGTTTTCTGATCCACATCTCATACTTTTTTTTAAGGTATCCCAGTCATGTGAAATCCATAGATTATTAAGGCCTAATGAATTTATTTCATTTGACTGATTTCCTTATAGGAACTGTAACTCAGTAAAATCATTAAATTTTTTGCATGTTACATTTATATTTTTATTCAGTGTACAGTGTATATACAGCCTTCCTGCATTTTGTTTCAATCAAAGCACATTCTGCCTAGTGGTACGTGTTGAGTTTTGGCTGCATTCATTTTTTGGGGGGGAATTTTCAGTTAACCAATCCAAAAATCTTAAGGAATGAGGTGGTGTTTTTGGTGTAGCAGTAAAATTTGATAATCCAGAAACGAGAGAGCCCATGTGTGGCTGTTTTTATGAGAATCTGTGAATATTTGGCCAAGGAAACATTTCTTGTTGGTCTCAGGGAATGTGAAACCATTAGGAAAGGAGACTTCTAAAACAGGGGTTGGGTGAAGTTGGAGCAAATATGTGGAATGAGCATGGAGAGCCTCACAAATTTGTTGAAATGACCTTATCGTTCAGTCTAATACAGCTATTTATTTTTGAAGCTCTTCATCAGAAGCACGTTTTTGTAAGTTGTTTGGCCTAACTGTCCTCTCCAAGTTTAGCTGGAACTTAGCCAGAAAGGATTTGAGAAATATGATTGTTTGACCGATAGGCCTATGACATTGGCCTACGTCTCGTCTTCCACTGTGCAGATATAAGATCTCAACAACGATTGGAGAGACTGGTTCAAATGTCTGACTGAAATACGAGACAAATCTACTTTTTTTCTAAATTAGTGGCGTTTGAATTTGTTGTTACAATGCAGGACCTGATTGTTTGGTTCTGGGACAAGGGTCAAAATGCGGGATTGTCCCGCACAATCCGGGACATGTGGTCCCAACTACCAGGGGCCCCCCACCCAGAATTATTATTTTTGGGAAACCTGCTAAACTTCCTGTTATTCTACACATTTTGCCATGAGTTTGAGACAAAAGGTTGCAGTTTCAAAGCTAATTTCCTGCAATTCTCCAAATTTTGCCATGGATTATTACATGTTCATATGCTATCTGGGGGGGCCACGATCCTAAAATCCTACAAAAGCGCGGTTGGTAATCCTGCCCCGACTGTGCTTTAGATCAAATCAGAATCCACTTCCTTCTCACGCCCCCTTTCTGCAATGTAAGTTGCCTATTCAGCATATTACTCTGTCTGCCAAATTGCCCTATAACGCTAGCCCTTTGCCTCCCATGCAGTCAGGTGAGTCAAGTGTTCATGCTGTAAATTCCTTACTCCAATGGTTTCAAAGTTCACTTCTGCATTACTGGACAGGAGAAGGATCCCCCCCCCCTAAAATCTGCGAGATGGGTAGAGGAGAGTCTCTGAGATTTATTCACATTGTGCATCAAAATCTCAATTGATAAGGATACTTTAGAAGGAAGGTAAGCCAAGAAACCATATCTTTTTTCCTATGGGCTTACGATTCTCTCATGTTAACTGTATAACTCCAGATTTGTCTTCCGTGATTTATTTACATTATTCAAGAGATAATGCTTATTATACTCAATCTACTGTATGTGTTGACAACAGCTTCATGATAAACACTGTTGTTTACCTTACAAAAGCTTTCTTTTCCAAAACGAGGCCACATAATACTGCTACATTACTGATACTGTGTGATACCTAAAGTCTTATCATGCCAGTATTTAGTACGTCCCGTGTACTTCACAGTATGTATATTGTTTTTAACTTTGTTGCATGTTCAATATATATATATTATGAGATACTGCTCATTGTTGTAACTATAGTCAGTTAGTATGACCAGACACCAGTGTCTTAGCTAGTTACTGAGTAAGGTTTCTTTTTTTCATTATAACGGCTGTCACATGACTTGGCTCAGATGAAGGATTCCAATGTTGAGTTGAGACAGTTTTAACACTGAAATGTATTCTTCTCAGCGGACGGAGAGAAGGAAAGGTTTGTCCGGTATAGTGTCCAGTTTGAATGTATGTGGGAATAAAAGCCTGTATTGTTACTGTAAAGTATAAGTAAGCACCAGCTAAAACCTACTACATAAAATGATGGATTTAGTTTATCTTAGTCCAAAAAGTACAGTTAAAGTCGGAAGTTTACATACACCTTAGCCAAATACATTTAAACTCTATTTTTCACAATTCCTGACATTTAATCCTAGTAAAAATTCCCTGTCTTAGATCAGTTAGGATCACCACTTTATTTTAAGAATGTGAAATGTCAGAATAATAATAGTGATTTATTTCTTTCATCACATTCCCAGGGGGTCAGAAGTTTACATACACTCAATTAGTATTTGGTAGGATTGCCTATAAATTGTTTAATTTGGGTAAAATGTTCTGGGTAGCCTTCCACAACGTTCCCACAATAAGTTAGGTGAATTTTGGCCCATTCCTCCTGACAGAGCTGGTGTAACTGAGTCAGGTTTGTAGGCCTCCTTGCTCGCACACGCTTTTCAGTTCTGCCCACACATTTTCTATGGGATTGAGGTCAGGGCTTTGTGATGGCTACTCCAATACCTTGACTTTGTTGTCCTTAAGCCATTTTGCCACAACTTTGGAAGTATGCTTGGGGTCATTGTCCATTTGGAAGACCCATTTGCAACCAAGCTTTAACTTCCTGACTGATGTCTTGAGATGTTGCTTCAATATATCCACATAATTTTCTTTCCTCATGATGCCAACTATTTTGTGAAGTGCACCAGTCCCTCCTGCAGTAAAGCACCCCCACAACATGATGCTGCCACCCCCGTGCTTCACGGCCGGGATGGTGTTCTTCGGCCTGCAAGCCTTCCTCCAAACATAACGATGGTCATTATGTCCAAGCAGTTCTATTTTTGTTTCATCAGACCAGAGGACATTTCTCCAAAAAGTATGATCTTTGTCCCCATATGCAGTTGCAAACCGTAGTCTGGCTTTTTTATGGCGGTTTTGGAGCAGTGGCTTCTTCCTTGCTTAGCGGCCTTTCAGGTTATGTCGATATAGGACTCGTTTCACTGTGGATATAGATACTTTTGGATCCTTTGCTGTTGTTCTGCAATTGATTTTCACTTTTTGCACCATAGTACGTTCATCTCTAGGAGACAGAACGTGTCTCCTTCCTGAGCGGTATGACGGCTGCGTGGTCCCATTGTGTTTATGCTTGCGTACTATGATTTGTACAGATGAACGTGGTACCTTCAGGCGTTTGGAAATTGCTCCCAATGATGAACCAGACAATTTTTTTCTGAGGTCTTGGCTGATTTCTTTTGATTTTCCCATGATGTCAAGCAAAGAGGCACTGAGTTGGAAGGTAGGCCTTGAAATACATCCACGGGTACACCTCCAAGTGAAATAATCTGTCTGTCATCAATTGTTGGAAAAATTACTTGTCATGCACAAAGTTGATGTCCTAAACGTCTTGTCAAAACTATAGTTTGTTAACAAGAAATTTGTGGAGTGGTTGAAAAACAAGTTTTTATGACTCCAACCTAAGTGTATGTAAATGTACGACTTCAACTGTAAATATGTTGGCAATAGCAGACTTCAAACACAGTTCCCAGTCCAGAATATGAGCTGGCATTGCCCTGTGGATACAAAGAGCATGCCATGATCCGGATGATATTATCTATAAAGCCAAGAATTTTTACAGTCCTGTTGAATGGGCCAGTAAAAGAAATGAGGCGGTATAAAACTATATGATCAGCAGGGTTAGGTTGGACTAACTGTGATAATCTCTTCAGATTCACCGTATTGACACAGTCCAAAGACAGAACTATTTCACTCTGGACTCAAACCATGGGAATCGGGAAAATCTTGTTCAGCCACCGGACATAGACGTTGCTATTCAGGCTGATTTACAAACGGACTACCTTACAGCAATTGCGAGTACTGTTTAGTGTTCCAACCAACAAATAGTTTGTTTTGAAGTGACACAAAATATGGAGATTGAAACGAATACTCAAAACTTTGTATTGAGCAGTGTACTGTAGGCTGATTTGACAAGGAATGGTAGTGAGGTTGATATTGCTCTCTCCCTACAGGTGAATATATATGTGTGAATAGATATATATAACCGTCAGGATGGACGGGGAGGAGTTCGAGACAGGCCGTATTCAGGTTCTTCAGGAGCAGCGTATGGCTGTCCAGAAGAAGACCTACACCAAATGGATGAACAGTGTCTTCACCAAGAACGGGGTAAGAGGAATGGATGAAAGCAAATGGCCCTCTGAGACTATAGTGGGTGTCAACACCCACTGCTTCTCCCTCAACTGTTTAGGGTTTAAACAACGGCCTGGCTCACTGCCTAGTCCTGCTGCTTTTGTGGAAAACGCCTTTTGTAATTGTTTTGGGGTAAATATTTTGCTCAGTCATTGTTCTTCATGCGTATCAGCTTTTTAACTGTCATGCCTTTTAAGTACCGTGCTTATCAAGTGTCTAAAAGTAATGTTGTACACTAATCACATACTCTTGGTGCTGGTCAAAAGGTTCAACTTACCAAAGACCACACTTCACAAGTGTGCCTGATAACCTCTCCTTAGCAGCTGGCTGACCTCCGAGTCAGCCCTTACAAAAAAATATTAGTTTTTAAACTGCAGTAAAAGTGCACTAACTGCAATCGACTCTGGTATTTTAAAGGCAGTAATTGCAGAATAACCTAAGTGTAGTGAAGTTGAACTGCACTGTAACTGCAGTTAAACTGCAAAATTACTGCAGTAAAAAAAGTGTCATTTTGGATGCAGTATTTGCAGCATACTGCAGGTATTCTGCACTCTGTCTGCAATCTTCTTTCATAAAGGAGACCTCAAAGTGTCTGATTAGCCACTATCTGTGAAAGCTGTAACAACATGTTGAAGCTTAACAAAATCATAATTATCTCACAGACACTAATCAGCTGTTGGCTCAGAGGTAATATTGACTAATAGCAATGTAATAAGGAAATAGATCTGTGGTAGATCAGTGCCAGCAATATTTGATTAATCCAAAATTTGATTGAGATTTAACTGTGAAATTTGTTCCAATTCGCTACATTACATTCTATCCATTCCTCTGAGATGTACTCAATGTGAGCCTGATGGTGCAAAACTGAATGTAATTGGCAAGAAACTCAAGTTATTCAATTCAATACACCTTTATTCATCCCCTCAGGGGCAATTTAGATGGGTAGGGCTATGGCTTCTTATCGCCAAAACTGAGGATTGAACTAGCTGAGGGGACCGTCATGCTTTATGGACTCCAGAAAGGTAACAGTGCTGATGCTTGGTTAATATGTAACCTCACTTTATCATCTATGGCAGGGAGGGGGGAGGGAGGGAGGGATGGGGAGAGACAGAGAGAATCCAAGATCTGGCATAAATATTGCACCAGCCAGACACACAGGAAGGAAAGAGACTCTTTTTATAGCATTAGCTTTGTTTAATGTTCCATTTCTAGGGTAAGATAACATTGTTATTCAGATCCCATCAAGTCAGATCTCTTCGAGGAACTGAAGGTAACATAATTGGTCAGAATATGGGCACTGTTCTTTCTTTTATGTCCCTCTTTTTCCTACATGGGAACAAGGCATATAAAGGTTGTTCACACCCACACAGATGCATGGTTCACACAGATGCATGGTTCACCACATGTATTTGAAATGCTTCCTCTTCCCTTTCCTCCTCCTCTCTCTTTCTCTCTCCCCCTGAGTGTTGTTCTGTCGAAATCAACCCATAAGCAACATTTGCCTTGCATATCACGGTAGTGGAAATGTTGCATGGCAGGCAGAGGCCTATAGATAAGCCAACCTGAATCTGTATTTACACTACAGCATCATGCATTGCCAACTACTATGGTCATTGTCATGACATGGCCATAGGTATTTTTGGTATTTCATTAGGATCCCCATTAGCTGTTGCAAAAGCAGCAGCTACTCTTCCTGGGGTCCACACAAAACACTAATCATAATACAGAACATTAATAGACAAGGACAGAACTACATACATTTTTTAAAAGGCACACGTAGCCTACATTTTATTTGTATTTTATTTCACCTTTATTTAACCAGGTAGGCAAGTTGAGAACAAGTTCTCATTTACAATTGCAACCTGGCCAAGATAAAGCAAAGCAGTTTGACACATTCAACAACA
Source organism: Salmo salar (assembly GCF_965601325.2). Taxonomy (NCBI): domain Eukaryota; kingdom Metazoa; phylum Chordata; class Actinopteri; order Salmoniformes; family Salmonidae; genus Salmo; species Salmo salar. The sequence continues at coordinate 38,047,100 of NC_138291.1, forward strand.
AAGAGTTACACATGGAGTAAAACAAACATACAGTCAATAATATAGTAGAAAAGTAAGTCTATATACAAAGTGAGCAAATGAGGTGAGATAAGGGAGGTAAAGGAAAAAAAGGCCATGGTGGTGAGGTAAATACAATATTGCAAGTAAAACACTGGAATGGTAGATTTGCAGTGGAAGAAAGTAGAAATAATGGGGTGCAAAGGAGCAAAATAAATACAGTAGGGGAAGAGGTAGTTGTTTGGGCTAAATTATAGATGGGCTATGTACAGGTGCAGTAATCTGTGAGCTGCTCTGACAGCTGGTGCTTAAAGCTAGTGAGGGAGATAAGTGTTTCCAGTTTTAGAGATTTTTGTAGTTCGTTCCAGTCATTGGCAGCAGAGAACTGGAAGGAGAGGCGGCCGAAGGAGGAATTGGCTTTGGGGGTGACCAGAGAGATATACCTGCTGGAGCGCGTGCTACGAGTGGGTGCTGCTATGGTGACCAGTGAGCTGAGATAAGGGGGAACTTTACCTAGCAGGGTCTTGTAGATGACCTGGAGCCAGTGGGTTTGGTGACGAGTATGACGCGAGGGCCAGCCAACGAGAGCGTACAGGTCGCAGTGGTGGGTAGTATATGGGGCTTTAGTGACAAAACGGATGGCACTGTGATAGACTGCATCCAATTTATTGAATAGGGTATTGGAGGCTATTTTGTAAATGACATTGCCGAAGTCGAGGATCGGTAGGATGGTCAGTTTTATGAGGGCATGTTTGGCAGCATGAGTGAAAGATGCTTTGTTGCGAAATAGGAAGCCAATTCTAGATTTAACTTTGGATTGGAGATGTTTTTTGTGAGTCTGGAAGGAGAGTTTACAGTCTAACCAGACACCTAGGTATTTGTAGTTGTAGTAGTCCACATATTCTAAGTCAGAACCGTCCAGAGTAGTGATGCTGGACGGGTGGGCAGGTGCGGGCAGCGATCGGTTGAAGAGCATGCATTTAGTTTTACTTGTATTTAAGAGCAGTTGGAGGCCACGGAAGGAGAGTTGTATGGCATTGAAGCTCATCTGGAGGTTAGTTAACACAGTGTCCAAAGAAGGGCCGGAAGTGTACAGAATGGTGTCGTCTGCGTAGAGGTGGATCAGAGACTCACCAGCAGCAAGAGCGACATATCAATGCAGTAACAAACTATCTAATAGGTCAAATAGGGGAGAGGCGTTGTGCCGTGAGGTGTTGCTTTATCTGTTTTTTGAAACCAGGTTTGCTGTTTATTTGAGCAATATGAGATGGAAGGAAGTTCCATGCAATAAGGGCTCTATATAATACTGTACATTTTCTTGAATTTGTTCTGGATTTGGGGACAATGAAAAGACTCCTGGTGGCATGTACAGTAGTGGTGGGATAAGTGTGTGTGTCAGAGCTGTGTGTAAGTTAACTATGCAAACAATTTGGGATTTTCAACACATTGTTTCTTAAATTAAAAAAAAGAGGAGTTGGCTATAAAGCACCAACAGATCTGGGAACAGGCTAAAGTGCTCTATGCTGTACTGTAAAAATCGACAAAGACCTGAGCCAGCAGGCGTGCATACTGTAACAGTGATGTATAATAACCAGTGTAATGATATAATGGATGAGCCCTGGCCTGGTACAGGGGTACCAGGCCAGGGCTCATCCATTATATCATTACAGCCTCTCACCACCTTGGATCCAGAAAGACCAGGGCAGACCAGGCCTACTTAGGCGCTCCGATAATTACCCCTCGAGGAGAGGCAGTCAGCAGACCTGAGTTCAAATACTATTTGAAATCTTTCAAATACTATTTGAAATCTTTCAAATACTATTTGAAATCTTTCAAATACTTTGAGCAATTGTTCTTGCCTGCCTGGAGTGGTGGGTTTTGAGGTTTTGGGACTAATGTATTGGTCCATTAAGCCAGGCAAGCTCAATCAATCACAGAAAGTATTTGAAATGAATTAGAATAGTATTTGAACCCAGGTGTGGCTGTCAGGAGGTAAAGCAATCTGTTCTGAGACATATGATTTCCCTGGCGTCTGGATTAGGGAGTGGCTGTCACACTGGTCCAAGAGGATAGGTGCAGGAAAGGGCGGGAAGGAGACGAGAGGTCGGGGGGAGGGAGGGGAAGGGTGCTTCTCTGAGTCACACTTTAATGGAGCACAGTGGCAGCAGGCCTAACTAACAGGCCCCAATGTCAGAGCAGAGCCTCATAGCCCTGGCTGCAGCTGGCTGACTGGGCTGGAGCCAAGCTAACATTTCCTGCACCTCCTAACCCAATGTCTTAAATTTACACAAGTCAGTGAAAATAGACACCCCAGTATGTATGAGAAAGTGAATTGGATTTTTGCAGAAGTGAAGGTGATGACGATTTGATCATAGTTTCCTTCCTGACTTGCACAATCTGTGAATAAAATGTTTCATCACATCCACTAATCATATTTCTAAGAAAGAGATGAGCAGGTTTAGAGCTTTACTCTAACTAGAGCTGGGTGATCAGGTGACGTCACAGAGGTGCAGTCTCATGACAAGTTTCGTAACACGGGTCATAAAGGTGTTCTGATAAACAGGAAGTGATTGTTCATCACCTATGTCAGTACATCTTCTATCATGTTACAAATCATGTTACAAATCTTCTATCGTGCTATGCTTCCAACTGAAACTACTACTACAATAGCAGGAAATTGGCTGGCAGGACTAAGCATGAATCATATATTCAACAGTCCAGTATAGCCATTCTGTGCTGTCAACTAAAACTAATAGTATGGAATTGCTTGGCTGGAACATGTGACTGAATTGGAGAAACTATGCACACATATCATGTTTCCAAGTGCATGCAGAAAACAAATAACGAAAAAGGAAGAACCTCCAGCACTCTGGGGATCATGGATGCTCCACATACAGTACCAGTCAAATGTTTTAACACACCTACTCATTCAAGGGTTTTTCTTTATTTTTACTATTTTCTACATTGTAGAATAATAGTGAAGACATCAAAACTATGAAATGACACATATGGAATCATGTAGTAACCAAAATGTGTTAACAAATCAAAATATATTTATATTTGAGATTCTTCAAATAGCCACCCTTTACCTTGAGGAGCGCTTTGCACACGCTTGGCATTCTCTCAACCAGCTTCACCTGGAATGCTTTTCCAACAGCCTTGAAGGAGTTCCCACATATGCTGAATATTTGTTGGTTTAGCAACCAATATTTTTTGGTTGTTAAATTATTCCATATGTGTTATTTCATAGTGTTGATGTCGTCACTGTTATTCTACAATGTAGAAAATAATAAGTGGAAAATAGTAAAAATAAAAGTTAAAATAGAAAAGCCCTTGAATGAGTAGGTGTCAGAGGAAGGCCCTAAAAATGTACGCTGCTGCTTTACGCTGCTGCTCCTCTGTCATTATCTATGCATAGTCACTCTAATAACTCTACCTACATGTACATATTACCTCAATTACCTCGACTAACCGGTGCCCCTGCACATTGACTCTGTACCGGTACCCCCTGTATATACAGTAGTCTTGCTATTGTTATTTTACTGCGGCTCTTTAATTATAAAATTTTTTACGTATTTTTCTTAACTGCATTGTTGGTTAAGGGCTTGTAAGTAAACATTTCACTGTAAGGTCTACCTACACCTGTTGTATTCGGCGCATGTGACAAATAAGATTTGATTTGTGTCCAAACTTTTGACTGGTACTGTACATACAGTATACAACAACTTAATGGACCTCACACCAATGTCCTTTTTTTAATAGACCTTCATCAGTTTGACAACCCCCCCCCCCCCCCATTTACACACACATGTTGTCTGTCCCTCTCCAGGAGAAGCTGTCCCTTAGTGATGTGTACACAGAGCTGAAGACAGGGGTCCCCCTTGTCCGTCTGTTAGAGTTAATCTCCAGGGAGAAGCTGCCCAACCCCAGCCGACGCACCCTACGGGTCCACTGCCTGGAGAACAACAGCATCGCTATCAACTTCCTCAAGACTAAGGTACATTCACAATACAGAGTTTAGGGAACTGAAGGATTTAGAAATCCCCAAAAATATCTTACACCAGGACACTTCGCATGATAACTAATTCTGCAAGGATCTTTGAGGTTCATTTTTAGGGAAACAGGCCTACGTTTCATGTGAGGTGTCATGGGGTAAGATTTTTTTTGGTTTTACAGTTCTGGGGTTGTTTCTGAGTTGTTGGGGGTATTGTTTTGCCTCTGACAGTAGTTCACATGAACAAGTATGCTTACTTTTGTTTTGCAATATCAGAAACTAAAATTGGAATATTTCTTCTAGACTAGTCGCTAGCCATATTTATTTGATGTACTCTTGTACCCCTTTTACGATTGTACGTTTTGGATTTCTCCTGAGTAGTTATCAACCAGTACCTGCTGACCTTTCAGATTCGTGTGGATCTGATTGGCCCTGAGAACGTTGTGGATGGAGATCGGACCCTGATCTTGGGCCTGCTGTGGATCATAATCCTACGCTTCCAGATCGGAGCCATCAATCTCGATGAGGTATTTCCCATATCATTTTAAAGAGTAGAACAGGCTTGGAACCTCAGGCCAGAATAGTTATAATTCTAAAATACACTTGATGACCGAAAGTATGTGGATACCTGCTCGTCGAACATCTCATTCCAAATCATGACTGAAATCCTGCAGCGCCCGCAAGGTCCCCCTGCTCAAGAATACATATACATGCCAGTCTGAAGTTTGCCAATGAACATCTGAATGACTCAGAGGACAACTGGTGAAAGTGTTGTGGTCAGTTGGTATTGTACGGTCCCGTGTGGCTCAGTTGGTAGAGCGTGGTGTTTGCAACGCCAGGGTTGTGGCTTCGATTCCCACGGGGGACCAGTACGGGAAAAAAATGTTTATGAAATGTATGCATTCACTACTGTAAGTCGCTCTGGATAAGAGCGTCTGCTAAAATGACTAAAATGTAAAAATGTCAGATAAGACCAAAATGGAGCTCTTTGGCATCAACTCAACTCGCCGTGTTTGGAGGAGGAGGAATGCTGCCTATGACCCCAAGAACACCATCTCCACCGTCAAACTTGGAGGTAGAAACATTATGCTTTGGGGGTGTTTTTCTGCTAAGGGAACAGGACAACTTCACCGCATCAAAGGGACGATGGACGGGGCCATGTGCCGTCAAATCTTGGGTGAGAACCTCCTTCCCTCAGCCAGGGCAATGAAAATGGGTCATGGATGGGTATTCCAGCATGACAATGACCCAAAACACACGGCCAAGGCAACAAAGGAGTGGCTCAAGAAGAAGCACATTAAGGTCCTGGAGTGGCCTAGCCAGTCTCCAGACCTTAATCCCATAGAAAATCTGTGGAGGGAGCTGAAGGTTCGAGTTGCCAAACGTCAGCCTCGAAACCTTAATGACTTGGAGAAGATCTGCAAAGAGGAGTGAGACAAAATCCCTCCTGAGATGTGTGCAAACCTGGTGGCCAACTACAAGAAACGTCTGACCTCTGATTGCCAACAAGGGTTTTGCCACCAAGTACTAAGTCATGTTTTGCAGAAGGGTCAAATATTTATTTCCCTCATTAAAATGCAAATAATTTTATAACATTTTTGACATGTTTTTCTGGATTCTTTTGTTGTTATTCTGTCTCTCACTGTTCAAATAAACCTACCATTAAAAGTATAGACGGATCATTTCTTTGTCAGTGGGAAAACGTACAAAATCAGCAGGGGATCAAATACTTTTTTCCCCCACTGTAAGACTTGTGTTGGGCTGCTCGGCCATGGAAACCCATTTCATGAAGCTCTAAGCGAACAGTTATTATGCTGACGTTGCTTCCAGAGGCAGTTTGGAACTCGGTAGTGAGTGTTGCAACCGAGGACAGACGAGCACTTTGCAGTCTGTCTGTGACCTTATTTGGCCTACCACAATAACAGCACTTACAGTTGACTGGGGCAGCTCTGGCAGGGCAGACATTTGACAAACTGACTTGTTGGAAAGGTGGCATCCTATCACGGTGCCATGTTGAAAGTCACTGAGCTCTTCAGTAAGGCCATTCTACTGCCAATATTTGTCTATGGAGATTGCATGTCTGTGTCCTATATTTTATACACCTGTCGGCAACGGGTGTGGCTGAAATAGCCAAATCCACTATTTGAATGGGTGTCCACATACTTTTGTATATATAGTGTATTTCCTCTGTTCTGGGCGTGACCTGGAATACACCTCACTGAATTTACATTTTAGTCATTTAGCAGACGCTCTTATCCAGAGCGACTTACAGTAGTGAATGCATACATTTCATACATTTTTTTTTTCTTTCCCCATACTGGTCCCCCGTGGGAATCGAACCCACAACCCTGGCGTTGCAAACACCATGCTCTACCAACTGAGCCACACGGGACCTGAATGAATAGAGATTATACACTGAATGTACAGAACATTAAGGACACCTGATCTTTCCATGACATAGACTGACCAGATGAATTTAGGCAAATCCAGGTGAAAGCTATGATCCCTTATTGATGTCACTTGTTAAAACCACTTCAATCCGTGTAGATGAAGGGGAGGGGATAAGTTAAACAATTCTTTTTAAGCCTTGAGACAATTGAGACATGGATTGTGTATGTGCCATTCAGAGGGTGAATGGACAAGACAGAAGATTTAAGTGCCTCTTTGAACGGGGTATGGTAGTAGGTGCCAGTTGCAGTAGTTTGTTTCAAGAACTTCAACGCTGCTGGGTTTTTCATGCTCAACAGTTTCCTGTGTGTATCAAGAATGGTCCACCACCCAAAGGACATCCAGCCAACTTGACACAACTGTGGGAAGCATCGTAGTCAACATGGGCCAGCATCCCTGTGGAACGCTTTCGACACCTTGTAGAGTCCATGCCCCAACGAATTGAGGTTGTTCAGAGGGCAAAAGGGGGCAAAAGTACAACTCAATATTAGGAAGGTGTCCTTAATGTTTTGTACACTCAGTGTATACTGTATTATATGTCATACTATATTTTAAATCTGAACTTCATGTGGCTCAAAGAAATGTGAAAATGTTAATTAAAATTACAAGATGTGATACATTTACATTTAAGTCATTTAGCAGACGCTCTTATCCAGAGCGACTTACAAATTGGATACAGTGTATATTGTTCTCATCAAGTAAGTGCCAAAGGTCAAGCATAACCTCTTGGATTAAAAAACAAGAAGTAATACAGATAGTTTTCTTTAAAGTAAGTGCCAGAAGTGCAGACTGCATACTATGTCTGGTCTACCGGTTTCAGGCAAGTGGTGGTGCCAGCAACGCCCGTCGTTCTGCCAGGGAAGCTCTTCTGATCTGGTGCCAGCGTAAGACAGCAGGATACTCCAACGTCAATGTGCAGGACTTCTCAGGAAGCTGGAGGAATGGGCTGGCATTCAACGCCCTCATTCATGCCCACCGGTACAGAGCAGCAAGGGGAAAATGGCAGGATAGTTCCCGAGGGGCAGTTTCTTAGATTCAGATTAAGCCTATTTTAATGGAGAATCTCCATTTTAAGTGATTTGTAATCATCCAGAAGTACATTTGCTTAATCTGGGTCTGAGAACCCCCCCCCCCTAGGAGTTTACAGATGTATAGTTTTTGTTAATGAATTTACTGTACCCATCATATTTTTTTAATGGAAAAACATTTTGTCGCAGACCTGACCTGTTTGATTATAATCGTCTGCGTGAGGAGGACCCTAAGAGGAACCTGGGCCATGCCTTCTCTCTGGCCGAGAATGAGTTTGGCATCCTCCAGCTGCTGGATGTGGAGGACATCGATGTTAAACACCCAGATGAGAAGTCTGTCATGACCTACGTCTCTCTCTACTACCACTACTTCTCTAAGATGAAGCAGGGACAGACCATCCAGAAGAGACTGGCCAAGGTCAGTAGAATCAGAATCCAAAAACGTTGTTACTAGGAATTTCTCTTGGTGATGTACATAGAAGCATCCATAGTCCTAATCCATCCTGTCTATGGTTATCTATAGTAAGATGTGTGAGGAAAGCATATCCTTGTCTCATATCCACGTCAGATCTAGTCAGGGATGGGCCCGCCTGGCCTGGTGGCTCAGTTGGGATGAAGATAACATCCATTCTCTCTTCAATGTTGACAAAACAATAGGCGAGGCCACTGTGCAGTGTACACAACACGCTCACACAACACGCGCACACACACACCACATTAACATGTTAATATCCAGACCTAGGATTCAGGTGCCCTCTGTAGGCCATTAGTTGAACTGCACCTCTCCTAATCTTGAATGTACTGTAATTTCTAAATAAAGGCAACGCCTCCTCTGACTGACCTGTGGATTAGGCCGGGGATTTCGCTGTGGAGCAATGGGAGGACGGGTGGTGCTACTGCTAGAGCTAATCAGATCAGTACAAACACCGATCCTGTAATGCAGACCAATGACTGTCCGTTGTGGGGAGAAAGACACTGAGACGCACTGTAGCCGGAAGCTAGGGGCATAACCTGAGTTTAACCTACTACTCACTGACTGACAACTCCTGCAAGATTGGGCCCAGCCAGCAGGACTGACAAAGTGGAAGGAAGGGCTTAATCTGACCCAGTCAGTGAGAGAGACCGTGCAGTTAGTTACTCTGTAGTGGATCTGAGGTAGAGAGAGAGAGAGAGAGAGAGAGACAGGGAGCTCTGTCGGAAGGACAGTACGCTAGCGTCGGTTATGTTAGCACAGTGGCCAGAGTGACCTGAGCCACATGGAGAGCTGCAGCAGGACTGAGTGGAGTGCTGTTTGTTTTGAATGTACTGAGCCTGAGGACTGAGCCAAGCTGGGTGACACATCATCATCCTCTCATCGCCACCACCATGCTAACACGTGGAAACAGACACAGCAACGTGTTTCTGCAGTGCTGAGGGGGAGAGCGAGAGTCTCTGTGGTGTGATCATAAAGGTGTATTACAGTACAGTAAATGATGACTGGCAGGTTGCGTGGGGGATAAGGCGGCAGTGTGAACTAGACACTATGATCATTTACAAAGAGCAGTGGGGCTGACAGGCATAACATGTCCTTCGGTGGCAGTTTGAGTAACCAATGGTTTAGATGGCAACACAGGAGGGGGTCCACCATTGGACTCCAAATGGGGAAACTGAGCAAGGTGTGTACTGGTGTAGTGTATATGTAGGCCTAGTGTGTATGTACAGGTGTAGTGCGTGTGTATGTAGCCCACCGGTGTAATGTGTATGTACTGGTGTAGTGAGCAAGGTGTGTAGCTATGCCTGGACTTAGTTTGGCTTAGAGATCTAGCCATCTGCACTGTCGGTTTCCCACAAAGACAAAAATGTGTTTGAGAAAGCCCTCACTGCTGAATTTCTGAATGTCAGTAAATGGCTATATGACAATAAACTGTCTCTTCACCTTGGAAAAACAGAGTCCATCTTGTTCTGATCCAAAGTGAAACTGAGGAAATCCCCTGATTTTTAAGGTGGTAGTAGGTGACATAGTAGTCACAGCAAAAGACTCTGTTAATTATCTTGGATCTGTGCTAGATAACCATCTGACAGGGGAGAGCATGGCACAAAACCTTATCTCCAAAGTGAACCATCAAATTAGGTTCCTGGCTAGAACCTCCAAAGATCTGGATAAGAATGCAATGGGGGCATTGTCAGGGGCTCTTGTTCAGTGCCACTTTGACCATGCGTGCTCTTCCTGGTACAATAGTGCCCCCAAGATAATACAAAATAAATGACAGACATCTCAGAACAAATTAGGATTATTCTTAAACTTCCAGCAGTTACGCATCTTGACCATTCCCACTTTGAAAGTGGTATGGGGAAAGAAACTTTTTTATCCTCCGCTGCCTTTCTTTGGAATATTCTTCTGAAAAATGTGAAATGTATAACCTCCATAGGTAGTTTCAAGTTCTCACTGAAAAGAATCATTAAATAGTAGCATGTCTCAAAAGTGTGTCATAAGATTATAGTATGTGGCTGAGATAGCATTTGGTCTGCCTTTTGGTGCCTGTTGTTTATCATATTGTGATTGTCTTGAATATATTAGGGATTGATTATTTTATATATTAATGGTGTGTGTGAGACAAGGGAGATGTACCTGTCCATAGTTGTTTATTAGGAAAGGGAATTGTACTAATTATCTGATGTTATGAATCAAACAACAATTTGGTCTGTCATTGTCTGTTGCCACTTAACTTAGTTGCATTTCCCCTTCCCTCTTCAAAAGGACCACAATTGAAATAAGCTTTTAAGCTTTATTGTGTTATCTTGATGATTTTTCTTATATTGTATGTGGAGGCGTCACAGGCGAGCGCCCTTATGTATGATTTTTTTTATTTTTTGTTGTCAAATAAATTCAATCAACCTTAACCCTTTAAAACTCTGTTTGCAACTGCAGTGTATGTAGTAAACATTGTTTGACATCATTGAATAGAGAATAAAGAATGACTGATTACTCCCAAGCAGCCACAAACTCTAAATTATGCAGAATGCACAGTACCCTCTAGCCTTCAGATTGAATGAAATTATATGAACTTTATTTCAATATGTCTTCATTATCTATAGGAGGTTCTACTGTATGTTTCATCTGTATCTTTCTGATTTGTTAGTTTAACTCCCTCTCTTCTTCTTCTTCTTCCAGATCGTGGGTCTCCTGAAGGAGCTAGATGATCAGAAGATCCTGTATGAGAGAATGGTGTCTGACCTCCTGCGGTGGATCAAGACCAAAGTGGTGGAGCTCAACGATCGCTCCTTTCCCAACTCCCTGAGGGACATGCAGCAGCTGGTGGCCTCCTTCAAGACCTACCGCACTGTGGAGAAACCCCCCAAGTACCAGGAGCGAGGGGCCATCGAGGAAAACTTCTTCAGCCTGCGCACCAAGCTCATAGCCAACAACCAGTGGGCCTATGTTCCCCCAGAAGGAAAGACCCTGGGGGACATCGAGAAGAACTGGGCCTTACTGGAGCGGGCGGAGCATGAGAGAGAGGACGCCCTCCAGAGGGCGCTGCTAAGGCTGGAGCAACTGGAGCAGCTGGCCCAGAAGTTTGGCAGGAAGGTAATGTTTTTTGTTTTGTAACTTATTTTTTATTATTAGGTGTTATTTGATTTATCATTGAGGCCCACTTCGGAACTAAGTGTTTTATTTAATAATAATGCTTGCATGTCTTGGTCTTTGATTAAACTTTCTATAAAGCACATGCATATAATGCTCTATAACATCCTTTATAATGCCTTATAGTACACTCATAATGGGTTATGACACTGACTAAAATTCAATTCCATCCATTCAGGCAGGGCTGAGGGAGGGCTATCTGGAGGACACAGCCCAGCTGATCAGCAGACAGGACCTGAGGGGGTTAAACAGCCTGGAGGAGGCCCAGGCTGCAGCCCGGAGACTGGAGGCCCTAGGGACAGACACCCTGGCTAGGGAGCCTCGCTTCAGAGCCATCAGCGACATGGCAGCTGTCATTGAGAAGGGGAACTACCACAGCAAGGCCCAAGTCATCCGGAGGTAAGGCTTATAACTAAATTACCACGGTAAGGCCCAAGTCACCTGTAGACAAGCAGCTGGCGTTGGCTAATGGGGATCCTAATAAATCAAATCAAAGTCACCTGGAGGTAAGGCTTAGAACTAAATGACTACAGCAAGACTCAAGTCATCCGGAGGTACAGTAAGATTCAGTGCTGTAAGACAGTGAATGTAAATACTTAGTAAATACACCAACAATCAGTATGTTTGTTTCCCATTGGTCCAAATAATTAATCAAAACTGAAATAAAGCCTACATGATTGAATAGGAACAGAGAGCATGTAGGAAGCATATCTGCACTGGTGTTTTCCGTCCGTTGTTTCAGAGAGGTGAGCATCACAAAGCGCTGGAAAGACATCCTGGTTCAGTTGCAGCAGAAGAGAGAGCAGCTGGGGGACATTGTGAACACACTGAGTGTCCTCAGGGACATCGAACTGGTTGCCCAGGAACTCCGAGATCTACAGGTACACAACTAATGGGCAGCAAACAACACAGTATAATGTATAACAGTATTACGCTCAATGCTTCATCCTTCAATTTTCATACTTAATGTAGGTTTTAGCAGGGTCCTCTGACATTGGGAAGCAGCTCCCGGAGGTGGAGGCCCTGCTTCAGAAACAGGACCTGCTGGAAACCCAGATCTCTGCTCATGGAGAGACTCTGAGTGCCATCAGTAACAATGCCTTAAAGGGGACACACCGAGTTGCACAGCAGATCCAGACCAGGGTCAAATCACTCAACGCTCAGTACAACTCTCTGGTGGCCCTTAGTAAGAACAGGTGAGCACACACAGGACAACTTAGGCCCACATTTAATACATTGTAGATAACGGCAAACCCCAGGTTAATTTATACAACTATTTTAAGTATAAGTGTGGTTGTAGCTTAGTAATGACAATATTTGTGTGAGAAACGGATTTCATGGTGTGTTTGTTACAGAGTGGTTTAAACACTATCTGCAATTGATTGAATTGGTTCTTAGTTGGAACTTACTGATAATTGAGACCTATTAGTAGTGTAGTGCCTTGTAAAATCTACATCCACAGGAATGGTAACCGTTGATTGATGTGGGTCTATTTAAGTGATAATGCCCGAGAAGCTGGTGTTTTGGAGGATATATTGGCACGGGTGTTCGTCGAGTGCCGGTGTTGTGCTGAAAATCTCCCCCCTGCCAGAATTCCCCCACCCTCTTCGCGTTCTTCATTGCTGCGACTTGCTTGCGAGTTGAGATTTCTGCTCTTCACTCCGTTGTCAATTTAGCCTACATTTCACTGATCTAAGTAGCAGAAAGCATTTTTCGGTTTGGCAAATTGTTTCAAGTGTATGTGGTGGTTGTAGCTTGTATGGCACCCTGGGCGAACCCCCCCCCCTTCAGCGCCCGCCCCCGGCAAGATGACGCCCTGGGCGAACCCCCCCCTTCAGCGCCCGCCCCCGGCAAGATGACGCCCTGGGCGAACCCCCCCTTCAGCGCCCGCCCCCGGCAAGATGACGCCCTGGGCGAACCCCCCCTTCAGCGCCCGCCCCCGGCAAGATGACGCTCTGGGCGAACCCCCCCTTCAGCGCCCGCCCCCGCCAAGATGACGCCCTGGGCGAACCCCCCCCTTCAGCGCCCGCCCCCGCCAAGATGACGCCCTGGGCGAACCCCCCCTTCAGCGCCCGCCCCCGCCAAGATGACGCCCTGGGCGAACCCCCCCCTTCAGCGCCCGCCCCCGCCAAGATGACGCCCTGGGCGAACCCCCCCTTCAGCGCCCGCCCCCGCCAAGATGACGCCCTGGGCGAACCCCCCCTTCAGCGCCCGCCCCCGCCAAGATGACGGCCTGGGCGAACCCCCCCCTTCAGCGCCCGCCCCCGCCAAGATGACGCCCTGGGCGAACCCCCCCCTTCAGCGCCCGCCCCGCCAAGATGACGCCCTGGGCGAACCCCCCCCTTCAGCGCCCGCCCCCGCCAAGATGACGCCCTGGGCGAACCCCCCCTTCAGCGCCCGCCCCCGCCAAGATGACGCCCTGGGCGAACCCCCCCTTCAGCGCCCGCCCCCGCCAAGATGACGCCCTGGGCGAACCCCCCCCTTCAGCGCCCGCCCCCGGCAAGATGACGCCCTGGGCGGCTGCCCATGTCGCACATACCTAAATCCGCTACTGATTTTGTATTAGTCTATAAATATATCTCTTTGCCAAAATTTGTGTCTTATTCAACTAGTATTTTTTGAAAGTGTAAGAATAATAATTCAGCCATAGTTGTTCTGAAATGTTTATTGCTTGCCAACGTTTTTATTTATTTTTCAAATCAAATTTTATTAGTCACATGCGCCAAATACAACAGGTGTAGACCTTTACAGTGAAATGCTTCCTTAAGAGCTCCTAACCAACAGTGCTGTTTCAAAAAATACGGATAAGAATAAGAGATAAAAGTATCACATAATTAAAGCGCAGCAGTAAAAAATAACAATATATACAGGGTACCGGTTAGTTGAGATTTTACTCCCTCCTCTATGTTTAATATAACACACATACATGAATTATTAATTTCGGTTGCCTATCCTGATGTGAAGTTTGTTCTATAGAAAGTATCTGACTCTGATGTGTGTCACAGAAAGTATTTGACTCTTGACACAAAATTAAGGAAATTAGAAGGGGGGGATTCTGACCACGAGCGGTTCTGGGGGCAGGGGGGCCAATGCCCCTGTGACAACAATTTTGGACCCCCTTGTGGCCCCCCTAAATGTGGAGTATGAAATCATTTTTACATAACAAATTTTTGCTATCGTTCTTTTTTTACATCCGTTATTAGACAGTGGCAACGATGATGATTATGAACATGGTCTTTTGCCTGCTAATGCCTGCAATGCAGTGAAGAAAACGATATGACAACAATAATGTCTAATGTAACTGGCCCCTCTAACAGTACAACTGGCCCCAGCTTGGCCCCCCCCAGTTGAAATGGTCTAGAACCGCCACTGATTCTGACGGGGAGATTTTCGGCACAACACCGGCAAACCGTGTCAATATATCCGCCAAACATTGGTTTCGAGGGCATTATAATTTTTACACAACGGGTTACCAACATATTCAAATAATGATTGACATATTTTCATTAAAACGTTATTTTGATGAATTTATTCATATTATTTAATCCTTCCACAAGATCGTCCCTAAACAAATCTAGGGTTGCTACCCAAGCCAGCTATTCGTTGGTTCGGTTGCCAGAGACGCGACTCGGTCTTTCAGTCTTTTTATTCTGTATCTATGGACGCGACCTAGTCGTTTGTTCTAAATGTTCCATTGATAAAATCAACGTTCTTATCCCTTGCTTGCTAGCTAGCCAACCACGGCTAACTTACAGTCACATCAAACAGTGCAGACAGAATAACAACAGTAGCTGCATTTGTTTAAACTGTTTTCTAGTGACATTTATTTGGATACATGCATAACAATGAGCTAAAGAGGCACTCTTGTTGGAGATCGAATTTGAATATTGAAACAATGTTGCGAATGTCGGCGAGACAGATAGCAAGGTTTATACAAGTCTTCGCTGTTGAAAACTAAATGTTAGTCTAAAAGAAATGTGAGATAATGTCTAGATGCTTTTTATAGTGGGGATCAAGTTTATAACTTCCCTGCCTGGGCTGATGAGACAGTGGATTACGCAGTCAGGTGGAACAGAGTAAATAGGCATTTTAACTTCATAGATTTAGCCAGTGGTAACTTGTGGAATAGGCTGGAATGCGCTTCTAACCAATCAGCATTCAGGATTAGACCCACCCGTTGTATAATTAAGCAATAAGGCCTGAGAGGGTGTGGTATATGGCATATATACAACGGCTTAAGGGCCGCTCTATCGTGCATAAATGTATTTTGTCCCCCCACACCAAACGCGATCTACACATGCAGGTTAAAATATGAAAACAACTCTGAACCAATTATATTAATTTGGGGACAGGTCGAAAAGCATTAAACATTTATGGCAATTTAGCTAGATAGTTTGCACTTGCTAGCTAATTTGTCCTATTTAGCTTGCTTGTTGTTGCTAGATAATTTGTCCTGGGATATAAACATTGAGTTGTTATTTTACCTGAAATGCACAAGGACCTCTACTCCGCCAATTAATCCACAAATAAAACGGTCAACCGAATCGTTTCTAGTCATCTCACCTCCTCCCAGGCTTTTTCTTCTCTTGACTATATTGCGATTGGCAACTTTCATAAATTAGGTGCATTACTGCCACTGGCCTCGTTCGTCGAGATGGGAGAGGCAGGACTTGCAGCGCGATCTGCGTCAGAATTAGAACTGACTTCTATTTTAGCCCTTGGCAACGCAGACTCTTGTTGGCGCGCGTGAGCAGTGTGGGTGCAATAATTTAATAATATAGATTTTTAAATTTATTTTGCAACGCTCGCGCATGCAACACGAGCGATGTAGTCAGCCTGTTAACCGTATATTGGCCATACACCACAAACCCCCGAGGTGCCTTATTGGCATTATAAACTGGTTACCAACATAATTAGAGCATTACAAATAGATGTTTGGTCTTACCTGTGGTATACGGTCTGATATACCATGGCTGTCAGCCAATCAGCATTTAAGGCTCAAACCACCCAGTTTATTATGTTGGTTATTGTCTTAATGAATCAACAGGAGGAAAATGCTGGAGGGCCAGTTGAAGCTGTTTGAGTTTTTCCACGACTGTGAGGAGGTGGAGGCGTGGATCTATGAGAGGTGGCTTCCCCTTCAGTCTGCCAGTCTGGGCAGAGATCTCAGCCAGATCCAGCTGGCAATTCAGAAACACAAGGTCAGACCTTGGTTACATCACAAATGACACCCTATTCCCTATAGTGCACTACTTTTGACCAGGGCTCTCGTCCAAGTAGTGCACTATATAGGGAACAGGGTGCTATTTGGGTCAGGCCTTCTTCAGTCACACAAACAGTGATTATTCAATTTCAAGTTTAATTAAGCTTACATAGCAGTCAATATAAACTTAAACCCATGGCATGATAAATAGTTTGGAATAAGCTTATCTAAATACACTGACATTTAAACAAATGAAAATACGTAATGTCATAATGTGAACCAAACCCTCACTTTTATGTGTTTGTTGACCCGTCGCTGTTTTGGCAGGTTCTTGAAGCCGAGGTGCAGTCTCATGAGTCTCTGTGCTCAGGGGTCGTGAGTAGAGGTCAGGAGATGTGCAGAGGGAAACACCCCAGTGAAGAGGACATCCAGAAGTCGGTCCGGACGCTGAAGAAACAGTGGGAGCACGTGAAGGATGAAGTGGTCAATCGCAAAAACAGACTGCATGCAGCCATCGTTATCAAACAGGTTACAACTACTAAAACAATGCAGAAATAAAAGTCAGAGAAATAGATGGTTTGACAGAGGAATTACATTTAGGAGCATGTACGTAATAGGCTGGAGAAAGGTACCATAGCTAGTTCTTGACATTCTCTATTTATTTTATAGACCGTGATAATTGGAATGTAGAGGGGAGACAGAGAGACTGAGACGGGATTCGTACCCACGTCACTAGGGGTATATGTGTTTCGGAGTCTGGGGGGCTAACCACTACGCCAGACTCTGGCATGTGATATTCTCCTTTCCACAGAATTAGATAGAACAGTCACTAGGGGTATATGTGTTTCGGAGTCTGGGGGGCTAACCACTACGCCAGACTCTGGCATGTGATATTCTCCTTTCCACAGAATTAGATAGAACAGTAGAATAGACATTAGCATCCTGGCAACATAACTACAGGACAGACATCTTGGTCAGGGAAAGTTTTGTTTAAATTGTACACTGCTCAAAAAAATAAAGGGAACACTTAAACAACACAATGTAACTCCAAGTCAATCACACTTCTGTGAAATCAAACTGTCCACTTAGGAAGCAACACTGATTGACAATAAATTTCACATACTGTTGTGCAAATGGAATAGACAACAGGTGGAAATTATAGGCAATTAGCAAGACACCCCCAATAAAGGAGTGCTTCTGCAGGTGGGGACCACAGACCACTTCTCAGTTCCTATGCTTCCTGGCTGATGTTTTGGTCACTTTTGAATGCTGGCGGTGCTTTCACTCTAGTGGTAGCATGAGACGGAGTCTACAACCCACACAAGTGGCTCAGGTAGTGCAGCTCATCCAGGATGGCACATCAATGCGAGCTGTGGCAAGAAGGTTTGCTGTGTCTGTCAGCGTAGTGTCCAGAGCATGGAGGCGCTACCAGGAGACAGGCCAGTACATCAGGAGATGTGGAGGAGGCCGTAGGAGGGCAACAACCCAGCAGCAGGACCGCTACCTCCGCCTTTGTGCAAGGAGGAGCAGGCGGAGCACTGCCAGAGCCCTGCAAAATGACCTCCAGCAGGCCACAAATGTGCATGTGTCTGCTCAAACGGTCAGAAACAGACTCCATGAGGGTGGTATGAGGGCCCGACGTCCACAGGTGGGGGTTGTGCTTAGAGCCCAACACCGTGCAGGACGTTTGGCATTTGCCAGAGAACACTAAGATTGGCAAATTCGACACTGGCGCCCTGTGCTCTTCACAGATGAAAGCAGGTTCACACTGAGCACATGTGACAGACTTGACAGAGTCTGGAAACGCCGTGGAGAACGTTCTGCTGCCTGCAACATCCTCCAGCATGACCGGTTTGGCGGTGGGTCAGTCATGGTGTGGGGTGGCATTTCTTTGGGGGGCCGCACAGCCCTCCATGTGCTCGCCAGAGGTAGCCTGACTGCCATTAGGTACCGAGATGAGATCCTCAGACCCCTTGTGAGACCTTGTGCTGGTGCGGTTGGCCCTGGGTTCCTCCTAATGCAAGACAATGCTAGACCTCATGTGGCTGGAGTGTGTCAGCAGTTCCTGCAAGAGGAAGGCATTGATGCTATGGACTGGCCCGCCCGCTCCCCAGACCTGAATCCAATTGAGCACATCTGGGACATCATGTCTCGCTCCATCCACCAACGTCACGTTGCACCACAGACTGTCCAGGAGTTGGCAGATGCTTTAGTCCAGGTCTGGGAGGAGATCCCTCAGGAGACCATCCGCCACCTCATCAGGAGCATGCCCAGGCGTTGTAGGGAGGTCATACAGGCACGTGGAGGCCACACACACTACTGAGCCTCATTTTCACTTGTTTTAAGGACATTACATCAAAGTTGGATCAGCCTGTGGTGTGGTTTTCCACTTTAATTTTGAGTGTGACTCCAAATCCAGACCTCCATGGGTTGATAAATTGGATTTTCATTGATTATTTTTGTGTGATTTTGTTGTCAGCACATTCAACTATGTAAAGAAAAAAGTATTTAATAAGATTATTTCATTCATTCAGATCTAGGATGTGTTATTTTAGTGTTCCCTTTATTTTTTTGAGCAGTATATTATATTATTTATTATCTGTTATTTTCCTCTTCAGTACTTTGCTGATGTGACCGAGGCCAACTCGTGGCTGAGCGACAGGAAGCCCCTCCTGATCAGCGAGGATTATGGGAAGGATGAGTCCTCCACCAGCGCCCTGCTGCAGCGCCACCTACGGCTGGAAAAGGAGATGGGAGCGTACGTCGTGGAGGTGAAACGTTTGGGAGAACAGGCCAAGGGAGCCTCCCAGCTGGCCCCGCTCACAGTAAGTTCCCCATCAGTCACTGTGCCTTCAGAAAGTATTCACAACCCTTGACTTTTTCCTAATTGTGTTGTGTTACAGCCTGAACTTAAAATGGATTAAATATAGATTTTCTTTCACTGGCATACCCCATAATGTCAAAGTGGAATTATGTTTTGACATTTTTACAAATTCATTAAAAATTAAAAGCTGAAATGTCTTGAGTCAATAAATATTCAACCCCTTTGTTATGGCAAAACTAAATTAATTCAGGACTTAAAATGTGCTTGACAAGTCACATAATAAGTTGCAAAGTCTCTGTACTCCACACATACAATACTGTATCTGTAAGGTCCCTTATATTTAAAAAAAAATGCAATGTTTTTTTGTGAAATCTTTCAGTATTTTGTGAAGATCATTGACAAAAAAACGACATTTAAATCCATTTTAATCCCACTCTGTAACAACAAAATGTGGAAAAAGTAAACGGGTGTGAATACTTTCTGAAGACGCTGTAACTACACCACAGTCTTTAAATGTCATTGTATCATGAATACATCCTCAAACACATTGGGTTTTAATAATAAAGAAGTAGCTTACTATAAAATCCACCCCCATTGACTTCCAAGAGTTGCTGAGGACTTTCGTATTTTTCCACAGGCTGAGGCCCAGCAGAACAAGATGCCCCAGTACAGTGATTCCTCTGGTGACGAGGTGGGATTGACCACACCTGGGAGAGTGACCTCCCTCAGAGGAGCAAAGATCACTCAGACATCTACCCAGACCCATACACAGGAGGCTAATGCCAAGATCAGGTTTAAATACACAAGAGGTACAGATTCTCAACTTCAATAGAATATGGATTATTTATAGAAACAATGTTACTTTTCCACCAATAGGCTTAGTCCAGTTTCTAAGGTAAATAGTCTCTGTTTTCCAGGTGTGACGGTGTGGGACCGTGGGGAAACTGTGACTATCCTCAACAGAGACAATGAGGATATGTTTTTAGTGAGGGACAGCAAAGGCAACGAACAGCTGGTGCCAAAGACGTACCTCACAGAACTCCCATCATCTACAGTAAGGTTCACTATTAGCTGTCTCTATGGCCTAGTAAAGAGCTTTATGGCACTTAGCCCATTTGAGTCATCGCAAGTATAATTGTGTGCCTACATTAACTCATTAACCAGCCCGCATAATCCCAGGTTGGGATCAATGATCTACACCCCTCAAATTCAAATCTGGACCTCAAAGCCAGTTCCACTGTTTTTCCCCCTGTATTATTCTCCTCTAGTCAGGGACTGATTTAGACCTGGGACACCAGGTGTGGGAAATTAATTATCAGTTAGAACATAACACCAGCAGTACTCCGGACCTTGTAGGGTAAGATTTGAATACCCCTGGTCTACACAGTTTAAACTTCATAATTTTCCATTTTAAATAGAACACTCCCTCTACACCACCGCCATCCACCAATGGGGTTACTGAAAGCCCCACTAAGAGGGTGAACCGGGCGCGTCGCAGACGTTCCATGCGCCGGGGGACCGCTGAGATCCAGTCCTCTTCGATTCCTGATCCACATTACCAGAGAGAAACCATAGAGAGCACCCAGAGCAGTCTAGACCGGGACTTCAACAGCCTGCACAACCTGGCTATGGTGAGAAATAAGACCTGGGGTTTCAGATTCTCCTCTACATTTTTGGGGTGAAAAATGGTTTCCCATTGCATCACATAAGCAGTACAGCAATACAAATCATTACACTACATCTAAGTTATAACACTACATTTTGTTTTATGCTTTGACATTTTTGTGAAGACATCTTTGATGATGTAGTGGCAGCGCCCTGTACAGAGAATAGGACCCAGAGGGATCATCCTGTAGCACACGTGTAAGTTGTCACATACTGGCACCCAAATAGTGTATTTGTGTCAAATTTCTCCACCATACAGTCCAGGAGGAAAACTCTGGAGGAGACGGTTCGGTTGCACCGCTTCTACAACACCTGTGAGGAGTTTGAGTCCTGGATGGAGGACAAGGAGAACATCCTTAACACCTTCACTCCTAACTCCGACAACGTGGGAGTGGTGCAGGCCAAATATGAGGTAACAATCCAGCCTCATCACTGAGATTATTCCGTAACAATTTATTTGAAGGCCACCTACATAAGGACTTCATTACACATTCATAACACATACTTAACTCAATAATTAGCAGTACATCAGCGTTTGTCTCTAGTGCTATTATTTCATTGATATAAGAGTTGGAACTCCCCTTCTCATGAACTCCCCATGTTCCAGAACTTTCTGACAGAGCTGGCAAGCGGGAAGGGCCAGCTCGATGACATCACCAGACTGGGGGAGGAGCTAGTGAAGAGCAGACACAGTAAACACAGAGAGATACAGGCCAAGCAAGGACAAGTCACACGCAGGTAGGTGGACTAGCAGAAAACTATTTTGTAATAGTACTACTGACATCTACTAAGAATAACATGATAAACACAGTTTTTCAGATTAGATAGTTCTTTATTGTATGTTGTTCACAGAAATGTTTATTACGTACAGAGAATGCACTGCGTTTTACTGAGACGCACACACAATGTTTAATCATTGAAGAGAGCTGTTCATGTTGTTATTGTTGTTGTCACTGATGTTGGTGATGATATTGTTGTTCTTGCTAGGTGGGAGCGCATGCAGAAGCTGAAAGATGAGAAGGGCCATGAGCTGCTGAGCACGGCGGATGTGCAGTCCTTCCTCCAGAGCTGTGAGGAGGCCCGGGCCCAGCTCATGGAGCAGTTCACCCAGCTGGACACTGTGGACGGTGTGGGTACTACCTCCACAGCCCTGGACACTGAGGAGAGGGCCCAGGCTCAGGCACAAAGAGACATACAGGCCCTGGAGAGGAAGATAGCATACCTCAAGAGTGTGGCTAAAATGTAAGGCACAATTGTAAACCATCACTAGTCCACGTTTCAGTAAAAGTGACGGTTTTAGCCAGCCGGCTAATTTTCAACCGCAGTCCCTGGGCAGGTTATTAAAAACAATTACAATATAGACAATCATCGACCAGTGAGCACACGCAGAGCAACATAGGACAAGCAAGACGTAGCATACATACAGAGCAACATAGAACAAAAAGCAACAACTGTTGATGGTTTTGAATGTAATGCCAGGTAGTTATTCATCCATCCATTCATTCACGTTCTACATATGTGTGTGAACCAGGAAGCAGGACTGCAGCCCAGCAGAGGCTGCAGCCATCATGGAGGAGGTGCGGGGCCTGGAGGCTCTGCTGGAGCAGGTGAAGGGCCAGGCATCAGAGAGACAGAGGCTTCTGGAGGAGGCCAAGCGGCTGCAGCTGTTTCAGCAGGAGACCAGGGACCTGCTGTTGTGGGCCGGGGCCGCCCAGGACCGCCTACTGGAGGACGACACAGCCTCGGACGTGACCTCCGCTCAGACCCTCTTGAATGACAACCAGGATCTTAGGATAGAGATCGACGCGCAAAGGGAGAGGTGAAACAGAATTTGGGGTTCTTTCCTTTCTGGAAAGTTGACTTATGTTTATACTAATATGATTTCCACCGGTCTAATGTACATTGCTCGTGTTACTTGGCTCAAGCAAGTCTCTTCTTATTATTGGTGTCCATCTGAGGTGCAGTTAACTCTAATGAACTTATCCTCTGCAGCAGAGGTAACTCTAGGTCTTGCTTTCCTGTAGTGGTCCTCATGAGAACCAGTTTCATCATAGCGCTCAATGGTTTTTCAAATCAAATTGTATTTGTCACATGCACCGAATACAACAGGTGTAGACCTTACAGTGAAATGTTTACTTACAAGCCCTTAAACAACAATGCTTTAAGAGGTAACAAATAATTAAACAGCTGCAGGTAGAAGCTGTTAAGAAGCCAATTGGACCTAGACTTGGTGCTCCGGTACCGCTTGCCGTGCAGTAGCAGAGAGAACACTCTATGACTAGGGTGGCTGGAGTCTTTGACAATTTTTAGGGCCTTCCTCTGACACCGCCTGGTACTGAGGTCCTGCATGGCAGGAAGTTTAGCCGTAGCACTACCCTCTGTAGTGCCTTGTGCTCTTGATGGTGCAGCTGTAAAACCTTTTGAGGATCTGAGGACCCATGCCAAATCTTTTCAGTCTCCTGAGGCAATAGGTTTTGTCGTGCCCTCTTCACGACTGTCTTAGTGTGTTTGGACCATGATAGTTTGTTGGTGATGTGGACACCAAGGAACTTGAGGCTCTCAACCTGCTCCACTACAGCCTCATCGATGAGAATGGGAGTGTGCTCGGTCCTCCTTTTCCTGTAGTCCACAATCATCTTCTTTTTCTTGATCACGTTAAGGGCGAGGTTGTTGTCCTTGCACTACACGGCCAGGTCTCTGACCACCTCCCTATAGTCTCATCGTTGTCAGTGATCAGGCCTACCACTGTTGTGTCATCGGCAAACTTGATGATGGTGTTGGAGTCGTGCCTGACCATGCAGTCATGAGTGATCAGGGAGTACAGGAGGGAACTAAGCACGCACCCCTGAGGGGCCCCCGAGTTGAGGATCAGCGTGTTGGATGTGTTGTTACCTACCCTTAACTCCTGGGGGCGGCCCGTCAGGAAATCCAGGATCCAGTTGCAGAGGGAGGTGTTTAGGCCCCGGGTCCTTAGCTTAGTGATGAGCTTTGAGGGCACTATGGTGTTCAACGCTGAGCTGTAGTCAATGAATAGCATTCTCACATAGGTTTTCTTTTTGTCTAGTTAAGTGCAATAGAGATTGCATCATCTGTGGATCTGTTGGGGTGGTATGCAAATTGGAGTGGGTCTAGGGTTTCTGGGATAATGGTGTTGATGTGAGCCATGACCAGCCTTTCAAAGCACTTCATGGCTGCAGACGTCAGTGCTACGGGTCGGTAGTCATTTAGGCAGGTTACCTTAGTGTTCTTTGGCACAGGGACTATGGTGGTATGCTTGAAGCATGTTGGTATTACAGATTCAGTTAGGGACAGGTTGAAAATGTCAGTGGAGACACTTGCCAGTTGGTCAGCGCATGCTCGGAGTACACGTCCTGGTAATCCATCTGGCTCTGCGGCCTTGTGGATGTTGACCTGTTTAAAGGTCTTACTCACATCGGCTACGGAGAGTGTGATCACACAGTCGTCCAGAACAGCTGATGCTCTCATGCATGTTTCAGTGTGACTTGCCTCGAAGCTAGCATAGAAATAATTTTGCTCATCTGGTAGGCTTGTGTCACTGGGCAGCTCGCGGCTGTGCTTCCCTTTGTAGTCTGTAATAGTTTGCAGGCCCTGCCACATCCGACGAGCGTTGGAGCTGGTGTAGTGCGATTCAATCTCAGTCCTGTATTGACGCTTTGCCTGTTTGATGGTTCGTCGGAGGGCATAGCGGGATTTCTTATAAGCTTCTGGGTTAGAGTCCTGCTCCTTGAAAGTGGCAGCTCTACCCTTTAGCTCAGTGCGGATTTTGCCTGTAATCCATGGCTTCAGGTTAGGGTATGTACGTACGGTCACTGTGGGGATGACGTCATCGATGCACTTATTGTTGAAGCCAGTAACTGATGTGGTGTACTCCTCAATGCCATCGGAGGAATCCCAGAACATATTCCAGTCTAGAAAAATAGTCCTGTAGCTTAGCATCTATCTGACCACTTTCTTATTGACCGAGTCACTGGTTCTTTCTGCTTTAGTTTTTGCTTGTAAGCAGGAATCAGGAGGATAGAATTATGGTCAGATTTGCCAAATGGAAGGCGAGGGAGAGCTTTATATGCTTCTCTGTGTGTGGAGTAAAGGTGGTCTAGAGGTTTTTTCCCTCTGGTTGCACATTTAACATGCTGGTAGAAATTAAGTAAAACTGATTTAAGTTTCCCTGCATTTAAGTCCCCGGCCACTAGGAGAGCCGCCTCTGGATAAACATTTTCCTGTTTGCTTATGGCCGTATACAACTCATTAAGTGCGGTCTTAGTGCCAGCATCGGTTTGTGGTGGTAAATAGACAGCTACGAAGAATATAGATGAAAACTCTCTTGGTAAATAGTGTGGTCTACAACTTATCACTCTACCTCAGGCGAGCATAACCTTGAGACTTCATTAGATTTCGTGTACCGGCTGTTGTTTACAAATATACATAGACCAGAGGCCGCTGTTCTATCCTGCCGAAAAAGCTTAAAACCCACCAGCTGTATGTTATTCATGTCGTCATTCAGCCATGACTCGGTGAAACATAAGATATTACAGTTTTAATGTCCCGTTGGTAGGATATACGCGATCGTACTTCGTCTATTTTATTTTCCATTGATTGTATGTTGGCTAATAGGACCGATGGTAAAGGGAGTTCCTCTGTCCAGTGTCTGTGTTCTTTTGCCCATCTTAATCTTTTCTTTTTATTGGCAAGTCTGAGATATGGCTTTTTCTTTGCAACTCTGCAAGTCCAGCATCCTGGAGTTGCCTTTTCACTGTTGACGTTGAGACTGTTGTTTTGCGGGTACTATTTAATGAAGTTGCCAGTTGAGGACTTGTGAGGTGTCTGTTTCTCAAACCCGGAATCCCCACCGGCTAGGTACAAGGTCATCAAGGTTCTTGTTAGCAGCTTTGAGAAATTCCTTGTATATTATGCTCACCCATCAGGGGGCTTTGCCAGGCAGGCTCAGAATCTTGAAGGGGCGGTGCTGCTTTAGTAGGTCTCTGATCGCATTTATCTTTCTGTTTTGGTCGCCTATCAGCTACTTACAGTTAGCCCATAAAACAGATAAGGACTTCTCCTTAGTGTGAGGGTCGTTCAGATCGGTGTCTAGGGTATAGGGTTGGAGACTGTTCCTTCATGATAGGACAATAAATACATAAACTATATTTATAATTTATTTTAAAATGTATATCCCATATCTGCACAAAATTGAAAGCTCTCTCTTATAACCCCTGCTATCAGACTCACACAAGTTTCTTAACTTTGCACACAGTGATGGAGCACTGTGTTTTGGATCATTGTCATGTTGAATGACCAACTTCTTCTGCAGTTAGATTTTTGTGGTAGAGGGGCGCAGGTTTTTATCTAGTATGTCTCTGTATTGTGCGCCATTCATCCTCCCATCACTCCTGACAATATTGCCAGTCCCTGCTGCTGAAAAGCATGCCAGTAACATGACGCTTCCACCACCATACTTTACGGTGGGGATGGTGTTACCTGGCTGGTGTGCAGTGTTTGACTTGTGCCACACATACCGCTTAGCGTTCAGGCCAAAAAAGTCCACTTTAGTCTCTCTTTCTTTTGAAAGTCTCTACCATACTTTGGGACCATACAGAGAGAGCAGTATTTATCCTCACAGATTCATTTAAAGCAGGTGATCCACTAATTTCTTACACAGGTGGAGTCCATCAACAAATTGTGTGACTTGTTGTGGTAATATATTACACCTGAGCAAATTTAGACTTGCAATTACAAAGGGTATGAATACCTTTTTAATCTGATCATTTCTGTTTTTCATTTTTAGTACATTGTTGAAAGCTTTTGGAATTTTTCTTTTGATTTGACATGGTGCTCTAGGCTTTGGATCAATTGTAAAGAAATCTGAGACAGCAAAATGTGGTAAAAGTGTTGGGAGGGTGAATACTTTTTTTTAAGGTACTGTGTGTGCAACACATTTTTTATGTAAATCTCTCTGTAATGTACTTGTATTCTTCTAACTAAAAGGGTGAAAGACATGGAGAAACTTGGAAAGTCTCTTGAGGAACAATCAAGGGGAAACCGAGGTGTGAAGGACATCCAGCAGACGCTGGGAAAGCTGAGCCAGGAGTGGACCAAGCTGGACAAACTGTGGGGCAGTAGGAACAGGAGGCTGGAACAGGGGGTGGAGCTACAGAAGCTGAATCAGGAGGCTGACCGTATCGAGGCAGCCCTGTCTGGGCATGAGGCCAGGCTGAAGGTCAAAGACCTGGGGGTAAGATACAATATACTGTACACTGTTATACAATTAATGAAAGGATAATAATAATAAGCCTTATGGTATGTGGCGATGGATGTGTATGTGTGTTTGTTCAGGTAAGACCACTTCTGTTCTCATCCAGTGTGTTTGTCTTTCCCTCTCTGTGCTCAGGACTCTGTAGACAATGTCCACAGTCTGTTGGGCAGACAGGAGGAACTGGAGGGCCTACTGAATTCTCTGGACCAACAGATCAGCCTCTTCCAAGACAAGAGCAAGGAACTCGTCAACAAACGACACTTTGCTGCCAAACAGTAAGGCTTATGTTGATGACCAGTTTGGAGACATTTCCCCCAAATGCATAGGAAATGTGTAGCAGTGAACAATGTATTGTTCAAATGATTCAAAAAAACATTGAAATGACCAAATCATTTTTTTAATGACTTTTTAGAATACAGGAGAGGTCACAGAATATTCAAGAGCGCAATAAGAAGCTTGGAGAGAGCTGCAAACGAAGACGGACCCTCCTGCTTGATTCACATAAGTATCAGGTACACTTGATATAGAAACCCACATTTTGTGTACCTTTTACAATGGCAGTTAAGCGCTTGAACATTTTTTATGTGTTTGTCATCAGGAGTTCCAGAGAGATGCTGAAGAAATGCTGTTGTGGATGGAGGAGAAGTTCAAGATAGCTGAAGACGAGTCGTACCGGGACCCTACCAATATCCTCCGCAAGCTGAAGAGACATGAAGCTGCTGAGAAAGAGATGCAAGCTAACCAAGTGTGGCTAGACAGACTCACAAAGGTATCACAGGGCTTTCACCATTCTATCCTTTCTATACCTAATGGCTCATAATGACACCTTCTCTCATCTGTTCGAATCGTGGCAAAACTACAACAACAAAAAAGCACTATAAAGAAGAAAAAAAAGTCTGTTCACTGTTTGTTGCTCCCACTTCTTAATAATGCTATTGGTGATACAGACGCAAAGTTTCAACCAACGTGATGGTAAACTTGACAAACATTCAGTAAAACTGGACCACTAAACCAGTTGGGGGAGGAGATGCTTGTGGATGAGCACTACCAGAGCCAAAGCTTTAGGATGAAGGCCTCCTACTGTACTGTACTGTTAAATATTGTATGGTAAGCCTAATCGCTTTCCATTCGTTTGGGGAGCAAATGCTACTGTTACTGTACTGCTATATTGTACTGTAAGTTAACCTGTTGTCTGGTTCCATCAGTTGGGAGAGGAGATGCTGTCGGAGGAGCACTACGAGAGCCAGAATATCAGGAGGAAGTCGACCCAGGTTAACAGTCGCTGGGTCAGGCTCCAGGGGAAGATGACTGAGAGAGGAGACAAGCTGAGACAGGCTGGACAGCAGGAGCAGCTCATGGAGCTACTGCAGGTAACACACTAACAACCTCTACACTACCTGTTACGGAGTCTAGTTGATAGGTAATCGACTAGCCGGACTGTTCCCCGGACTCCGCGTGTAGGGATTTGTACAATGCATGAACAAGGCTATTGAACTAGACATTGGTGTCTGTCTTTATTACTTTATCCAATATATCATACTGAAACATGGTATCAGAAGTGGCTCGAAAACCATACGTTTGTTATTTTTGTAGCTAAGTACAGTATAGGCGCGGTTACGTTCCATATGCGAACACACGCCGATTCCTACTCACAACACTGATCAACTAGTTGTTAGCTGGTTAGCTAGCATCACTACCTACCTCGATGACTGAAGGCAAAGAAGTCTCCTATTCCATCGCTATGGCAGCGAACATTCCGCCACCTAATCCCATGGTTCTCACAGGGGACTGGAATACTAATTGGGACAATTTCAGGGATGAATTCGAGGACTATGCGCTGGCGACCGGTCTACATGAGAAACCCAACGAGGTACAAGCGGCAACTCTGAGGAGTTTAATGGGCAGCGAATGCAGGCATATCTACCGGCACAATCTCACCCTCACAGCGCGACAACAGTGTGATGCAAAGGCTATATTGGATGCATTGGAGAATTACTTCAAACCCGCCAGAAACGTAATTTACGAGCGGTTCGTTTTCGGAAGCTGCAAACAGGAAGAGGGTGAGTCAGTACACAACTTTGTAACCCGTTTGAGAGAAAAATCCGCCACTTGTGAATACGGGGGATTGAAAGATGAATTGATTCGTGACAAAATAGTACTGGGAATTGCAAATGAGGATACACGCCGGCGTCTACTGAGAGAGAGAGGCTTAACATTAGTAACTGCCATCGAAATGTGCCGCACTGCTGAAGTCACTGACATGAGAATGAGAGCAATGGAAATCGAAACCCCACGCTCCGACGTTGACACTGTTCACGCTGTTGCTAGGCAGACATTCAGGCAAAACCAATCAAGGCAGAGTAATTCACCACGAACGGTGAACACAGAGAGCCCAGTAGCATGTATATACTGTGGGAATACGCACACACGTGGCAAAGAGCACTGCCCTGCCTATGGAAAACCATGCAGAGCTTGTGGAACTAATAATCACTTTGCAAAAGTGTGTCTCAAAAGCAAAAGAAGGGTGAGTGAGGGCAAGATTCACTGTGTTGATGATGTCACTCAATGTTCAGGGCTGAACAGTGAAAGTAACATTTACATGCATGAATCCATTGGGGCTGTACACTCAAGAGGGAAGAAATGGTTTGTGACACTACGATTACACAACAAG
Source organism: Salmo salar (assembly GCF_965601325.2). Lineage (NCBI taxonomy): Eukaryota > Metazoa > Chordata > Actinopteri > Salmoniformes > Salmonidae > Salmo > Salmo salar. Next base: position 38,076,823 of record NC_138291.1, read on the forward strand.
CAACAACAATGTCAACTGGATTCCGGTGCTACATGCAACGTAATGAGCTACAAAGACAAAATCAATCTGGCACCTGACACGCATCTATTGCCCAGCGATACTAGACTAAAGCTGTACTCAGGAGAGCTAATGAGCTCTATGGGCACCTTTGAGACCGAATGTGTTATTCGGGGACGCAAACACAAGCTGGAGTTTGAGATTGTGAAAACCAGTCAACATCCTCTCCTCTCAGGCTCTACATGCGAACGCCTGGGACTGATGCAGTTCACTGTACCAAATGACCTGCACATTGTGGATCATGTCCAGCATGGACCCCTGTCCAAAGAACAACTACTCAACAGATATGACGATGTATTCAACATGCCCGTTGAATCAGTGCCTGGTGAGGTACACTTTGAAGTGGATGAGAGCATCACTCCAGTCCAGTGTGCTCCTCGCAATGTGCCCATTGCAATGAAAGTGGCTGTGAAGGCCCAGCTGGACAAGTATGAGGCCGATGGCCACATGACATCTGTGACCGAACCAACTGACTGGATCAGCAATATGGTCATAGTGAAAAAACCAGAGAAGCTGAGGGTCTGCATCGACCCAAAGCATCTGAACCAAGCATTGAAACGATCCCACTACATCATGCCGACACTAGAGGATGTCCTCTACAAGCTTCCCAAGGCCAGGATTTTCACCTTGGTGGATGCCCGAGATGCATTCCTTCAATGCAAGCTGGACGAAGAAAGCAGCTTCATGACTACCTTCTGGACCCCCTGGGGTCGGAAACGCTGGCTCAAGCTCCCGTTTGGTGTCTCAGTGGCACCTGAGGTATACCAACGCAAGCAGCACGAGTTACTGGCTGGGCTCAAGGGCATTGAACCCATCGCTGATGATGTCCTGATCGTAGGCTGTGGTGACACAGACGATGAAGCAGAACGCGACCACGATGTGAAGCTCCTGGCACTGATGGAGCGCTGTCGAACAGTTAAGCTTCGTCTTGGCCTGAAGAAGCTACAGTTCAAGGTGAAAGACGTCCACTTCCATGGCCACATTCTTTCGGCAAAAGGCCTGAAGCCGGACCCAGACAAGGTCCGAGCGATCCTCGACATGCCAAACCCATCTGATGCAAAAGGAGTACAGCGTCTCATCGGTTTTGCAAACTATCTTGCAAAGTTCATGCCACACCTATCAGCAGTCTGTGAGCCTCTGCGCCGGTTGCTGGACAAAGACACACCATGGCACTGGCTACCCAAGCACGAGGCAGCGGTGCAGGAGATGAAATCTCTGGCTTCATCCATGCCAGTGTTGCGCTACTACGACGTCACGAAGCCTGTCACAATCCAGAGTGACTCCAGTCAAAGGGGACTTGGATGCTGCCTTATGCAGGAAGGCCAACCCGTTGCGTTTGCCTCGAGAGCGCTCACCCCCACCGAACAGAACTATGCACAAATTGAGAAAGAGTGCCTCAGCATCGTCTTCTCTTGCCAGCGATTCCATCACTACTTGTATGGTCGAGAGCTGGTCACCGCTGAAACTGACCACAAACCACTCATTGCCATATTCAGTAAACCTCTCCTCAACGCGCCCAAGAGGCTTCAAAGCATGCTCCTGACTCTGCAAAACTACAGCCTGAAGGTCATTTACAAGCCAGGACCAGAGATGTACATCAGCGACACACTGAGCAGGGCAACGGCACAATGTACAGGCAGAGGCACTGCCTATCAGCGGCAGGCCATCTGTTCGCTACAGCAGGAACAACAAGATGTTCAACAGATCAATCAGGCAGACTACTTAAACGTCACAGATCACCGCCTAGCCCAGATCAGGCAACACACTGACAAGGACGAACACCTACAATCACTGAAGTCCATGGCTCTCGCAGGTTGGCCATACCTGAAAGAGGAGACACCTTTCACAGTGAGAGAATACTGGACCTTTCGAGATGAGATCAGCGTGCAAAATGGCGTCTTGTTCAGAGGTCAGAAGGTCATTATTCCCAAATCACTACGTCCAGAGATGCTTACCCGCATACACTCCAGTCACGTTGGAGGTGACGCATGCTACCGCCAGGCTCGTGAAACATTATACTGGCCAAACATGCAAGCAGAAATTAAAGACTTTGTCAGCAACTGTACCACGTGCAACGAGTACGCTCATGAACAGCAAAAGGAAACCATGATGTCACACGAACTGCCCACAAGGGCCTGGCAAATCGTCAGCATGGACTTATTCAGCCACAGACAAAAGGACTATCTTCTCATTGTGGATCACTACTCTGACTTTTGGGAAATTGAACTGCTCCCTGACTTGTCTGCAGAGACGGTCATAAAGCGCTGCAAGGCGCAGTTTGCCAGGCAAGGTCAGCCTGACAAGGTAATCACGGACAATGGCCCACAATTCACTGCACAGTTCAAGCGTTTCGCCTCAGAATGGGAGTTTGACCATGTAACCTCCTCTCCAAGACACCCAAAAGCAAATGGCAAGGCAGAGTCAGCTGTCAAGATTGCAAAAAACCTGTTAAGCAGGGCCGCGCGCGACAGCAACGACCCATGGAAAGCGATCTTACAGTGGAGGAACACACCCACCGAAAACATGGACAGCAGCCCAGCACAACGCCTTCTGTCCAGACGTCTGAAGACTACCATCCCCGTAGCTAACAAGCTACTTGAGCCCTGCGTCATGGTTGGCGTCACGGACAAACTGCGTCGCAGAAAGCAGCTCGCTAAGTGCTTCTACGACCGGACTGCTCGAGACCTACCAGAACTGGAGGTGGGTGAAACGATAAGGATGAAACCGCTGCCGGGAGACCACACAGGACTTTGGAGGCTGGGCACGTGCCTACAGAGAGTTGCACCACGCTCTTACCTGGTGGATGTTGGTGGCTCCCTCTATCGTCGCAATCGGGTGGATCTGCGCATAGCAGAGCGGACAAACCAGAACACGCCATACACTCACCTAGATGAGATGGATCACAGTCCAGGCCTAAGGGTAAGAGGTGCAGAATTGAGACATGAGCCAACTGAAGGTGAGGCTTCTACCCCACCAAGCTCTCCAGCTCGTGGCCCTAATCCTACCCCTGTCAGAGCCAATACTTACTCACGGGTGGGTCGGCTGTGCAAGCCACCGGACAGGCTTACTCTGTAAGCAAGAGACTGTGTTAACTTGTCCTCCTGTTTATAAAAATAAACATTTAAAAAATAAAAATAAATAAAATAAAAGAAATAAAGAAAAAAAGAAAATTTAAAAAGAAAGGAAGATGACAACTGAAGTAAAAAGAAAATGTCATGCGTTCTTAATTGTTATGACTTGATTGTTAAGAATTTAATGTTATGCTGTTATGTTTGCACTTTCTATTGAAAAGGATGATGTTACGGAGTCTAGTTGATAGGTAATCGACTAGCCGGACTGTTCCCCGGACTCCGCGTGTAGGGATTTGTACAATGCATGAACAAGGCTATTGAACTAGACATTGGTGTCTGTCTTTATTACTTTATCCAATATATCATACTGAAACACTACCTACCTGGATCTAGTTTGGCTATCGATTTGTGGGAAAGAATGCTGTAGATAAATGTGGGTAGCATGCTTCATTTTACAGTACTGTTTCCACTGGTATAAAACAAATAGGTCAATCAGGTTATTATTAGGATGTTATTATTATTTTACAAAGTAATTTTTCAGTATATACCTAGTTATTTCTTTACCATAAATTGAAATGTGTTGATGATGCTTATGATGCCTATCATAATTTGGTCTCGTCCACCAGCCAGCTCTCTCTCTCTGTCTATATGAGGTAGCAATTGAACCTGAGGACGAGGTAAATTGTAATCACATTGTTCCCAGGATGCCAAGCTGAAGATCGAGGCCATCCAGAGGATGTTGCAGAACGCAGCCAAAGGGCACGACCTTCGCTCCAGCCGCCAGCTGTTGAAGGAGCACCAGCAGCTAGAGGCCGAGGCCCAGGAACTGGCTGACAAGATCAACACCATCGTGACCCGGGCCAAGCACCTGGCCACTAACCACTTTGACTCCCAGAGGATCCTTCAGGAGACAGATACGTACATGAAGCTGTAAGTAGTAAGGACTGATTAATATGATCTGTAATTAGTAGCGTAAAGCAATCCACTGATCGATCCATTGATTGATCGATTCATTTATGCATTGAATTAGCTAACCTAGTTCTCTATCTAGGGCCCAGAGTTTTTCCAGTTCAGGTAACATGGTCAGAAAAAAACATCTGTCCCCTGTTCATAATCAGTGTGGATATTTTTGAGACATCATCTCTGTATGCAGGTTCAAGTCGCTGCAGAAGCCTCTGGATCGTCGCAGGGCCCAGCTGGAGGCGTCCGTGGCTCTGTTTGGCTTCTATCATGATGTAGACATAGAACTCTCCTGGATAACCGAACACTACCCATCCACTGGCTCCACCAACTATGACAAGTCCCTGGCAGGGGCTATCAACCTCATGCAGAAACATAAGGTATCAGTCTGGTAACAAGATAATAATGACAAAGTTTGATTTACATTTTATTTTATATCTAGTCATTTTGTTGCCTCTCTTATCCAGAGTGACTCTCATCCAGTCTTTTTGGTTAGTTTGTTTCCTGCCCAGGGTGGACAGATGTAAATGAGTTAAAGCTGGTGCAATATATGTGTTGTGCATAGTCCCTGACAAAAATCAAATGTGTGTTCTGTGATCAGGAGCTGCAGGCAGAAGTGAACACCCACTGTAAACACTTGAACCGGGTCCTGGAGAAGGGGCAGAGCTTGGAGAAGTCCAGCCAATATGATGGAGAGGAAGTCCAGCAGAGGAATACACACCTGGCCACAGAGTGGGAGGAGCTAGAGGCAGCCTGTGACAAGAGGGCCATCCACCTGAACAGGGCCATCACTAGAGAACAGGTAGGGCCAACAGGAAAAGCACAATCCTGATTGTGATGGATCCAAAGAGGTTTTATTCATGATTATACAACAGGTGGTTCTAATCCTGAATGCTGATTGGTTAAAACCGCATTCCAGCTGGTGTCTATTTCACAAGTTACCACCGGCTAAATCTATGACGTTAAAATACCTATTTACTCTGTTCCATCTGACTGTGCAATCCACTGTCTCATCAGTCCAGCCAGGCAATTTATAATCACGATCTCCACTATCAAAAGCATCTAGACATTATCTCACATTTCTTTTAGACTGTACCTCTGAAGGACAATAATCATTATACCTCATCACTGTACTCCTTTGCTCCTAGATCTTGCTTGACTGTGCGGAGCTGGAAACCCGTCTCTCTGAGACTCTAGCTTTGGTCAGCACTGATGAGTATGGCAAGAACGATCTAGCCACCCAGAGCCTTATCAAGCAACATCAGGTACTGCAACCCCATTCTCCTGTTGTCTTGCGTTTGACTAGCCGTATTCAAACTATACGTCACTGTCAGAAGTTCTGTTGTTTGGATATATATGTTTTGGATAAAGCCATCTGCTGAATGGCCATAGTATGCCATGATAATCAGAGGAGTTGGTTAGAGCATCTACAGATCTAGGGACCACTGTCTAATGCAGCTGCACGGTGAGGAGCATGGTGTCTAATGCAGCTGCACGGTGAGGAGCATGGTGTCTAATGCAGCTGCACGGTGAGGAGCATGGTGTCTAATGCAGCTGCACGGTGAGGAGCATGATGTCTAATGCAGCTGCACGGTGAGGAGCATGGTGTCTAATGCAGCTGCACGGTGAGGAGCATGGATTGTGTAATGCTGCTGTCTCTGTTGTGTGTCCTGCAGGCGGTGGAGGGGCAGATGGAGGTGCTGGAGGCCCAGGTGGAGGAGCTGGGGGATAGCGTGGAGTCAGCTGTCCATGAGTGGAACCTGGACGAGGTCAACAGACCATACAGCCGCATCAGCAGTCAGATGAGCCAGCTGCAACACCAAGCCCAAGTCAGGTGAGCTCAAGCAATCAAACACATGACATTTGATACAAAGATGCCATGAGATCATGGTTTGATGCCCCCCCAAACAACAGGCACCACGAGGAGACATATATGTTATGGGTGAGTGTCTTGTGTGTAACAGAGGAGTTGTCTACCTTCTCTTAGGGGCCAAAAGCTGAGGGAGGCTCTCCACCTCCATGAGTTCAGACGGGAGTCTTCAGAGCTGGACGACTGGATCACACAGCAGAGACAGATAGCCTCCTCTGAGGACTACGGAAATGACTATGAACATGTAGTGGTGAGAAGTACCATCTACCACTACTGTCTATATATATTTGCACAGATCTCCAAAATATTCAGTTGGAAAATATTATCCAGATTGTGAGCGTGAGTCATGCCTATTTCTTCCAAAATGTGGCATTTGTCATTGAAAACGTAAATTTAAACAAATGTTCTTGATTTCCCATGATAGCTACTGAATGGTAAATTTGAGGCCTTCCTGAAGCATTTGGACGTGGGTTTTGATAGGATGCGGAGCTGCAAAGAGCTTGCTGATAGGCTCATTCAACATAAGCATCCTCAGGCTTCCACCATCAGGGACACACAACATCAACTCAGGTATGGGCACCTAATCGATATTCTTTATTGCTCACACTACCAGTCCACTGTACAAATGAACAATGCATGTATCCACATTCAAATGACGAAATACAACTCAAATCTGGTTGAAATGACATCATTACATGCTTGTTAACTTGTTGCAATGATGATGTCATTTCAAGCAGCTATGTCTACTGGGATGAAAGTCATGTTAAAGAGATGTTACCTGATGACCTGAGTCGGTTGTTTTTGTCTTGTTTCCCTCCTGTTTGATAGATTGTCATGGGAGGAACTGCAGGACTTGGCCAAAGACCGCAAAGACCATTTACTCAAAGCCGAGGAGTGTCACAAGTTTTACAGAGATCTCACCGATGCCTTAGGACATATTCAGGTACAGTTTAAGCATAAATAAGTATATTTTGGATGAATTAGAGATTGCCTTGAAAGTAGGGCTCCCGAGTGGCGCGGGAGTCTAAGGCATTGCATCTCAGTGCTAGAGGCATCACTACAGACACCCTGGTTCGAATCCAGGCTGTATCACAACCGGCCGTGATTGGTAGTCCCATAGGGACTAGCATCGTCTGGGTTTGGCCGGTGTAGGTCGTTATTGTAAATAAGAATTTGTTCTTAACTGACTTGTCTAGTTAAATCAAATAAATACACTACCGTTCAAAAATGTAGGATCACTTAGAAATGTCCTTGTTTTCCATGAAAACATACATGAAATGAGTTGCAAAATTAATAGGAAATATAGTCAAGACATTGACAAGGTTATAAATAATGTGAAGGGAGTAGTACGCAGCGTTGTACAATATCTTCAGTTTCTTGGCAATTTCTCACATGGAATAGCCTTCGTTTCTCAGAACAAGAATAGACTGACGAGTTTCAGAAGAAAGTTATTTGTTTCTGGCCATTTTGAGCCTGTAATCGAACCCGCAAATGCTGATGCTCCAGATACTCAACTAGTCTAAAGAAGGCCAGTTTTATTGCTTCTTTAATCAGAACAACAGTTTTCAGCTGTGCTAACATAATAGCAAAAGGGTTTTCTAATGATCACTTAGCTAATCCAAGTTTATCATTTTAAAAGGCTAACACAACGTGCCATTGCAACACAGGAGTGACGGTTGCTGATAATGGGCCTCTGTACGCCTATGTAGATATTCTATAAAACAACTGCCAATTCCAGCTACAATAGTAATTTACAACATTAACAATGTCTACACTGTATTTCTGATCAATTTAATGGACAAAAAATGTGCTTTTCTTTCAAAAACAAGGACATTTCTGTGACCCCAAACTTTTGAACGATAGTGTATAATAGCTCAGTGCCTTGCAGAGAGGCTCAGCGTTGCTCAGAGTTCATATAGAGTTCATATAAAATGATCAGTCTTGACCTACAATGTTTACTGTGCTGCTTATCAATGTGGTGTCAGGACATCAACTTAATTTAAGGCACTGATCTGACTCATACAACCAGTCAGCTGTGTAATGCTCACTGAAAGAACACCATGTAAATTAAGTGTGAGGGTAAAATCGAATTATGTCTAATGCAAATAAAAGTCACTACTGCTTAGCAAATGCATGCTGATAAATTATTATTGAGTTTGTGTGATTCATGCTCTGTCTGTGTCCTCTCTGTCTCCATCCATTCATCCACCCCCCCACCCCACCCCACCCCCCTCACTCTCTCTCCAACCACCACAGGAGAGGTACAAGAGCATTCCTGATGACATCGCTAGGGACCTGCGAGGGGTGCTGTTGCAGCTTCGTAAACACGAGGCTCTAGTCCACGTGCTTGCAGGGAACGAGCAGCAGGTACTGAACACAACACATCAATAGTTTACCCACAACTTTTGTGAACAAATGTTTTTATTGACTCGCTTTAACAACAATACAATCAATGATAATCCGTTCACCCAGAATTTAGATGTTTGCCCTATATTATACATTTTACATTTTAGTCATTTAGCAGACGCTCTTATCCAGAGCGACTTACATACATTTCATACATGAATGCATACATTTCCTAAAAAAAATTCTCCGTACTGGTCGCCCATGGGAATCGAACCCACAACCCTGGCGTTGCAAACACCATGCTCTACCAACTGAGCCACACGGGACCATAAATTGTATAAAACTGTCACATACGCTTCCATTTTCTTTAGCTAACGATTGAGCTAGGGCTTTCTAAGCTGTTTCTTTGAGGATATTCCACTCAGTGGTTCCTGTTACTGTAATGGAGGTGGTTTTGTGAGCCACGCTTGTGTGATAAGTAACCTTGCCTGAGACTTGTCTAGGTTTTAGCCCAGCGGGCTAACACAATCTTGTGGCGCACAGGTCGCTCAAATTACCATCCAGGCTAGTTGTGGGGGTTGCCTGCATGTCTTCATTGTCCATCTCCTATGAATCTTCCTATCATATGGGTTGTTCTCAGCTCCAGGAGCTGCTGGATATGGCAGACTCCACCCTGGACCTGTGCTCCCCAGAGATGAGGGTTCTCCTGCAGGATCAACAGCAGGAGGTGGTGGAGCACTGGGAGAAGCTGCGCCTCCACATGGACCAGAGGGAGGGAGACCTCAAACGGGCACGCCAACGCTACCTCTTCCTCAACACGGTAACTAACTCAATAGTTACCGTTAGAAACACCATTTCCGTTTGCAAACTCTCTCTGAGCCTTTACCAGGACTAATAAGCATTGTCAATGGCGATTCTACATTGAACGTGCTTTTTAGTCCAGGGGTAGACTTAATTTGAGTCTAGGAAATCAGAATTAAGAGTTTCCTAGTTCTTGTTGCACTGATTTGATTTGGATATTACATGATGTATGTATTGCATGTTGGTTTTAACGTCAATCTATTTTGGTGTTCTAGGTCCAGGACTATGCTCTGTGGTGTGCCCAGGTGCTGAGTGGGATGACAGCGGAGGAGTCTATTAGAGATGTGGCCACCTGTGACCTGCACCTGGCCCAGCACCAGCAGCTGTGGGCTGAGATCGTGGCCCGGGAGGAGACCTACAACCAGGCAGTGGCCATGGGGCAGGAGCTGCAAGAGCAGGACAGACACAACGCAAGAGAGGTATTCAATTTAATAGATCTTTGTCACAGAAACACAATTCAGTTGCAGCAGAATTACACACCCTGTATGAGCATATACACACTCTGTATTCCGATAAATGTCTCAATGTTTGTTTTCTGTGCAAATATTTTCTACTGTCCCAGAATTCTGAGGCTTGAATACATACAAGATGAGAGAGTTGGTTTTACATAAATGGTACCTAAATAAGCTGGTAATGTGTCATGTCTTCCTCCTACCAGGTCAAGGATAAGCTAAGTGGTCTACAGGAGGAGAGGAACTCACTTCATGGCCACTGGGAGAGGAAACAGAGAGGCCTGGAGGGGACCCACCTGGAACAGGTCTTCTACAGGGACACAGAGAGCATGGAGAAGATCACCAACTCACAAGAGGTCAGAGGTCAAAGCTGGTCAATTAAAGAATATATGCTCTGTTTCAAGACTCACATTGTCAGTGCAAGCCCCTGACGGTGCAATTACATCCATTTAGAAGCAAAACAAATGTTCTCCTATGCTGCAGTACATGTTCATATTTTGAATGCCCCCAACTTCTTGTTTTTCCTTCCAGATCCTTCTGAAGAACAGTGATCTGGGGACGTCAGTTGATGAGACAGAGGGACTCATAAAACGCCATGAAGCCTTTGAGAAACTCCTTAGCACTCAGGAGGACAAGGTCTGAATTCCTTCAATCCTCCGCTGTCCGTCTTTATGAATGCACTATCCCATTGTCCTTAACTCTGAAAGCGCCAACATAATTTTAGCTTAAAAGCTCCAACTGGGATAATTTTTGATAATTAGTATTGATTTCAAAGAGATACAATTGGTAGTCATTTCAGAGAGATATACTGTCTGTCAAGCAGTAACACTTTATTTTTAGTAAATAGTTAAAATTCCCCCAAATAAGCATTTTATTTTTTTATTACACATTTATAGTCAAAATGTGATGTATCAAAGTAGACATGTTTGTATGTTTTTCATGATTAGAACAGATATTTTGATTAATTTCATCCATGGCCACTTGTTATCAACATTGGTCTGTTATTCATTCAAAGTGTTGTTTCTGTGGTACTCGGAGGCAGAAAAAGGTGGTGATTGAGCTAATCTGACATGCCTGTACGACGTAAAATGGCCACTGATATTGGCAATATGGGTGCCGGTGCCATCACACGTTTAACTCTAACTTTGGAACGTTATGGGCTATCAACTCTGTTCCAATTGCATCTGAAAGATCATAATCACAACTTGGTTATGTAGATTGTGTTATATTGGCTGCTACGCCCCCTAGGGGCCAAATCTGGGTTTGCTCCATATCTATAAACGCAGCATGCAATAATTTCAACGATTTTACTGAGTTACAGTTCATATAAGGAAATCAGTCAATTGAAATAAATGAATTGGGCCCTAATCTATGGATTTCATGTGACTGGGCAGGGGCACAGCCATGGGTGGCCCTGGAAGGGCATAGGCCCACCGACTGGGAAGCCAGCCAATCAGAATGAGTTTTTCTGCACAACAGGGCTTTATTACAGACAGAAATACTCCTCAGTGGCATTGTGTAATGTGACAAAACTGTACATTTTAGAGTGGCCTTTTATTGTCCCCAGCAAAAGGTGCACCTTTGTAATGATCATGCTGTTTAATCAGCTTCTTGATATGTTACACCCGTCAGGTGGATGGATGATCTTGACAAAGGAGAAATGTTAAGTAACAGGGATGTAAACAAATTTGTGCACAACATTTGAGAGAAATAAGCTTTTTGTGTATATTTCTGTGATCTTTTATTTCAGCTCATGTAAAGTGTTGGTCCCATGTTTCATGTTACGTTTATATTATATATTTTCAGGGTACATGCATCTACCTCTGTGCCAAATTTGGTTTACATAGTTTACTATTGAGTCCACATTTTCAGGTTTGCAACACACCACTAGTATACAAAAGAGAAATCATGGTCATTTTTTTTGTCTGTAACTAGTTGCTTGACAAAGTCCTAAAATTTCAGTAGGATAAAACTGTTTTTGAAATAAACAAACAAGGGAATTTAAGAATCTATGATAAAACATACACTGTCAAGTGTTCTGTGTATGTGTCTCAGCCTGTTCAACCACAGCACTGTCATTGCTCTTTAGATATCATTGTTGAAGGACCTTGCTGAGAGACTGAAGAAGGAAGACTTCAGTCGTGAGAAAGCCAGCCACATCCACAACAAGCTGAAGGCCCTCCTGGAGAGGCGAAGCAGGATTAAGGGACTGTCAATCAAACGCAGAGAGGAGTTGGCTATCTCCAGGCTGCTCTGCATCTTCAACCGCAATGCTGCCGAGGTACAGTACCACACATCACCTGTGGTCAGACATGGGTTCAAATCCAGGGGCCAGGGTTCCAGGCCAGAAGCACGCTTTTGACTGCACTTACAGTTTTGCTTCGGTACTGCAGTTTAATTGATGTCTGGGCCAGAAAGACAATTCCCGTAGACGACCCCATAGAAAAGTCAAATTTGAAAATTCCTAAGAAGACACTTTAGTCATCACCTTTGAGTACAAACTATCCATTGAATTATTTAAATACTGTAGCTGAGGCCAATCATTTTTCCATCACTCACAGCTAAAGATATTAACATTTTATATTCATGCTCTGAGGTCATGAGCCCAGCTAGCCAGGGGAAGTGTCGGTTGGCTTGTTTAGCTGTCCACGTGCTCAGCACGCTCTGACAGAGTTCCCAGAGCATGTTCGCGCAATACTGCTGTCTGTCCAGTGTGCAGACGCAGTAAGAAAGATGTAAACAACCATGAAACGGTGTATGCGAATGTGAGTAGATTACGTTGAAAACTACGGTCGGCCATCTTGCAAGCAGTCTAGTTCTTTTATTCATCAATGATTCAAATACTATTTGTTTTCTTTCAACTACTTTCACCCGTTGAGCCTGGCTGTCCTGGAGTGCCAGATGGGCTTGCACTTCGAGACTAGTCCATTAGTTCCCTTGCGCCAGAAAAGCTCAATCAAGTGTAGATGGAGTGTTTAGAGAGAAATAATTATAGAAAATAATTACTATTTGAACCATGGTCTGCCTGTGGTAGATGAAGCCATGTTGTGATGTTGTCTGTTTTTGGCCCAGGCTGAGGAGTGGGTGTCGGAGCGTATGCAGAAGATGCAGGAGGACTCCAAAGTGGACCTGAGCAACCTGCAGACCAAGATGAAGCTGCTCCAAAAACATCAAGTCTTCGAGGCAGAGATTCTCGCCCACAGCAGAATCATTGACTCGGTGCAGCTGGTATGAGCTGTTATTAAACTACACTGGGGAGGGTTTCTTGTCAGCGATAACTACAGTACATAGTTCAGTAACACTTCATCCTTATAATCCTTTAAAACTTCTTATAAGCATGTATGAGCCTTTATAATAAGTCATAATATGTCATAGAGATTCATGTATCAATTTTTGAGCTGACTCAAACTGACCCATGTGCTGGCCTAGGCTGGTGAGGAGCTGGTGTCTCTGCATCACCCTAAGTCCCAGGAGGTTCGTCGTAGTGTTGCAGCTCTGGAGAAACACTGGGAGGAGCTGAAGCTGGCGGTGGCCGCCAGGGGGAAGGTTCTAGAAGACAACAGAGACTTCCTGGAGTTCCTGCAGAAGGTGGACCAGGTGGAGGTCTGGATCAGACAGAAGGTAAGAATGGACTAGAACAATCGATGAAGGAGTCCTAGAAGAGCTATGAAAAGAAGTCCCTGCACACTTGAATCAGATGCAAGTTTGTGTTAAATGTGTTAAGCTTCAGTCAACAACAACCTTTTGTCAGAGCACACCACCTAGAAGAGCAATGTATGAAGGAACTTTCAAGAGTAGGCACTATGGTAACATGAGAATGCAACCACAAAACTTTGGATTCCAAGAAGAATGCAGGAGCTACCACCATACCAGTAGTTGTCAGCATGTCTCGCATATTGATAATATAAAACACAAACATGGAAATAATTATTTTTCACATAGCTTTGTTGTATGTTTTCTGTTATTTCTCAGGAGGTGATGATAAACATAGGGGATGTTGGCACAGACTATGAGCATGGGCTCCAGCTGCTGAAGAAACTGAATGAGTTTAGAGGTTCAGGCTCTGGGGTGAGTTTGTTTCTGAACAAACGGCATTTACAGTATTAGCGCTTTCCAACGCTTCTGGTCTTGGAACTTTGGGTGAGTTTAGTGACCCTTATCAAGAAGGAGAATTGGAAAATTTAATTGAGTGCGTTTTATTACAGGAAGTCACAGTGGACGATGCTCACATCAAGGCCATCAACAAACTGGCTGCTCGGCTGGAGCGGCAGAACAGTGACGAACTGGCCACAGTGAAACAGCGCAGACAGCAGCTTAATGACAGGTGACACCCAACCTACTGAGAAAATTAGTTGATGATGATGATGACTGTGGTGATGTTTGTCCTTCAAGAGGAAAACTGTTTCTACAGCTCACAGGTTCCATTGCCTTTATTCAACCAGAAAAGTTGTAATGTACTGTACACATACTGTAGTATAATTATATATTTTTTGAACCTGCTCTAACACCTTTTCTTTTCACCTCACCTTCCATCAGATGGAGTAAGTTCCATGGCAACCTGAGCAGCTATAAGAAGAAGCTGGAGGCAGCGCTGGTGATCCACTCTCTCATCAGAGAACTGGATGAAGTCCGGGAGAGAGCCAATGAGAAGGTTGGAATGGCTTCATCTTAACCCTTCTCTATAAAACCTACTTAATATTAAGTCTCTTATGTATGACTTACTGTAACAGATGTCATAAGAAGATATCACAGATCTCAGTTTCAGAGAACAGTATTTGAGTATACACCTGTCGTGTCTTTGCTATGCCGGATAAAGTGATATGACATGCTATTTTATAAAATAATTTCTCTGTAATTAATATTACCTGATTAAACTAATCATGTAAATGTAAATAACTAGAAAGTCGGGGCACCACGGAAGAATGTTTATAGAGCTGTTGTCTTCCGAATAAACTCTTAAAGACCTGGTAATCTTTTATATCAATAGCAGCCAATTATTATTTAAAATGTCTTTTTCACCCTTTTTTCTCCCCAATTTCATGGTATCCAGTTGGTAGGAGGTTACAGTCTTGTCTCATCGCTGCAACTCCCGTACGGACTCAGGAGAGGCGAAGGTCGAGAGCCATGCATCCTCCGAAACACAACCCAACCAAGCCGCACTGCTTCTTGACACAATGCCCATCCAACCTGGAAGCCAGCCGCACCAATGTGTCGGAGGAAACGCCGTACACCTGGCGACCGTGTCAGTGTGCACTGCGCCCGGCCCACCACAGGAGTTGCTAGTGCGCGATGAGACAAGGATATCCCTGCCTGCCAAACCCTCCCTAACCCGGATGACGCTGGGCCAATTGTGCGCCGCCCCATGGGCCTCCCGGTCTGGGCTCAAACCCAGAATCTCTAGTGGCACAGCTAGCACTGCGATGCAGTGCCTTAGACCACTGCGCCACTCGGGAGGCCCTAGCAGTCAATTATTAATCGTCACCTTATTCAGTCTCATCTGAACGTCGTAGAATTCTTGGTTATCGAACCCTGGCTAACAAGTTGAATCAGCAATAAAAATGTGGTTTAATTATTTATTTACTAAATACCTAAATAATCACACAGAATTACATATACACAGGATGGATCATACATTGATTACTAATTATGTCATACAAGAAAACGTCCCTAGCGGACGGAACCAAAATAACGGCTGATTACACAAAGAAAGGGGGTTGGGTTTGAATGAAAGCGCGGGAAGACTGAGGAACAAAAGGATTGGGTCTCTATCGGACCTTATGAAGCTATGCTATCGTAAATACAGAATCTTATGCATTCTAAATAACCGCCCATTTGGAAAAGGAAAATGCAAGAAATATTTACTCTGAGCTGCGCTTCGATAGATTGGTCGTAGATGGAAGGCTGGGTTGCCCAGCAGAGATCTCTCTTGTCCTTTGAAGAATATGTCTTGTGGTGGAACGGTCACGTTGTAGTACCATCGTCGGGTGTTAGAACGGATAAGTTGTTGTACCCTGTCTTTCTGAAGAGATTGTCCGTCCTTTCCTAGCCCACGTTTACAGCTGCTGCTGCTAACTCGACGTCTAGGATGTATCACTTCTTTAGTGAATAAGAGTTCAAAGTTCCTACCAAGTTGCCATACTATAAGCTCATGCTATATTCTGGCTGGTATAGTCGAAATTCATCCTTCCAGCGTGTCGATCGTCACCTCCACGTTGAAATTTGCCCTTTTAAACGTATGGACATTAGTCCGGGAATGCAATGTTCATTTCGTTAGGTTGTAGTCGTTCAACCATTCGCAACCATAGTTCATGCTGAGGTTGACTTAGTTCTGTAGTTGATATTAGCCCTTTTTAAACGTATTGCAGCAGTCCTCACGTCATTGGGAACACAAGGTTGACTTTTCGTCAACGGGCTTTTGTAGTGGTGGAGAGAAGGGCGCGTTTCATAGTTTACAACCAATGTCTGTTCACATGGGCGGGGCCACTGAGTTGAGCATAGTTCACTTAGGAAAACAATTCTCTCATTTAGAAGCTAAAGTTACATTTAATCTTTCCACAAATAGTTTCATATTTAAACATTTAAATTGTACAACAATTCCATGTGAATCTGATAACTAGAATGTGTAGACTTTCCAAGATACAGTTTATGTCATCCTATTATCAGTAATAATGTCTCAGACGACAACTGATCTGACATCATATTCTTTAAGTACCAACGCATATTTTCAACTGGTTGGATTACCGAAATATGGTTCTGTTCCCCACCCTTTTGACGTTACCAGACTCTCTATGTTAACAAAGGGCTTTTCCAAGAGTCAAATCTGTAGAGTAGAGAGAGGAAAGGGGGAAATGTATTTATGGGGGTCATAAACCTCACCAACAGGGCAACGTCATGACACACCCTTGTTGTCTTGAAAGTGTGTCCACATCACATTGTATTTAATTCCTATCTGCTGGGATTCCTATTGTAGATGCATCTACTGCAAGGCCAGGACTGTGGCTGGGATGTGGAGAGTGTGGAGAATCTGATACGACGCCACGAGGAGACTGAACGCGAGGCTGGAGTCATACAGGAAAGAGGCAAGGTGAGAAGAAGCCACAACATGGCCTGATATACTGTAATGCGTTTTACAGTGAAACAGAAAAATATAGTTGAATTGAATCGAATATTTGAAGACCAACTAATTGCATCCTGGTCTTGTGTTGTTTTGCCAGGCACTGGAAAAGGACACCGCTGACCGCCTGAAAGCTCAGTCTGTGATGGCTGACAAACTGAGCAAAAAGCAGAAAGAGGTCAAAACCGGCCTTGTGAAGCTGGAGAAGGACGTTAAACTCAGGTGTGTTGCAAATAATAACTGAAATATCCTGAAAATATGTACTCTTTCCCAATGTGATACACTACATGACCAAAAGTATGTGGACACCTGCTCGTCGAACATCTCATTCCAAAATCATGGGCATTAATATGGAGTTGGTTTCCCTTTTGCTGCTATAACAGCCTCCACTCTTCTGGGAAGGCTTTCCACTAGATGTTGGAACATTGCTGTGAGGACTTGCTTTCATTCAGCCACGAGCATTAGTGAGGTCGGGCACTGACATGGGAGATTAGGCCTGGCTCGCAGTTGGCGTTCCAATTCATCCCAAAGGTCTTCGATGAGGTTGAGGTCAGGGCTCTATGCAGGCCAATGAAGTTCTTCCACATTTATCTTACAAAGTTGTAAGCTCAGAATCGTCTAGAATGTCATTTTATGCTGTTGCATTAAGATTTTCCTTCACTGGAACCTAGCCTGAACCATGAAAAACAGCCCCAGACAATTGTTCCTCCTCAACCAAACTTTACATTTGGCACTATGCATTGGGGCAGGTAGCGTCCTCCTGGCATCTGCCAAACCCAGATTCGTCCGTGGGACTGTCAGATGGTGAAGCGTGATTCATCACTCCAGAGAACACGTTTCCATTGCTCCAGAGTCCAATGGAGGCGAGCTTTACACCACTCCAGTCGACGCTTGGCATCAACTTACAGTTGACCATGGCAGCTCTAGCAGGGCAGAAATTTCACGAACTGACTTGTTGGAACGGTGGCATCCTATGACGGTACCATGTTGAAAGTCAATGAGCTCTTCTATAAGGCCATTCTACTGCCAATGTTTGGCTATGGAGATTGCATGGCTGTGTGCCTTATTTTATATACCTGTCAGCATTGTTTGTGGCTGAAATAGCCAAATGCACTAATTTGAAAGGGTGTTACACATACTTTTGTGTATATATAGTGTACTTTGATCTTGCAAAAATGACACAATGGAATCATTATTCAAGTCATTATGACAGTATAGATGTGTGTGCTCTATTAGGACACCATCTATTTCCTCTTGTATTATTATGGGGTATGGGGAAGTGGCAGAGAGACTAACAGGAAGTGATGTTATAGGAAGGAGAGGCTACAGGAGGCTCACCAGCTGCAGCTTTTCAAGGCTAACCAGCGCCTCCTACTGGACTGGACCCTGAAGCAGAGCTCTGAGATGGGAGAGAAAGGCCTGCCCAAGAGCAAGAACGAGGCAGAGCGATTCATAGTAGAACATCAAGACTGGAAGGTGACGACTGATTATGATATTCAAGTTATCTTGGCTCTCTTTCTAGGTCTCCTTGCTGTTTATCTTTCTAGGTCTCACTACGAAAGGAGGTTTTCAACCTTGTGATGTTTTAAAAAATCCCCCAAAAATGTCAACCTCCCATAAGACCCATTTTAAATTGCAAATGTATGTTTCCGGAAGAGATTAAATGTGTTAATGTGTTCTAGACTGAGATTGATGCACGGGGGGAGCGTATCGACTCTGTGAGAGACTTTGGCCTGAGTCTGGTAAAGTCTGGACACAGCTCATCATCAGAGATCAGTAAGTCTTTGACCAAGCTGGAAGAGGCCAAGATGGGTCTGAGCCAGACCTGGCAGAACAGGAAGAAGACTCTGGATCAGGCTCTAGGCCTACAGGTAACCCTAACTTAGAGACATTTGTACAATTTATGTTGTGAATGCAGCTCATCGAACATTAGGCATGTTTTCCAGCTTATTTAATGCTTATTGGCAGTCAACGCACCTAATAATATAAGGGTAACATACATTTTAAAAAGTTACATATCTTGTTTTCATTTCAGATATTCTTTGGCTACATGGAGCAGAGTGAGAGCTGGTTGAGTAACAAGGAGGCCTTTCTAGCCAATGAAGACCTTGGGGTAGGAACTCAATGTATTTGCTCATGAATTATGTGTGAAGAATTTATGTAGGCCTTTTAAAGGACTTATGAAGGCTGCATCAGATGTGTTGTTTAAATTGTGACATTGATTGATTATTGCAGAGTTCTCTATCTGATGTGGAGACCCTCCAGAGAAAGCAAGCCCTGTTTGAGAACACTCTGGATGCTCAGATGGAGCAGGTGGAAGGAGTGGAGCGGTTCGCCCAACAGCTGATCCAGCAGAAACACTTTGACTCTGACAATATCAAGTGCAAGAGCAAGTCTGTGCTGCTCAGGTAGAAGCCAACAATGAACTATGAGCCAAATATTTCCCTGTTTTCAAAGACTGCCGATATACAAAGATATTGTTTGGTGTATGAAATGATTTCTTCTGCCTTTTTTTATACCTGACTCAAAAACTATGCCTCTCTCCAGAAAAGGAAAACTGTTGGAAATGAGTAAGGTTCGCCGGAAGGCTCTGGAAGAATCTCTACAACTCCAGAAGTTCCTGGGTAGCAGCTATGAGGTATGAGAACTTGGGTCTGCTTGATGAGCCCGCTTTAACCAACTCAATGTTAGTGTGGGTCTATGAGTTTGGTATGCAAGACTAAAACATAAGTATACCCCTGAGTCAATACTTTGTAGAAGCACCTTTGGCGCCGATTACAGCTTTGAGTCGTCTTGGGTATTTCTCTATCAGCTTTGCACTTCTGGATTTGGGGATTTTCTCGCATTCTTCCCTGCAGATTTTCTCAAATTCTGTTAAATTAGATGGGGAGTGGCAGTGAACAGCAATCTTCAAGTCTTTCCACAGATTTTCAGTGGGATTCAAGTCTGGGCTTTGGCTGGGCCACTCAAGGATTTTCACATTCTCGTTCTGAAGCCATCCCGGTGTTGCTTTGGCTGTAAGCTTGGGGTCATTGTCCTGTTGGAACGTTAATCTTTGTCCCAGTCTAAGGTTGTTTGCACTCTGAAGTAGGTTCTCATCAAGGATTTGCCTGTATTTGCCTCCTTTCATTATTCCCTCTATTCTTTCAAGTCTCTCAGTCCCTGCCGCTGAAAAGCATCCCAATAGCATGATGTTCCCACCACCATGCTTTACGGTAGGGATGGTGTTAAATGGGTGATGAGCTGTGCCTGGTTCTCCAGACATAGCGCTTTGCATTCAGGCCAAAACTTTTTGTCTCGTCAGACCACTAAACCTTTTGCCTTATCATCTCAGTCTTTCACATGTCTTTTTCCAAACTCCAGGCGGGCTGTCGTGCCTTTTTCTCAGGAGTGGCTTCTGTCTGGCCACTCTCATAAAGTCCAGATTGGTGAAGTGCTGTAGAGACTGTTGTCTTTCTGGCAGTTTCTCCCATCTCAGCCAAGGAACTCTGTAGTTCTGTCAGTGTTCATTGGGTTCTTGATCATCTCCTTGACCAAGGTCTTTCTTGCCCGGTTGCTCAGTTTGGTCGGACGACCAGCTCTAGGCAGAGTCTGGGTAGTTCAATATTTTTTCCATTTCCCAATGATGAAGACCAGTGTGGTCTTGGAAACTTTAAACACTCTAGAAATTGTTTTATACCCTTCCCCAGATATATGCCTCATCACAATTCTATCTCGGAGATCTACTGACAGGTCATTGGACTTCATAGTATATTTTCAGCTCTGACATGTTCTGTCAACTGTGGGACCTTATATAGACAGGTGTGTGTTTTTCTAAATCATGTCCAAACAGTTGAATTGGCCACAGGTGGACTCCAATCAAGTTGTAGTGACATCTCAAGGATTATCAAAGAAAATTGGATGCTTCCTGAGCTTAATTTGGAGGTTCATAGCATTAGGGTGTGTGAATACTTATGTAAATTCGATATTTCTGTTTCATTTTCACTTTGTCATTATGGGGTATTGTGTGTAGATGGGTGAGAACTAATCTATCTAATCAATTTTGAATTTAGGCTGTAACACAAAATGTGGTTATAAGTCAAGGGGTATGAATGCTTTCTGAAGGCACTGTAAGTAATGTGTGATAACTGAAACCTGCAGGTGTGCTCGTGGCTCAATGAGAGGAATGCAGTGGCCCTGGATGAAAGCTGGAGAGACCCCATCAACCTCCAGGCCAAACTACTGAAACACCAGAGCTTTGAGGCTGAGATCTTAGCAAACCGTAACCGAGTTGACACTCTTACTAAGGTATGTGTGATTCTGAAGAAGTGCTTTCACTGCACATTAATCACAGAGTAGTATCTCAGTACTTGCCTATGGCTTATGACAGCTCAATACACCTTAAGATAGAATAACATAGCTCTCGAACCTTCATAGAATCTGCAAGGTCCTCTGTTCTGAGACCAGTGTCTCGGCAGATGTTATCCACAGTACAGTTAGTTAGCAGTGACTGGTCTAGGCAAGTGTTATTGAGTCAATGTTCACCCACAGGAGGGGGAGAGAATGATAGCAGCGGGTCACTCCACTCCTGGGAAGATCAAACCGTGGCTGAAGGACCTTAACCATGGCTGGGACCAGCTCCTCAACAACTGTAAAGAGAAGAAATCTCGTCTGCAGCAGGCCTACCAGGTATTTGCACCTCACAGATGTATTGTACTCATCTTTGATGATAGATACAGTAGATGATACTGTGAAAAAGAGAATGTAACTTTTATGGATGAAAACTAAAAATCTAATTTTATTGGTCGCCTACACATACAAAAGTATGTGGATTCGGCTATTTCGGCCACACCTGCCGTTGCTGACAGGTGTATAAAATCGAGCACACAGCCATGCAATCTCCATAGGGAAACATTGGCAATAGAATGGCCTTACTGAAGAGCTCAGTGAATTTTAACGTGGCACCGTCATAGGATGCCACCTTTCCAACAAGTCAGTTCGTGAAAGTTCTGCGCTGCTAGAGCTGCCCCTGTCAAGTGTAAGTCCTGTTATTGTGAAGTGGAAATGTCTAGGAGCAACAACCCCTCAGCTTGTGGTAGGCTACAAGAGCTCACAAAACGGGACCGCTGAACGAGACCACTGAGTGCTGAAGCATGTAACGCGTAAAGATCGTCTGTCCTCGGGTTGCAACACTGCCTCTGCAAGCATTGTCAGCACAGTAACTGTTTGTCGGGAGCTTCGTGAAATGGGTTTCCATGGCCGAGCAGCCCCGCACAAGCCTAAGATCACCATGCGCAATGCCAAGCGTTGGCTGGAGTGGTGTAAAGTTTGCCGCCATTGGACTCTGGAGCAGTGGACACACATTCGCTGGAGTGATGAATCGCGCTTCACCGTCTGGCAATCCGACGGATGAATCTGGGTTTGGCGGATGCCAGGTGAACGCTACCAACTGCGAGCCAGGCCTAATCGCCCAACATCAGTGCCCGACCTCACTAATGCTCTTGTGGCTGAATGGAAGCAAGTCCCTGCAGCAATGTTCCTGCAGCAATGTTCTAACATTTAGTGGAAAGCCTTCCCAGAAAAGTGGAGTTTGTTATAGCAGCAAAGGGGGGACCAACTCCATTTAATGTCCATGATTTTGGACTGAGATGTTCGACGAGCAAGTGTCCACCTACTTTTTGTCATGTAGTGTATTTGCAGAGACAACATCCCCTCCAGGTAAAATAATAAAGTAATAAAGTGTTCTGCTTTAAAGGCCCAATGCAGCAGTTTTTATCTCAATATCAAATCCTTTCTGGGCAACAATTAAATACCTTTATAGTTTTCCATTAAAATGGTTGAAAAGAAACAAAAATAGCTTTTTAACGAAAACATTTCTCAAACAAGAATTTAGCTAGGACTGTCTGGGAGTGGTCTGAGTTAGACTCTCTTTGTTATTGGTCTATATTAACTTATATCGGCTGCTGATGTCACGCGGCAAGCCAAAATGATATAAAACACAGGAAAAAACACATTTTGACTGCTCTTGGTCTTTAAGTAAAGTGTTAAGCTATAAATCTTCTATGAATTTGTTCTTTTCTACCACCAGGCTTTACAGTTCCAACGTTCTCTGGACGACATCGAGGAGTGGCTTGGGTCCGTAGAAGTTGAAGTAACCAACGAGGACTGTGGCACTGACCTCCCATCAGTCAGCAGGCTGCTGAAGGCTCTACAGGACCTGGAGGAGGTAGTGGATGGCTATCTGGAGAGGGTCCAGGGCCTGGTGGATACAGCCAAGGACTTCAGCTCCAAGGGCAACTTCCTGGCCCGGGAGATCCAGCAACGAGTAGGCCAAACTGTCAATAGGTAAGTTGTTGTTTTTTGTCAAAGATATATAAATAATACTGGCAAAGCATATTTTGTCTTTGATTCTCCCCAACTACATTTAAATATTAGTCAGAGTACGAGACATTAAAAGAGGTTAACAAAACACACGTTTATTACTATGTAATAGAGCACACACACACCAATACTGCATGGCTATGAGACTGCGCTTGTGAAAGGAATTGTAAGGGTTTTGCACTGTAGTAAGTTTTGGGACTTTTTTTTTCATGGTCCTTCGAGACGGATTTTAACCAACTTTCGTTATTGTAGATATAACAGTCTGGCTGAGCCATTGCAGAACCGACGGGAGACCTTAGAATCCTGGCAGCTGTTGTTCCAGTTCTACCGTGACATGGAGGATGAGCTGGTCTGGGTCCAGGACAAACTGCCCTCTGCCTCCGCCAAAGACTGGGGAACCTCCCTACAGAGTACTCAGTCTATGGTCAAAAAACATCAGGTCAGAGACAGGGATGGTCAATGTTCCAGTTTGCATTTAAGATACTAACAACAACGTTGGGCTTGGGTTTCTGTCAAGAACTTTGTGAGAAATGTATTTGTAAAAAGTGTTATGCATGTAAGATTTGATTGGTTGATTGATTGAACCTGTGTGTGTGTGTGTGTGTGTGTGTGTGTGTGTGTGTGTGTGTGTGTGTGTGTGTGTGTGTGTGTGTGTGTGTGTGTGTGTGTGTGTGTGTGTGTGTGTGTGTGTGTGTGTGTGTGTGTGTGTGTGTGTGTGTGTGTGTGTGTGTGTGTGTGTGTGTGTGTGTGCAGGCTGTGGTGCAAGAGATAGCGAGCCGTACCCCTCTGGTGCAGGCTGTCCAGAACGCAGGGCAGAACCTGGTGAGGGGCAGACACTTTGCCTCGCATGAGATCAGCGAGAAGCTGGCTGAGCTCAAGAAGATTTTTGAGAGCCTGAGGAGAGAGTCAGAAAACAAGGGCCGACTGCTACAGGAGGCTCTGAAGATACAGACCTTCCTCTCTGAGGTAGATAACTGTGACCACTGACTATACTCTCTATATACATTCTCTTTGGACACAAACACAGGTTCCACAATCCACAAAAACTCCCAATACATCTTTCTACCCAACTTTCTACAGTGTGGGACTCTTATGTGCCACACAGATATGATGAAGAACCTTTTATAAGCTTCCGTTTCTCTTTAGGTTTCAGAACTAGAACTGTGGATGGATGAGCAGAGACCGATGTTAGAGTCCAAAGATTTTGGGAAGAGTGAGGAGGCTACCGAGGTCCTCCTGAGGAAGCTGGACTCTGTAGACCTGGACATGGAGAACCAGCGGCTGAAAGTAGAGTCTCTTCAGGAGACTGGCGCTAAACTGGAGCACTGTGGCCACCCCAACAGGTACAGTATACAAACCTTACAGTATGTACATTATTCACTTTATCTGTTATCATTGTCATGAATTAACATATGTGGTCTCACAGATATATTCTATATTCACATATTTAACTACATTCACATATTTGAAATATGTCCATTTAGTGATTTCTAAATCCATTTAGTTTATTTCTTTGTTTGTCTCTCATTCCAAATGTTGTAAGCCCATTGACATGATGCCATTTCTCTCATACCACATCAGCCATTTAGTGAGTAAGAGTCTTCCAGACGTGCTGGATGAGTATGAGAGTCTGCTGCGTGTCTCTGGCTCGCGACGGGCAGCTCTGGAGGACCAGCTGAACCTTTATGTGTTTGAGAGAGAGGCCCGGGAGCTGCAGAACTGGCTGTGCTCCCGCAAGACCCTGGCTGAGTCAGAAGACTTTGGACAAGACCTGGAGGACGTGGAGGTATAGATGCAGAGTGGACTATTCCATTGGTTCCATTATACAGAGCAAATTAGGTGCAGCTCAAGTGTTTACAATTTTTGACCCATGTCTTGGGGGATGGGAATAGTGCCAGTATGGATAAGCCAAGTACTGGACAGTTTGTATCAGGTGTTGGGTGTATGCATCGTTTATATATTGCTGTAGCGAAAAACAATCTTTGTGAGATTACAGTGTTGTTAAAGTACTGTAATCAGACAAGTAATGATCGATATCGAATGCATTTTAGTTTAGAGGCAGGCCACGCTTTTCTTAATGAAGTGACTTTCTTCCAGATGTTGCAGAAGAAGTTTGAAGACTTTGTGGCTGAGGTGAACACGCTGGGCCAGAGTAAACTCAGCACTGTTCAACAACTACGACAGGAGGTGAAGTCTGCTGAAGGCCCGAGACGAGAGGCAGCGCTGCACAAATTATGGGACGACCTCAACCAGAATGTGAAGATTAGAGCGGAGGTAAAATTCTAAGTCCAGTTCTTCTATCAATAATAGAATAATAGAATAGAATATAAGTCACTACTTAAGTGGGACATTAAACGGTAGGGAAGAAAGGCAACATCTGCTCATAATTCTATACTGGCCCTATTTTTTTTCCCAGCTCCTGTACCAAGCTTGATGTGCGTTAAGCACTCACCTTCTGAGTATTATTTATATATTACTGTGGGTAATTGACCTGAGCCTTGGTGATTTATCAGCCATTTTGTGTGACAGAACCTGAAGTCTGCCCGAGAGGTGCACCAGTTTGACCATGACGTGGACGAGCTGAAGGGTTGGATGAGTGAGAAGGAGGTGGTGTTGGACTCTGACGACCACGATCATGATCTACTCAGTATCCAGGCACTCATCAGACAACATGAAGGACTGGAGGTACAGTACACAACCAAAGTTTATT
Organism: Salmo salar; assembly: GCF_965601325.2. Taxonomy (NCBI): domain Eukaryota; kingdom Metazoa; phylum Chordata; class Actinopteri; order Salmoniformes; family Salmonidae; genus Salmo; species Salmo salar. The sequence continues at coordinate 38,102,624 of NC_138291.1, forward strand.
TAACATGTTTGACTGAGATGGTAGCAGAGCAGTTTCATTGTGGCAGACTCCAAAGATTCACCATTTCATTAGCCATTCAAGACCTGATGACTTGCTTTAGCTCCCTAAATGAATGCCTTTACCTCGGTGGGCTAACAGCCGGTTACACTAACTCACCCATCAAATAACTGTTTGTTTCCAGAGAGACTTGGCGGTCATCGAGGGAGAGGTGTCTCGGACCAAAGAGGAGGGGCGGGGCTTAACCAGGAAGTACCCCCAGGTGCAGGCCAGTCTGGGTGAGAGACTACAGGAAGTGGAGGCTAGCTGGGCTAGTCTGCATGCCAAGGCCATCCAACGCAGGAAGAGACTGGGGCAGGCTGAGGCTATGCAGAGATACCTCACAGAGTGGACAGAACTCATGTAGGTCTACTTATTTTGATTTCATGTAATTAGGTTTGATAAGATAAGACCCAAGATGAGACCCAATTCTATAATGTCACATTTATGATGTGCTTATAGATGTGTAATGTATGCTTTATGAACGCATAATTATTGAGGTGTGAACTGGATCTAATTTGAACATTTTTAAAGTAAATGGAAGTGCTATTATGTTTTCAATCATGAGGTTATTTTATTTTTCCCTGTGTTGCCCAGGGCATGGCTGAAAGAGACCCTGTCCCTGGTGAGAGGGGAGGGGTCAGGAGGGGAGGGTGCTGACCTGGAGCAGCTAATCAAAAGACACGAAGAGTACCATGTTCAGATTGACAAGCAGCTCAACAAATCACAGGCTGTGAAAGATGAGGGCAGATACCTCGTGGAGGAAGGCAACTTCATGTGCCAAGAGGTAATAGCACAGTGTTTAACAATTTAGACATGATGTCAAAGAAACCTAAACATCAATGTAATGGCAAGATCCGGAAATGTTACGTTTCTCTTTTGCTATTGAATTTTCTGCATTATTTTAAGCATTATTGTCCTTGTTTCTATGAATATGTCTTGTGTCACAATGTTAAATATTGTTATAGGAACATTTAATAAAGCTATCTATTGCTGCCAAATTGCAGTTGGAGGAGCGTCTTCTGGAGCTGCAGGAGCTGGAGACGCGGGTGCAAGAGGTCTGGGAGGAGAGGAGGGTGTTGTACCAGGAGGAACTGGAGATCCTACATCTACAGAGGGAGTTGGAGCAGGCAGAGCACTGGCTCAGTACCTACGAAGCTACTCTGAGGGTAGAGGAGTACGGGGTGAGTCTTTTAACTGGTGGACAGCCCGTTTAAAAGCCTAGGTGTTAACATAGGATTGTGGCACAGGAGACCAGGGTTTGAACCTTGTCACTTATATAAGTCATCATGCTTTCTGACAATAGTATGAAATAGTGAATATTATCTTCAATTCAAGATTTTTGATGATACTGGTCATTGGTTTTAGTGCTATGTATTTTCCTTTTCGACCCACTAAGTGAACGTTGGTTAAGCCTGGTTAAGATGCTCAGTGATGTCTCCTTTCCCAGGACTCTGTGTCAGACGTTCTGGAGTTGATGAAGAAACAGGAGGACTTGGAGGCTATGATTCAAGCCCAGAGTGACAGGTTTAGCACCTTACAGAAGAAGAAAACACAGGTGAGTGAAAGATGAGAGGACGCTATTCACCTTTCCTGACAACTGATGTTATGGCTGTTGAATTTTGGCTAACTCCATTAAACCATACAACTCCTTTTGGTTTTCTTTGAACAATGACAACCCAAAAGATGGCTTTGGCATGGATACAGTAGATTACTCTCACATGTAGTTTTATTATATCTTTTTTAGAGAGAGCAGAGATTACAAAGCCTCCATGGTGATGATGGAGACAATTCCAGGAAGAAGCTTTCCAGGGTGACCTCCCTGAAGAGGAAACCGTCTGACCCGAAGACCCCCCGACCCACTGGCCCTAAACCCCTAAAACCCACAGACCGGGTCCGCAGAACCAGCACCAGCAAAACACCTGATCCAGATTCATCGCCCTCCATCTCCAGTAGCCCCCCTCCCAGCCCCGCCCCTAGGGCCCTGACCACCCAGAACCCTGCCTCTGTGGCCCCCTCTAGATCCCCACGCTTCGCCCCTCCAGTCAACCCTCCTCCATCCCCTCCATCCTCTCCCACTACAGAGAGCAGTAGCCACTCCTGCTACAGACCCCATAGATTGTCAGTGAAGGAAGAAGAGTTGCCTCCCACAGATAGACCATCTATCGCCCCCAAGCCAAGGCTCTCCCTCATAGAGAAGTTAGCTAGGCATGAGGAGCTGGCCCCAGAAACACCTGTGTCGGCCCCAGCCCCAACCTCACCTGAGCCAGCCTCACATGCATCTCCCCTACCCTCACCTGAATCTGCACCTGTCCTCTCTGAAAATCCTGAGCAGCCAGATAATGAACCCACCACACCCCCTAAACTCCCTCCCCTCTCCGGAGATGTCCCTCCCTCCTCCAGAGACCTGCCCCCTTCCCCTCTACTGCTACACCACAGGAAACTAGAGGACCTACCAGAGGAGATGGCTACGCTGTCAGACTCAACATCTGATGTGAGATCAGATCACTAACTAACTAATTAACAAACTACACTCTGAGTCTGAGTGGATACCACATGTTTGTATACGTTTTACACTACGTCTACTGTTTTCCATCTTGAGAACTGTGTTGTTTACATCTGTGCAGGTCAGTGGTCAAGTGCCTGCCAGAATGGATGGGATGTTGGAGATCAAGGTGAAACAAAGCGGAAACAAAGTAAGACCCTGTTTTATTTTCTCAATGTGGAGGACCGAAACATTCTGACCTAAAACAATTGTTGATGCTAGGTCATCTCCAGTGTTTTTTTTTAATGATCAAATCATTCATGATTTACAGTTAGATAAAGCAGTAAAACTGTGAAACTGTATTGGTTTTCAGGGTTTGGAGAACTGGGATGCTGTCTATGCATTACTGGAGAGGGAGACACTCAATCTTTTCAAAGACAGAGACGCAGCTACAGAGGTACTGCTTATTCATCAAGTCTACAGAAAAAGTTCAAGTTAAATTCACAGGTGCTTTTAGAGAGAACAATGACTTTTGAACGTACAGTATGTCACTGCTTTTTTTTTTACAGAGGTCTTCCCTATGGCCCCCCATCAATATGGTTGGAGCAGTGTGTAAGGAAAACCCATACTATAGGAGAAAGGACCATACCTTCAAACTAACGTGAGCCTTTCACATTACTGACAGAGAATCCATGCTTAAAGTGGAAAAATCAAGCTATTTCTAAGTACTGTATAAAACATGCCATGTTAGAAGTTTGATGACTTGTAATAAAGTATACAAAGACTGCTCCTCTGACTAAATGTATGTGACCGTCTGTTCTGCTGTCTGTGTATGTCCTTTAGTCTGGATGATGGAAGTCAGTACCTGTTCGCTGCCTTTAGCCGAGAGCAGCAGCTCAAATGGGTAGAGGAACTTCAGAACTGCACCAAGTCTAGAAGCTCCTCTGATTCTGAGGATTCTGGGTAAGACAACTATCAAACAGAAGGGCCATTTCTTAAAACGTTGTTATTATAAATTAATAACACATCTTTTACCAGTGCCTTTACCGAATAGTTTGCCAAATGAACAATTTATTTGAATCCTGGTGTTTTTGAGTGATGTTCTCATTATAAAATTGAGTAAATATAGTGTCTTGCTTTTTGAAAAATTTGCCAATTCCCATTTCTTTCAGGAACTCCTCAAAGGACACAGTAGATCACCAGTACTCCAAACAGGTCAACATCAATGATGCTTCTGAGAACAAAGGGTTTCTCAGAGTTGGCTCCAGTGAAAGTGTTGGTTCCAGAGTTGGCTCCAGAGAAAGTGTGGTTTCCAATGAAAGTTTTGAGAGCGATATAGGGCCACCACCAAAGCCCCCCCATACCTATTACAACAAGCACCGCTACCCTACAGGAGGGGGGACCAAAGATGAAGGTGAGACTACACATGCATTAGTTTCCCACAACTTGAAATATTACAATAACAACCATTTTGAAACTGAAATAAATTCCAGGTGAGACTGCATAACCAACACAATGGTTACAAACAACCATTTTTGTACAGAAAGAAATTAAATTCTTCACAATTTTTGGGGGGGAATGTTAACATTGTAATATTATTAATAAATCCTTATAAAAAAAAAAACTCTGAAATACTTTGATGCCTCATAACATAATGTGCGGTCTTGTTCCAGGGACTGTAATAACTCAGAGCCAGAGTTCCTTACAGAGGAGCCAGCCCCCCACCGCCCAACCTCCTCTACCTCCACAAAGCCTCGATGACCCTGAGACCAAAGACAAACCCAAGAACAAGAGTGTCTTCAAGAAGCTCTTCAGAAAGTGATTTGGGATATTTCCTGTGTTATTAGAATAGAGTCATCTTACCAATTTATATCTTAATATTACCTTTACAATGGTCAAATCAAATGCCACAATCTTTCTGTTGTTAACCATTAGCATTGGTTTATGATATGTTAGCAACAATTTATATGTTAATTTTCTCCTTGTGTTGATCTACTCAAGATGGCTGCATGCTCATGAGATTTTATACCAGTGCCTATATAAAAAGCGAATTTATTTATTCAATAGAAATAAGTACATTCAGTTGGCCTATTTAATTTTACACATTTCAAACCACAATCATTTTCGAATCACCACATTTGGTAATTGAACTAATATATCTTCTGTAGAAAACGTATAAATAGATCATCCTTACCATGCTCAAACGAAGTTTCACGTTAATTATGCATTATGTCAATGACAGATTTGCCGATATTAGAATTATACTTGTGTATTTTAAGTAAATATGTCACCGATATTTAATTGTATGGATTATAGGCTGCCAATCTTGTTTTGAAAATGTGAGAATATTTTTAACTGCACATTGGGTGAGAAGGTAATACATGATATGAAGTGTATTCTTATCTTTAAATATTTTAGTCTAACGAAATAAGAGGACATTTTTCAAAGTTAGTATAATTTTTGCAATTCATTTTCATGCCATAATTTAATGACCTTGTGATTTGGATGGGTGTACTTTTACCACTTTTACGTTATACATTTTGCAAAAGTCATTCGTATTTTAATTATTTTCGGTTTAGACTGCAACTAAGAATCAACAAAATGACATATTTCAGATTGAGAATGTGTTAGTATAATAAAAGCCTGCATTCAGATAAAATTAGGGGACCGTTTTTGTCATCCGATATTCCACATGTATTACGCTTTTTTGTGTAGGCCAGTAGCCAAAATACCTTCACTTTTGATCGTCTGATTAAACGGTTATGTATGTTTTGCGGATTCTGTAAAAATACATGTCTTTGTTGGAAATGTTCAATTTCGCTGGAATTGAGAAATGCGTAAAGAATTGGACTACAACATACAAACCTACAATAAGTGTCAGCAAAGTACATGCCACAAATGAATGATCATTCAGCATTTTCGATCCTAGGCCTTCCGGACTATGCCGGATATTCCTTCTTGAATCAGCAACATTTGCTACCGCTTGATGGCGTCAGAGACAATAAAGCAACAAGACAGCCCTCGCTATTCCTTGCAGTTCAAAAGTTAATTCGAGATGTTGCCTTCGATTTAACATCTTGAGCTTTGTCTATTTGTGATTGTTGCATTTAACTTGTTAAACAATTTGGGTAATGTGCCATGATATTTCAGGTCATGCGTTTGATTACTCATTTGGTGTCATTAGGCTAGACGTGTGGGTAGAATAAAAATCATAAAGGGATTTCATATGTGGGCTCTTTTATTGCCTCAAACACAATGATTGTAATGTATAGAGGTTATGGGCAAGATCATTTATTTCTGGATCATTTCTGTGCGGTGGTTAGTATTTATAGTAGGTTTATTTATTACATTTACATTAGTTTGAGGTTTTCCAGAAGGCCTAATTAAAGGACATCGTGTTTTGAACTCGATAGCCTTGCGTTTGAATTGTAATTGAAAAGAAAACGAAAAAAAACAGCCCAATTATATAGTAATAATAACACATTTTACATTTTCAACAATTCAAGGCATAAGAAGGCTTATACATAGATTCTTTAGAAATCATTCATAAGCAAATGTCATGCTCTACCATGTAACAGGGTGGAAAATGGCTTATTTGTCAAAGCACCAGATGTAGCCTTACAAATTCTATTGAATATTAACGGAATATATGTGCCTGTATTTCCTCTTCTACAAAATCACATCATTCGGCTTGCTTGCAAAAATATTTCATTGTAAACTATGTTGGTAACCCCAAGCCAATAGAATTGTCTTCATTCGATAGGTTATTTGATCAGAAGCCAGTCCCTAGTTGTTATTCGGATCACGCGCCTCCCAAAGCAGCTGCAGCTGATTTAATGAATCACCACACAGCTCAAAAATGTAACAATGTTGTTCTCGGCCAGTAAAATCAGTCAAATAAATCGGAAATACATTATTCTTGAGAAACTAATTTTAAAACTCCAAATAAACGGCTATTTCCCAAAATGACAAGATTGTAAAAGGGACACGTCTCTTGTCCTCAGTTTAGTTTTGTTTCTAATTAATTCAATAGACCTATACACGATAGTAAATTAAAACCTGTTGTGTATTAAAATTGGCTATATATTTACCGTTACTTCTCATCTTTAAGATTTGTTGCAGGATAAAACTATATGCCACACACACATACCCAATTTAAGCCTGGTTAAATTAGGCTCCCACTCCTTGATTAACCAATACGTTCATAAAATAGCCGACTGTACATTTAGGGAAAACGAAAAGCAAATAGTCTCTATTCACCTTTTGAAGTATTGTTCAAATATCCACACATTACTACAGAACATAACAGTCAAAATTCTGTAGACTTGTCTGTTATATAGTCATACAGATTCACAATACCGTAACACAGCAGCACCTCTAAACGACAAACAGCATTTTAAAGGCTGCCGGTAGGTTAGGTCCATAAAATGAATCCACAACCAGACCAATTTGATAATCAAATGTATGATCAAATAATATCGAATAATGATTCATTATCATTTATCAAGTTTATAAATAAATATAGACGGTTTTCTGTGACAACAGTTGTACAGATACTTTATCTTCATACCTCAATTAGCAAACGCTTCTAAGTTGCGTATAAACTGCAGGGTGAAATTGTTTTAATTTTACATTAAAACACATGCAGACAATAGTTTGAGGTGAATTTTATTTAAAGTCCCGATCAAACATTGAATTTTCATTGAATCAATTGAATCAAAATTCCTTTCTCCAATAAACAATAAGATTCCCTCTCTGGGATACGCCTGCTTTTTAAACCAAAAGCCCTTCTCTCCTCTACCGCTAGGGGGCTCTCTGCTCTCACAGATGTGCGCCGGTCTCCATCAGTTTTATAACGGACTTTTGCGGTATGTCTGCTTGCCTATCGTCTTATTTCCACACAACACAATTTATTTGTGCCCTAAAGTGAATAATAATGTGTTTACATCAACGGCGTGTTTATAAATATTTTGCAGTAGCCTATGTGTTGAGCAGCCCTGTCATTCTATTTAAACAAATCCATGCCTACACTCAATTTATTATAAAGATTAAACTAGTACTTTCAATAAATTATGGTTGTCAGTCTGAGATTAAATTGTAAGCGTTTTGTTTTAGGTGTGCATCTTTTTTTATACGTGAAACATAACATTGGAATTATTGATAGAATTCTACTTTTATGGCCGTAGTTGTGTTCTAAATCAAGGATGGGCAACTTTGGGGGCTTCAAAAAACCACACACTCAGTCAGGGCCGGCCCTAGACTTTTGGGGGCCCTAAGCCACATTTTGTTGATGATTACAAGTTTAGATAGCTGGCCGCTAGACTAATTTACCAATCTAAAAAAATCTTAGCGGACATGAGCTAATTGAGTGACTGTTAGTAACCAGGTTTACATGCAACCTTTTTATGCCTGTAAAGTAGACTACATGTAGGATAAAAAACGTCAGGACAGACCTGATGGAAATTGAAAATTTGTGCCGATAAACTTTTCAAATGTAAAAAAAGATACTAAATAAACTAGACAAGGTAGGATCTCTTTATGTCTGTAAAATTAATTATATGAGAAATGCTTGGCTGCCTTTTGACAAATAAAAATAATCTCGCTATTTTGCCAATAATAATCTCATGTGGGCTATACGTTCTTGGTAAACTTTCCAAATATCGACAAAACTAAATATACTAGACAAGGTGGGATCTTTTTGTGTAGGTAAAAGGAATTCTGCAAGAAAGGGCGGTGTCAACTGTTTTATGCGCAAATATTGATATAATAACTCATATTGAAGTAAAACTTGAAGTCACACGATGACATGTTGTGTAGTCCTCCCATTACCATTTGGGAAAGCATACCGTTTATTAGGCTACAGATTAAATAAGTGGCTAGAGCACACGTGCCAATACCACACTCGCTATAGAAAGCTATAGAAAGCAACCTTTTTTGTGACAAAACCATCAGTAGAGTTGAAAATCCGACGGCATTTATTTATTTTTTGCTACATGGGAATTGAACAGAAAAAGTTATTTTTATGTGTACTATGTCTTCACGCATAGACATTGACCCGCAACAAGTCAATTTGATGGAAACATCTCTGGTGTATAAATATTTTATTTATGCAGATTTTTGAATATTTGCATGAAAATCTGCCGCCAATTGGATGGAAACCTGACATAACAAGAGAAAAACTTCTGATGCACAACCAAATTGTACCTTGTGTATTCTACTATTCTAACTCTCAAAAGTAATTTGAGACCCCAATTGAGTTCCTAATACAGTACATACAGTATATTATATATATTAGGAACTCTGTTGGTGTCTCAACTTACTGTTGAGAGTTGAAATAGTAGAATACATAAGGTTCAATTTCGAAATTATATGTGTGTGATATATATATATATATATATATATATATTTATTTATTTATTTTCGTTTTTGGAAATTGATCCACTGGCCTATAAAAAGGTTCGCTGTCAGTTGCCCATCCTTGTTCTTAACCATTATTATAGTTCTACCATTTGTTTAATGTAGGTTCCCTTATGGAAATACGGTTTCTATAGTATAAGAATAACGTTTTATTTAAAATAGGCCTATATTACTGTAAACCCAAGGCATTTTTAACTCTAATACTTCTAGTAAGTTGTACTCAAAGTCAATGAAAAGTAATTATTACTTAAAATGTTAGTACCACAAACTCAAAACTAAATGAGAAGTCACACCAACATTCTTTTTTTAAAGATATAACAGCATGCTCTACTGCAGGTAGATTTTTCTGGAATTGTTTTTAATATCTGTATTTTTGCATGTACATTTAGTGATTGATTGATTAAATGTTATACTACACAAAGATAAAACAATTCTAAACTAATCCAGTCATTTCATTTTTGCGCCTGTTACTGAAATGGGTGTTCCAGTTTTAGGCTATCCAACAGATGAACTACCTAACACTGGCTAGAATCCAATAGGAATTACACATCACTTTGCAAACCAGCATAATGTGATTTACAGATCCTGGTTGGTAGATTAATATATATATATTTCTTTTTAGGAAAGTTTGTGAAATTGTGCAACCCTACTTGTAGGCCTGATGTGGCTTGTAAACTATGACTTTCAGGCCACTGTGTAAGGCCTCATGATATATGCAATGGTTCAATTATAATGATAATATTTGCCTTAGGAACTCACTTGGTGAAGGCCACAGGAATGAAAATGAATTCAACAACTATGTCTCTGTTACAAATAAATACAGTCATGGGTGGTAACAATTGAATCGAAAAGGCAAGGCACACCGGGAAATTATTGGAGGCGTGGCTTAGTGGGGGCGGGAAATGTAAGAGTCCCTTACAAGTAAAATGCATTTGTATTACTCATGTGAAGCTAGTACTGCTCACTTCAGCTATTTAAGTTTCTTAACTTCATTTGTTTTAGGTAATCGGTTTCCTCAAAATGTTTGTGTAGCCAGAACGTATCCGGATTTACAGTGTAGGCAACCATTGTAAATCAGAGAGTAATAAAAGTATTTTATCATGCATTAGTCGCAAGAAATGCTACTTTCCTACTCTTGGCTATTAATCCTCAATAGAGATTTGCTGTGCATCAGGCCTGTGCATGGGTTATTGTAGTATGCTAGGTTAGAATGTAATATACTTATACACCTTATGATTCAGACTTGTATTATTCACTTTCAGTTGCACTCCCAAAAGTCATCATCATCATCAGTAGCTGCAGCATCTCCAACTGTGCTAAACCCTATGATTGTGTTTATTAAAACAAATGGCCTTCAAACATACACTCAACAAACGATTCGGCACCTAATTTGTAAAGTGTAGAATTTTCGGATGCTTGCACGTGCTTGCACACCACGGGCACAGCACATGACTATAATTGTCTTTCATCCTATATTTCAAATATATTTCAAGTATAGGCTACTACTGGTAGTTTTCTACTCATAGAAATGGCATTTATTCGTTACATTTATTAAATCATTTATTGGTGGAGTGCAAACTCATTTGCAAGAACAAAATAGAGGATATAAGTTGCGGAGATAATACCAGCCGCTCATGACCTTGTTTGTTAACTCGCTGAAAGAAAGCGTTGACAACCAGTCCATTCCTTTTAAGTGATGCGATAAGGCTGTTCAGGAGTATCACATTCTTTGTTCAACAGCTAGTCTCTGGGATAGTTGGACTCATGACCACCATGAGAATGCAAGACAAACCATCCGATTGCGCATAGATGAGATATGAGCGTTGCTAGTGCTTGTAGGCCTACACAGTTTACCTTTCTTTTGCAAACCGGAAAAGAAATTACAGGACTAAATAAATCGTTTGCACTTGACAATTATATATATCTTACCAAGGGTGTAGTTGAAATTGAACTTACCGATCATATTTGGAAGAATAGGCCTACTCAAATAAACTGCTTTGTCCCATGTTTTTGGCCAGTGTTTCTGCATTGACAAACTATTACATGTCTCTCCAGAAATGTGATAAAAATGAAGTGCGTTACAATAACAGCATCACTATTGTTATTATTATTATTATTATTACGTAGGCTATTGTTGTGGTTATTATTATTGTGGTAATAATAGCAGCCAAAAGTATCCATGGTAGCCATTCGTCATAGCACTGTCTTGAATCATCCGTGACTAACCACAAGACGACATATTGGATATCATAACAACATAATGAAATGACCAAAATAGGCAAAATAACATGCTGTTTTTTGTTTCATTGTGTTGTTAAAGGAAAACGAACTATGACTGTTATACAACTATGGGTTATTTTTGGATATCTATGCGTATATGTAATCACTGTTTTAACATTTCTTAAAACACATGATGTTGGCTTGACATTTTTAACGAATGCCACTAATATTTACATGAGTGTGCATCAACAGTAGGTCGAGCCAAAAAAAAGTCACCTTGTGGGAATTCACGAGGCTCTCTGTTTGTATCTCTCCTTCCTATCAGTTATTTCTCTCCTGTGCGCTTGTGCGCTCTCTGCTTGGTGAATGTGTGGTGTGTGTGTGTGTGTGTGTGTGTGTGTGTGTTTGGGTGGGTGGGTGGGTGGGTGTGTGTGTGTGTGTGCGCGCGTGTGTGTCGCCCATCCTGACAAATATCAATATGAGTTTACCTAAACACAAATACAACAACACAAATAGACAGCTATACTATAATGACCTGGAGCTGGTCTGAGCTGAGCTATGTGAAAACCTATGATGTCCAACATTTAGGCGACTCGTTCTCGCAAGGCTGTTACGCACCTGGACTAAAGTAATACATTTGTGTTTGAATGTAATATTTCAGATGAAGTCAATGGAGGATGGGTTATGACCATTGACTCGAAGGTGCAAAGCTTGTTTCTTGGAGCGTTATGACTACTGGGGCCACATATTTGTAGGCTAAATATACCAACCAGTACAGTTCTCCCCTATCGATAAATTCCCACTATGACTGAGAACCCTTCGTTAACAAAAGTTGAAACCGTTTTTGTGTTTATAATCCCGGTAATAAAGGCTCACGCTTGCTCTCTAAATTGTAATATCCCTCGTTACCTTGTTACCCGTCATCGTGATTTACTATTATGGTGATAATTATTCTTATTATAGCCCTAGGTATTATGTAGTAGCCTACCACCAATATGAATACTAGGCCTATAGGCTACTATACTAGGCATACAACTATTAGCAGGAAAGCCTACTACAACTGCTAGGCGAGTTATAGTAAGCCGAACAATTCTACTAATAATGATATGTTTGTGATGTTTGCAACGCCGCATAGCCTATTGGATAAAATATATGGATTACTTCTCAAAACCGTAACTCCAAACCATTACGCACGAGCGCACGATGGAGATCTTGGGCTCCAAGTAGCGGTGGGCCGAGGGTTGGATTTACTTGATCTCTAGAAAGATGGATCGTAAACACACATCATTAATTATGAATTAAGTATCATCTTTAAATGCTACCTGAACATTTAATAAGGACCACCGTGCTACTGTGGAGATCTCCATATAAAAACCACAAATTAATGTCCATTCATTAACGTGTAATCTAATATCCACATTTTAATAGTAGGCTACTTATGCTTGAGACAAAGTAGTACCTCTCCTCGGTCGCTACATTTATGTGTCCCTCTTGTGTTTATTTCCATGGGAATGCACACAAACTTTTGAAGACGCAGAGATATGTTGAATCAGCAATCTGGAAATATCAAGAGCAGTGAAATGGATTAAGGTTAGCCATATGTGGTATATTTTCTTGGTATGATTTTTGTCCGAGAAAGAAAACCTTTGTTGATGGGGATGAGCCCATTCTGCGTTGCATTGGTGGATGTGTATCCTTGCGCACTTCAGCAACAGCTAAGAACTGCTCTGTGATTGGCTGGAAGGAGGGAGGACGCGTTAATACTTATGGTGCTGTGGTTGGCTCTCAACTGTAAAGGTTCAACCATTTTTTTGTTTACATCTTAGTGTCTGTGGCTCCATAATTAATTGTAGCTATCTGTCTCCTATCGATGTGCTGTAAAGAACATGAAATAGTTGTTTTTTATTAGCAGAGTTGCAGGCGTAAGAGATTGAGACCCAACTGTGCTGCTGCTTGTTGTCAATTTTACCTTGCGTGTGATGTTGGATATGGGAGAACGGAAAGAAGTGAAAATGATTCCTAAATCATCGTTCAGTATAAACAGTCTGGTGCCTGAAGCCGTCCAAAGTGACAACCACCACAGAACCGTCCACGAGGAAGAGGAGAAGATTCCTTTACCTACCCTGGTGCAGGACCCAAAGTCGGAGAACATTTGCACCAAAATCGAAAATTCGTCCAATGAAACGACTTGCACTGACGAGAAGGAAAAACAGGAAGAGAAGAAGGATAGCAAAGAGGGGGAGAGCGGTGGGAAAGATGGTGAAAAGAAAAACGGCAAGTACGAGAAACCACCATTTAGCTATAATGCTTTAATTATGATGGCTATTCGGCAGAGTCCGGAGAAACGACTAACTCTGAACGGTATTTACGAGTTCATTATGAAGAATTTCCCCTATTACCGGGAGAACAAGCAGGGTTGGCAGAATTCCATCAGGCATAACCTTAGCCTAAACAAATGTTTTGTTAAAGTCCCGCGGCACTATGATGACCCGGGTAAGGGGAACTACTGGATGCTTGACCCCTCGAGTGACGATGTGTTTATCGGTGGGACAACCGGCAAACTTCGCAGGAGATCGACCACATCCAGGGCAAAGTTGGCTTTTAAGCGAGGCGCTCGCCTTACTTCCACGGGGTTGACCTTTATGGATAGAGCCGGCTCTCTATATTGGCCAATGTCACCGTTTCTTTCGCTTCACCATCCGAGGGCCAGCAGCGCGTTGAGCTACAATGGGACATCATCGCCATACCCTAGTCATCCTATGTCCTACAGTACAATGTTGACTCAAAACAGTTTGGGGAACAACCATTCTTTCCCTTCTTCCAATGGCCTGAGTGTTGACAGACTTGTGAATGGAGACATTCCCTATGCCACTCATCACCTAACCGCGGCAGCGTTGGCGGCCTCTGTGCCATGTGGTCTATCGGTGCCCTGCTCCGGGACTTACTCTTTAAACCCATGTTCGTCCATAAACCTCCTTGCAGGACAGACAAGTTACTTTTTCCCCCATGTCCCCCATCCATCAATGACCTCCCAGAGCAGCACTTCGATGGCGGCCCGGGCTGCCTCCTCCTCCTCCTCCCCGCAGGCGCCCTCATCTCTACCCTGTGAGTCCTTAAGGTCTTCTCTACCAAGTTTCTCTTCTGGACTTTCTGGAGGACTTTCTGATTACTTCACACATCATAATCAAGGGTCAACTTCAAATCCACTTATACACTAACAAAACATCCCACGGGAGCAAGACTGTAAGTGAACATTTTACACCCATTTACATTGTAAAATATATAAAGAAAAGCGAAATTAAACAAAGAGAAAACAAAATGAAAGCAGCCCGAACTGAAGCCCAGGTATTTTTTATTAATATTCTGCATTTATTTCTCTGTACATAATGTAATGTGTCGGGGAGTTGTTTATTATTCCACTGTCAGCAACGTGCAATGTGATACGGGAAAAAAAACGAAGAGAAAACGTCGTTTTTGGACTGAGAGGCATTACCTTAGAATGTTGTATTTAAATAGTGTCTGCAGATTTGCCTAATTTTAATATTAAGAATCTTGTGATCTAATACCATCACATGAACCACCAGTCTCCATGTTTGCAGTATTATCACGTATCATGAGTGCGCTGGTGGAATATGATTGTTGCAAAGCAATTCAACACTAATTTTAATTGTTTCTTTTCAAATAAATGTGTTTTTAAAATGCAGAATAACCATACCAACCCATGGCTCTTTGTTATTTTGTCCTCTCCCATAATGAACAAAGTAGTAGGCTACATTATACTGACATTACATTTATATATAGGCTAATATTTTCACAATGTTATTATACTTTATAGACCAAAGAATGGGTTTAGAAAAAATACTCGAGAATTTCACTTATTCAACACCAGAACAGATTCAGAAGGGGACAAAATGAACGAATGCCTTTTAACTTGTGTTGTGCATATTGTACTGTATGTGGTCACCACCTGGTCACATCCATTTTGTAATTAGTCAAATGTCAATATACCTATTGTAATTATAGGTTAACTTTGCGAACGTGTAACCCGTGTTGAGCAAATGCCTCATAAAAATATGGAGTGATTGTTTATGTCGTCTTTAAATTTCATGGTTGTGATATTGTGGTCTTATTCCCGTGTTTGTCGCTAAAACTGTTTATCGAACAAAATAAAATAATAGGTTACGTCCATATCTGATGAAAACGTTGTCTTTTTTTCCATTCGTATTACAATAGTAGTACGTTTCGGTTGTTGTGTTGTATGTGGTTGTTAATTGGATGGCTGCGCAGGCAACATTGTGCGGGTATAGGCCTTCTCGGTTCAGCGTTTGGCTTTGACAACCAACTGGCACAGAAATGTTTCAGCGTCCTTTGCCTCCCTTATTTAGACCACTTGGTACTTAGTATTTGTTAGTTAAAAACAAACCAGTCATACCCATGCTAAATAAACTACAACCACAAATTACAAATAGTGTTCTAAAGTGATGCGTTAAAGTTGACACATCTAGTAGTAGGCCTACATAATGCCGAGACTAATCACGGTCTCGTGCAGGCTGCTTAAGGTTTTGGATACGTTTTGAACGCTTTAACCGCTGTTGTTTGTGTGGTTTTGTATTTGGCCTCCTTCTTCCATCTCATATCTTCTATTTAATGAGTAATGATGTATTAGCTTCGGGGGCATGAATTGTTTAAAGGTGAAGTGTTATTGATTGCAATGCAGACTAGGTCCTACATGTTTTCCTAAAGGCACTGTGTTTTAATGTAGCCTACATAAATAATAAGGAAATGCATGACATGCCTACTACGACCTATGGAATAATTTCCACTTCCTGGTTTCTTTGTTTTTTTTAATTTTTTTATTCCAAATGATAGTAAGGCCTAATACAAATGAAACACAACAGAAGCGTCTAACTTTCAATACTGTGCGGTCAGTAATTTGTTCATTTCCTAAAGACCATCGTGTTAAATGAGTCTGAATGTAATGCAATAACCTTACTGCTTTTCACAATGGACTAGTGCAACTCAATATCTCCTCGCTAGATGTTATCGTTCAGATGTTAAATGGGGTGACCACTCAAAAGACAAAGACTGAATGAGGTAGGGTTAAATCTTGAAGAAATATATCTTCTTAAACTACGGAAATATATACGTGCTACTAGAAATAATAGGATACATTCGAAGCAGAAAATGTCGTTTCTCACCCATTTCTAAAATAGTATTTAGATGTATTCGTAGGTTAATAAGAAATTTAAAACAGCGAATTCTGTTAATATTCTTATTTCAAATTTAGGCTACGCCCACAGGGAATATAATAAAAGAAATTGCAACTGGCCAAATAATACTTGTTAGGTTTAAATTTAATATGACTATTATACTTATGATTATCACTATGATTATTATTTTTTATTTAACCTTTATTTAACTAGGCAAGTCAGTAGAGTACAGTATTTGTTTATATATCAATGTGCGAGTTTTTCGCTTGCCCCTGCCTTCAGTCTTCCTCCTGACTTTCAGCCACAACAATTAGTAATCAATATACCTGAACCATAGAGGACTCATATTTATGTATTATATTTAGAACAAAGCATCAACTGAAGGATTTCGTGCCAAGCGTTGGTCTTTTATGACTGGGTTGCTTTATGCTATACTGTGTGGATGATGTAACAGCTAATCAAGGCGGAAATATAGGCTATAGGTTACTGTCTGTCAGCAAAATAGTAGCTATTTTTAAAGTGAAGAACTTCAAGGGATTGGGGAAGGGCGTGGTTGTACCTCATAGTGATAGCATAGCGATTTGAGGACATCCTCCTGCCTTGTAATCTCCCCATTTAGGCTATGGTTCAACCCAGCCACCGGCTACTGAAGAGGCCTAGGGCTACTACAAAGCATATTACCACCGGAAGTGACAAAATCGATTACATATCTAGACCAAAATCTCGACCTTTAGGCCGTGTTAGACAAAATAAACATTTTGAAGTAACCCACATAGACCTATGCCCAATCAACTCAACAGCCTGCGACAAACACACATGTTTTTCTTCAAATTAATGATACCACTGATTTTAGAATAACGCCATATCACACGGAATGACATGGACCTCAAGACATAGAAACCCGCCGCTTAAGGTACTTAACAAACAGACATATTTACGAATATATGTCGACGCAGCCACGTATTGATAACAATTGACAGGGCATTTTTACGCACGTTTACGCACTGATGGGTATAGCGGGCATATCGTGTGTATTTGTTGTCCAATAAGACGCTGCATGCACCAAATCCTGCTTTACTGCATGCAACTAACAGCGTATGGCAGGGCACGTGCAGTTCACATACTTGATCCTAACCGGCTTCAGTATACACGTAGAGGAACAATCCTGAGGCTCAGCGCGCACCGGCCTCAACAGACAACTCTCTGACCACAAACATTAACGTCATCAACATGAACAACAAGAGCAACAACAGCCACTAATAATAATAATACTTACTTTAATTTAATTCATTCATTGCCTGTGTGTGTGAAGAAAGCTCGCATTGGCCATTGTCTGGAATACATTGTAGGTCTACGACTCGCAGATTGAGGGCGCTAGAATCTTTTCGAAGGCAAGAGCAGATATGATATATCATGCTTTGGGTGTCTTTTTTGATAGCCACCTTATCCCTGCATGGCTAACAATGCGTGCTGTGATGTGGAGAGAAGCGTTAGGGTTATGATAGGGAAGAGCAAGTGCAGGAAAATATATTTTCAGTTATTCTTTATCCCCTCCCAGTAATAAACAAAGTAGTAAGGTGCTGGTCAGAGGCGTTGATGTAAAAAGTCACAATAGGAAGTAAACATCTGTCCATTATATGTAGGCCTGTAACATATTTACAACACATTGGTGAAGTAATTAGTTGTAATAGTATTATTGTTTGTGGGGGGTGGGGGGTTAGGTGTTCAGGTCGCGGTTAGTTTGTTCAAGCATGTCACGCCAAGGCCCACACCACACCAGCAGCGATTAAATGTTGCGGAATGCTGGTTCAACAAGGTACTTATTTTGCGGTAGTCTGGCAAACTTGTCCCCAGTTTGTGAGAAGCAACAGGCTTCTATCAGTCAACTAGCCACACAAGCAATAATAAAATATTTGTTGTAGTCTCTGACTGTATTGCTTGGCTAGAGGTTCGTGTGAACGAAGTAGAAAACATTCGACAGATCGTGAATAATCGTTTTAATGAGCGTGTAAAGCGTGCGACTTTGAGCACGGAGGTGTCGGGTTAAACAAACAGCCCCCCGTACCCAGACGAAATCCGATTGTGTCATTTCAATTGACGTATTCTTTCCGTAAAACTACAGATCCTACACGGTGCTCCAGTCGTATGAAATAACAACTATTTCTGAAACCGATGTGATCTCTATTTATTGTTATTTTTAGCCTATTCATGCTCGAGCACTTTTTTTCAATAACCTATCGATACAGAAACAAATAGCTGGCCTAGTCAAAGGGCTACTGGCCCGATTTGATTTTATGATGCATTTCATTAGGGTACCATTATTCGTGTGTGCTTTGAGAGTGCATCTCTGCATAAAAAAAACCACCTTGTTGTAAATCTTATTTTCGTATAGCTTTTTTGTATAAGGGGATGAACTCTTCATCTTGCATATTAACTTAATAATGGGCCGTAATTAATGAAAAAACTTGTGATATCCTTTTGTTCCCGCAGGCTACAAGTTAGTTATGGGTTACATCAAAATACATCACTTGCGCTGAAACTAATTCCATAAAGTTGACTAAATAAAGGATCGTGTGTGTGTGGTTTTGCAAAGTAATTATCTGCTTGTGTAATTGACCAGTGAAATGCTGGCATAGCATATCTCAATTGCTAATATTTGAATTATTAAAAGCCGTTTTTCTTATTATCTGCCTCGAGCAAATATGAACGTTTTAGCTTCAGGCGAAAAATTATTAGGGATATTGATAGGTGACAGTGACAGAAAGTGGCAAAACTTCGTGTGTGTGTGAGATCACCGCCGGTAGGTTAGTATCCTGTGACCAATATGTTTGTGCACACGCCTGTATTGGTATGCACATGTTGGGGAACATAATGCCGTTGCATACAACACAGTTTTATGAATTTGTCAACAAGCAGATTCATCCACAAACAATGAATGATTGCTTCACTTCTGCCTTGTGGAAATTAGAACAATGGGAGGGTCCGTGTTTTGGCTAGGCGATATGTATCCTCGATCAAGCTTCACGTTTAGACTAGGGTCTACTTGACAGATTCGTAAAGCCTACAAAGTACCAACATTCCTGATTTTATGGTAAGTTTCAAGTTGTATTTGTCACATGCACAAGTACAGTGGAATGCTTAACTTGCGAGCCCTTCCCAACAATGCAGTAGCCTATTCAATATCAAAATAACCAGAAAAATTAAATGGAAAAATGAGGAAAAAAAGATATAAGAAAGGAATACAAATGTGTAGGTCTTTAGACGAATTTACTTCATGTTGATTCATGGTTGAAGGCTGTTGGAAGCGTACTTATTGACAGTGAGTTTCGATATTGAGACATTATTATGTCCTTTGATTGATCAAGCCGGGCGCTCACCTGAGGCAACTTGTCACACTCAAGCGCATGTTGCTGACCTGGTGCTCAAAGTTGATTGTTTAGCTCACATTTGGTGTAGGAGGTGCATCGTCGCAACTTTTTATATATTAAGCTATACTAACGTCCGTTGCAGGGTTGTTGCTGTTGTTTATGACGCTGTCCTATACCCAGGCATATACATAAACTAAACCTAAACATGTAGCAGTGCGACCAAATTATAACCATAGTCTGAAACGTCTGCGCTCGTCTAAGTCCCCAACTGACAGCGAATAAAATTATGGACAGATTTGAAGAACAATTAAGCCTACGAAGCGTGAGAGCTATTTTGGACAACTATTATTTTTACAACTTGACAAGGCTTGAGGTATAAGGCTATACATGGCCAGGTCCTTTGACATAATCCCGCAGAGTGGTGTTCATTCAATAGAGGCCCAAAGACTATTTCAAAGAGTTTTCTTTCTACACAGACGGCATGGTTAAAACCAACATTTGTCTGTTGAACGTGGTCACAGAAGGGGGCACCACCTGGGTGATGGCAACCAGGTGATGATTGTGTATAATAATAATAATCACCATTGTAATATAGCTTTTGGAATGATCAATGATAATGACAGAATATTTTTTTAAATAATCAAACATTTGTTATTAGGCTATTAGGCTATTGTTTAATTGTATTTTGCAGTATTGTATTATTATTACTTCACTACTAAATATAATACTAATGTTGATAGTAGGCCATTTCTCTTCGCGCTAAATGTAACTATTATTTTGGTTTAACCCGTGCAATAGGCTACGCGGTCACACATACATTTCCTTTGAAGACACCTGGGTATATAGCCTAACCATCAGAAGTGTAGCATATTCAAGCGATGGCTTGGATTCACACCTCTGATGGTTTCATGTATCAAACTCCATCTATACAGAGCCACAAAGCGTTGTGGTTAACATGGATGTTTCCAAGAATGTAGGCTACAGAAAAAAAACATAAAAGATATCGACGATTTATTAGAGGCAGAGTAATAGCGATAGTATGAAATATATTCACTTTCTAATTCAATTTGTAGTTTTAATTTCAATATCTTAGCTTTAGTTCAATGTATATTTTATATTTTCGTTTTGTCACCTTCCGCGAGAGAGAATGATTTGCCTTGCCATGTTTATACTCTGTAGACTTTTTAAATTAATATTTAAAAAAATCTAATAATATAAAATGTTTATGATGATTATTATTATTAGGCCTAGTAGTAGGCTAGTAGTAGTAGTATTATTCATTGGATAAAAGCGTCTGCTAAATTACTAACAATTTAGTAGGCCTAGTAGTAGTGTAATAGTATGCCTATTCCTAGTGGTACTGGTAGTAGACTAGCCCTATACGTGTAATAGTATACAGTAGTAGTGTAATAGTATACAGTAGTAGTATCTTGACAGCAGTTGTGACTGAAGCACTCGCACGTTTTGTCTGGTTTCGGTTCCTCGTGCGCTGTAAGATGATATTTGGAAACGAAAAGCAACTAAACCGGTTCATATACTACCCCAACCACCGGATAGTTGATATGCCTACAACTTACTGACATTTCTGTCTATATATGCATTGTTATAAATGCCGGAATGAGCTCAGTACAACCACACCTTTACACAATACAACTACTACTGATCTAACCTCCTCACCTTCCGAGAACAAGAGGTCCAATTGGTGAAAATGCATCTGAAGGCTAGGTCTGCAGCAGGCTTTATAGGCCTACTTTGAACAAATATTTTATTTCATACCGTAAAATAGTTTTATAAACATATTTATCGTTTTTTTATTACGGTATTTTGAACCATTAGATACATAGGTATTGTGTGAAAATCATAGCCTACTGACGGCATCTTTAATGGGGTAGCGGGTGTCGGTCTCTACTGCTGAACAGGCTAACTAAAACCATTAAAGTTTGAAGTGTTTCAATTCTTTGCACTTTAAAGTAAAAATGTTTGATATATCTGACATATATATAGGACAGCGTTATATATATATACAAGATGCCTTTTAAACCCAATATATCTATTGCCACTGGCCCATTATAACGACTAGGCTACTTCATGTCCTATATTCGAGTGACTGGCGCTTTGATGCATTCTCAATGAGCTACAATAAAGTTCGAATTGATATCAAGAGAGGATGTGAGAAAAGATTTTTGCTCTTCATTATCGATATTTAAGCAAAATCAATACATTCGATTGAATTACCTCTTGTATGTGTGTTCAAAGAGATGTAATTTGTTAAACACTTCCATGATTTTGTTGGACATTTAAACAATGTCATATGAATCTACAGGAATTCAAATATAGGCCTTAGCGTTCGCACTTTTTTTGTTCAGATCGCTTGTGCTAATTAGTTGGAAATTAGATTGCATACAATTATTCATATCCCTTCCACATGTTCAGCACTGCCTAATTTCCTCCCTTGTTGCGTGTAGAGAGATAGTGGAATGGATTATTCTCCGATGACAAAACAGTCTGCGCGTAATGGCAGGGATTAAAGCCGCAAACAAACATAATTAGATTGCTGCTGTATTAAGTTCTAAAATATTTTTCACACATTGGACTCAGTTCTCAGCTTCTCACCCACTTTTCTTTTGACCCCTGAAAAAAGAATGAAGATTTTTTTTATCCCGTCTTTTGGGGGTGAGGTAGGTTGTCTGTCAGTGAGGTGTAGGCGACAGTCTGTCTACAAGCCGTAAGCTGATCTGGAGAGTGCTGGAGGAAAACGGGCAAGATTCCGGGCTTGCAAGTCGAGATATCGATCTACCTCAACCACCTAAACAAAGACTCACCTGTTTTCCTTGTCCATACTTTATTTTATGCAGTCTAATGCTTGTTTTGTTTGACTTTTCTTTTATTTCCATGGATCTGAGCTTTGATACACTTTTGGGAGTACATAAACACCGTGTTGTACCTGGACATCCCCATCTCCCGTGGAGCTCCGGTGGTTGAAAGTCAAGACCACCTCTCTCTCTCTCTCTCTCTCTCTCTCTCTCTCTCCTCTCTCTCTCTCTCTCTCTCTCTCTCTCTCTCTCTCTCTCTCTCTCTCTCTCTCTCTCTCTCTCTCTCTCTCGTCTTTTCTCTCGCCAGCCTCACCCACTCATAGACCGGAACAGAAAATTACTCTTCGTTGTATTTCGAATCAGGCCGGGCATAAAAGTTTTCATTCAGCCGACTTGTGTCCAATAACAATCAACGTGAGATACAACTAATTACTCCATTATGGCCCCCCAGTTAATATTTCATAAATTGGATCCACTAAAGGGTCGTTTATTATTTATCACCCTTCTCCATGAGCTGCCTGTTAAACATATCAAGATTAGTCTCTGGGGCTTGTATGACTATTCAGCCCCAGTAGCGGCGCGCAGATCCCTTTATTCACCATTGACCACCCCTTTAAAACAATTACAATATGACAGTGTAATGGGTTGTGGTGGTATGTTTGTTCTGAATTTTCTTTGTAAATAAATAATCAACAGTCAGTGATGCTCCACAAAGCAAGGATATTGCGTTTCCAACCCGTTAGAGATTGAAAGATGATCAAAAACTGTTGATAGTGCGTTTTTTATGAGGAGGCTGCATGCCTCTTGGTAGTATAGGCCTACCAAGACTATAAATGTGAGTCAATAGTCTCAAATATGAGTCTATACTTTTTTTTTAAATCATAAAATGTATTGGGAGATCGCATTCCCACCTGAAGCCATTACAGAAATCACGTCTATAAATTGAAATGAGAATATCCACTCTCTTACGCACCATTACGCTCGGACTCAAAGACCCACCCCAACGACCATATGATGCGGGGAGTCAAAAAATCTCGATTTCTATTTTAATTTCAGCGTTCTTATGACAAACGTTGTAATTGCATGACAGATTGAATTAACCCTTGTGTTATACAGACCTAGCAAATCCTGCTGACATTGTGCACTCCCACACCGGAGTAATAGCGGGCTAACTTATTTAGCTGCTGTGTTTTAACAGGTTGGGTCATTGCGTGCTCTGGTGATCTATAAGCCAGCATTATAGATCCGTAAAGTGGATATCACATGTAGCCTATTAGTGCCAATAGTGAGGGTAATAAGTCTAACCGTAGAATGAGGGAAAACCCTCTCCACCAAACACACAAAATTATTATTTTGTAAGTGGTTTTGAACTGTAATTAATCTTCTCATCAATACACAGCATGAAGTATACTGATGGCTGCATCTTGATAAAGTAGTATGCACTACTAGAGTTATAGTGTGTGAGTGTATGTGTGTGCGTGTACGTGTAAGTGCGTGTAAGGGGCTGTTGTGCTGTGCATAAGTTGTGTTATGTGGAAACAGGGGTGTTTGGGGTGCCCTCTTCCTGACCTTAGCCCCTAGCGCTCTAATAGTTTGTGCACGAGCCCGTGACTCTCTGAATAGTTTTCACTACTCATCCCTCCCTGCCTGACTGAGTGCCTGCTTGAGAGAGAGAGATATTTTGGATTTCATTTTCAATTAAAAGCATAAAAGTCATACATGCACTTATACAAACAATCAACAAGCAATTATGCAAAGAATATGGTATGATTTTCTGTACATTTGGGATGTAGGCTATAATCAAAACAAGTCACTTCATACAGCATCTATGTCCTTGATAACATTATTAGGACTTTTGTTTTGGATGAAAAAACACTGTATGAAATAAAAACATCAACTGAAAATTGTTTTGTTTTATTTTAACAAGTAATACAACAACGACAATATTGGCACCCTGTTTTCAATGCTCCAGCACTCGCCCCTATCTAGGATTACTGCATTTAACCTTTTCCCAAAATGTTTCATGAGTTGGAGAACACATTGGGAGGGATCTTAGACCATTCCTCCATACAGAATCCTCCCAGATCCTTGATATCCTTCATCTGTGCTCATGGTCCCTCTTCAATTCAAACCACGAGTTTCCAATGGGGCTCAAGTCCGGAGACTGAGATGGCCATTGCAAAATGTTGATTTTGTAGTCAATTAACCATTTCTTTGTGGATTTTGTTGTGTGCTTGTTGGCACCCCTAAAGATGATCCACTTGCGGCCAAGTTTCAGCCTCCTGGCAAAGGCAACCAGGTTTTTGGCTAAAATGTCCTGGTACTTGGTTGAGTTCATGATGCCGTTGACCTTAACAAGGGCCGCAGGGCCAGTGGAAGCAAATCAGAACCATAACATCAATGATCCAACACCATATTGCATAGTAGGTATGAGGTTCTATTCTGTATATGCATCCTTCTTTCGAGGCCGAACCCACCGCTGGTGTGCCTGGCCAAATAGCTCTATTATTGTCTCATCTGACCATAGCACCCAGTTTCAATACAACCTGCCAATGCCGTTTAGCAAACTCCAGTCTTTTACATTTGTTTGTTGCTCTCAATAAAGGCTTTTTTTTTATGGCAACCAAGATGACCCCAAGATACATCCAAGTTCTGTAATTCTCCCACTGTGGCCCTTGGACTTTCCTTTGCCTCCTGAAACAACCGTCCTCGCTATGCGTGGGGACTAGATACACTTGCGTCCAATACCACTGTTCCAGTGGTTTTAAACGTCTTAATTGCTGCCTGAATAGTGGTAAGTGCATATTTATTTTTTCAGTAGGTTTTTTTGAACCCATTGTCTGATTTATGAACGTCAACAACCATTTGTGTCTTTTTATTTGTGAGTTCTTTGCCTTTCCCCATGGTGATGGATGACAAAGGGATTTTACATGAGTGTTACCTCATTTTTATACCCCAGTGAAACAGGAAGCCATGAAAGTCCACAAGACAGTTCCCTAAGTTGAGATTCATTTTACAAAGTAGAATGTTAATGCTAATATAATTTTGTTTGATTTTATTAAGTCTTTGGAGTTCACAATAATTCAGATTTTTTGTTGCTGTTGTACTTGTTAAATAAAATATATTTCTCTGAGCTATTGTATTAGTATAAAAGGATATAATTGTTATGTCTTGTTGTTGCATACGATATAGCTTGGTATTTGTATTATTTATTTTATACAGTCTTTTTTGCTCATCTTTATCAAGGGTGCCAATATTTTTGAAGTTGACTGTACACTGAATCCCCAAATGTACAGCTTCTGTCCTATTGAGCGTCTGTATGCCCGGTTTGTAGTCTGCCTTATATGTTGTCTTGGGCATAAGAATATTTTGGCATCCACTGCATCTCTCTGACAGTCCAATCTGGTGAGACATGTTTTGCCAATATTAGTGGTAAAAATGTTTCCTGCTGCTAGCCATAATGCATGTCCGTTAACAACATTAATACATTCTCTGCAAATGACAAGTAGGTTTGTATGCCATCAGTATACTGTTAGAATGCCTTATATGGATGGTATTTTCTTCTTCTATTTGAACAGATAGTGGCCCTGTGCTCTAACAATGGCATCCCCCTGAGCTTTGTTTTAATGTTACCTTCTCCCCTGTCAGTCAGGCTAGTCGCTAACTAGATCTGCACTGTTGGGAAAATGACATAAAATCCACAGATGTGCAGGTCTGTTAGTTTTGGTAACTTTACACACATGAGGCTCCTGGGGGTATCCTAAACATACACTAATGTTACCTTGACAACAATAACAACAGAGCTAGGTTATCAGTTGGGTCCTTCCAGCCATGATTCCCACAAAATAAAGATGACAATCTCTTTTTGTTGTTGAAAAAAAATATATAAACGTTCAACTAATTCATCAAATAATGTCTTGCCAATTTGAATTACCATTCGTCCACCAACATTGTGCTGCTGGATGTGCTACTGTACTGCCCTTTACAAAACACTGCAATTCAAAGTCACTTCAACATCAACATCATCATCCTGTGATTCTATTTACCTCTCCCCTTCCAAAACAATCAAATGATGTTTTATGGTTTTGACAGTAGTCTAGTGCAGAGCCAATACAACTCCTTAGGTTTGTTATTGTCTTCCTCCCAGCCTCTCTAGCAGTGGGAGCAGCAGTAGACTGCATCCGCCCCATGATGTGTTGCTCACCCATGCTGAGAATGTTTACTGTTGTAATCAAGGTCCATGTAACTTGTTTGTGAAATGTTTTGCCTTTATGTTTTAGAGGTGCTATATAATTTGCAAATAGTGGGGCATGAAGTCACAGTTTGATTAAATTGCTGTCTGCAAAAAAACGAAAACAAAAGAAGCGTTCTACAAAGTGGAGATGTGTTTGAGAATAAAGGAATTTCCTGCCTCCGAAGACAAGCTGATCTAATATTCAGCAAATGTGAGAGTGTGAACATGTATTTTCATAGGTGCCATTTATATTAATATTTAAAGGAACAATATGGATATATAATGAAAAGCATGATCCTTTCATGTGACTTAGTTTTAACCTTACAGATGATTTCTCTATTCTGTTTCATTTTTGATTCAGGAAGCTATCTATTCTTTACATTCATTAACATTATACGTCAGCTTCTATAAATAATTGCACATCAATAACAATTCACCAGCTTGTGACAATAATAAAATGACTAGCTATCAGAATTTGTACATTTTCTAATGATACCATGTTGCATACGGAGCTTCAAACATATGTGATGTCACTATATTGTTTTTAGACGATGATGCAACCCCTCTGAGACGTTGCGTGGAGCTCCTGGGTTACTAGCTGTGTTTCCCCAACTTTTCCTCAAGTTTGCTGACAGAAAAGAGACTATGGCTATAAACAGACTCATCTGTGTGCTTAAAAGCTCTCAGCCCCTGGGATCCCCGAACAGTGGTTTGATCTATCTGAGACCTTTCCAAACATGCTCAGAGGACTAAGGGGAATAAACATTGACAAACACTTGATTATGCACGGTGTTGCTGGTATTTGAGTTCACATTTTGCATACAATCTTTTCCTAAGGTCAAGGTGGGTCTGTGGAGTTGAAGTTTGTGCGGATTCAGGTTCAAGCCCTTTGTTCTAGATGGATCTGTCTGTATTTTTTAGGGTAAAAAAATCCCCTCGACTTTTTGGTATTTTAAAAGTAAAAAATGAGTTGGTGCATCTGTCTTGCTCTGTGCTTTTTGACACCTTGCCAGGACTGTCTCATTTTAAATGTTGCAAATTACAGAAATGTTTTTTTTCTTCACTTGCTGATAACAGATTCAATAAACATTTAATATGCCTAATTCTCTTTTTATTTTCTTTTTTACAGTGGGGTGAATCAAAACACACCTTTTGGTGTAATTTAATTATGTGTTTGTATTCCCAAACGTGTTTGAACTAAATACATGTGCTATGTTTCTTTCATGTTGTAATGTTTGTTTCAGTATTTATCCCATTGTGGATTATTTTAACTGTAATGCAAATTGTGCATTACTACAACATCAGATCAATAAGGCAGAATACAATGAGGCCAGGTGGTATAGTCTAAGGGTGAGACCCCCCAGCTGCAGCTCACAACAACTAATAGCTGATTGTGAAACTGGTGAACATGTTGTGTAGAGGATGATCAAATTCACATGGGATGACATTTGCTGTTTTCCCCAATACCCAGTGCAACACATTAAACCTTGTCACTGTTGTCAAGTCTGCCAGTCCTCCAGTACAGCTCCCAATGTAACTTTCTTGTCAATAATGAGCTTTTCTGGAGTCCCCTCCATCTCCCCCATCTCCCTTGCTCCCCAGGTACAGCCAGGTACTGCCAGGTACTGCCACCTGAAAACACAACAACAGAAAACATTTTTTTTAGGGTTGGTGGTCTCGCTGTGAAGTTTTCAGAAATTTGTGAAAATCAAAAGGGATGTAGTCCCCACCAGCTGAGCTGAACGTGGAACCTGGGATGCCCCTGCCACCAATTTTACAGACCAATTATCTACTTGGAATAGTGGGAGTTGAACAAACAAACAGCAGCCCTGCTGAGCGCTGGCAGGTCTCTGGCTGGTGGGAGACCTCTGAGCCTCTCACGGGGCTTTTACACCAGATCAATTCCTCATCACAAAGCAGAGCCAGCGCCAGCCACGATTCTCCCTGCTCATCCACTCACCCGGTCGCATGGGCTCCACACCAACTACCAACCACTTTTCATTCATTGATCACCTCTGTGTCATCATCGTGAAGGAAGGAAGACCTGGGAAATCTATGCATGTATTTATTTACAGGATCACAGTTTTTAATGATATACTTACCACAAACTGGGGTTTGTAATGGTGCTCAAATAAAGTCCTGTTTTGTTTAGTCTGTGAATAAATATTCTCTCTTTTCTTTTTTGTTTGTTTTGGAGAGATAGAGGCTCTGAGTGCATCAGCAAAGCATGGTTGTAGGCTGACCGTGACAGTGACAATGGTCAATTGCAGCAGGCAGCAGCACAGACAGCTAGCTATTAGTCAGCCACAGCAGTACTACTGCAGAGTAAAATCAATGGCATCCTGATTAGACTGATGACAGCAAATTCACAGTTTCAGGCGAGAGTGTCCAGACAGAGGCGAGTTGTACAGCAAATAAGCTCTACTTGTCTGCATACAAAGAAAATCCACCCACTTTGTTTATCAGGTGTAAAGATTTGGAATGATTGCTGCGAATAGGAACATTTCAGTTGTTATTCTCCAATAGGGACATTTCAGTTGTTATTCTCCAATAGGGACATTTCAGTTGTTATTCTCCAATAGGGACATTTCAGT
Source organism: Salmo salar (assembly GCF_965601325.2). Taxonomy (NCBI): domain Eukaryota; kingdom Metazoa; phylum Chordata; class Actinopteri; order Salmoniformes; family Salmonidae; genus Salmo; species Salmo salar. The sequence goes on from NC_138291.1 coordinate 38,132,001, forward strand.
TGTTATTCTCCAATAGGAACATTTCAGTTGTTATTCTCCAATAGGGACATTTCAGTTGTTATTCTCCAATAGGGACATTTCAGTTTTTTAGCTCCAACATTTCAGCACTGATCTGTTTTCTTTTCTTGCCAGCAATTTGAATGTAATTGTGCACCATGGACTAGAGTCACACAATGCCGCTGTTATTATTATTACCTGAATATTCTGACAAACAAATTTCGATCAAAAAAGAAGGCGCAAATGGTTATAGATCTCCCATCTGTCTTAGTAAAAGGCTGGGATAATGTGATGGATAGACAATGGGTTGATTATATATTGATTACGGTGATATTGAATCTGCCGTGACCAAGTGTGCATTGTTGCTAGAATATTCATGTTAATTCCTTTTTAATCATTCATTAAACTTGCATACTAATCTCCATTTAATTTACTCTCTCTGGTCGTGAGTTTTAGTGTTTTATTGCTGACAATAAAGGCTTATTAGCGTCAGACTTAGACATAGGCCCATTTTCTACGGTGCCCATAATAGGAAGCCCATGTATTACTGTACAGTACTCATATACTTCTAATTCATTCTCACTACCTTGCCTCCAACATAATGTTGAGATGTTTACTTTGATGCTGCTCCATTTGTTTTCAAACTCAACACTGCAACATTTCTCCAGCCTCCCACCAACCCTTTGAGTGCCGTCGATGCCGGTGCCCGCAGTCTCCTTTATATCTGAGACGAGACTGCCTTTGTGCATAAATTGCAGCAGTTACGTTTGTTGTGAGAAGCTCGGAGAAAGAGAAAGGAGAATGTTTTTTTTTCTTCTACTCCACATCTCCAGATCAATCTGTGAGCAGTAAATGGATATTATTAAACAGCATGGGGCTGCATGGAGCGCTAGGTTAGAAAGAGGCTCATCTCTCTCTCTCTCTCTCTCTCTCTCTCTCTCTCTCTCTCTCTCTCTCTCTCTCTCTCTCTCTCTCGCTGCAACAGGGCAATTGTTGACACGCTTTTCCTGCCAATCTACAGCCTTCCTCCAACTGTGGCTGCCATGGCAACCTGCTCTTGCCCGTTGTGGTAGCTGGCAGCCCCACACTTACAGAGTTGTGCTGCTTCCGTGATTGACGACTCGTAAAAAAAGAGAGGGAAGAGAGAGGGGAAAACAGGTCTCTACAATACGCATGGCTACTCAGTACCCCAATGATTTGTCTTGGTCTGGCTGGAGTACAAATAGCCCTGACAAACACCATAGTGATTTGATTTCAGATCCCATACAGCGAGGAGAGGGAGAGCATGAATTTCTTTGGTCTATCAGTAGGCCTGTGTGTGTGTGTGTGTGTGTGTGTGTGTGTGTGTGTGTGTGTGTGTGTGTGTGTGTGTGTGTGTGTGTGTGTGTGTGTGTGTGTGTGTGTGTGTGTGTGTGTGTGTGTGTGTGTGTGTGTGTGTGTGTGTGTGTACACGCGCGCGTGTGTGTGTGTACACGCGCGCGCGTGTGTGTGTGTGTTCATGCTGTGCAGTAACACAATACTGTGATAAAAGTATGTCTCTCTTCAGCTACACTACAGGCCAACTCTGTCAAAACTTAATTCCTGTATCAACACCAAGGCCTTGATTTTATTTGACAACCATGCAGCCTTTCCCTATCTGTCACGATCTAAGATAAAAACACAAAAGGTTTCGTATTGTGCTACTATAATACATAATTCCCCCCCCCCCCCTCCCCCCGGTACAATTATTTCCCCCCTCAAAACATGAGGCTCTTGCGGCACAGCAAGTCACACCATAGTCATCTCACTATCTTAATCTGTTCCTTTCACTTGCAGTGCAGCGCAACCTGGAATGTTCTCATATGTCAACCTCCTGGCTGCATTGAGCTATCACTTTTGACTGGGGGTAAGGCTTCCCAGTGGTTCACACAGCTAGAAGGAGGAAAGGAGAGGAGTGGGGAACAGAACAGGAAGGATCTTTATCTGAACCAGATGTGATTAGATATACAGCTCCAGCCATGTGTGTATGTTTTCAGACTAATCTGTGTTTAAAGGGAAACTCAACAGGGTCCACCTTTGAGGTCATGGAAAAGTCATTGTGTTAGAGAAGACCACCACACATGTTCTCAACAGATAGACGTGTCCCAAATGGCACCTTTTTCCCTAAAGGCCCTGGTCAGAAATAGTGCTCCGTATAGGGAATAGGGTACTATTTGTGAAGCAACCAAGATTAGGAATGATCTTCACTTTCGTTTGACCTTATGTAAAATTCCTTTCTTCAATACAATGTTTGACTTTGTTTTATTGTTGAGAAGTGAGTGAGGAGCCAATGTACCAGTCTGGGACATGCACAGTATCATTATCCTTCCTCATGATTATGATGTGCATTGTAGACTTTGTATGACCCCTATCAAAAGGTCGCTTGTACAGGTAGTGTTCTTGACAGATGAGGAATAAAGAATATGCCAAATAACCTTTTTGTCTTCATGGTTTATTCTTTAGTAGAGTAACAAACAGCAATACTTCTACACAAACTACATGATTGATCAGGTGCAGAATGTCATTTTATCACAATAATACATTCCACCTACTTGGGGGGTATTAGGTATTTGTTGAAAATTCACTTGACTCTGGTAGTTGGTAACCCATATGGAGAATGCTGATGTCGTTCTGAAGGCTTTGACATCTGTGGAGATTGAACAGAGCAGTATATCTGACATGAAATATATTTTTAAAGATAAATATGTTGTGCTATTTCAGAACGCCATTAGAGACATTTTGTATTGTTACGCTCCATTTTATACATCTCTGTGTGAGTGAAGAGGGCAGAGTAGAGCACACATTAACATCATTTTAGGCTTTCAGCTGTCATGAAATTGCTGCAGAGAAATGTCTTACATGCCATTGTTGAAAATCTGTAATTTTATCATGTTTCAGGAGTTATCTATCCTGTGAAATTGTTAACTGGGTGCTACAATTGGCTTGTAAGTATTAGGACAATAGCAATTCCGGAACAACTGGGGACTTTGTCAAGGGATGTTGAGTAGATTTTTCCCCTCTAATTCTTTGAAGTACTTTAGGATTGTTTATAACCGGTTGAAGGGTATTTTAGCACATGGAAATGCTTTGGAGTCGACATGTTTAAAATACAAATATAGTCCCTCTGAGGAACTATGGAACTAGAAAATATGCAGGTTCGTAGTGGAATTTCATTCATGCAACGAGACAATATTCTAGTTGTAAGTGGAACTTAATTTCAATCTTGTAGTGTGTAAATTTGTTCGTGCTGCATTCACACGTTTGCCCACATTCCCAGTGATCCGGTTACTGTACCGGCTACAGCGGCTCAGCCTTTACTTTACTAAGAGGCTTTGGTGGCTGGGAGATTGACCTATGACTCTGCTCCTACTCCTCCTCTTCTCACAAATCCCTCTCTCATCCAGAGTAGGCACCAATCACGAGGGCCCTCACCATAATGGAAATACACTACATGACCAAAAGTATGTGGACACCTGCTTGTCGAAGATGTCATTCCAAAATCATGTGCATTAATATGGAGTTGGTCCCCCCTTTGCTTCTATAACAGCGTTCTTCTGCGAAGGCTTTCCACTAGATGTTGGAACATTACTTTGGGGACTTGCTTCCATTCAGCCAGAAGAGCATTAGTGAGCTGGACACTGATGTTGGGCGATAAAGATTTTTTTGCAGTCGGTGTTCCAATTCATCCCATAGGTGTTCAATGGGGTTGAGGTCAGGCTCTGTGCAGGCCAGTTCTTCCACACTGATCTCAACAAACTGTATGGACCTCACTTTGTGCACAGGGGCATTGTCATGCAGAAACAGGATAGGGCCTTCCCCAAGCTGTTGCCACCAAGTTGGAAGTATAGAATCGTCTAGAATGTTATTGTATGTTAAGATTTCCCTTCACTGGAACTAAGGGGTATAGCCCGAACCATGAAAAACGGCACTATGCATTCAGGCAGGTAGCGTTCTCCTGGCATCCCTCCAACCCATACTTGTCCGTCGGACTGCCAGATGGTGAAGCGTGATTCATCACTCCAGAGAACGCATTTACGATGCTCCAGTGTCCAATGGCTGCGAGCTTTACATCACTCCAGCCGACGCTTGGCATTGCGCATGGTGATCTTAGGTTTGTGTGCGGCTGCTCGGCCATGGAAACCCATTTCATGAAGCTCCCGACGAACAGTTCTTGTGCTGACGTTGCTTCCAGAGGCAGTTTGGAACTCGGTAGTGAGTGTTGCAACTGAGGACAGACAATTTTTACGCGCTATGTGCTTCAGAACTCGGTGGTCCCATTCTGTGAGCTTGTGTGGCCTGCCACTTCGCGGCTGAGTCGTTGTTGCTCCTCGAAGTTTCCACTTCACAATCACAGCACTTACAGTTGACCGGGGCAGCTCCAGCAGGAAGAAATTTGAAGAACTGACTTGTTGGAAAGGTGGCATCCTATGACAGTGCCACGTTGAAAGTCACTGAGCTCCTCAGTACGGCCACTCTACTGCTAATGTTTGTCTATGGAGATTGCATGGCTGTGTTCTTGATTTTATACACCTATCAGCAACAGGCGTGGCTGAAATAGCCGAATCCACTAATTTGAAGGGGTGTCCACATACTTTTGTATATATAGTGTACTTGTCAGTGAAAGTGTATGATGAAGCTTTGAACCTGACACAAAACATCTGAAAATATTTTATCAACAGTCTTTCCCAAAAGGAATCAAATTGGTTTAATTGTTGTAAATATGTAGTTTCAGTCTGTAAATATATGACAAGCCCCTTGTGAACCTCCCTGTGAAGTGTTGAAATTGCCGTTAACCAGCTGGTGTTCATTCTGACTCGAAGGCTATAGGGCCTATCCTTCCCTTCTTTAAACATGTACAGATCACAACTAGACCCTTGAAGTTAGCTAGCTGCAGAACTGATCATGTGTTGACTGGACAACTATTTTAGCATTTTCAAGGGTTAGCAACCTAAATGATGAACGGAAGACGAAGAAGAGTTACGCAGCTAGGGAATTATTTTATTGTGAAGTGCAGAGAGTGGAGGAAGTCAAGGGGGGAGCTAATAGAGGGAGAGACAAAACCCAGCTGGGCTGTGGATAAAGACAGCACCTTTACATAGCTTTTCATTAGCCAGGCATATCCCCTTTCAGACTGACGTAAGCTAGCTACACTACAGACTGTATGTCTCATTCATTTCTCTCTACTTTATCTCACTTCCTTTACCCTTAAGTGTACTGTAAGTGTTTGCTTAGAGAGTGACTCTGGTAAAGTCACCTAAAAATGACTGCTATACCATAACACAGGGGTGTCCCTCCCTTGTAGATATAAAGGCCTTTGTGTGAGCTACCGTGGTCCACTGAGGAGGATTGGGTCAGGGTGCATCCTGAAGCTTAGTCGAGGTAGAGGTGAAGAGGTCAGTCTAATGTCTTGACTGAGAGATCAGAAGTCACGCGCCTCGCCAGGATCTCTTTCAAGGCGGCTTAAAATGTTGTCTTCCTGACTTCAAACACTGGTGAGCATCAGGGTTGGCGTCAATTCCATTTCAGTTCAGTCAATTTAGGAAGTAAACTGAAATTCCAATTGCTTTTCAATGAGGACAACTGCTGGGCATTAGAGTTTAAACCAGCGAACAAACGTCAACCGAACCCCCAGCTCCAACAGATTTAGACTCCTCAACTTGAACTTTCCATGTATACACAGTTGAATATTGCCAACAGCGCACACCTTGGGTCAAGCCAGGGTTTCTGTGTGTGTGTGTGTGTGTGTGTGTGTGTGTGTGTGTGTGTGTGTGTGTGTGTGTGTGTGTGTGTGTGTGTGTGTGTGTGTGTGTGTGTGTGTGTGTGTGTGTGTGTGTGTGTGTGTGTGTGTGTGTGTGTGTGTGTGTGTGTGGCAGTGCAGGGGTTGAAAGAGATGTGGGAGGCTAGGGTGCACTGAGCAATCAGTGACATATTGCTTTCTAATTGGTTGAACAAGTGGCTGTTGATAGAAGGGAACAGAATGTTGGTAAGAGATGTGTGTTAAGAAAGAGATGAATGGGAGAGATCCCCAGGAGGAGGATACGTAAGGGACATGGTGAGGGAATCTTGCACTGGGTGAAGTGTGATACAAAACATTTGTATGTTAGAGATTAGGTAATGATAGGAGGAAAGTTCACCATACCAGGAGAGGAGTCAATTTCATGATCTGTTCTCCAGGAAGAGACAAATGTTGATGTTGTTATTGCAGTTTTAAGAGTCAGAAGTTCGTCATTCGTAACACAATTCGTATGCAGCCAGCCATCAACTTGATATGAAAGTACTATTAGTAGTTGAACATACCGTATCTTCCCTAAACACAACGTTAGTGATTCCAAACATTCCATCTAATTGGAATGTGCGAAATGGGGATCATCGAATACATTTCATCAGGACATGACGTTCCTGCTTAAACAGTAACACTGCCATAACAGGTTAGGATCAGACTGGTGTATGACAATATAAAATATATTGTATATATTTAGCACCTGTTCTCATCAACCTTTGTGTTATTTTCCCTTAGGCTTCTTTCTGTCCCCAGTGAACGATTTACATTTATACACATTTCATATCACATTTCACTTCATATTTCTCCTCAAATTTAACCCAGAATCCATCGACAGAATCAGAGTGTTTTCAATCAATCTCATTAACCAAGCTGAAATTAGAGCTATGGTAAAACTCTTTATTTAACCAAACCGCACCACATACTGACACCAATTTCACAACAGACTGTTGGTTATCGTCAGTGTGAGAGTTTTAAATGTGTGGCCTATGTACTTACTGTGTGATCATTACCTCTTGGCCGTGATCCACATGAACTTTCTGTGGTTGGCAATATCAGGATTCGTTGTTCTCTTCACAGCTAGTTCACATTTGAACCCCAACCAGTAAACTGAACTTCAAATCATAATGAAATCATGATTATACATATAAAAACGTATAAATAGTTCCCTCAACTGGACAACTGTTTGCTGTTTGAATACAATCTGATAATGCCTATGGTACTTCATTGTAGCTACAACAAAGGAGCGTTCACCACATTCAAGGATTCTTTCCTGTCGCCTGTCTGGTTTCTGGTTGTGTGTTTGGGTTAAAGTGGACATCTTCTCAATGCGATCCTCTTCTTTTCTCACTATATTTCCGCAGCACCAATCTCCTTTATGAATTGAGGCAACAGAAGCAACGTCTGAATAAATTGACACTCTGGTGAACAGAGCCCCCCGTGGGAGCTGAGGATATGAGTGTGTGGTACTTTCCATTTTTGATATTTGCACACATTTTTCTCTTTGCACACAATCCCCTGTGCTTTACCCTCTTCTCCCTATCCCTCCTCTCACTCTAATTTTTTCGATCACTTTCTCTCTCTCTCTCTCTCTCTCTCTCTCTCTCTCTCTCTCTTTCTCTCTCTCTCTCTCTCTGTCTCTCTGTCTCTCTCTAGTAAAACAATAATCTGCTGCTGTGATGTTGCCCACTTTCATTCAGTCTGTCTCTGTTGTGTGACGACTGAGGATCAGCCACGCTGCATATTAACAGTATGTCATGCCCTCACTGTGCCCCTCATCCTCCTACAAAATGACTGGGAACCAACAAGGTATATAATATTCTGTTGGAGATGTTTTGTTGATACTATCATTAGCCACACTATATAGGCAGACAAAATGTACTGTATGTGCTCTAACTACACATACTGGAGTGCTTATTGAGACCGAGTTGAACCGTAACAACACATTCTCAATTTCATTGAAGACCACAGACAGAGCCTACCTCTCAGTGACTCAAACACATGTTGTCTTTCAGGTCACTTAACCACACAACGTCAATTAGTCACTTGTCTCACTTGTTCGTCCTGCACTGTAGACAGGTGTTTTGGCAACATCGGTGATGCTAGCAAAGTATTGTGGAGACTGTCTCCTGGGAAATATATGACCACAATGAATCACTGAAGAACCTACCACTCTAGTAGATATTGCAAGCAGGAGCTTTGAAACCAGTGGTGGAAAAAGTCCTCAATTGTCATACTTGAGTAAAAGTATATATACCCTCATAGAAACTTACTCAAGTAAAAGTGAAAGTCAGCTAGAAAAATACTACTTGAGTAAAAGTCTAAAAATATTTGATTTTAAATATACTTAAGTCAAAAGTAAATGGAATTGCTAAAATATACTTAAATATCAAAAGTAAAAACACTGTTTGAAACTCAATTTGACTTGTGTGTGAGGATTGAAAAATTAACAGTGTTTGTTTTATACAGTGGTGCATGTTGTCAAAGTTGTAGGTTACAATACAAAGGATTAAAGAAGCATTCTTTGCAATCATAGGGAATATACGCACATATGTACACAACAGAGGAGGCTGGTGGGAGGAACTATAGGAGTTTGGGCTCATTGTAATGACTGGAATGGAATAAATGGAAAGTAGTAAAACATGTGGTTTCCATATGTTTGATGTGTTTGGTACCGTTCCATTTATTCCATTCCAGCCATTACAATGAGCCTGTCCTCCTATAGTTCCGACCACCAGCCTCTTCTGGTATACAGTGCATTCGGAAAGCATTCAGACCCCTTAACCTTTTTCACATTTTGTGACGTTACAGCCTTATTCTAAAATTGATTAAATTGTTTTTCCCCCCTCATCAATCTACACACAATAGCCCATAATGACAAAGCAAAAACTGTTTTTTAGAATGTTTGCAAAGTTATAAAAAAATGTCAAACTGAAATATCACATAAGTATTCAGACCCTTTACTCAGTACTTTGTTGAAGCACCTTTGGCAGCGATTAACGTCTCAAGTCTTCTTAGGTATGACGCTACAAGCTTGGCAAACCTCAAGCTCTGTCAGGTTGGAAGGGGAGCGTTGCTGCACAGCTATTTTCAGGTCTCTCCAGAAATGTTAGATCGGGTTCAAGTCTGGGCTCTGGCTGGACCACTCATTCAGAGACTTGTCTCGAAGCCACTCCTGCGTTGTCTTGGCTGTGTGCTTAGGGTCGTTGTCCTATTGGAAGGAGAATCTTCGCCCCAGTCTGAGGTTCTGAGCACTCTGGAGCAGGTTTACATCAAGGATCTCTCTGTACTTTGCTCCGTTCATCTTTCATTCAAGCCTGACTAGTCTCCCAGTCCCTGCCGCTGAAAAACATCCCACAGCATGATGCTGCCACCACCATGCTTCACCGTACGGATGGTGCCAGGTTCCTCCAGACGTGACGCTTGGCATTCAGGCCAAAGAGTTCAATCTTAGTTTCCTCAGACTAGAGAGTCTTGTTTCTCATGCTCTGAGAGTCCTTTAGGTGCCTTTTGGCAAACTCCAAGCGGGCTGTCATGTGCCTTTTACTGAAGAGTGGCTTCTGTCTGGCCACTCTACCATAAAGGCCTTATTGGTGGAGTGCTGCAGAGATGGTTGTCATTCTCTTCCCCAGATCTGTGCCTCGACACAATCCTATCTCGGAGCTCTGCGGACAATTCCTTCAACCTCATGGCTTGGTTTTTGCTCTGACATGCACTGTCAACTGTGGGACCTTATATAGACAGGTTTGTGCCTTTCCAAATCATGTCCAATCAATTGAATTTAGCACATGTAGACCTAATGAAGTTGTAGAAACATCTCAAGGATGATCAATGGAAACAGGATGCACCTGAGCTCAATTTCGAATATCATAGCAAAGGGTCTGAATACTTATGTAAAAAGGTATATATAATATTTTTTGTAACAATTTCTAAACACCTGTTTTTGCTTTGTCATTATGGGGTTTTGATGAGATTTTTTTTTATTCCATTGTAGAATAAAGCTGTAATATAACAAGATTTGGAAAAAGCGAAGGTGTCTGAATACTTTCCGAATGCACTGTACAAATAAAAGGTAAGGGATATTTAGCTTGCTAACATTGTAACTTAAAAATGAAGAATGAGCTCCAAATACAAATGAAAGCATGATGTTAGCATGAAATTACCATCCCTTGGTGTAGCAATCAATAAAAATGTATGTGCTGATCCACTGTGGGCTCTGCCGCCTCAAGCCTCGTTCACATTACCCATAATCACTCCGTTACGGTGCGCCGGATTTCATGCATTTCAATGGGGACGTCCACAACGGAGTGGAATAGCAACGCCCCCTTGAAGGCCGTGTCGCGAGATGGCCCCCGTATACTTAGACATTTTCCAAACTTTGCGTCGTCTTCCATCCAGCCAGACTCCGTCGAAGAAAGATACCAAACCACAGAAGAAGATGAAAATATCTGGTTTTCAGTGATGGTTTTATGGGATAGAGCTTGCAACTTGAAAACAATTACCAATCTTATAAGTGAGCACTATTTTAATAGTAATGTTAAATAATACACATTGGCTGTTAAAGGAATACTTCAGGTCAGATGAACTCGTGGACACCATTTTCATGTCTCTGGATGCAGTTTGAAGGAATTTGCTAACTAGGGCTAGCGCAATTGCTAACTAACGTTAGCACAATGACTGGAAGTCTATGGGTATCCTGACTAGAAGTCTATTGGGTATCCTGACTAGAAGTCTATCCTGACTAGAAGTCCACCTGTAACTTCCTTCATACTGGACACAGAGACATAAAAATGGCATTTCAATGAGTTCATCTGACTTTGGGAAAGTAAATAAAGGGCCTCAAAATCACGAAGTGTCCCTTCAAGTAAATTGTATTATATGAGTGTTGCCTCTGATTTAAAGGTGCAATATGCAGAAAACGCTCCGCTATTGCCAGCTTGCTAAAATTCTAATAATTTACCTCATTTCAGTTAATGTGACAAAACAAGCAGTCATTGTGTAGAGAATCATTGTACCATCTAAACCGCTGTGAAATATTTTTTCCATAACCAATAATATTGTATTTTCAGCTGTTTGAAGCTGGTGTACAAAACCAAAAGTAAAAGATGCAAAAAACGAAACGTAAGAACAGGAAGCATAGATCATAGATCAATCTGTAGAAACTATGAGAATAGAAAGGTTCAGAACTTTTGTGAAACATTACAGCACATTTGAAAAATATATGGCAATTAGAAATAAAAACGGGATGGTTTTCAGATATAGATGTGTAGCTGAAGGGTGGGACTAACAACAAATAAAAACAAATAAAAAAAGAGAACTAATGTAAAATATACAGCGTCCGTAAAATGTGTATAGTTTGTATAAGCCTAAGTATTGTTGTACATTATTTTACTCCAATTAGGGAGGGGTGGTAGGGTTAGGAAAATAATAAAGAAAACATAAACAATACTAATAATAATTGTAAAAAAAAAAGTAATTTACCGCAGGTGGACTCCAATCAAGATGTAGAAACATCTCAAGGATGATCAATGGAAACAGGATGCACTTGAACTTAATTTCGAGTCTCATGGCAAAGGGTCTGAATACTTAAGTAAATAAGTTATTTCAGTTTATCATTTTTAATACATTTGCTACAATTTTAAAAACCCTGTTTTCGCTTTGTCATTATGGACTATTATGTATAGATAGCTGAGGATTTTTATTTATTTATTCAATTTTAGATTAAGGCTGTAATGTAACAAAATGTAGAAAAAGTCAAGGGGTCTGAATACTTTCCGAAGGCACTGTATATATCAAATTAAATCAAATTTGATTTGTCACATGCTCAGAATACAATGAAATGCTTACTTCTGAAAAAAAATGTATTCTTTATTATTACCTCCTAACCCTACCACCACTCACCCAATTGTAGTAAAATAATGGACATATATGGGGATTGGAAATGATGCAGACAATTACATTGCTAGAACCCACAATCTATCTGCAATATTAAAGCTTATCCAAAAATACATTTAAAAAATGTACCCACATAGAACAGATCTGCTACTTCTTAGACTTGCTTTCAATGAGAAAGACAGTTCTATAACTCACATTTCTATGTGAATTTGGTTGGGTCGCCCAAAACGTTGCATCGCTGCAACTCCCAAATGGGCTCGGGAGAGGCGAAGGTTGAGTCATGCGTCCTCCGAAACATGACCTGCCAAATCACGCTTCTTAACACCCGCTCTATTAATCCGGAAGCCGGCTGCACCAACGTGTAGGTGGAAACACCGTTCAACTGACAACTGGAGTCAGCCTGCAGACTCCCGGCCCTCCACAAGGAGTCCCTAGAGCGCAATGAGCCAAGTAAAGCCCCCCCCCCCTGCCAAACTTTCCCCTAACCCGGATGACTCTGGGCCAATTGTGCGCAGCCCGATGGGACTCCCGGTCACGGCCGGTAATGACACAGCCTGGGATCAAACCCCAGGCTGTAGTGACACCGCAATACTGCGATGCAGTGCCTTAGACCGCTGCTCTACTCGGGAGACCCAACAAAACATGCTTTATTATCACCTGAAACTATATATTTAGTATGTCTTGAATGAAAAGGTCCTATTTCGCAATTTTGCAAACACTACACTTGTTCGTTCAGTAGTGGGGAAAGACTCCGTGAAGATGACGTACGGTGTAATGAAATACGTCACGATGTGTACTGGGCATCAGCCATACTGTCAATCTATCATCAATACGTCCACTCCTATTTATAAAGTTGATATTGTGATCTTGACAAATCAATGTGTAATAACTGCGTAAAATGTTTCTGAATGTGTCAAATTATTATGTGACGTGTAGTCATATTCAGGTCCTGATTGGTCAACAAGCTTATTTGACGAGTCAAATAGCGTCAAATAGTGTTATTTTATGTGTATCTTTTTTGACAAGCAAAGACTCAAACGGTGTTCCATACAAAACTACAAGCTGCTCTTGTAGATTTGAATGGGAGAGCTCTATATCTGCACCAGGGAGCTATACTACTGGTCATTTAGTGTGTGTGTTATGTCAAAGGCTATTTGTTCCCCCCTTCTTCCTCATTGTAAAAACGGCTAGCTGGAGCCATCTGAGCGGTTGGCTGTTGATACCCTAAACCACCACTAACTTAAGCTGACTTTACTTGGGTCTGATCCACTACTGGTGGTCCGGCAAGAACCAGGCAGATGTGTCCATGTCCAGAGTTTCATTAGCTCTTGGTCACCACCACACATTAGAACACACAGACATCACAAAGGTGATCTTTGTGGTTATTACCGATGCACACACAACACTTCCAGAAAAACACAGATTTGTTTTATTTTACCGGGTAAGTTGACTGAGAACACATTCTCATTTACAGCAACAACCTGGGGAATAGTTACAGGGGAGATAAATGAGCCAACTGAAAGCTGGGGATGATTAGGTGGCCATAAAGGTATGAGGGCCAGATTGTGAATTTAGCCAGGACACCAGGGTTAACACACGTACTCTTACAATAAGTGCCATGGGATCTTTAGTGACCAGAGCGTCAGGACACTCGTTTAACGTCCCATCCGAAAGACAGCACCCTACACAGGGCAATGTCCCCAGGTCTTCCATCCAGGGACCAACCCTTCTTAGCTTCAGAGTTTAGCCAGCAGTGGGATGCAGGGTGGTATGCTACTGGATAAACTTAGTTACCAGGCAAAATTTGCGTCCTCATCGACTGAAGACAATAAACACTCTGCACTAGAGTGGGTGGAGCTAGAGTCAGTTCAAGCCCGCTGATTGGCTGAAAGGAAGGGGCATTTTTACAGCCTCCCTTGGATTTCTTGTGGAAATCCACATATCTTATGAAAGGCCTCAATGGGGGATTTAATCCTGAAAGGGCCTAGTCCTATCTGGCAGGGCAGAGGGGCAAAGCAGTGAAGGGACCAGACTAGGTGGGGTCCAGTCCAGTCCTACTGTGCATCTGGCTGAACTTGAAGGGCAGCTAATAGCCAGTGTCTCTTTAGAGGACCATGGTGCTAGCTCTGGCGCACGTAAGGGGCTTAGGGGCCGCCTTGTGAGGAAGGTGCACAACATTGCGGGAACAGTGTCTGGCCACCCCATGGGGTGCCACAAGGGTGGAGGAGGGTCCTCTAACTCAACTGGTGCGGGGCTGCTGGGCCCATCCGTGGGCACTGAGTTACTATGCCGAAGGCTGGCCACAGCTGAAGGAGATGGCTCGCCGATTATTGGCAGAGGAATACGGCACGCCGGCCACAACTGTCATTGGCAGCTCACTGACTGCGTCTGAAGTTTGTGACTCTCTCACCACTGCTGAAGGCAATGGCTCCCATGGTGGAACAGGTGGGGACCCCTGGACGAGGCTCATCAGGGATCTGAAGGCAGGTTCCGGCTGGGACCCAGAGACGAGATCAGATGGTTTTCCAGGTGCGAGAGCCTGAGGGTCTTCCAGTGCAGGAGGCGGGAACCCCCCAGAACTGGAGACAACAAGCCATTCTCATCAGGGAATGATAGATCCCCCAGGTCATGCGGGAGGAAACTCAGGACCTAACAGGGCAGGGGATTTACTACTACGGCTGGAGACTTAGAGCTAAGTATGGCAGGAGACTGATAACCAGGCTGAGCAGGGGACTTTGAGGCTGGCACTAGGAGAGGCGACTGGACGCCGGCTTGGGGGTGCGAACTGGCTAGCGGCAGGGACAGCAAAACTAGAGGAGCAGCTAACTCAGAGCCTAGCTGAACAGGAGATGTACTGGAAGTCCCAACGGTCCCGTGGAGGTGCCTCTCAGGGGAGTAGCTGGTCTGACTCAGGAGGTGGTGACTGTGGTGGCGTTCCTGTGCTGTTGACAATGTCTATAGCCGGGGAGGGGGGGCTTAGAGCTGTGATGGTAAGGAGAGTAGTGGAGGTATCGGTACTCCCACGGCAGTGAATCTGGCCGGGAGGGGCTAGAGTGGTGGAGATCAGGAGTGTAGCATCGGTACCGGTGCTCCAGTGGTGGTGACTTAGGCAGGGAGGGCCTAGAGTATGCCGTACTGAACTCTTCCCTCTCATAGAGCAGCTCCTCCTAGTCCCTCTGCAGCTCCCAACTGGAGAGGGTGCGGTCACTCCACTGAGGAAGCCTGGAGCAGGGCTTGTAGTATCTTGGATGAGAGAGGTGTGTAGGCCTGTCACTGACGGGATATTGGTTTACTTCGATAACGTTCTCACTGGTTCTTATTACCATGTTGAATGGATTCTGACTTGTGTTCCCTAGAGCAACAGCAGTGGCGTGTCCAGAACATTTTGAATGGGGTGGCCAAGGTGGGGCACAGACCCAGTTTAGGGGTTCCATAACATTTTGAACCTTAATCGATGCAAGGATTGTTTCAATATAATTATTAGGTTATAAAAAGCAAGTGAACCCCTAGGCAGATGACTTCTCCAAAAGCTAATTGGAGTCAGGATTCATCTAACCTGGAGTTCAATCAATGAGACGATATTGGAGATATTGGTTAGAGCTCACAAAATTTGAGTTTGCTATTCACAAGAACCATGCCTCAAACAAAAGAGATCTCAGAAGATCTAAAATTAAGAATTGTTGACTTGCATAATGCTCGAAAGGGATACATAAGTATCTCTAAAAGCCTTGATGTTCATCAGTCCACGGTAAGAGAAATTGTCTATAAATGGAGAGTTCAGCACTGTTGCTACTCTCCATAGGAGTGGCCATCCTGCAAAGATAACTGCAAGAGCACAGTGCAGAATGCTCAATGAGGTTAAGAAGAATCCTAGAGTGTCAGCTAAAGACTTACAGAAATCTCTGGAACATGCTAACATCTTTGTTGACGAGTCTACGATACGTAAAACACTAAACAAGAATGGTGTTCATGGGAGGACACCACAGAAGAAGCCACTGCTGTCCAAAAAAAACAGCGCTGCACGTCTGAAGTTTGCAAAAGTACACCTGGATGTTCCACAGCGCTACTGGCAAAATATTCTGTGGACAGATGAAACTACAGTTGAGTTGTTTGAAAGGAACACACAACACTGTGTGGAGAAAAAAAGGCACAGCACAGCACACCAACATCAAAACCTCATCCCTACTGTAAAGTATGGTGGAGGGAGCATCATGGTTTAGGGCTGCTTTGCTGCCTCAGGGCCTGGACAGCTTGCTATCATCGACAGAAAAATGAATTCCCAAGTTTATCAAGACATTTTGCAGGAGAATGTTAGGCTATCTGTCCGCCAATTGAAGCTCAACAGATGTTGGGTGATGCAACAGGACAATGACCCAAAACACAAAAGTAAATCATCAACAGAATGGCTTCAACAGAAGAAAATACACCTTCTGGAGTGGCCCAGTCAGAGTCCTGACCTCAACCCGATTGAGATGCTGTGGAAGGACCTCAAGAGAGAAGTTCACACCAGACATGCCAAGAATATTGCTGAACTGAAACAGTTTTGAAAAGAGGAATGGTCCAAAATTCCTCCTGACCGTTGTGCAGGTCTGATCCGCAACTACCGAAAACATTTGGTTGAGGTTATTGCTGCCAGAGGGTCAACCAGTTATTAAATCCAAGGGTTCACATACTTTTTCCACCCTGCACTGTGAATGTTTACACGGTGTGTTCAATAAAGACAAGAAAACGTATAACTGTGTGTTATTAGTTTAAGCAGACTGTGTTTGTCTACTGTTGTGACCTAGATGAAGATCAGATAAAATGTTATGACCAATTTATGCAGAACTTTTTCTTGCCACTGTACATGCCTTTGTTTGACCTGTCAGTATGTCTAGATTATCATATTGTCTCTATCAGTTAACAAGGAACATGTTAGCAGAACAAGTACAGTTAGTAGAAGTATCGTCAAAATAAATATCTGTAAGGTGGAAGATGATTGACAGCATATTAAGACCATGTTGGCAACACTCCTACGTTGTTGTTCAAAAGTATGGTTTGTGTAAAGTATTTCTAATCATTTTGATTATATGGTATGTCTATTTCCTTCTTGTCCTAATTGCTTCTCTATTCACTAAAGTTGAAGGTAAAACAGCTTTTAGTTTCTTCACCCCTCACCTATGGAACAATCTTTAGAATAGTCTACAGTTGGACGCATTGGTGCTTTTGGGTAATTCAGAATGTTGATAGTGGACACCCCTCACATTTTTGTAAATATTTGAGTATATCTTTTCATGTGACAACACTGAAGAAATGACACTTTGCTACAATGTAAAGTAGTGAGTGTACAGCTTGTATAACAGTGTACATTTGCTGTCCCCTCAAAATAACTCAACACACAGCCATTCATGTCTAAACCGCTGGCAACAAAAGTGAGTACACCCCTAAGTGAAAATGTCCAAATTGGGCCCAATTAGCCATTTTCCCTCCAGGGGAGTCATGTGACTCGTTAGTGTTACAAGGTCTCAGGTGTGAATGGGGAGCAGGTGTGTTAAATTTGGTGTCATCTCTCTCACACTCCCTCATACTGACTGGCCACTGGAAGTTCAACATGGCACCTAATGGCAAAGAACTCGCTGAGGATCTGAAAAAAATAATTTTTGCTCTACATAAAGATGGCCTGGGCTATAAGAAGATTGCCAAAACCCTGAAACTGAGCTGCAGCACGGTGGCCAAGACCATACAGCGGTTTAACAGGACAGGTTCCACTCAGAACAGGCCTCGCCATGGTCGACCAAAGAAGTTGAGTGCACGTGCTCAGCGTCATATCCAGAGGTTGTCTTTGGGAAATAGACGTATGAGTGCTGCCAGCATTGCTGCAGAGGTTGAAGGGGTGGGGGTCAGCCTGTCAGTGCTTAGACCATACGCTGCACACTGCATCAAATTGGTCTGCATGGCTGTCGTCCCAGGAAGCCTCTTCTAAAGATGATGCACAAGAAAGCCCGCAAACAGTTTGCTGAAGACAAGCAGACTAAGGACATGGATTACTGGAACCATGTCCAGCGGTCTGATGAGACCAAGATAAACTTATTTGGTTCAGATGGTGTCAAGCGTGTGTGGCGGCAACCAGGTGAGGAGTACAAAGACAAGTGTGTCTTGCCTACAGTCTAGCATGGTGGTGGGAGTGTCATGGTCTGGGGCTGCATGAGTGCTGCCGGCACTGGGGAGCTACAGTTCATTGAGGGAACCATGAATGCTAACATGTAGTACTGTGACGTACTGAAGCAGAGCATGATCCCCTCCCTTCGGAGACTGGGCCGCAGGGCAGTATTCCAACATGATAACGACCCCAAACACACCTCCAAGACGACCACTGCCTTGCTAAAGAAGCTGAGGGTAAAGGTGATGGACTGGCCAAGCATGTCTCCAGACCTAAACCCTATTGAGCATCTGTGGGGCATCCTCAAACGGAAGGTGGAGGAGTGCAAGGTCTCTAACATCCACCAGCTCTGTGATGTCGTCATGGAGGAGTGGAAGAGGACTCCAGTGGCAACCTGTGAAGCTCTGGTGAACTCCATGCCCAAGAGGGTTAAGGCAGTGCTGGAAAATGATGGTGGCCACACAAAATATTGACACTTTGGGCCCAATTTGGATATTTTCACTTAGGGGTGTACTCACTTTTGTTGCCAGCAGTTTAGACATTAATGGCTGTGTGTTGTGTTATTTTGAGGGGACAGCAAATTTACCTTGTTATACAAGCTGTACACTCATTACTTTACATTGTAGCAAAGTGTCATTTCTTCAGTGTTGTCACATGAAAAGATATACTCAAATATTTACAAAAATGTGAGGGGTGTACTCACTTTTGTGAGATACTGTATATATATATATATTTGCATATCTTTCTTTGTGTATTTCCTAGGCTCCTGCCTTGATTGTGCAATTGTTTGGTCTTGTAATGCAGGACTCCCTCAAAAGATACCTTGGTCTCAATGGGACTCCCCTGACTAAATAAAGGTGAAACATAATATATAAAACACAAATCAAACTGTTGATCAGACATTGCAAACTTCTCCTGTTCCTTTTTGTCTCGGAAACATACACTGAACAAAAATATGAACGCAACATGCAACAATTTCAAAGATTTTACTGAGTTACAGTTCATATAAGGAAATCATTCAATTGAAACACATTTATTAGGCCCTAATCTATAGATTTCACATGACTGGGAATACAGATATGCATCTGTTACTCATAGATAGCTTTAAAAAAAGGTAGGGGTGTGGATCAGAAATCCAGTCAGTATCTAGTGTGACCACCATTTGTCTCACGCAGCGTGACACATCTCCTTTACATCAGGCTTTTGGCCTGTAGAATGTTGTCCCACTCCTCTTCAATGGCTGTGCGAAGTTCCTGGATATTGGCAGGAACTGGAACATGTTGTCGTACACGTCAATCCAGAGCATCCCAAAGATGCTCAATGGGTGGTGGCATGTCTGGTGAGTATAAAGGCAATGGAAGAACTGGGACATTTTCAGCTTCCAGGAATTGTGTACAGATCCTTGCGACATGGGGCCGTGCATTATCATGCTGAAACATGAGTTGTTTGCAGGCGGATGAATAGCACGACAATGGACCTCAGGATCTCGTCACAGTATCTCTGTGCATTGAAAATGCCATGGATAAAATGCAATTGTGCTCGTTGTCCGTAGCTTATGCCTGCCTATACCATAACCCCACCGCCACCATACTGTAGGGATCTCTGTTCACAACGTTGACAATAGCAAACCACTCACACACACAACGCTATATACATGGTCTGCGGTTGTGAGGCCGGTTGGACGTACTGCCAAATTCTCTAAAACAACGGAGGCGGCTTATGGTAGAGAAATTAACATTAAATTCTCTGGCAACAGTTCTGGTGGACATACCTGCAGTCAGCATTTCAATTTCACGCCCCCTCAAAACATGAGACATCTGTGGCATTGTGTTATGTGACAAAACTGTACATTTTAGAGTGGCCTACACCTGCCAGGTGGATGGATTATCTTGGCAAAGAAGAAATGGTCTCTAACAGGGATGTAAACAAATTTGTGCACAAAATATGAGATAATACGCTTTTTGTGCGAATGGAACATTTCTTGGATCTTTTATGTCAGCTCATGAAACATGGGACCAACACGTTACATGTTGTGTTTCAATTTTTGTTCAGTGTAAAAGGGAATTGTTTATGCATTCCCTATTTTCTATCGTTTGAGGGAACTCACCCATATATTTGACATTTAAAGGTTCTATGTTGTTTTTACGAGTCATACGGCATTAAAAAACAAACCTATTTATTCTACGTTTGAGAGCCTTGTATAGACTAGCTCATTATCTGTAGTGTAAACTAGAAAGGTGTTCCATCGGCTTTTTGAGAAAAGCAGGGGAAAGAAGAAGAGAGCTAATTTACACTCTTCCACGACTCCAGTATTCCTTTCTCTGTCGGAGTGCAAAGCCAGCAATGGCTGTTGATTGTGTGAGCCTAACTGCTGGCCTTTCATGCTCTGTTAGGGCATTTCCTATGCGATTAATTGGTTTTGTTGGTAAATCTGTTCATTACTAGGTAATTGCTGTTAACTTCAGGGAATGAATGGCTTAGGAGGGCTTGACCTTCAAGTGGTAAAGGTTGGGACTGTGAATGCGTGACGTTTCATCTACCTGCATTGTCTGGGTCAGAGAGGGGTGGGAAGTGCAGCCGGGAGCTTTGTCTGCTTTGTTTGGGGGGGAAGGAGAGGGGAGAGGGGACTCTAGCCGTTTGGGGCACAGAGCATCCATAGCCTCAGCCTTTCCACCCTCCTCAACCCGGGAAGGTGAAAGGATAGTGTGATCTGAGGATGGATGCATTCAAATGAAAGCACACTTCCTCCAGGGTCTGAGTGAAACGGCCCGAGGGCAACAGCCCGATCTGAGATGCCTTTCTTTTATTTCTCCCTGCTCTCACTCATTAGCAGAAACATGTAAGTCCCCACTCACGTCTCCCTCTCTCTTCCTACATAGAGGGAGCTGGTCTCAATGGAAAAGAGAGAAAGAGAAGGGGATTAAAAAGAGGGGAAAAAGTGAGTGAGAGAAAGAAGAGAGAAATAGACAGAGAGGGAGAGGTATAGACCTTGTTTTACAGTTTACAAGAAATGTTTAAATGTGTTGGTCAGTAGATGCGTAGCTGTTTTGATATGGAGAACAGTTGTGGGTGACCGGTGAAATGACACATTTCTATCAAGGCTAATTATATCCATAAGGGAGTGAACGTTATTTATAATAAGGATTACATGGAGAAAATGGAACCTCTAAAATGAAAATGAATGGCCCTCCCTTCAGCAAAATATATTTGACCTAAATCCTCACTGAACGCTTGAAAAAGACAAAAAACAAATGACGCTCCTCTATATCCAAAATAGTAATATAAAAAAACTGGATAGCAGAGAACATGTCTACCGTTTGCCCTCACTTCTTTGACAGTACAGAGCCTTAAATAAGCAGTTTTCGTAAATGTTCTTCATCCTGTAAGCATTACATAGCAATGCAGGGATTTTGATTGCGCACAGGGCTGCGGACCAGAAGGTTGTGGGTTCACAGACCACTGTGGACAAGAGTAGGGGTGGAAAGATCTCCTTTACAGTTAAATAATTGCATGAATCTATCATCATATTTGCAGATCCAAGAAAAAAAATGGACTTTCATAAACATTTAATGTAATTCTACATCATTTTACATATTAGCAGAATATTTTTTAATACCTGTAACGATGTGCGATGAGAGTCGGGAAGCAAGTTCAGGGAGTGAGTGTTTTAATAAACAAACACAACATAATACAAAACAAGAAACCACGAACGCACAGACATGACACAGGAACAGAAACAATAACGCCTGGGGAAGGAACCGAAGGGAGTGACATATATAGGGAAGGTAATCAGGGAGGTGATGGAGTCCAGGTGAGTCTGAGGATGCGCAGGTGCGCGTAACGATGGTGACAGGTGTGCACCACAACGAGCAGCCTGGTGACCTAGAGGCTGGATCAGGAGCACACGTGACAATACCACACAAATGACCAAACTTCCAGGCTAAGAATGGACAGAGAGAGAGGCCTATGTGTTCATCTATTCATATTTCTCCAATGCCACATCAGTGTGTCTTGTTTGCGATGAAACTGTCCCTGTTTGCAAATAATTAAATCTGAGACATCATTAAGAATCTGAACATGGTAGTTTTAAAAGATAGGCCTACCTTTCCACCTACCTTTCAAAACAATGATATCCCCATATGCATCGGAGTCACTATTTTAACACTTGTTTCTAGCGTAAAGCATCGTGGACCAAAATCTTAAATTAACAATGGGTAGGCCTGTGTTTTTTTTGCCATTTTCTTTAATGAAAGCTAGGCCTATGGCATACCCTCTCATACCCCCTCAATTCAAGTCTTGGTTTTAACTTAACAGCCCTTCACTGACATGGAGGTAGGCTATTTAAATAGTGCATGGTGGGTGGAGGAATTGACTGACAAAATCTATGGATAAAGCAGTTTATAGCCTAATTTCGTCTTTCAAACCGGTAGGCCAACCTCTTATTTCTTAAATAGGAAGAATTAGGACCCAACACAAAGCCCTCTTGTTGTTAGTAAAGTCTAATTAAAATGAAGATGGTTTAAATAAATTATGCCTACTTGAATTTGTGTGCTTTTAGCACCATGAACTGTCCTACTCATCTTCGCGCTCTCCTGAAACTGATCCGAACACAGGCTATAGGCTAATCCGTCCAAGATAGGGATTTATTTTAACTAGGCCCTAATCAAAAATAATTTTACGAAGAAGCCTTTGACTCGCGTCCTGAACTGCCACAGTAGGCCTGCACAGCACAGCCATTGGTTAAGCAGCACAACATTATGGATCAGCAAAATCAGAGCAGGCCGGGGCTCAGGGTTGGAATATCCATTGCAGTGTGTAATGCAGCCTAGATATATTTACACCATCCCAGCAGCGATCTTAGAAATAAAACACTGTTCTGCACTTCTCTGACCATGCACTTTGTAGATCATTTGATTGAGACCACACTAAGTAGCCTATACTGTAGGTGCACTTGATATTGCTCACCCAGCAGAGAATCAGAGATGAGGGGTGGCATCGGGCACAAATCGATATATAGCCTAATAAGCAACTAATTATAAAACATAGAGAAATGTTGACATTTCATCAGCTAGAAATTACATGACCATCCCCAAGACGAGATTCAAAAATACTAAACCCTCCCCTTGACTGAAACTGAAAAAGCATGACCCTCCCCCATTTTCCTCCAGGTATCCATTCTGTAAATTTCGATCCATCCCTAACTGAACCCAAACCCACAATTCACATAAAAACTTGTCTGTCTTTCCAACTTTGAAAAGTGTGTATAATATGTGTCATGCAAAGTGATGTTAGATACATTAATGTGTAGGTAGTGCACAGTTAGATCTTCGCTAATTGAATTCATGGTATTTGACATCTCAACGTATTACTTATTATTCACAACACACCTACACTTTTCCATGTTATATGTTCTATATTGGTGGTTTTGGATAGATGCCTACTGCCTAGAGTAAATCCAATATTCTCTTGTTGGATGTGTATTAGCTTAGAAAAGAATCCTTAACAGTCTGTTCTCTAAAGCATTCCATTACCAGAATTTACATTACTATGCATCCCACCTGTATTGTCTAAATATTGAGTTCAGTTTCCTAGAATCGGTCATAGGATTTATTGTAAGTTGACACTACATTTCTCATGTCAAGCAGACTGTCTCCCTCAGGTACAGTGTGGGGTTTTAGAAGACACTTTTATGAGCCTTAGCCATGACTTTGATCAAACACAACGCTGAGCCTATGTCACAATCTGTGGAACAAAATGGTTTCCATCAGGCTACATCACAGCTAATCACAGCCTTTAAGTTCTACAAGGACACACCATGCAACCTCGGGTGTCAGCTGATATGTAGCCTGCTGCTTTCTGAGGGTTTTAGCCATGGAGAGGGATGGCTAGCCTGTCTGTCCGTCTGTGTACACTGGCGGGTATAAGAGATACTGAGATAGAGATGGGGTTGTGAGCTATAGGTGGTACAGGTAGTGGGTTAGGTGGGTGGGCAGGCAGCTAGCTACATATTCCTGACAACCACTAACTGCCATTAATTACCCATCACTGTGCTAGAAGAGGTGTCTATTAGGATTGGGGTTGCAAAGCTACAGGCAATTTAGAATTGAATAATAAAAAAATATCTTTATTCATATATAGTATACAATTTTATATGTGTCCATATTGTCCATGAGTTTCTAGTGGATAGACCATATGGTTCAAGATAATTTAATTAAAGAAAACAATTAATTTAACTAGGCAAGTCAGTTAAGAACAAATTCTCTTACATGATGGCCTACAACGGCCAAACCTGGGCCAACTGTGCACCGCCCTATGGGACTCCCAATCACGGCCGGTTGTGATACAGCCTTAGACTGCCGCGCCACTCGGGAACCCCAAGAGAGCTCTTCCAACCATTGTCTTTTGTTCACACTGCCACCAGTTTGGGCACAAAACATTTACAACAAAGACATATTGACATAGTAAAATAAATAAAAGTGTGTAAAAAAATATAAAGGATATTTAATGCTGAAACCCTCATACTAAACACCAATGGTATTCACTAAATTGATGGTTTATAATTAGGATAATGTTTTACAGATGCGTCACTCTAATATATATTTTTTATAATCGTATTTGATTTAAAAATATATATTTTACATGTGATAAGGCCACACAGAGGGCCAGAGATAATTACAGACACCTGGGGTTTTCTGAAGTACCCAAAAAGGCCACTAGATGTCATCTGATAAAATTCCATATATTCCTTAAAAGTTACCAAAATTCTGGTAGTTTACTGGTAAACTTAGAAAGTTTCTAATAATATACCCTCCCTTTGCAACCCTAATTAGGATACCTGTCAATGGCTGTTAGTTATAGACTCTATATTAGACTCCTATCCTCTAAAGGACATCAGTATCTCGTATCCTAAGCCATAAAACATATCTCGGCTGCACCTTGACTCTAGGTCAAATTGAGCACTGTTTTCCTACGGCCATAAAATCTCCCTAACGTCATCTGTGTGGGTGACGGACAAGTGGTATCAGAAACTTTAGCATTGGTGCCATCAGATTATTTGACTGTTTTCAGGTGTTTGTGCTTTCTGAGTCTTAATTCTGTTCTGTTTGCCATTAAAGTATGTGCTCTTCAAGGTACAGAGACATTGGCGACACTAATCTTCAGCACCTGTGTTGGCAGCAGTCTCCATAACACCCGTTTGACCTCAGACCATACAGGGATTTATTAAAGGAGGGCTTCAATACCTGCATATGGTTATTTTCTATTGACACATGTTGTGAGACAGTTTATATTTATTTTGTTGAAACTAAAGCGAAGACAGTATGTCTGCACAGATAGAGATAGAGCATTCATTTCTGCTCTACAGTGAGGGAAAGTACTTGGAGACTTGTATGCCCATTCATATGATTTGTCAGAAACATTAAAATAGCCATCAGTTCCCAGTTAGCTGTTGCCTAATGGTTTTACAGAGAAGCAACGCGCTTTGGGAGTTATAAATTGATCTTCAACTCTGTCCCTCTCGCGAGAAGCGTTACCCTTTTCATATAAACAACGGTTTCCTGCAAAACCCTTTAAATGATTCATTTTCCTATTGAGGTGAAACTTTGAGAGGTCATTACTTAGACTAGCTAGACGATTAAGATAATCCAATACCACCCGTGAGTGTTTGAGCCCCAGCCTGGCCCAGGCCTCTGACTAACCCCACTATTTAAGGAAAATAAACACTGCAGATGGTGTGGAATGTCATCACATTGAGGACATTTATTAATTTGTTTAGAGACTGCAAAGTGGCCAGTCAGTAAGTGAGTATGATATCTCGGAAAAGTAGCGGAGGGGAAAGTAACCCAAGATGCTAATGATCTTCACCATTACAAATGGCTGGGTGGGAGAGAGAGAGAGATCTGGGTGTAACAAGATCTGTCTAGAATCACCCCTGAAAGGTGCAACAGCCATTGTCCAAGGGGATAAAGAAGACAAGATGGCAGACCTTATGAATCATTTCTTCCCCCTGCCCCCAAAGGCACTGTAGCTGTAGACAGATTGTCATGCTTTGTAGGAATTTTGCTTGTTTTGTTGTACTGAAAGAAAAAACATGTACATATATATTGAGTATGAGTATGAGAACTGTAAAGTCTAATTAAATGTTAGATTCCATCATGGTACCTCTCCAAGGTTTTTCTACACTCAGAAAGTCAGTCCTTCAGGAAATAAGCTAACTAGCTCCCAGTAAATGTCACGACCTGACCATGGAGAGCCTTTGGTTCTCCATGATGTTTAGGTCAGAGCGTGACTAGGGGGGTGTTCTAGTCATTTTGTTTCTATGTTTTGGGATTGAGTATGGTTCCCAATTAGAGGCAGCTGATTATCGTTGTCTCTAATTGGGGATCATACTTAAAGATTCCCTTTCCCACCTGCTTTGTGGGATATTGTTTTTGAGTGAGTGCATGTAGCACCAGTACTGCAACGGTCGTTGTTTGTGTCGTGGTTTGTTTTAAGTTTCACTAAAATAAAGATGTGGAACTCCAATCACGCTGGGCCTTGGTCCGTCTCTCCACACGACCGTGACAGAATATCCCACCAAACAAGGACCAAGCAGCGTGCAACGATGGGAAAAATAAGTTGGACCTGGGAGGAGATCATGGGAGGACACGAGACCCTTCCTTGGCAGGAGTCGCAGAGGACGCAGGAAGGACAGTGACGACGCCGGGGACCGCGGCCACAGAAACCCCAATAATTATTTTTTGGGGGGGGCACATGGAGCTGGCGTCTGGGCAGAGGGAAGAGCCAGAGACCACCTGGGAGGAGATAGAGAAGTGGTCGGTCGACTCAAGGAGAGTACCAGAGCCCGCCTGGGAGTCGATAGAACAGTGTGAGGAGGGATACCGGAGAATGGAGTTGGCTAGGAGTATGCGGCAACGCAGGCTTTTGGAGGAGCGTGTCATCAATCCGGTGAAACCTGGGCTGGCTCCACGCATCTGGCCTCCAGTGAGCCTCCCCAGTCCGGTACGTCCTGTGCCTGCTCCCAGCCCTCGCCCTGAAGAGCGTGTCACCAGTCTGGTGCAACCTGTGCCGGCCCCACGCATCAGGCCTCCAGTGCGCCTCCCCAGTCCAGTACGTCCTGTGCCTGCTCCCAGCCCTCGCCCTGAAGAGCGTGTCACCAGTCCGGTGCCACCTGTACCGGCTCCACGCACTAGGCCTCCAGTGCGCATTCCCAGTCCAGAGCTTCCGGCGACGGTTCCCAGTCCAGAGCTTCCAGCGACGGTTCCCAGTCCAGAGCTTCCGGCCACGGTTCCCAGTCCGGAACCTCCTGCGACGGTCCACAGTCCGGAGCCTCCTGCGACGGTCCACAGTCCGGAACCTCCTTCGACGGTCCACATTTGATTTGTAAGGTGCTTTTCATTGAAACATTTAATCTCAATATGCTACAGTGAGTGCATTAAAATAAATAAAAACAAGACAACAGAAAGGA
The DNA here is from genome assembly GCF_965601325.2 of Salmo salar. NCBI lineage: Eukaryota > Metazoa > Chordata > Actinopteri > Salmoniformes > Salmonidae > Salmo > Salmo salar. Next base: position 38,159,295 of record NC_138291.1, read on the forward strand.
CACAAATAGACAGTGACACTTCGACAAGTTCATAGACGACAGATCAACATCAACAACAATTGAACAGATTTTGCAGCACAAAATGGATACACACATTTTACAAATCCTCAAAGTCTGTACAGATAGCTAATGCATGTTCAGGTTTTCCTTCTTGGTAACAATGGAAAAAGTCACCTCTCATGCCAGCAGTGCATTGTAACCAAGTATTAACGACAGAGCAATTACCATCTTATATAAAACGAAACAAATACTCTCCCTTTTCCATTTTCCCTCTTCCTTCCTTACTGTTAATATGAATCGTGACTAAGGTCAGTGGTGAAGGTACAGTGTGAGTAAAAAAGTCTACTGCATGTCGTTAGGACTATAACATATAGCAGGGGTATTCAACTCTTACCCTACAAGGTCCAGAGCCTGCTGGTTTTGTGTTCTACCTGATCATTAATAGCACACACCTGGTGTCCCAGGTCTAAATCAATCCCTGATTAGAGGGGAAGAATTACAAAATGAAGTGAAACTGGCTTCAAGGTCCAGAGTTGAGTTTGAGGGACATATAGAGTCTGCTATGTAGCCTAAAAAAGTATCAGGATTGTGTTGCATGCTTTTGTTAGGGATTTAGAAATCATACAGTGCCTTCAGAAAGTATTCACACCCCTTAACTTTTTCCACATTTTGTTGTGTTACAGCCTGAATTTAAAATTGATTAAATTGAGAGTTTTTGTAACTGGCCTACACACAATACCCCATAATGTAGAAGTGGAATGATGTTTTTTGAAATTTTTACAAATGAAGAAAACATTTAAATCTGAAATGTCTTGAGTCAATAAGTATTCAACCCCTTCGTTATGACAAGCCTAAATAAGTTCAGGAGTAAAAATGTGTTTAACAAGTCACGTATAAGTTGCATGGACTCACTCTGTGTGCAATAATAGTGTTTAACATGATTGTTGAATGACTACCTCATCACATACAATTATCTGTAAGGTCCTTCAGTCGAGCAGTGAATTTGAAACACAGATTCAAAATGACACTTTGGATGGTGTATTAATACACCCAGTCACTACAAAGATAGAGGTGTCCTTCCTAACTCAGTAGCCGGAGAAGAAGGATAAGAGCGTATGCTAAATGACTAAAATGTAAAATGTAAGGAAACCGCTCAGAGATTTCACCATCACTCTGATGGTAACCTTAAAACAGTTACAGAGTTTAATGGCTGTGATAGGAGTAAACTGAGGATGAATCAACAACATTGTAGTTACTACACAATACTAAACTAATTGACAGAGTGAAAAGAAGGAAGCCTGTACAGAATAAAAAATATTCCAAAACATGCATCCTGTTTGCAACAAGGCACTAAATTAATACTGCAAAAAAATGTGGCAACGCATTTAACTTTAAGTCCTGAATACAAAGTGTCATGTTTGGGGCAAATCCAATACAACACATTACTGAGTATCACCCTCCATATTTTCGAGCGTAGTGGTGGCTGCATCATGTTATGGGTATGCTTGTAATCATTAAGGACTAAGGGGGGTTTTCAGGATAAAACATTTACGTAATGGAGCTAAGCACATGCAAAATCCTAGAGGAAAACCTGGTTCAGTCTGCTTTCCACCAAACACTGGGAGATGAATTCACCTTTCAGCAAGACAATAACCTAAAACACAAGGCCAAATATACACTGGAGTTGCTTACCAAGAAGACAGTTAATGTTCCTGAGTGGCCGAGTTACAGTTTTGATTTAATTAGGGATAGCCCCCTTTTTTTCAATTTTCACCTAAAATGACATACCGTAATCTAACTGCCTGTAGCTCAGGCCCTGAAACAAGGATATGCATATTCTTGGTACGATTTATATTGAATTGAAATGTGAATTGAATGTAGGAGAATATAACACAATAGATCTGGTAGAAGAAAATACAAAGAAAAAAACATTTTTTTTTCTACCACTTTCTTTGAAATGCAACAGAAAGGTCCCAAATCTAGCTATCATTCTGGTTGTAATTCCGATGGTGTCCACAAGATGGCAGCAGAGTGTGTGCAAAGTTTCAGACGGATAACTTGAAATATGAGCAAACTACATGACATTTAGTGTGAAGTCACCCATGTACATTTGGGCAAATCGTGAAGGAGACATTTACATTTACATAAAAAAATTCTGCAGGAATATCGTCAAATCTGTATACTTGGACTTTGATTTAGCTTTTCCAGTATTAGTAGCCATATTATAAGTTCAACATTTGCAAAACACCCAGTTTTCATAACTCTCCATATTCTTATAATTTTTGTCCATACGAATGTGGTTTGACTGGTTGAAACGACTTTTGTTGTTGCAAATTGAACGAGCGGAAATACAAAATCGATCGTGCATGCTATATGGACCTTTTTAGGATGTGAAAAATGATTTGATCTAACAAAACGGCACTTCATGTTATCTCTGGGAACCTTTGGATGATAAATCAGAGCAAGATTTCAGAATGTATGAATTTGTGAATTTATCAAACCTATCACGGAGAAAAAAGTGTTTTCTTGTTAGGAGCTCTCCTCAAACAATAGAATGGCATTTTGTCACAGTAATAGCTACTGTAAATTGGACAGTGCAGTTATATTAACAAGAATTTAAGCTTTCAGCCGATATAAGACACTTATATGTACCGACACTTGTTGTTTGTCTAAAATCTGCAATCATGACACATGGCGCTGCATGATTTACAACAGTCCTATTGACGGCACGCCTATCCCTAAGATACTTAAAGATCTATGGCAAGACCTGAAAATGGTTGTCTAGCAATGATCAACAACCACTTTGACAGAGCTTGAAGAATTGTTAAAATAAAATTTGACAAATATTGCACAATTCAGGTATGGAAAGCTCTTAGAGACTTACACAGAAAGACTCACAGCTATAATCGCTGCCAAAGGTGCTTCTACAAAGTATTCACTTAGGGGTGTAAGTACTTGTGAATGAGGTATTTCTGTATTTAATTTTACATTTGCAACAATTTCTGAAAACATGTTTTCACTTTGTCATTATGGTGTATTGTGTATAGATGGGTGAGAGAGAAAAATATGATTTAATCAATTTTAAACTCAGGCTGTAACACAACAAAATGTGAAATAAGTCAAAGGGGTATGAATACTTTCTGAAGGCACTGTACAGTATATCATCTCAGCAGCACCTCCATTGGAATCTGTGTTCTTTTGTGATCACAAGCTTTATACAGTGCAGTACCTGTTTGCTGCTGTATTTTGAAAACCCTCTCAAAGAGCAATTGCACCAATAGTACATCTTCAGTCAGAAACATGAATGTGTGGTGAGGTTCTCAAAGGGTTATAAGACATTTTTTCCCAACCTGTCTGTGGAAGAAGACTATGTCAGAGGTGTCTGGTCCATGAGAGGTGCTCTAGTTAGCTTCCCTCCACCTTTCCTCCAGTCTGAGTCTGGGAAACACATTTTCATGCCTGGACTAGTCCAACCCGTCAAATGCCTGTATTATGTGTGTTTCTTCCTGTTGAGGCCTACCTATCTCAGTATCCAATTTTCTCTCCGACTAAGGTGCAACATCTATCCTGATACACTTTTCCTGACCTCTCCATCATGAGCTACATCCCTCTTATATATATGACCTTTTGCACCGTTAGTTCACAGAATAATATTCTGTACCTAACTGTATGGACTGATCAATCGTTCCTTGATTTGCAGACAACCTCACACACGTCTCAATGATAAGCAGTAACCCCACTAATGATCCTTATCATTGGTTACCAAGGTTACTTGTGGACCTATGCTACCAACGGTCTCTGTGCTACAGGTGTGAGGTGAACTCTGTCGACCCTCTTTGACAACTCTGGCTCCTTCCCAGAAATGAGGAGGATTCTAAGAACTCTCTTCGTTGTGTTCAAATTAGACTGACAAGAGATAGCACAGGTCTTGCAGCTTCGATTACAATCCAAATGATGATTCACCATTGATGAAAAAAGAAAGAAAGTAGAGGCAAATGAATCAACAATTTCTCTTCTTTAGCATTCCTCTCATGTAATTGGTTTCAGGTGTCACGACAAGCTAAGGATCTGGGTGTCTTAAGTCATGTTCACAGGGCTATATCAAGCAGTCTGAAATGTCTGCCCACCAGCAATATTTCATGCGTGGGTGTCTGGTGAATGAGCACTGTACAAACTCTGAGGCTACCTGTGTGCTTTATTGTGACTTTTGAGGACAGGTTTTCTTTGATGTTTATGAAGAAAGGTGAGACTAGCATTAGGTAGCTACCCTGGGGCCTGACACTAATTCTTTACATGAGGCAATGACTCCACACAGAACAATGGCTCTTTACATTTATTATTAGAAGCCATCAGTCACTTGTTTACATTGTCTCCATGCAGGTGAAACATAGCTCTTTTTGTCATAGCGGGAGAAACAAAGACTACAACCAGGATTTGGGATCAGTTTCTCTTCTCGCTCCCTCCATGTGCACTCTCCATGCCAGCCAGAGAGACAGATCAAAATGCAACTCCAGTAGAAAACATGTCCACTTTTTTTCCCTCCAAATTTACTGACTCACTCCTTTGTTGTCTAACTTTTTTTCAGATGTAGGTTCAGTCCATACAAACATGACTTGAAAACACTTCGACTTGTGGTATGATATGTCAGCTGAAAGGATATAATTACACCCAAGGTGTTAATAGCATTTTTCTAGTCTTAGAGAAAGAACACCATTGTGGGACAAAATAATGGGTAGTGTTGTCTTCCTTTGAGCAAGCTTTGTTGCTGCAGTTGAACTTGACAAAAGATTCTGGTGAATAACAGGTGCGTCGACTGTGCTTTACTGTGCATGTGACCACATCCCCGGATCAACCTAAACAAGGATTTTCCCCCCAAAAGGACAAAGGCTGCTCTCTCTTTTTTCATTTATTTGCTTTTCCTCTGTAATTTGCAGTTGGGCCCAAGTCAGAAAGTGTTTTCATTAGAGAGCGAGGAGGCATATCTTCCTTTTAGTGTGATGAAAACAGAGCACGCCCCGCCGTCCTTGTCGTCCCTGGGCCCTGGGCATGGTGATGGGATCAGATGTTTGTTTGTTGTGCCACAACCACAGCTTTTCCCAGGGTACACTGAGAGAGGCATCACATAAACAGTTTGCGTTTGTGTGTCTTTCGGAGGGGTTGGGATCAAAGCAGAAGACAGATTTGTGATACATAATGTATTCTTCTTCTAAAAGTTTTTACAAGCCTTGTTTTACAGCTAACGATATTAAGAATATAGCAATAGATACATAGTTATAAATAGGTATAAAAATCATAGATGCATCTATCTTTATCTCCAAAGAACAGTCAAGCATGCATTAGTGACAAATTTAAAAGTGTGTGTATTTACAAAATAGAATAAAACATTTGGGACTTTCTGAGCCGCATTCATTTCCATTGGTCATTCAGATATTCAACTTTGACCTAAACAAAGCATTCCATTCATAAGGAGGCCTTCCTTCTTAAAGTAACAACACAGCACTCACCTGCAGAAGAAGCAGTCCCATCATCTGTAGACAGGTATTTTCTGGCAGTGTTACTCTGTACATTTTTAGGCAGACGATTGCATCTAGACCTGAATGAAACATCATGTTACTGACGTTATTTCCTCTTCCTTTTGCTAAAGAAAACTGTCCATGTGTCGGCAGTACAGAGATTTGCTGTTCAGATCTGAGAGAGAGAAGAACAGGGAATATGTTGTTGGACCTGCGGAACCTTCTCGAGTTTCATGTTGTAGACCAGGGATGGGCAACTTTGATGGGGGTGGGGGCCACAAAAAATCGGAACTCATCATGGGGAGTAGCAGTGGCTCGCGGGTCTGCATATGCACATCCATACCCACACATGTAGTCAGAGCTGGCCCTAGCCTTTTTGGGGCCCTAAGCAACATTTTGTTTCCCCCACCTTGCAAGCAAAACATGTAGAGGTATAATTTTTTGGAATTCTACACATTTTGCCATGGGGCGTAGAGAAAAATGTGCAGTTTTATAGCTAATTTCCTGCAATTCTATACATTTTGCCATAGGGTGAAGAGAAATGTTTACATTTTTTAATATGATATTTGAGTGAGAATGACTAACAAAATCAGTGAAAGCCCCCTAGTCAGTAATTTGACCATGAATACTACAAGTTTTAACAGCGGGCTGCTATACTAACTTACCAATCTAAAACATTTTAGCTGGTTTAATTGAGTGACTGTCAGTGAGTGACATAACAAGGGAATACCTGCTGATGCACAACCAAAATTGTACCTTGTGTATTCTCCTATTCTAACTCTCAACAGTAAGTTGACACCCTGACTGAGATCCCCCGCCCCCCCCCAAAATTGTTTTTTTCCCGTGTGTATCAAGAATGGTCCACCACCCAAAGGACATTCAGCCAACTTGACACAACTGTGGGAAGCATTGAAGTCAACATGGGCCAGCATCCCTGTGGAACGCTTTCGACATCTTGTAGAGTCCATGCCCCAACAAATTTAAGCTGTTCTGAGGGCAAAAGTAGGGGGTGCAACTCAATATTAGGAAGGTGTTCTTAATGTTTTGTACATCCAGTGTATATATGTGTATTTGTGAAAAACCCAGCAGCGTTGCAGTTCTTGACACAAACCGGTGCGCCTGGAACCTACTACCATACCACTTTCAAAGGCACTTAAATCTTTTGTCTTGCCCGTTCACCCTCTGAATGGCACACATACACAATCCATGTCTCAATTGTCTCAAGCCTTAAAAACCATTCTTTAACATGTCTCCTCCCCTTCATCTACAATGATTGAAGTGGATTTAAGTGACATCAATAAGGGATCATAGCTTTCACCTGGTCGGTTTATGTCATGGAAGAGCAGGTGTTCTTAATGTTTTGGAAATTGATCCACGGACCTAGAAAAGGTTGCCCATCCCTGTTGTAGACAATTCCTTTTATACGAACAAAGACTTTGTTTGTGTTTATTGAATAGGACCTGGTATTCTAAGTGTCAATTCAAAGTCAGTTGCTGTTGAACTTGGGTTTTATGCTTTGCACTGTCGGTAAAGGGGCCAAATCGATGTTGTCATTCACAACACATTCTGAATAATAACACACAACTACAGGTCATGTATCATTAACTGTTTCCTTCAATGTCTGTTTCCATGACTTTTGACTCCTTTTAAATCAAAACACAATTCTCTGTAAATGAATTAAATACATTGTCAAATGATATTTTCCTTGACTTTTGTCTCCTATTTTACTACTGAAAAAGACTGAATGTAACTTTGTATATTGCTTTGCATATTTACTGACTTAAACAATCCTACCATGATTCTTCTACCCCAAATAGCAATGGTGATTATTCAATAGGCCTAGCTACCACTTTCCTCTTTTCAAGAGAGGAGTCCATGTTTTTCCTAATGAGGTACCTAATTTATCTTGTCAATAAAAGCGGGACTTCTACCCAAGGTGTCAGTGAGGAATTTGGAAGTGAATACTCTCTTGCCCTTTCCCTGTAAGTAAAGCTCCTCTTCAGTTCTGTTGAGTGCTACATGATAACCCAAACTTGGCCAAAGTTTGCACACATTCCAGAGAAGCTTTTAAAAACGATGACATCGCCATTGTACACAATCAGCAAAATACCTGGTCAAATGTCAAGCTCTTCTTATGGGATGTTTTGTAAATAATGTGTGATAATGACTTTAAATACTTGCAGACAACAGTTTTACTACAAGGGTACTTTTTCCAGGACACAAGAGGCTGTCTGGAGTCGCCCGAGGGCTCCACTTGTCACACAGGAGTAATAGTTCTCTCAGTTCTGACTCCGCCACTTGACTTTGTTGCTGCTGCATTGAATTACAGCCCATGGACAAGTCCCTCTCTTTCTGTTGGATATTCAATCTTCTGATAAATTGTTTTGGAATTTGAGGCCTCAGTGAACAGGACGTGTTTTGAAGCAGGTTTCTGTTGCTTTGGTGGAGTGGAGCCGCCGGCATATGAGGTTCAGGAGTCTGACAGCCGAGCAGGACTCAAGTTAAGCCCCATTTAACAGACTGGGTTGAGCAACAGGGACTAAAGTTGACTTAATCCAAGCTCACTCCTAACAAATATGACATGTATGAAAAACAAACAGTGCTCGAACAGCTAGCGCCAGAGGCTAAGGTGTAATGAATAACACACTAATGCTGTGTCAAGACCACTACAAACTACCACAGGAGAGTAAACATGAAAATATTATTTCTGGTTGGACTTCAGCCAGACGAGTGGGGCCACAGGGTGCGTGTGTGAGTATGTGTGAACTCAAGCACCGTTATCCTTTTTCACTTTTTCTTCAAATCCTCTGTCGTGACTGACATTTCCGTGTTATGATGTATGAAATGAAGATCCCAAAGTCTACAGCTTTATAATTCATAAAGACTGCACAGTAGGTGTTCATAACCTGTCGTGACGCGTCAAAGGTACTATATCATTCCTTTGACAGAATATGTGGATTTTATGTCAAACTAATAATACGTTTCTCAATCTCTCTCTTGACCTTTCTCAGGAAAGACAGTATAAATCCCCCCCCCCCGTTACTGTAAGCGCAATAGCCAGGATCATCCTGTATTATCAGAGATTGGCGTACGATAATGGGCTTGGGGAAGTCAGGGTCATGGATTTGGAAGGTTCAGTGGTCACCGGCAAGAGCCAGGATGATATAGCAAAGTAGTAAATGTGCAATAGGCTGCTAATGCTATCTTTATGAATCATACTATAACAAAGAGGCTGAAGAGCGTCACAGAGTAGAAACAACATGAGGTTCAGGAAGAGGTGAACTATGGCAGCCTCCAACAAGAGAGAAGAACAACCAGGAAACCAGGATCCTATTCAATAGGCACCAAACGAAAGAAAGCGGACTAAAACAGGGAGGGACTACCTGGATTTGTTCAATAAGAACAGCTTGTTTTCATTTTTTTCTACGGTGTGCCCTAATGAATACAACCCAGGGGAGAGCTGGAACACCTGCTGTGGATGGGTTTCCTACTTTGCCCCTTAGTGCCACCATAGTTCCCCATTAGCATTGAGAACTTTTACCCTGTCTCTAATAGATATCTTATAGTGTAACAATACAGTATTTCAATTTAGCTGTGAATTAAATGTAACATACAGTACAATGGGGTGTTGACTTAAGATTCCTCTCATTTTAGTTTAATCATTTGTTGTTTTATAAAACTCAAATGAATGGCACCAATGTCCTCTGGTATGTGTCAATATTGGAGTTTATACAATACGAGTCTGGATGGCTGAATATCTCAGTACAGTGGAAAACAGACGAGGAAACAGAAAACAAAGGCATGACACAGTTTGCTACCCTTTTAAGCCGAGTAGACAACCTGAACTCAAAGCATTTGGAAACATTATGCAGAGCAGACAGAGTGAAGGCGTCTGCGCCACGCCATGCATTTACAAGTCAACTTTCGCTGCTTTAGAAAAGGCTTGGCATTTACACTGGCATTTAGACTTATTTATTTATTTTCCCAATGTGAAAAAAAAACATTCAGCGGTAGATGCAAATTTGGTGAGTTCTTATAAAGGCATGACATTTCAAAAATGTGAAATAAATTCATATGGTCCAATTAAATTGTAACTGTGGCTTGAGAAATCCACAGCGTTCAGTCTATCCCAAATTGCTTTGTGCCTTGCATTCTGTATTTAATTACATCAGGAAGCGAAGAGTGTTCTGTGATAACAGCAGGCTTCTCTCTATATATGGCTAAGAAACAGGGAAATTATGTGAAATTGTGCCTGAGGACCGTAGACGTCGGGAAGAAAGCCTTGGTATTGCTGATGGAAACACCCACAGAGCTACCTATAGAATGCAGAAGTTAAGTTCAGCGTGATGACCCTTGTTCTTATTCCACATAGTGGTATTCATTCCAAACCGAACTAATACACATTTACTAGAATAAAGCCCCCCCCAAAAAAAACATCACGTTTTGCAATGACCTAGCTACTGTCAGAGAGAAGGCATGTCAGCTATTGTATTGAGACAACAATAAACAGACTACTCCATTCTTCGAACCTTCTACAGTGATGTCACGTTTCAAAATAGAGAAGAATCTCAGATAAAATGGTTTATGAAAATGTCCACCTGAGTTGATTTCAGCTCAGACATGACAACTATGATTCAGCAACCTCTACAATGCCTAATATGTGTTTCAGATCGTTTCTATATAACTTCCTGAATGGTGTATATCTAAAGGGCCGTTGTCATGGTCAGTCTCCAATAGCCTGCAGTACGGTAGTTGCATTAGATGAAAGAAACAAGACTTTAGTGTGAAAGATATTTGAACAAGATATTCTACAAGGAGATCCTGTGGGGGTAAATGCAGAGTTGTCTGTCTGCTTCTCTAATAGGTTAGTATTGCTCTGGGGGAAATGCTTGGTGTCTATCATCCTGAATGGCTGGAGGAAAACTAGAAAAGGAAACATGAGCACTACGTTTGAGCTACGTTTTTACATCTAAATTATCATCTGCTGGAGATGAATATCTCCATTTTGATTACTTTACATTTGAATACTGCAAATGGATTCAGCCCGATTTGTTAACCGTTATTACACTTATTACAGATTATTCTTTATTAGCTTAATATACTTTATATAGCTTAATAAACACCCCCAGCACCCACCACCTATTTCATAATGACAGTAGGCTATCTTATTGTTGACCATTTCAGGTCTATAGGCAGAAGTGGCATAACAGCAGCTGAATATATAAATCAAAATATTTCGAAGTATTCTAATCTTCTAATTACACTGAGAGAGAGAACAAATATAATTGTTTAATTATCTTTTATATTACACAAATCTGTATGCAAATACTTATCATTTTTCTCTCTCCGTGTAATTAGAAGACGCTTACTATACTATCATGATTTGTCCTAAGAAAACAAATCACAATAAAATAAAGTGAGTACAGAAATATTTAGAAAACCCTTTGACACCTTTTGATTTGCTGCAGACAATCAGGATCAGAATTAATTGGCACACTTTCATGTGCTTTGTGTTTGCTTTGTTTTCTCTTGTTATTGTGATAGTCGTAGACAGCTGGCCTGGAGACATCAGGGGAATTCATAGTTCATTTGTAAAAAGGCTTCACCCAGAGGTGTATCTGTCTGGTGGAGGACGGAGGGCGGGAGGTGAGTTGTAACGCCTTGTGCTAAAAGCCGTAGCATGGTGCATCCTATCCTCACCCACACCAGGACATGATAGCTCTGTTGAAAAATTAAGAATTACAGCTTTAAAAAATGCCACTGAACCTATCAGAGAGGAGGAGGGCTTTTTATTTTGCTTGTGGCTGACAGCAATTTTGCTACAAGCCGCTTGCATATTTGTGCGCCGGCTTTCTTTGTTCCTATCAAAACAACACGACAACTCCTGTGTTCCTAGGAGACTTGTATAGAATCAGGAGCGTGCATCAGCTCAGGGAGAAAGGGAGAAAAAAATTACAGTCTGAGGTGATGCAAATGATATCTTCAGTGTATCTTCCCTAAACTCCAACAAGCACGGTGACAGCTGATGCCAGGATTAAACAAAAAGATCAGGAACTTATGACTAATAGCTCAAAGCAATCATCTCTCATTATTTCAATTACATGGGTAAATGCATGCAATCATGGATCAAATTGCTCCTCTGAAGAGGGTATTTTCACGCAAAGCATTTCTGTCAGTAAAAAAAAAAGAGACAAAAAGTGAAAATATTTGCATTGATTTCTTGATGAAAATACACCTTTGTTAGATAAAAAAGAATCTACTCGTACCTGCAGTTGTAGTGTGTTAACAATAACAAAATAAATAACAACAAGAGCACACACTGCCCAGTAAGACAGTAAGAGAAAGGGAGTTAGATATCCTCTAGCCTATCTGTGCAACTGGAAGTTTCACAATGCTGCAGTGCAACCTGAACTAAAAGTTCAATAAATGGCAACCATTTTGCCCAATAATAGTACCTGGCTGGCTTTGAGAGGAGAGCAGCTCCACTGACCGATTCTGGGGTCTTCAGCCTCCTGGTATGCATCCCAAATGGGACCCTATTCCCTATATAGTGCACACAGGGCTCTGGTCAAAAGTAGTGCACTATATAGGGAATGGAGTGCCATTTGGGACGCAGACTTTCTGTGATGTGATTGATGACTCGGTGACTGGAGGAAAATTGCCTCTTATAAATTATTCATCCAGCAGCTATCTATTTGCTGTTGAAGTAGCTGACAGGAAAGTTCTGACTGTCTGGGCACAATCTGCTCTCAAATCACTTAGCCTACAAGTGAGAGAATATTTAAAGAAGCCAAGCGATGTACGACGCCTAGTGGTATCAGGTTATATCTTTTCATAGACACATCTAGTAGAGGATCAGGGTTAGTCTATTGTCTATTATACAATGCTTTTTAGGACAGTACTGCAGTTTGTAGGGTTCACATTGTTTAGAATCTGGTGAAAGAAGTGGCTGTTTCAATACATGCGCAAAGACAATGGATTAACAATACACTCTCCAAGTGGTTGAGCCAAGTGGTTCTACGGCCATAGACAAAGGAGTGTATACAGAGACCTGAGATGTCAAAAAACTTCAGAGACTTTCTGGAATGTATTTTGTATTGACTTGGTCCCTCAGTAGTGGTCTGGCTGTAACTGAGCCCCACCTTTGTCCCTGTGTCCCACAGACAGAACCCTCAGTAGCCAGCCTGAGCAGCAGATTTAAGTCCTGGGTGGGTAAGGCGGAGGCAACAGAGATAGTGTTGGGGCTAGGGGAGGGAGAAGGAGGAGGTGGGGAGCGAGCTAAGGAGGGTGAGGGGTAGATCCAGCAACCCAATTGCGCTTCCCTTTGCATTAGCCTTTGCTGCTCAGGCTCCATCGACCTGTCACAGACATCACAGTGATTGACTGGCTTGGCAGATGCGCTGCTATAACAGGTAACCTGATCCACCGGTCCCATCTGGCGCCCAGCCTTTCTCAATTCACACCCAGCCGAAGAATAGACATCACCAGGAGCAAAGTCTTCTTTGTGCACGAAGGAAACATTTGTCATATATGCGATATATGTATATAGCCTACGTGTAGGTGTGTGTGACTGCGTGCAAATGTGAGGGAGCGCACGTTGATGGAGGGCTGAATTTGCATAGACGTGGCGGGCACACGCAGGCACGCGCACACACACACGCACAGATGGATCACCACGGCAGTCTGCTTTACAGCGTGATCCGTCTCTCTCTTTCAAAGGGATGGACGGAACACAGACACAGATTAGAGACTTGGGGGGTAATCATCAAATTAGCATGCTTGAGAAATGATGATTTCTTTTTTTTCTTGTGTAGCAATTGCCATGCATTGAGCCCTCGGTGCATTGCTTAATTTTTCCATGAGAAAGATTGCAATTAGAAAAAGTCTGAGAGTGAATGCATAAAGGAGTAGCTATGATGGGGCTCTCATCTCAGACAGATGGAGTGTCTAATTGCACAAAGCTTGAGAAGCTCGTCTCTTCTGGACTGGTGATGGAGGGTGGTGATGAGGGGTAGGGGGCGGTTGCCACCACCAGTTGGAGGTTTAAATTCTCTTTTTAGGTGACCATATCCTGGCACAGTGATAGGGTACCGGTACTAGCCCTGCTCCCTGCCTCCTCTTCTACCCACACGGCCTGATGGGCAACGTGGGGTTCTCTCTCTCTTGCAAGTGCAGGCAGATCGTGTCTCCCCTGCTGCTCTGAGGAAAAACACTGTTCAGTGATCGCTTTTCCTTTAATAATGACTTCTTCCCACCAAAATATTTTGTCAAGCTTGTGTACGGGGAGTTCAAGCCTTTGAATCAACACCTCTGAAATCTATCAACAGCCAAGAATCTTCCAGGCTTTCTCCTGGTGGCGAAGTAGCTAACACTTCCCCCAATCCCTTCTCACCCAGCACCCCATACTCAAACCCAGTCACAGAGTGTGACCAAGACGCTCGGCTCGGCAGAAGGGAGCACGCTGCCAATGAGTCTACGGTTCCCAGTTACAAGCAGAGGTATGAAAAGGAAATATAATGTGAGAATGCGGCACAACAAACGTCAGCTGCCTGATACGCCAGCGAGACAGAAGCGAGAGCGATGTTATTTTATGTTTCTTTAAAAATATGTATATTTTCTCAGGCGGTCTACCGAATCTTCCAACGCAATGTTCTTGAATGAAGGAGCACAACGTTTGACAAACATGAATATCTACTGTGGACAAATGTATTTGTTGAAGTATAAAAAAAGAAGAAGCATAGTTGTGTCATGTTGACAATGGAAATGCATAACGTTAGGCTACTTATGTGTTGGGAAAGACTTCATTTTGATCATACCAACCACATCAGTGAAAGCAAGGTGAAAATAATGCACAGCAAAACACAATGTTGGGACCTTCCCCAAGACACCCTCCAATCTTCCTCCCCTAATAAACGTCTGGTAAAGAAACTGCCCTTTGGGCCTGCCTCCCCCAGCCTTCCTCTGCCTCCTCCTACTTCCTCAGCTTCTCCTGCCTCCCCAGCCTCTCCTGTCTCCCCAGCCTCCCCCTACCTCCTCTGCCTCCCCCTACCTCCTCAGCCTCTCCTGCCTCCCCAGCCTCTCCTGTCTCCCCAGCCTCCCCCTACCTCCTCTGCCTCCCCCTACCTCCTCAGCCTCCCCCTACCTCCTCAGCCTCTCCTGCCTCCCCAGCCTCTCCTGTCTCCCCAGCCTCCCCCTACCTCCTCAGCCTCCCCCTACCTCCTCAGCCTCCCCTGCCTCTCCTGCGTTCCCCTGCCTCCCCTCGCCTTCCCTGCTACCCTCTGCCTCAACAACATACACTGGAGTCTTTGACTGACATCTGCTTATGTTGTTGTTGGTGCTGCTCAAAAATATATACGTGTGTGTTTATGTGGGCAGTGTGTGAATGGCAGTACAACTCCAGGAGCCATGGGACCAGAGAGAGAGCATCCTCAGCTCAGTGCTGAGGCCTCACTCTAATGAAGAAGAAGCGATGTCTCCATTATGTACTGTAACCCTGTGGAACTGTTGCCCTTAACGCGTGCGTCCCCGACGCCACTTAGCCATATCACTGGTGTTGAGGAAGTTAGTAGCATATGCTGTTGGGTGCCCTAGGATGGATGGGAGCTGAAGTAGTGTGAAGATCTGGCATTTAAAAGCGAGGTCTAATTATAAAAACAACGGTTCACTTCTCTCTGGGTGTAAGAGAAGTGGACCTCTTGCTGGTAATGGAGATGAGGGACGCCACTTAGCTTCTTGTTTGAGGTCAGGAAGGAAATTATGGGAGAGGAAATGTGTGGCTGGCTGCATGGGCTGCTTTGGTGTAGACTTTAATAATACTATGTAATTTCTCTCCTCTAAACCTGATATGTATGCTACCAAGTACCTAAACACAACACAACAACAACAAACAAAATAAGAGACAATCGTATAGTGTCTCATATATGCTTTTATTATGAGCAAATGGCTAGACAACCTTCTTGCACTAAACATAATGGAAGTCAGGGGTTAGCATGACTGCCCATGATACTGAGTTGAAAGATACACAAACCCATGGTTTATTTACTGCACATAATTAAAAAGGTATATATATCTTTATTCTATTTCCACAATTACACTAATATTCCAATATACTGTATATTGAACCAATATCCTGTTTACAAAAGCCCCCTATTGACCTAAAGAGCCTCTATATTCTACTACATTTTACACACGCAACTTCCTCACCCAACCAATCGACTGGAGCTATCCACACAATCTCACCTTGGAGACCTGAAATTCCACCAGTCCACTTACCAGGACTGGCAGACTGATACAAAGCCTGTTCAGTGCTGCTTGTCTCAGGGAGCCCGGACCAAGCCCAGCTGTTGACTGACAGGCCGCTCCAAGTGCCAAAGGGACTAAAAGCAAGCATGGCTTTCTTCATTCCTCTATGTCAGAACCCAGAAACTCAACTGACAGGGAACCACTATGTGTGTGAAAACAGTGGATATTTTGACATTGAACCCACTGTAGTACTATATTTTTACAGAGGGAAAGCTGACTTCTGCTTGCTGCGTGCTAAAACATCTTCTTTGTTTTTTACATCAAGTTGCTGGTATACCTGTGTAGTAAGACAGAAATGACAACATTATTAATTCTGTACTTAATTTTGTACTTAATCCTTAGTCACATGATAAGATCTTATCATGGAAAAGGACTCTCAGACTAAATAGTGTCAGTAGAGTATACAATAAACTGTAAATCAATAATCTATTCACTTCCACTATGTGCATCACTCATGATGACATTTATTAAGATAGTGAAGAAAAATCAATATAAAGAAGAACAGTAGCTAAAATAATAGAATTAGGTCAACCACGTGGGAATTTTCATACTAGACTAGAGGATATTGACAGTTGGCCTCTAGCGTTCTCTGAAAAAACGAAATACTAATGAAACTAAGCTGAATGCAAATATGATTAAACTGCAACGTCCAATGGCTGCAAATAGAAGCTAGTCTAGCACAGGAGTTTTTCATTTAGTTTCCTAGTTGCAAGCAGACAAGTGTACCCCTATAATCTCTAGTGTAGAGACAATATAACATAAATGGAAGCATAGATCAGTCATGATAAAATAGGACGTGTAAAATAACGATTAGCGTTAGTTCCGGTGCTTTGGACAAATCCCGATTTCGCAGGTGTTAGCGTCTTTCGAATTTCGTATGTGAAGGGTACATTTGGCACTATAGACTTGCCGTAACATGCAAAGAGAGAGAGTGGAGCTCTTCGTTTCTGTTTCCGATCCTCGTTCTATTTCTTCTCTTAACACGTATGGACCCCAGAACTTAATCGAGCATCTGACCAATTACTCAAGACTTTAGCTACAGATTGTACGCCAGATATGTGATAACTATGTTTCCATTAGTGGGCGTTACAGGTTAGCTCATTCAAAATGGTGCCGTAGGAGGCTCTACAAAAACCTGAGAAAACTCAGAAAGATATTAAATCCATGTTTTGCACTGCGTGAGAAGGTTCCTCGCCATTTTAGCTGCCGCACATCTAGCGTTTCTCAGTATCTTTGCAGGAACTAGTCCTTTCTATATGACGTGGCCACGGCCACATTTAGAAGTCGATGACAGAGTGTCACACAGTTCAACCAAAACAGATCTGCACACATGCAAGAGGCATTTCTCACTCAACACAAAACATGATTTTAATATCTTTGAGTTTTCTCCGTTTTTCGTAGAATCACATGCAACTGGACACAGACATTTATAAAATAACCTTTCTCCCCCAAATTGAGATCAGAGAAAGCATTGCAAAGTGCTGGTTAATTGAAACATCTATGGTGGCGTTTTATATAAGTTCACCTGTTATGCCCAGTAATGGAAACACAGTTATCACATATCTGGTGTACAATCTGTAGCTAGCGAGACTTGAGTTCTGGGTTAACCAAGATTAGTACACCTATGGCAACAGTAACTCATCCAAGACCGAATGTCTGCCATGGTGTGTGAAGGTAGACACTCGGGCCTTATTGTAAACAGTCATCATTTATTTACAAAGACATCTCTTAAACAAGCAAGTGTTTTGAATAACAGTACTCAGTGCTGCTCGGCCTAGGCTCAATGTTTCTCCTTGAGAGTCAGGCAGCCGCACACAAACACAGAGGTGTCGCTCATCACAATTTAATGTAGGGTGAGAAATGGTAGCGATGACACGGTCGCCTGTAAGGACGAATCACTCTCGAGTATTTTCATAAACACATAAAAATGTCAGAGGAATTTGGAGAAACTCAAGCTACTGAAGACTGCCAAAGAAACATTGGCTAGTAGAACAAAAGGAGAGAGAGAGAGAGAGAGAGAGAGAGAGAAGGAAGCCTGCAAAGACAGGTCCAAGAGACCGATGTCACTTACTAAGAGGCCTTCATCCATCCCTTGAGGGGCCAGGAGAAATCTTTCAGTTGAAGGAATTGAAACATTTCTGTCACAGACTGTGGCTGGAACAGGCTTGAGGCTGGTGTTGTCTATGTATGTTTACAACAACTGTCATTAAAGGCACAAGAAACAAGAGGGGCTAATGTAATGGGATCCCTCCCCTTTGTTGAATATTTAATGCCAGGCTGAAGGGAAGAAAGGCACATATACTCTTCCTTCCCCATCGCTTGGCTCTCTTGCCCTCCTCTAAATGTCTCCAGGGATGGATGGGTTTCCTTGCTGGTCACCATGAGTACCCATTTGCTGTCTGATCTCTGCTCCTTATTTCCCCACTCCCTTCCTGTCTCCTGAAACCAAATTTGCTTCGTTTTAGCCACCTCAAAGCAGACTTGTGTGTATATATTTTCAGGGGAAATTTGATTGTCGATATGGATTTTTAAATCAGTTTTCAGATCAGGTTCTAGAAATATGTAAACTGTTGTGTTATTTTATCAGGCCCGGGCCCAGTAGTGGAACACATACCTCAGATGGGGAAGATCCAATATGGAGGAGAGATCTTTAAGCAAGACAACTCAGACATAAATGGATTAAAGAAACCATAACGGGAAAACAAGTGCCCATTTCAAGTGCAGTTGGACGAAATTTAAGACCAGGAAAGTTGCATTATAATGTGTTTTTATCAAATTGAGGATATTTTCACACTCACTGATGCCTGAAACATGAACCTATATTTTCTGTCTTTGGTTTCCTTTCTTGAAGTACCCTTAATGTGCCAAAGATGTAATACTTAAGCTCGGGTTACTGTTGTTGGTTTGTAAGTTAATGTCTAAAAAGTTCTGATTGGATTTGAATCGACCAATGTGCATTAAAACCACCGTTCTTTAAATCAAAATCGTATGATCTAAAAGTGAATGTAACAAAACCTTCCCATTCTTTCAACATCCTGCTCATTTTGGCCAGTCTAATTCAGTTGTGGACTGAAGGCATACTGTCTTCTATTACAGCAGTAGAGACTTGCAGTACTTTGCGAGACGGACACATTAGCTTGCACACCTCTCTCCTCGATGTGTTACTGAACATTGCTGCACAGACAGTGGTTTATTATATGGACTTGTACAAAAAACTGAAAAGTTGAACACACTCAACTTCCCTGTTTTATCCACGATACTGAACAGTTGACAGTAACGTGGATACAATGACACAGAATGATTTTTATAACATATAAGGGCATGTAAATGTTCATTTGAAGTATCCTAAGCTAAGTCAGGTAAGTATCGATAAATGTGAGTAGAGTGGTCTCAGTATTCTTAGTACAAAATATTAGAATAAATGTATTGAATAACCTGTAATCATAGGACTGTATATCTACTGTGAAGGCATGTACCACTAACACGTGAACACGGAGTACTGTATACCATTCATGACAGATTATTTGTTATTGTGTTAATCAGAGGTAATGTTATTCTTTTTGTCATCAGAAATACACAGAATCTGTTAAGTAGTGGAAACATCAACATCACTGAAGACACGTTGTCATTTTCCGTGACGGAATACTGAGAAAAATACCACTGACAAAAGACAAACAAATACGATGCCAGGCAAATTAGCAGTGCTTATTTCTATCATTACTTTTTAGAATAAAATAACTTGAGCCTAGATAATATTAACATTGTATTGCGATTCAGAGCAATTTGCCTTATGAAATAATCCTTCATCTGTGACACACTACTGAACACCAATACTGTCGTGCAGGCTGGTTAACAATCAATATTTAGAAATAAACTTTCCCCAAACAATCAATCATGACGCGTCCCAACAGCACTTCATTTTCATAATTTGACCGCCCTTGTCTTGCTCTGAAGTCAATGTTTTGGTCTCGGGGCTTGGATGGCAATATAAGTGTGTTTTCTCTCTGACAGATGGGGAGTGTATCATATTGGGAACACTTTGTGCATTAAGCACAAATTCCCCATGCAGAATTCTAAATGAACACGGGGCCCTACAGCAGCCACAGCAAGACACTTAAACTGACACACAGGAACTTGGAGAGATTACTTAACGGATCGGTTACATCTAAAATGATTGAATCAATATCAATATTTTCCCTTGGACCCTATCTCACTGATAAGCAAAATCCGTCCCCTTAAAAGCCTTACATTAAAATTTAATAGCGAGCAGTTTGCTTGCCGAGATGTGTAATATCTGGACAGCTGTCCTCTGGTGTGTTCGAAACTTGTTTTCTTGGCCGTTTCAGTGTCATCCACTAATTGCCCCTTCTTTAGGACATATGATCCTATTGAATTGAATCATAGGAGTATAAAACAGGAAAAGGCTTTCTGGAGGTCAGAAGAAAACAAGACGTCAGTTCTAAAGCACTTTCTTCTGTCTCTCTACATTTGTCTGTGCCATCCCCAAGTGGCTTGGTTAAGCATCTGATTTCAGCCCATCAAGGGCTGCTTGGTTGTTGGTGGGCTAAATTAGCAAGTATAACTCCATTCTGAGTGCATGGTTGCAAAAAATGGCTTTTCTTCTTCATATACTCAGTGGCGTCTTTCTCTTGATCACTTGAGAACATTTCTGCAGTTTTTCTCTTTAATTCATCATAATGGGGGGCACTAAATCATTTTAGATTCATCTATTTTGCAAATGTACAGTACCAAATAGATAAACACAATGAATATATACAGCAGTCTAACAACAGGGGAAATACATTCTAAAAGAAATAAATACATGTATTGTATTTATTGTTTTGTTTTTTTACAACTGGAGAAAATATAGACTGCAGTCCTTCCAATCACTGTTTTCATGAAATACAATGAGAGTCTGTCAGCGCCAGAGGACCAGCTCTGGATGGAAAACACCATACATCCACTAGCTCACACAGGCAACCCAATCAGTAACTGTATTTGCTTGAAAAGCAAAACTCAAAGAGAGCTGGCTTTGCCATCTCCTTCAGGCTCAGGCCAATGAGGCCATGCAAGCCCCTGATTTCACAAGTGCAACCCGAGCAATCACTGTAGTTCTCCTGATCCTGATTGCCTGGCCTAGCTGCCTGCATCTCCATCTCAGAGCGAGGATGCAAAGAGCCAAAGATTATCTTTCACTGTGAACTTGCTCTGATTACTGACTTGGAGAGGAATACAGGATAGGCGTGTAGCATGCCCTCATCAGCTAGCTACAGTAACATGTCTGTAGTCAGAACAGAACCCTGCATTCATAATGTAGTATTTATTAAAGACAGGCTGTTCAGACAGATAAATATGTTCAATCTCTGCTTGCACTGCCTGCCAGTGTCTCTGGGTCTTTGAAGGTAAGAATAGCTGACACAGTAGATATAATATAGTGGCTTGTGGTTAATATCCTTTGCTGGGCGTTTTAATGTTTGTATCCGAGCCAATACGGATTGCTCCATCTGCAAGAAAAGCCTGTCAAAAATGTATTTTGCCCAGTGGAGCTGTGTCTATCAGAATGTTCACAATATGAATTATTTAAAATGCTATTTGATCAGTGTTTATGGCCTAACACAGTGATCCACTGTAATTTGAGCTCGATACTTTAGCAATAACTAATAGCCTTCCGGTTGATATGTTATTATTAATACACGGCTCAATATGAATCTAGAAGAAGGGCCAAATTAAAAATATATATAAATAATTTGATCACTCTTTTGTCAATGAGAATTTTCCTGCACCACAGGAAATGGAGATGAACTCACTGAAAACCCACATTAACACACGGTTATATTAAACGTATTGCACTTTTCAGGTAGCCTACTTTTGGCTAGCTAATAGCATAACCACCTATCAAGCAACATTATGGATTAAACGTCATATTCTGTTTCTGCAGTATTATTTTGCTGTGACAATACTGGTCAAATTAAGATCCTACATCTGTACTGTGATTTCCCCTTAGTGGGCGAAGCTATCCATGCTCCTTAGTGGGCCATCCAGGTAACCATATTTCTTGATTACCATCGTCTTTGTTTGTACCTGACAGCCGTCTTTAATAAGGATGTTTTTCCCTATTCCTATATCTACCTTATGGCCCTCATGGTCCTTTATGAGGTTATCTCTCTGTATCTAGCCTTTATCTGCAAACTTTGGTTGAGAGTATAACGTTTCCCATACAGCCCAGAATTCCCCTCAGTGCAAACCTCAATGGAAGCTCAAATTGAAGTACAAATAGGTCTAATTGGTCCTAATATTTCGCCTCTATTTTGACTCTCCCCCCTCTCTCCTTTCGGAGTGGAGCTGATAGATCGCTCTCTCTACCTGTCGACTCTTGACTGCTACTCCAGCTCCAGCCAGGTATGAAGATCTTATCAGGCCTCAGTGCCATCGCCCCAGGGCCCCCTGAGAGGAGTGAGACCTGCTCTCTCTCCGGAAATATCCACTGATATGTGTCAGTGTATCAGTGTGCAACAGGAAGGGAAAGAGACTGTTCTCAAGGCCTAGTGTTCAAATATATTTTTTAAAATCGATTTTTATCATGCTATCAGTTCTGAAAGAGACAGTTATTTTATTACGAGATTGACAATGCTCTATTGTTGATTCATTAAACAATAATATATCATAGATATATTTGAAGACTAACCATAAATATATTGCAGAAAAGCTAACTACTTCAATGGCAGAAATTGTTTAAATATCGTATTATTAATCATATAATTAGAAATTCTAATATCACTTCTGTAAAAATGTCTATGGTTGAGTGACTCTGCTTGTCCATAGCTTTAGGCCAAACACTCAAACTCACTCAAATTCTTGTCACAGTGGTCTTCCCAAAACTCCTGCTGCATAGCTGAGCTCACCTGCTATAACCCCAATGGGAACATATCAATTAATCTCCCTCAGCCCAGCTCAAGTAGGGGTAATCCTCCCATTGGACTGTTTGAACTTTCCAGCTGTTAAACAAAGGGCCGGGATAATGGCTTGTTAGGAATTATCTTGTTTTGATGGAAGATCTTCAAGAGGTTTAGGCCCAAACTCCTTGTAGCTGCTATTTGTCTCTCCACATAGCCAATAATCCTGGCATTTGTCAGGCCATTAGTGCTTGATGACCATATTCAGATGCTTCAAGTGCCGGGCCTCTTTCCCTCCCGTCACCTGCACTTGAGATGTGACTTTCAGTAAGTGTCTGATGATTAAGTTGTGGAGGGGTTCTCTCTAAGTAGGCCCTGCCTCCTGTCATCAAGGTGTAACCTGAACTGCAGTATAGTTAAGTACAACCCAGCTAGCTACAACAAGCAAGGTAACCCCATCTTAACCTCTCATCATGATCACAAACAGAAATTATCACATTTCCTGCAGGAGCTCTCAGGAGCTCCGTCAGAGTCAAAGGGTTTTGTTTTCAACACGCAACAATAATGTTAAATCCTCCTCCTCCTCAGTCATGGCACTAGCTGCGTTGCACAGTACACTGTTGGCTGTCAGCAATTAACTGAGAGTTTAACACTTTTTTGTCTGGTGGCAAATTAGTATTCGCAGTGGTTTCAATTGACATATTTCTTCTTGTCTTGGTGTGTGAGATTCTAATAGTAAATGAATGATAGAAATGAACGAAGAAGCCCCTTGGTTCTCCAGCTGTGTTTTTTAGGATATACACCAATACATGAACCCAGCCAAAGCTTTTTACTGTTAAAGCTGAGAGGCAATGAAGTAATTAAAACACCAGGGGTTCAAATATTCAATATCATTTTCCAAAATGTGTTTAATTAAAATTAATCATCAGCTGCATTACATTGCTACCTGCGGTGAAAAGTGCCACACTGGTTCTCTCTCTAGTCGAGCTGTTTCTTCCAACTCAATGTAAAGACCTTGCCAAAGAAGTCAGATTGCTGCAATCTCTCACTTTAACCCCAGAATGGGGAATTCATTCATTCAAATGCTTTACATAAAAAAAATATGAAAACCACTTGACTTGAACCAGCACTCTCATCAAAGTTTGGCAGTACACATGATTTCTATGGTAAATTACATTCATCATCAAAGTCTTGAAATGAGGGGTTTTAAGTCTCCTTGTTTGAGCATTCTTGATAGGGTTTGAAACACTGATGTTATTTTCATGTCCTGTTTAAAATGATTTCATATTATAATATTTGTCATGGTATTGGTCCAAAAAGGACTGTCTCTACCCACCCTCCCTCTCTCTCTCCCTGACACCAGACTGATTAACAACATTAAAGGAGATTCCTCTGCTTTCTTCACCTCTGCCACTGACCTCATGGGATCAACCCTTTAAAGTAGCTCTCTATCTGGAGAGGGAACCTATTGTTGAGCCCTGGCGTGTCCTGTGGTTTCCCAGACCCTGTCCTGTCCCAGGAGCTGCCTCCACTATTCCAGCACCATTTCAACTTCAACATTTCAACATCATCAAATCACCTCTGCTTAGTCTAATACAGTGACAACTAAAAGATACCAAAAACGATTTGGTCCAATCAATGTAAGCTAAATATGATGTGGCTGTCCATGGTTCTGATTTCTGTGTGCGTGTGCGTGTGCGTGTGTGTGTGTGTGTGTGTGTGTGCGTACCTGTTCATGCAAATCAGAAAAACATGTTGACTCACCCTACAGCAATTGCCATCCTCCTCTCTTTCATGTTGACGAAACGGTCTATCGCTCTGTCATACAGTACAGTACCTCCTTTTATTTTTTGTTGTCCTAGGCTACCTGGCTAAGATGCTTGCTCGCTAGCCTAAATTCCAAAGTGTTTTTATTTATTTTATTTAACTAGGCAATTCAGTTAAGAACAAATTCTTATTTAAAATGACAGCCTACCAGAAGACTAAAGGCCTCTCCTACCGGGATGGGTGCTGAGATTAAAAATTAAATAAAATTATAAGACAAAACACACATCACTACATACAGAGAGACCTAAGACGACAACATAGCAAGGCAGCAACACATGAAAACACAGCATGGTAGCAACACAACATGACAACAACATAGAAGCAACACAGCATGGCAACAGAACAACATGGTAGCAGCACAAAACATGGTACAAACATTATTGGGCACAGACAACAGCACAAAGGGCAAGAAGGTAGAGACAACAATACATCCCGCGAAGCAGCCACAACTGTCAGCAAGAGTGTCCATGATTGAGAATTTGAATCAAATCAAATCAAATTTATTTATATAGCCCTTCGTACATCAGCTGATATCTCAAAGTGCTGTACAGAAACCCAGCCTAAAACCCCAAACAGCAAGCAAAGCATGTGAAAGAAGCACGGTGGCTAGGAAAAACTCCCTAGGAAAAACTCCCTAGAAAGGCCAAAAACCTAGGAAGAAACCTAGAGAGGAACCAGGCTATGAGGGGTGGCCAGTCCTCTTCTGGCTGTGCAGGGTGGATATTATAACAGAACATGGTCAAGATGTTAAAATGTTCATAAATGACCAGCATGGTCAAATAATAATAATCATAGTAGTTGTCGAGGGTGCAACAAGCACGTCCGGTGAACAGGTCAGGGTTCCATAGCCGCAGGCAGAACAGTTGAAACTGGAGCAGCAGCACGGCCAGGTGGACTGGGGACAGCAAGGAGTCATCATACCAGGTAGTCCTGAGGCATGGTCCTAGGGCTCAGGTCCTCCGAGAGAAAGAGAGAAGAGAGAAAGAGAGAAAGAGAGAATTAGAGAGAGCATATTTAAATTCACACAGGACACCGGATAGGACAAGAGAAATACTCCAGATGTAACAGACTGACCCTAGCCCCCCGACACATAAACTACTGCAGCATAAATACTGGAGGCTGAGACAGGAGGGATCAGAAGACACTGTGGCCCCATCCGATGATACCCCCGGACAGGGCCAAACAGGCAGGATATAACCCCACCCACTTTGCTAAAGCACAGCCCCCACACCACTAGAGGAATGTCTCCAACCACCAACTTACCGTCCTAAGACAAGGCCGAGTATAGCCCACAACGATCTCCGCCATGGCACAACCCAAGGGGGGGCGCCAACCCAGACAGGAAGACCACGTCAGTGACTCAACCCACTCAAGTGACGCACCCCTCCCATGGACGGCATGGAAGAACACCAGTAAGCCAGTGACTCAGCCCCTGTAAAAGGGTTAGAGGCAGAGAATCCCAGTGGAAAGAGGGGAACCGGCAAGGCAGAGACAGCAAGGGCGGTTCGTTGCTCCAGCCTTTCCGTTCACCTTCACACTCCTGGGCCAGACTATACTTAATCATAGGACCTACTGAAGAGATAAGTCTTCAGTAAAGACTTAATGGTTGAGACTGAGTCTGCGTCTCTCACATTGGTAGGCAGACCATTCCATAAAAATGGAGCTCTATAGGAGAAAGCCCTACCTCCAGCCGTTTGCTTAGAAATTCTAGGGACAATTAGGAGGCCTGCGTCTTGTGACCGTAGCGTACGTGTAGGTATGTACGGCAGGACCAAATCGGAAAGATAGGTAGGAGCAAGCCCATGTAATGCTTTGTAGGTTAGCAGTAAAACCTTGAAATCAGCTCTTGCCTTAACAGGAAGCCAGTGTAGGGAGGCTAGCACTGGAGTAATATGATACATTTTTTAGGTTCTAGTCAGGATTCTAGCAGCCGTATTTAGCACTAACTGAAGTTTGTTTAGTGCTTTATCCGGGTAGCCGGAAAGTAGAGCATTGCAGTAGTCCAGCCTAGAAGTAACAAAAGCATGGATTAATTTTTCTGCGTCATTTTTGGACAGAAAGTTTCTGATTTTTGCAATGTTACGTAGATGGAAAAAAGCTGTCCTTGAAACAGTCTTGATATGTTCTTCAAAAGAGAGATCAGGGTCCAGAGTAACGCTGAGGTCCTTCACAGTTTTATTTGAGACGACTGTACAACCATCCAGATTAATTGTCAGATTCAACAGAAGATCTCTTTGTTTCTTGGGACCTAGAACAAGCATCTCTGTTTTGTCCGAGTTTAAAAGAGATGAGTTACTTAGTTAGTTAACATTAGCCTTATAGGCCTACATCTAGCTAAATATTGAACTTCCACCCTTTCAAGCAAGGGGCACAACAATGTTTGAATTACTGGTTGAATCAGAATCGCCATTATAATCATTGGCCAGTACGGAGAATTAAGTAAAATCCCTATCTCCATCCATGGCTAATTTATGAAAGGGAAAATCTTAGCTAGCTGGGTTGCTAGCCAGCGGAGGACAACAACACAACGAGATGCAACAATTCATGTTTTTCTGTCAATGACGTATGCTCTCATTGGGATTTGATAGGAGTAACGCCACTCCTGGTTTCCCTTGACACTTTTTTTTGGTGCGCCAAGACCATTCACAGCTGAGCTCGCTCAGTTTAGCTCAAAGCTGATTGGCACATTTTTTATATTTTTTTATCAAGGGAGGCCAGATGCTCGCTGGCTTGCCTTGCTTTCAATGCTAGGGGCAGAAACAATGTCAAATTCGTTCGGACCAGACAGCATCAGATAGATGGCCTACACATAGAGACACAGGGCGCTGTTTCGCTCGCTCAGATACTTTCTCCTTTGAGATACATTCAACCTCTTGCGAATTGAAGGAGAATTATGAAACACAGAGAAATTAAAGATACATTATTATATATAGATATTTTCTCTTGGTACATTTTTTGGGGAAGCATTGCTTTCCTTGGCATACATGAATACATGCCACTACCTGTACCACTTTACCATACCACCTGGTCCTGTCCCCTGCCCTGTGCACTACTAATTACACCCATTGTTTCCATCCCTAAATAACCCGTCTGCTACTAAACAGCAACAACAATAACAACAAAAACAACAAAATATAACACATTCAAACACTATATTAATTTATCAAAAACAAAGCTGCAAAGCTGTTTGGACATTTGACATAATAGTATATTTGTGGCCATACAGTATAATAGCCAGGTGAGCATTACCAAATAGATTTTTACGTATACAATTGAGCAGATCAGGCAGTATAAGGGCAACTGGCCACACAGTAAATAAAAGCCTCTTAGAGAAGCAAGGAAACCTCCCTAAACCTCCTTTCGCGTTATTTGTAACTTATTTTCTACATAATGTTTCTGCCACCGTATTTTACAGCAAAAAAAGAGCTTCTGGATATCAGGGCAGCGATCACTCACCTCGGATTAGACAAAGATTTTTTCTTCAACAAGCAGGACGCAAAGGACATTCTCCTAACACCCGACAAGGCCAACATCCCAGTTATTTGCAAGAGGAAGAGACGCAGGTACAGAGGACACAGAGCGGGATGCCTCGTGAGAATCGAGGCGAGTGGGAAAGCTGCCGTTACCGTCAATATTACTCGCCAACGTGCAATCATTGGACAATAAATTAGATGAGGTACGATCGTGAATATCATACCAACGGGCCATCAAAAACTGTAATATCCTATGTTTCACGGAATCGTGGCTGAATGACGACATGGATATTCAGCTAGCGGGATATACGCTGCACCGGCAAGATAGAACAGCACACTCTGGTAAGAGGAGGTGGGGCGGTCTGTGCATATTTGTAAACAACAGCTGGTGCACGAAATCTAAGGAAGTCTCTAGATTTTGCTCGCCTGAAATAGAGTATATTGTGATAAATTGCAGGCCACACTACTTGCCTAGAGAGTTTTCAGCTATACTTTCGTGGCTGTTTATTTACCACCACAGACAGATGCTGGCACTAAGACCGCACTCAGTCAGCTGTATAAGGAAATAAGCAAACAGAAAACCACTCCCCCAGTCGCGGCTCTCGTAGTGGCCGGAGACTTTAATGCAGGGAAACTTAAATCAGTTCTACCTAATTTCTATCAACATGTTAAATGTGCAACCAGAGGGAAAATAATTCTAGATCACCTGTACTCCACACACAGAGACGCGTACAAAGCTCTCCCTCACCCTCCATTTGGTAAATCCAACCACAACTCTATCCTCCTGATTCCTGCTTACAAGCAAAGATTAAAGCAGAAAGCTCCAGTGACTTGGTCTATAAAAAAGTGGTCAGATGAAGCAGATGCTAAAATACAGGACTGTTTTGCTATCACAGACTGGAACATGTTCCAGGATTCTTTCGATGGCATTGAGGAGTACACCACATCAATCACTGGCTTTATCAATAACTGCATTGAGGACGTTGTCCCCACAGTGACTATACGTACATACCCCAACCAGAAGCCATGGATTACAGGCAACATTCGCACTGAGCTAAAGGGTAGAGCTGCCGCTTTCAAGGTGCGGGACTCTAACCCTGAAGCTTACAAGAAATCCTGCTATTCCCTGCGACGAACCATCAAACAGACAAAGCGTCAATACAGGGCTAAGATTGAATCATACTACACCGGCTCCGATGCTCGTCTTATGTGGCAGGGCTTGCAAACCATTATAGACTACAAAGGGAAGCACAGCCGCAAGCTGCCCAGTGACACGAGCCTACCAGACGAGCTAAATCACTTCTATGCTCGCTTCGAGGCAAGCAACACTGAGGCATGCATGAGAGGGTGGAGCTGCCGCTTTCAAGGTGCGGGAATCTAACCCTGAAGCTTACAAGAAATCCTGCTATTCCCTGCGACGAACCATCAAACAGACAAAGCGTCAATACAGGGCTAAGATTGAATCAGGGTTGACTGTGTGATCACGCTCTCCGTAGCCGATGTGAGTAAGACCCTTAAACAGGTCAACATTCACAAGGCTGCAGGGCCAGACGGATTACCAGGACGTGTGCTCCGGGCATGGGCTGACCAACTGGCAGGTGTCTTCACTGACATTTTCAACATGTCCCTGATTGAGTCTGTAATACCAACATGTTTCAAGAAGACCACCATAGTCCCTGTGCCCAAGGACACAAAGGCAACCTGCCTAAATGACTACAGACCTGTAGCACTCACGTCCGTAGCCATGAAGTGCTTTGAAAAGCTGGTAATGGCTCACATCAACACCATTATCCCAGAAACCCTAGACCCACTCCAATTTGCATACTGCCCAAACAGATCCACAGATGATGCAATCTCAATTGCACTCCACACTGCCCTTTCCCACCTGGACAAAAGGAACACCTATGTGAGAATGCTATTCATTGACTACCGCTCAATGTTCAATACCATAGTACCCTCAAAGCTCATCACTAAGCTAAGGATCCTGGGACTAAACACCTCCCTCTGCAACTGGATCCTGGACTTCCTGATGGGCCGCCCCCCAGGTAGTGAGGGTAGGTAGCAACACATCTGCCACGCTGATCCTCAACACTGGAGCCCCCCAGGGGTGCATGCTCAGTCCCAGGGGTGCATGCCCCTCCTGTACTCCCTGTTCACCCACGACTGCATGGCCAGGCATGACTCCAACACCATCATTAAGTTTGCAGACGACACAACAGTGCTAGGCCTGATCACCGATAATGACGAGACAGCCTATAGGGAGGAGGTCAGAGACCTAGCCGGGTGGTGCCAGAATAACAATCTATCCCTCAACGTAACCAAGACTAAGGAGATGATTGTGGACGACAGGAAAAGGAGGACCGAGCACGCCCCCATTCTCATCGACGGGGCTGTAGTGGAGCAGGTTGAGAGCTTCAAGTTCCATGGTGTCCACATCACCAACAAACTAGAATGGTCCAAACACACCAAGACAGTCGTGAAGAGGGCACAACAAAGCCTATTCCCCCTCAGGAAACTAAAAAGATTTGATATGAGTCCTGAGATCCTCAGAAGTTTCTACAGCTGCACCATCAAGAGCATCCTGACTGGTTGCATCACTGCCTGGTACGGCAATTGTTCGGCCTCCAACTGCAAGGCACTACAGAGGGTAGTGTGTACTGCCCAGTACATCACTGGGGCTAAGCTGCCAGCCATCCAGGAACTCTACACCAGGCGGTGTCAGAGGAAGGCCCTAAAAATTGTCAAAGACCCCAGCCACCCTAGTCATAGACTGTTCTCTCTGCTACCGCATGGCAAGCGGTACCGCATGGCCTGCTCAATGTCTGTATCCAGCTCCCACACGACCGGCACTACCAGGCAAGAGGCCGGGAGTATGGGAGTCTGATCCATGGGCTGCTCCTCTGTGTCATACAGCTGGGACAGTGTGTCTGCCTTCATATTCTGGGAACCTGGTCTGTAAGACAGGGTAAACACAAAACGGGTAAAGAACATGGCCCACCTTGTCTGACGAGGATTCAGTCTCCTCGCTGCCCGGATGTACTCCAGGTTGCGGTGGTCAGTCCAGATGAGAAAAGGGTGTTTAGCCCCCTCAAGCCAATGTCTCCATGCCTTCAACGCCTTAACCACAGCCAACAGCTCCCGGTCCCCCACATCATAGTTACGCTCCGCTGGGCTGAGCTTCTTCGAGAAGAAAGCACAGGGGCGGAGTTTTGGTGGCGTACCCGAGCGCTGTGAGAGCACGGCTCCTATCCCAGCCTTGGACGCGTCCACCTCCACTATGAATGCCAAAGAGGGATCCGGATGGGCCAGCACGGGAGCCGAAGTAAACAGAGCTCTTAGCTGCCCAAAAGCCCTGTCCGCCTCAGCCGACCACTGCAACCGTACGGGACCCCCTTCAGCAGTGAGGTAATGGGAGCAGCCACCTGGCCAAAACCCCGGATAAATCTCCGGTAGTAATTGGCAAACCCTAAAAATCGCTGCACCTCCTTTACCGTGGTGGGAGTCGGCCAATTACGCACAGCTGCAATGCAGTCACTCTCCATCTCCACCCCTGATGTGGAAATGCGATACCCTAGGAAGGAGACAACCTGCTGAAAGAACAGGCATTTCTCGGCCTTGACATACAGGTCATGCTGCAACAGTCGTCCAAGTACCTTGCATATCAAGGACACATGCTCGGAGCGTGTAGCGGAGTATATCAGAATGTCAGCGATATACACCACTACACCTTGCCCGTGCAGGTCCCTGAAAATCTCGTCTACAAAGGATTGGAAAACTGATGGAGCATTCATCAACCCATACAGCATGACTATGTACTCATAATGCCCTGAGGTGGTACTAAACGCTGTCTTCCACTCGTCCCCCTCCCGGATACGCACCAGGTTATACGCACTCCTGAGATCCAGTTTCGTGAAGAAGCTCGCCCCATGCATTAATTCAATCGCTGTGGCGATAAGAGGTAGCGGGTAACTGTACATCACTGTGATTTGATTTAGACCTCTATAATCAATGCACGGGCGTAGACCTCCATCCTTCTTCTTCACAAAAAAAGAAACTCGAGGAGCCGGGTGAAGTGGATGACCGAATGTACCCCTGACACAGGGATTCAGAGACATATGTCTCCATAGCCACCGTCTCCGCTTGCGACAGGGGATACACGTGACTCCTGGGAAGCGCAGCGTCTACCAGGAGATTTATTGCACAATCCCCCCGTCGATGAGGTGGTAATTGAGTCGCCTTCTTTTTACAGAAGGCGAGAGCCAAATCGGCATATTCTGGGGAGACCTGGTCAGGACTTTCTACTGTGGTAGCACCAACGGAAACCTCCATGGGCACCGGTGCGGGGGTGCTGGAAGATGGCACCGACAGAGCCTCCTCTGGACCTCCGCGGGTGACCAACAGGTTATCCAACCGGATGGACAAATCCACCAGTTGGTCGAAGGAGATGGTGGCATCCCTGCAGGCCAGCTTACGTTGGACGTCCTCGCGTAAGCTGCACCGATAGTGGTCGATGAGGGCCCTGTCGTTCCAGCCTGCTCAGGCGGCTAAGGTCCGGAATTCCAGGGTGAATTCCATGGCACTCCTCGTCCCCTGCCTCAAATGAAAGAGCCATTCCCCCGCCGCTCTACCTTCGGGTGGATGGTCAAAGACGGCCTGGAAGCGACAGGTGAATTCCCCGAAGTGGTCCAATGCCGCGTCTTCTCCCCACACAGTGTTTTCCCACTCCAGAGCTCTCCCCGAGAGGCACGAGACGAGGGCAGACACTCTCTCCCTTTCCGAGGGAGCTAGGTGCACAGTGGCCAGGTAGAGGTTCAGTTGTAGAAGGAATCCCTGGCACTGTGCTGCCGTCCCATCATATTCCCTGGGAAGGGAGAGACGCATCCCACTGGGACTGGGTCCGGACGGGACGGGTAGAGGTAACCCCGGTTGCGCTGGTCGAGGCACTGGGGAGACTTCCTGTCTCTCCCAGCGGTCCATAGTCTGGACAATGCGATCCATCATGGCACCAAGATGATGTAACATAGCAGAATGTTCCTGGACGCGCTCCTCGACTCCTCTAACCCGGGTCCCTGCTCCTGCTGACTCCATAGTTTGGTGTGTAATTCTGCCAAGGGTGTGTACGGGAGGCGAAGTCAGGTGCAGGAGAGCAGAGTGCAGTGAACAGGCACACTTTAATTCCGTTCCACAAAATACAGCCCATAAAAACAATAACGTGCCAAGAACACGGAACATGGCAAAAGTAAAGCGCCGACAATAATCCACATCACAAACAAACATTTACACACAAAGACTTGGAGGGGAAACAGAGGACTAAATACATGCAGTAATTATGGAATGAAAACCAGGTGTGTAATGGAACAAGACAAAACCAATGGAATATGAGAAATGGAGCGGCGATGGCTAGAAAGCCGGTGACGTCGATCGCCGAACGAACAAGTAAAGGAGCCGACTTCGGTGGAAGTCGTGACAGTAGGATCTTAATTTGAGTCAGTTTGCTACAGCAGGAAAATAATCCTGCAGAAACAGGAAATTTTTATTATTATGTGGATTATAATTAATGGATTTTTTTGGTAGGGGTTGATACATTTGAGGTTAGGGCAAATCAAGTCTGACATTTGAAAGTGGAAATTCTAAACTTTAGAAGCCTTTTTAAACCTTGAATACATCACAAGTTTGCATTTCCTGCTAGGAGGAAAATTATCACAGACAAAAGACTGATCAAGTTAAGATCCTACATCTGTATTCTATAATATGCCACTTAGCTACATAATCTAAACTGCTCTATGGCATGCAGCTCCATCCCATCTATATGGCACAGCGAACTGCCTACTAGTTTAGCTTGTCCCTCTATGCGCTCTCCGCTCCATTTAACCTATTGCTCTCCCCCGTATCCTCCTTTAGGAGCACTTTAGGAGGAATATGGAGGCATGGAAAATTACATAGCATTTTAGTTATTTAACTTTTTTTAATGTTTGTTGGGATTATAAGGTGAGATACTAACCTCATATTGGTTGTAAATTGCGTGCTACGGTCTTTGTTCTAAATACAAAAGTATTATGAAAGGAGATTTGGTGAATGTGGAGTATGTGCACAGTCATAAAGTGGCAGTAAGCACTGAGCAGAAATCAGCACAGCTACATAGTGACTAATCTCCACAGCATCATCCCTGTATACACTGATGTCCCTGTATTCCTGATGTTGGAGGATTACAAGAGGATTTGTAGGAGAGAGGCGAGGGCGAAACAATCAACTCAAACCAACACACAACCATGAGTGAGTCGGCCAGTCAGTACTAACCTCAGTACTAACCTCCTATCTCACTGTGTGAACTCCTCTCAAGCAATGACAGTTGTTTTCATAGCCATACTGAGCTAAACACAAAAAGATTATGTGGTAGAGGTAGAACAAAAAGTAAATAATTGATTTTCCCCACTTCCTCGAGTCATTGACAGAGTAGAGAAAGAGAAGAGTGGCTGGCCGTTTGACCTTCTGTGTGCATTAAACAAACAGCAGATGGTAGAGATTCAGAAGCTCCATTATCTGGTGACCAGGAGTGCTGTTCCTCACAGAGCTTCCCACAGAGTCCCTCTCTCTGAAGGCAGCATACCTAGTTCCTATCCCTTTCTTTCCTTCCCTTCCCTTCTTTTTCTTTCATTTCCTTTCCTTTCTTTTCCACTGCAGGCCGCATACCTAGTTGCTTTCCTTTCCCTCCTTTCGTTTTGTTTCCTTTCCCACTGCACCCATTCACTCCCATTCATACCTGTAGTCTAACCTGGCTACCTCACCCCTTCCTTACAAACAATTGATTAATGAGGGGAAAGACTAATATGGTCCAAAGATATTTTGTTTAATACAACTGGAGAGCTCAAGTAATCATCTGAATCTAAATGAACCAATCAGAATCAGAGTCTTGAGCTTGATGAATGATAGGGGTGACATCGCCGTGGTAACATTCCAGTCCTCCTCGTAATACATTTTTTTCTATGACAGCCCATGTCAACCAGACAGGAAGGAATGTGTATTTTACCTTTATTTAGCTAGGTAAGTCATTGAGAACAAATTCTATTTGACAATATTGGTGAGGTCCTGGACATTCAGGTTCCAAGGAGAGGACTATTTCCATGCTGGGTCTCCGTTGTAAGGGCTCCAAAGGGAGAGGAAGGCCCAGGGTAGGGATGAGAATACTGGGGTAGAATAGAACAGCGGGGTGCTACTGGGTGTGGTGAACCAGCCAAGAACCTGGAGAGGAAGTCTTTAGCTAGCTGCCCTCAGGAAGTTACCTCTCTGCACTTAGATGTTAGATACCTTCCATCTACTACAGCTAGTTTGTGTAAGAGCTTTTTCTGTAAGAGACATTTAAAATGTACACAACAACCATGACAAAGTATTATAATAGGTATCAATGAGCAGTCAGGAATTATTTATTTTTTTAAATCATGGTGCATGTACGTTATCAGTCATATTACAAACTCAGTCATATTGTTAACGAGTAACTAACAGGTTGCATGGGTAACTAATTAATTTCCCATGACTACATGTTCTGTTTGGTAACGTCACACCTTCATGAATAGTCTAACTCTGATGTATGTATAGCCCTCCTATTTTACTTTTGCTGATAAAAAGTCTGAATAAGAGCAAAAAAAATATCAGCAAAGTTTCTATGGTCCCTGTCATTAATAGCACTTTGATTTAGCCAACCTTGTCCTCACACTCTCTTTTAATTGCACAGTGACCTCTGCAACTGGCTCCCTGTGTTGTTACTTTTTGATAATAATGCAGGGATTCACTGGACATTTGAAATGGCATACTGGTAATTACAGAGCTCTAATTACACAGCGCCAGATGCCTGCCTTTCAGAGGCTACTGCAGAAAGCCTACTGACCCAGCTACAGATGTAGGAGATTAATTTGATCACCCTGTTACAGGATAACTTTCTTGCAATGCATGACATTCTAAATGTGTTGTGTATTTGAGGTCTAAAAAGGTTTCTGAAGTTTGCAATTTCCACTTTGAAAGGATTTTTCCTTTTCCGAAAAATGTTTCAACCCTGACAAAAATGTCCATTAATTATAATCTACATACTAATTCACATTTCCTGTTGCTGCAAGATTATTTTCCTGCTGTAGCAAACTGGCTCAAATTAAGATCTTACATCTGTACATACCCTTTAAACATGGACAGAGACAAAAGTGCCAGGTCTATGTATGGGTTTAAAGTACTGTAAAGGAAGGCAGACCACTGAGCCACATAATTCGACTGACTGAATAAATAATTAAGATAACACTTAATTTAGATAGTCACCGATAGCTGAGTTGCATTTGATAGTTTGAGCATCTATCATCTGTTGGGGACTATCCAAATAATGTATTACGGTAATTAAAGTATACTCTATATTGATCCTCAGTTATCTTCTTCGCATCTTCTTTTGATGAATAACTTTAAATCATCGTTACCAAGAAAAAGTGCTAGCTACGCAGTTCCTCGAAAGGCTGTGTGGGGAGAAGTGATCAACGGTGATTCGGTTGGCCCAGTTTTCTGTGGAGCAACAATGGGGTTTTCTGTGGAGCAACAATGGGGGCTTGATCTTTATGCATTGCTGCAATCCTCCATCAATCCATCAACCCTTTTCATGTTCAGAACAGTTCCCAGTAAGTCGTGATCAAAACATTACCACAATTACATTTTTTGTCTCTCACTTCCCAGCGAGAGGCTGTGGCTGTCAATATAATTTTTGGCCTCCTTTATTACTTCGACTTGAGTTACATCTGAAATCGTTCACTGTCTGTTATGCTGCTGATTTAGAAAATGAAAATGTTTTGCCAGTAACCCCAGAAACCACATTTAAAAAATAAGTCACTATGGCTGCATTTACAAAGGAAAAATACCATAATTGGGTAAAAGATCAGAATTGGGCTGCCTGTGTAAACGCAGCCTATGTAATCACTACAGTGTATACTACTTTTTGAAGGTATTATAAAGCGCTTCTCTAAACTTCAAATCACATTATAACTTACAGGAGAGTAAAACAGATGTGATCTATGGCACTGAAAATCACTCTTACACAACATTACCCTCTTCGAAATAAAATGACAGAATTACTGAAGTAAATATGATTTAAGGATTCTCAAAAC
The DNA here is from genome assembly GCF_965601325.2 of Salmo salar. Lineage (NCBI taxonomy): Eukaryota > Metazoa > Chordata > Actinopteri > Salmoniformes > Salmonidae > Salmo > Salmo salar. The sequence continues at coordinate 38,196,434 of NC_138291.1, forward strand.
GACCACAGGAAACCATCTACTCAAAAACATTTCCATTTATTAGGGTGATGTATCATTGTGAAAAGCAATAACTCCTGATTTCTCTCAGGTTTCTCGCATTTGGAGCTTGTCCATCAACAGAGTCAAATTATCCCCTAGCCCGGCCACTCTCTGTTAAAACACTACGATGTTTACATGACTTTGGGTGCTGTTTACACTTGAAGATGCTGGAGACCCAAACATAACAGATATATATATATATATATAATTATACATAAGAAAACGTAAGAAAACTATTTCTGGATTGTGGAGCAATTAAAGGAGCTGTGGTTTGACTGTTGTTCTACCTTTTGTGGGGTGGTGATGCTGTTGCAAACCTCTTTCAAAGTAAATGGTGTCTAAATCTCTTTTTCCGCTATTGCTCCAGATTTTTCCCCTGGGAAGTGGATTAGTATGGAGGAAGGTTGCACTGACGGATGGAATTGGCTTAGATAGAGTTTCTCACTGAGAGAAGGAATGGCCCTGAAAACTCAACACTGAAAACAGACGGATTACCAGCAGTCATGACTGCCATTCTTTTTTACTACAATTTCTAAAATGGAGCTTGATTTAAGCCCCCCAAAATGTGTAAACAACATCTTCTTGAATAGTACTGTAACTGGAACATATACAAAACATTGTTTTTAATGTCTATGATGCTAGATGGACTATCTACAACAACTCTGAAAAGCTAAGAGAGAAAATCAAATGGTACTCATATATTGACGTGTCCTCTCAAATACCCTTAACATACACATTGGAATGATTGAGGTCACCCAGCTTGGACTATGGCCAGTATCAGTAATGATTGTGATTCTCAGATATCCTGTATTGCTTTTTAATCGGTATGTGTGATAATTGTGACCATTGATGTACATCGTAGGTCCATCTGCTTGGCAGAGAAGTAGATCCTAAACCATCTGTGCTCCCAACACATTGCTAGGGAAGTGATATGGATAGGTATTGTCTGGGAAAGATCACCTCGGGTGGTACGTTACTACTACTCTTCATCTGGGCTCAGGCACAGGCACACACACGCATGCACGCACGCACGCACGCACGCACCCACACACACACACACACACACACACGCACGCACGCACGCACGCACAGCTTCAGTAAAGTTTAGTGCTCTTGCACCATTAAAAATATACACTGGAGGTGAAATATTGTAGACAAAGAGTCTGTCAGTGTTTTCTCACCCGCCCTGATAAGACCCACAGGGACTAAAGTTATGTATTATTCATTTTTTCTGTAATAATGAACAGTCTGTTATTCTAAAATGTATATAAATTAACTAATATGATCCTTCTAAAACGGTGTTTCAATTCCTCTTCTATTGATGTACTGATACTTTGATCATGTGAGACTCTTTTCAATCACAGCTTGTGCAGGTATCTTCCAACAGCTGAGAGAGAGAGTCTTTGTTTTATTCCGGCCCTGCAGGAAACCTAGCAGCTTGAGTGGGCTGAAGCCCTCAAGGATGTTGTGATAGTAACACATACTTAATAAATAAAGAGCGTCATTAGTGATTAACATTGTGTCTATTTTAATAAATGCTTTGAGGATTTATTTTCTTAAGGATATCTAAGATGGTGTAAGTTTTGGCTGATGCGGAATGTTTGGAGAAGCACGAGCCAGCTGCTCTACAGGGATACATAAGCACCCAGGGTTGTTTATTCACAAGGCTATAACCATTAAGCATCGGCCCTCTCAGCTTCTCCCTCCCTCCCTTCCATACAGCCATGTTTGGGAAACCCATGGTTTCTTAACCTCCCAGTAACTCTCAGCCATAATCTCTCAGTCAGTCAGTCACTACGCCCGATTCTGTCTGAAAACGGATCATAGTTTTGACATGACGGTTGAACTACTCTCCAGACTCCAACATCCTGGAGTACATCAGTAAACATGAGGTAAATGGACCTGCAATAGTGGGGATCTCAAAAAAACGATCCTTCCCCCTCCTCCACCAGCTACCTCCAGCAATTTTCCTGAAGACTGAAGACATCAAATGGATGTGCTAAAATCCCTGCTGAGCCTGGTCCTTTAGCTTTGGGTCTGATACAAAGCCTCACACCTCCCGATCTGCTCTGTGGCTCAGCGGCCCACAGTGGCTCTGGCCTGCCTGGCCCATCACTGGCTGGCATCTCCCTCTCCTCTGACATCTGCTCGGGGTTGAGGTTTCATTCATGAGGGGGGCACGTGGAGTCAATCTGCTCTTTGGGAGCAGAAAAGGAGGCTTGTAGTTGCCTTCCAGGGTGGGGATAGGGATGATAGATGTGCAGAAAACACCACATTGCATCCTTCTTCTTCTCTTTTTGCTGGCAGCACCACTGGGGTGCTATATCTTCAACCTCTCACAGCACAAAACAGAAATTGAATGTTTTCTTTCATATCATCCTCCTTCCACCCCTCCTCTTCTCTCCAGATTGACAGACAGGCCTCAGACAGTTCAGGTGACGAGGAGGAGAGAGTGAGAATGGAGATCGAGAAGGTGCCATGTTGAACACTTCCTAAAGAAGGAGGCACCATGATGCTCTAGTCAGTCTCAGTGCAAAACTCTGGTCTCCCAGGCTATGTTGGCAAATCACTGGCGGCGACTATTTAAGGACATGACAGATTGTGTTAATGTGTCTATTTTGCCCATCAAACTTGAACCAGTTTTCTGAGTCTTTATTTATGTCTGTGAGGAATAACACATTTATTGATAGAGGAGAGCAACATAAATCATGTTCTTGTCATATACAAGATAATGCATGGTTTTGGTTTGAGCAATGCCTAATGCTGTAGATTCAAATCTTGGTCCTCACATGAGGGAGAAAATGTATGTGTTTTAAGATTTTTGAATAACATTGACCATGAACCATTTATGATCATTTGTACAGTATATAATTTTTTTTAAATGTAAGTACACGAATGATTGAACAAAATGCATCTTCAATAATGCAACATTTTGCACTAGTTGAAGTTCTTTTGCCCTAGATATGAAGCTATTCAAACGTTTAGCCACCATGCTTCTACATCGGCATTGCTTGCTGTTTGGGGTGTTAGGCTGAGTTTCTGTATAGCACTTTGTGACATCGGCTGATGTAAAAAGGGCTTCATAAATACATTTAATTGATTGATTGATATCCCCAAAATACCCTCAATAAGAGGAAATAACATATTGGATTATGGGTTTATGGAAGACAGTCCCCTTCTTTGTATTTCTCAAAAATATCAGTTCTCTTCCACAATTAACTTATCTTTTTGATGAAATCATTAAGCCTTTTTAAGTCGTTAAGTAGCTTCAGTAACTAGCTCCACCGGCATGTTATCGCCGGGGGGGGGGGGGGGGGGGGCGCACAGAACAAGGATTGTTTCATCCCCATGTAATTCCAATCTAAGGCACTACTTCTAACCTAAACACAAGTGGCATTATTCTTCAAGATGAAATCGCTGTGAAACATTTGTGAGGCATGTTGCAGATTACAAGTGGAAAGAGATTAAGCGTTAGTGAGTGACTTTTTGGAGTTAGTTCAGTTTTCTGTTCTAATTCTACTTCTCTGGATGAGGTTCAGATCAGAGACACAAGATTATTTCGTTTTAGAATAATGTCCCAACTTTCATTACTGCATTATTACTGTTCTTACTTCTACTAGAACTAAGATGTCCCCCTCTTTTTTCCATATAGAACATTTATGTTTCTAGTTTCCGCTTTCACCATGTTAATACCTTTATTCCATTTTGAAATGTTAAGTGCCACCCATACATTACATGGTCATGTTCCTATAATATTAAGACTAAAACTTTAAAAAAGCACGACTTTGTCATTTTTTTATTCATGTTATTTTAGGTATCCATTTCTATGATCTGAAAAGATCACTATGGCAACATAATGTCTACATAAAAGGATTCAGTCTGGACAAGCTGTGAAGCAGTGGCTGCACCAACGTTGCTACTTTACTGTAGCATTGCTTCATTAATGTGGCTACATCAAGACTCTTCCCTGTTAGGGTGGAAACAGCTCCAATCCTCATGGTTCCACCTGCACAGCAAAAACAGCCGGGCAAATCCATTAGATAAAGATAGTCAACTACTGTAGGTAATTATTCTCAAGATAGAATTATCTAGGCAATGTGTTGATTACATGGGGAAATATCTTACAACTGCATTCATTCTAATTGACTTCTAAGTAATTAGATCAAAGGGCACGTCAAATCCAGTTATGATTCATTACAGACCAGTTAGTAAGTACATTTGCTTCCCAGTAAATTATGTATGCCTGGGATATGCAGTTGCAGATATTTTATTTACTGCAGGGCTGTAGGCTGCAGTTTTACAATTGTTTGTTGGTGATCAAATAGAAGTACACTATAGGATAAACTTATTGATGCTTTTAACAGTACCATACTATGAGTGGTCACAATAAATTGTCATGCAGCTGCTATAGGGACACAAACAATCACAAGCAAGTCAATATAAGATCTTCATTAATGTACAGTAGTGTACATCGGCATCATCAATATACACCCTTATTTCAGTTTCTAAAATACATGGATAATAATATGGAGTTTTGCATGGATTATTTTGTATTTTTTAATGGTTGTTTGTTGAATTGTTGTTGTTCTCAAACTCTTTAAAAGTAAGCTAGATTCCCTCTTTGTTGAGGTGACTCGCTATATTCATATTACCAATCATACGGGGAGGCAGGTAGCCTAGTGGTTAGAGCGTTGGACTAGTAACCGAAAGGTTGCAAGATTGAATCCCTGAGCTGACAAGGTAAAAATCTGTTGTTCTGCTCCTGAACAAGGCAGTTAACCCACTGTTCCCTGGTAGGCTGTCATTGAAAATAAGAATTTGTTCTTAACTGACTTGCCTAGCTAAATAAAGGTTTAAAAAAAAAAATCATGTTTTCAACAAGCATATGTTGACTAAAGTGAATAACATGTCACCTCCAGAAAATCAACGAGGCTCTATAAATATTCCTCATCAACCTCGTCAAGAAACTGAGAAGGCCAAATGTAAACAGAGTTGTTAGTGCTAAATCCTCTCTCTCTCTCTCTCTCTCTCTCAGCAATTTTCAGTCCTTCAACAAGGTACTTACCTGGAATTGTGTTGGTAAATATCCAGCTGCGTCTAAGGAGGCATAAGTCATATTAAACATAATCAATGTACGTTAGTCAGGGCTCTGGTATTTTGAAAGCAAGTTATTTTATTTCTCTGAGATGTGCCAGTTTGATATACTTTTTATATATAATTCCATTGGAACTCAATAGAAAGACATAAATGAACTGATTTTGAGGTAATTGATAATTGTATCCTTTTGTTTATTAGAATCTTAAATGGTTATTATATTTCATTCATCACCGTCAGAATTAGACGCTCATCCATGTTTCTCAAATGTCACATTTCTAAGTTGTTGCAAACGTCAAATTTCAAAGTGTTTAAGGTTAGGCATTAACTCCGAATGGGTTAAGGTTTGGGATAGGCTGAAAATAAATCTCAAAAATAACTTTCTATCGCTGGATTCGAACAGGCAACCTTTGGTCCCAGAGGCAGATGCTCTGGTAACAGAGCTCACTGTTGCCCCTAGTGTCCAGTTTCAATGTCATCTCCTGACGTCCTCAGATATGGATGGACGTTTAATACTGACTTGTATCACGGGTGACCTGGCTGGTTTTCTCAGCTATACATCGTTCACCCTGAGGACTAAGACTCTTATAAGGGGATTTCATGAATCACTTGCCACGAGGAAGTGATTTTATGAATCCGTTTACATCGTCCCTAAACCACAAGATATTTGTTTTGCCCAAGAGTGCTTTTGGAAGATTAAATATTTGTTTTAATCCATCAATAATGGCTAAAGCTGACAACATAACAACACGAAAGTGAAAATAAAGACACACAAGCCATGCACTCTGAAGATTAGGCCCAGCCTCCATGCAGCTACCCCTCTGGGATTATGGAGTTGTAATCAAAATACAGAACGGTTATACTGAACATATCTGCTTTTAAAGCTGGAATCCTTAATGGTGAAACTGCCACGTTTGTTTGCGATATTACAACAACAAACAACGGACAATGTTTTTTTTGCACATAATTGCAGTCACAATAGAACAGCAATGTACTGCAAAAATGTTTTACCACGATGCTGGATGCTCCTCTCCTCTGTTTCATCAACAAAACAAAAACAATAACAAATGTGCTGGGGGCGAACAGTGGCGCTATTTTCCCTTGTGCAGATTTCAGCATTAACATATTAATCTCACAAATTTTGCTTCTTGTTTGATCTAGGAATTTGTCTTTTAGAATTTGAGGTGAAAACATGAAAGTAAAAATGTCACCTCAGTATAATTAAAAATCTGAAGGTTTGTGTTGTAGTATTAATTGAAGTACTGTATCTTGTCATTAATAGGAGCAGTATGTAGCCGCTGCACACATCATAACTGGTTATTTTGGAGCTGCACATATAAACATGTTGTAGCCATTCTGCAGACCTCGTGGCCTCATGGGTGGAATGTTATTAATCTTTTTCATAATTCATAAACATTCTTTTTTTTTTACAAAAATCTGGTGTTTATGTCAAACGGTTTTGTTATATTTCAGTCTTCTGTGATGTATATAAAGTGTAATATTGGGATGCAAACTCAAAATGTAATACATTTCATCTCTATATCTGACATGGTACAGGTGTCTTCTCTTTTGAAGCCCATAACCATGTGTGTGAGGTGCATACTTGGGTTTCAGAGTAGATTTGTTTAAGACTACCAAGAAACACTCTGTGTGACCCTGATTTAGCCACTGTAGTAAAACGTTTTAATGGCACCTTATAAAAACAAACCCACTAGCTTACTTTTGATCCACTACCCCAACATTCATGGATCTGTCTCCACTCTCTTGTTTTAGAGATTGAGACAGGATCCCTGTGAAATATGTACTCTTTCCTCCATGCAATATACAGTATATAAAATAAGCTGGCTAGCTCCTTTGCAGTCAGCCCGATTCAAGTCAACAATGTATTATCACTATAATCATAACCGTTTGCATTTAAGACCCACTCCAGCCTAGAACCTCATTTATCACCTGATTGACTTAACAAAAGTCACATCTCAATAGGTGGTCCAGGTGTCCTCTGACATGGCACAAGTGGGGGGGTGGGTCTTTCCTCTTTTGTCCTCAATTACTCCTCTATTGTTCCACAAGGGGGGGGGGGGCGATGACATCAGAGAGCGCCATCAGACCAACTCCTTGAATTGCCAAAACCTTGAATTTTGCAATTGTGTCTAAAAAAAACACGATTTTGCTCAAAACATGTTTTGTTTACCCTTAAGCATGCGTACTTCACTGTACTTGGAATATATTTCTTCAACGGGAAAAGTTCAGAAAGACCTGGAGTAGGACTTTAAACTCTACAGTATGATCAAGCTGATAGTTTATACAGGTAGAAGACATCTATCCCTCTCGATCTATCTTCCCATGCCTATTCCAAATCATACAGCCAGGCACCTGTTGCCCTGAGCACACAAACACTTCATTAGAACAACTGACAAGCCAATGGGGCCCTGAGGTTTGATGGCCTGGCTTGCTACAGCTCTGGTAACGGTGTGGTAGTCTGGCCACGGCTGGGCCTATAATAGGCAGAAATTCAGCATGGTCTTGAAGAGCTACTGCCCCCTAGAGTTCATTCTGTCTCTGATGGTCACTTATAATATTGTTCTGTTGGCCCACAAAGACATTTTAGGTCCACTTTGATTTTACAAGAGAAATTGTAAATACTAGTGGTTCACTGTTATGTGTTAATCATTACCAACTAATGTAGTAGCGCATGGAATAAACAGAGTCAATGATAGTCTAGGTTCTGTGATAGGAAGGTCTTTCTTTATTAGAATCTGTACATGAAAAGCCTCAATGTACTCTTCAAGGTGTCGAAAGCGTTCCACAGGGATGCTGGCCCATGTTGACTCCAATGCTTCCCACGGTTGTGTCAAATTGGCTGGATGTCCCTTTGGGTGGTGGAACACTCTTGATACACACGGGAAACTGTTGAGCGTGAAAAACCCAGCAGCATTGCAATTCTTGACACAAACCCACGTGCCTGGCACCTACTACCATACCCCGTTCAAAGGCACTTCAATCTTTTGCCTTGCCCATTCACCCCTCTGAATGGCACACATACACAATCCATGTCTCAATTGTCTACAGGCTTAAAAATCCTTCCTTAATCTGTCTCCTCCCCTTCATCTACAGTGATTGAAGTGGATTTAGTTTTCACCTGGATCCTAGTTTTCACCTGGATTCACCTGGTCAGTCTACATCATCAGTTCCTAATGTTATTTATACTCAGTATATGTAAATAGTTTTGAAGTTGAAGGGATATCTTCCTCCACAGAAATGTTAGAAATCTATTAATGCTTGCTCAATGAAGAATCCAATCAGATTTTCTTGACAAACCAGAAAGAATATACAACGAAAAGTCAAATAATTTCATTTTCATGTGTAAACAACAACCAGTCAGTGCTTTGTATGTTGGGGCCCTGTGGCTGTGCTTTGCTGTGTAAGTAAAAGAAGAGGCCTTGGTGCAGATGCCAGAGGAGAGAGGTGTCAGAACAGGGGCAGGAGGAGAGGAATGGAAGCAGCCGGTCCTTGTTTAATTAGTGATGGCTCCTTTACAATTTACCAGTAGAGAATTTGCCTTGTTTATAAACCAGATCCTGTTTTTCTAATTCTCCCCTCTAATTTTGTTTCTTGGACAGGGAGTGGATCTGGCTCTTTTTGGACATTAACTAGAAAGCTCTCTCTCTTTCTCTCTCTGGGCCCTGTCTGCCTCCATGCATAGCCTTGGCCAGACTCACTGAGGCCTTTTGTATCCTAGCCCTCACTACATGTGTCTTGCGGGGATGGATAATCGGCTTGGAAGAGTGCAGTGTGATGTGGTGGGAACTGGGGCTGCTCGAGGGTCCTCTCTGAAGGTGTTTGTTGTTAAATAGAACAATTCAGCTAGCTCTTTAGAAAGCCTGACAAAAGCAAATACTCCCTGCTGAACATTTTCTTAGCCCGTCACACAAAGGCTCAAGTTTGTTTAAGAAATTGCCGCTAAAGAAAGCGTCAACCCATTAAGGTAATTATATGGAACCTGTGTCGTATAAAGGCTTAATTGATGTTAATGTTTGTCTAATTGGGGATTCAGGGAGAGCAAAGGACTAAAGGTCTTCATAGCACTTTCAGGCGAGTCTCTGAAAAGGGTCCTTCTGGTTTTCACACTTTCCACAATGGCTGCCCGTCTTTCTCACATTACGGCCTGTTTTCAGCTCCTTCCAGCATTCTGCAGTACTACTTAGAGCACAAAATAAGGGTGAAGAGCCATTGTCTAGTGCAAGCACTTCTCAAAGAGTGTTCCTGACAGGGATTGTTAAGGGACTCATGTAGGAGACAAGGGGGTGTGAGGGTGAAAGCCACTGTCATCCACTCCTGTCATGTCTCCACTGCTGCAGCAATAGGCTCCTAATTGCTGCATCAGTTTTTTTTTCTCCCATTCCTCTATTCTTTTAAACAAATACTTCACCCAGGCTCCTCGTGTTCTTACACTCATATTGCACAAGTTATCTATTGTGTCCGCCAATGTATTTACATGTTTTTGTACAATGTTCATGTGTGAGTGAACATTTGCTTAATTAATTGAACGTTTTTTTTTTTCCTCTCCATATCTTCTAATGGGGAATGAGATTCCTGTAATCTAACAGAACAACAAGTCACAGAGAAGAACTCTCCACACAAACCAATTATTTTCTCTGATTGTTTATTTAAGTCTGAGACATTATCTGGCATAATGTTTATCTGCCTCTAGTTTATGACTACTCCATAATTGATATACACACAGTTATAGAGTGATTAGTGGGGGTATGGTTGTTCACAAACAACATACGCATCTTCCATGTGAAATATGTTGAATAGAAAGAGCAGAGTGGGGTTAGAACTGAGAATTAGAATGCTGAACGGGGATAGAACCGTGAGTTTGAACCCAGAATTACAACCCAGAGTGGGGGTTCAACCCATATTACACCTTACTCTTGTCTAATTAACCAGTTTCATAGTCTGTTATGATTGACAGAGCTAGAAAAGACAAAACAGATAAATGTTTCCCACATTTTATCCTAGCCTGTCCTCCTGATTCTGAAACACCTGCATGGCTAAATCCAAGACGCTAGCTTTGTCTCTTTCAAATATTTCCCCTCGGTCTAATTGCTATAGCATGTGTAAAAACCAACGCATGCCTTTCTATGTTAAGCTAAAATAGGAGCAGTGGTGAAAGGACAAGTGATTGTGCGGCTGTCAGACTCCCGCAGGAGTCTCTCTTTGCAGACGGGGAGGAAGTGTGAAGGGGAGGACAAGGAAAGGCACTTCATTTAACTTCCACCAAGCTGATTGGAGTGGAGAAGGCAATTCAGATCTTAAGTGGAGTTCCCATCACAAACCTGCCCCTCTTACCCAGCCGCACCCCTACCTCCACTCACCCCTCCCACACCCATTTCTGCACGCACAATGTCAGTCAAAGCTCACAAGGCAACCCTGGCCATATTCAACAGTCCCTCTACCACCACCACTAGTGAGTAATGAATGGCCACCAAAAACACACTGGGTGCTTCCCAAATGGCACCCTATTTCCTACATGGTGCACTACTGTGGCCAGGGCCCACAGGGCACTGTGAAGGGAATAGGGTGCCATTTGGGACATAACTCCTGCCATCGAGGTACAGTAACCCTAGGCCCAGGCATGATGTCTCTGTTCCCCTTCCTGATTAACTCCACCCATTCGATGAAAGAAGGCGGTTGACAAGCAGCTTCCTTGACTCTGTGTGTTTGACTCTGCCCTTCCCCCTCCCCCTCCCTGGCCTTGCTGCTGGGCTGGCTGGCAAAACTCCATCTCCAGCCGAGGAGGGAATTAGAGCTCTCTTTGCATTGGCTGGCTGCCTCACCTGCGCCACCAACCCCTGTATTAGAAATATGTCAACTGCCTGACACCAACACAATGACCAAATAACCACTATACCTCGGAAGAAAAATACATTCAACTTAAAATGATTTTTTCCATCGAAAAAAGAGATTTGGTTCTTTACAAGTGTAGGTTTATAATAACAGGAACCTACTAACTATAAGTGACCGCTATTCATGCTGTACTTTTTCATTTGTCAACAAGCAAATGGGGCACTATGTCTACATGTACACGGTGAGAACAATCTCTTGCCATGAAATGAATGAAAAACATGGAATTTCATCACAAGTAGTTTGCCCAATTCTGTGACAACAATGAGCCTTCTGATAGGGGCAGGCGGTGGTTTTACATGACATATTATTAATATTCCTTGATTGATTTGAAAAGTAATATTAAGTAAGTACTTAATACAAGTACTGTAGTTCACTTCCCCACCGAAAGAGTTTCTATCAAAATGTCATCCCTGGCAACGAGGCTTAACATAATCACAGCATTTTGTTCAGACCAATTATCTGCAAACCCGTCTACAAAGGGTCATGTTACTCATCAAAGTACTCTGAAGGTGAATAATGACCACAGTTCGCGACCCTTGACCTATCTGGATGACCTCTGAGAATATGTGAGTCAATTTCCCCCCATCCATGCTGCTGCCTTTTCTCCTCTCTGAGCCCTGCTGCACTCCGGCAGAAAGAAACTTGACTCCACAGCAGCCCTGTAATCACTTTAGTACTGTTTTTGTTCATGGTAAGTGGACAAAATATTTGGATAATCTTAAACAAGCATAATAATTGAATATGTGATTTGGGTAGTAGCAGGTGTTTGGAACCTCAAGCTTGTCTCCACATAATGAAGCATTCGGTAAACAAAAGCAGAGTTGTTATGTTGCTTCCAGCATGCTGGGGGATATGCTCAAATGAAACAACAACTTTTGTTGATAGCATACCGTAATCATGCCGTTCCTCTACCACGCACTGTGCTGCTCTGGCTGAGTGGAGAGAAAGCATATTAATTCCTTCTCCAGCAGCTCTCATGTAAAGAGAAAGAGGGCCCTCCTTCTAGGGCTAAGCTGCTATTAATCATTATACACCAACAGGAAGGAAGTGAACAATCAAGTTGGACTGGGAAGAATGAAATTATTGTGATTATTTATTTATTATGCTCACGCCCTATATGGGTTTGTGGGGGGGGTTGCAGTCCACTTTTGACTGGGCAGTCCCCCTGATCAAATGCTATTTAGTAATGATCAACATTGTGGAGCAGTAAACACGTTTGATTTAATTCAAGGTTGGTCCGAAGGTAATATTGTGGCTATTTATTTACCATGTAATTACAATCCAAAAAATAGCATTTAGAAAATGAAGAGTGGGCTGGTGCACATTATTAGTTTAGGAACACTTAGAAAAAGATTCTATTAGCGTTTTCAGATTTAGCGTTTTTTTATAACTGTTTTGTAGCTAAGCGATAATTAAGTCATCTGAACATAACAAATATAACTCATTATAATGTCAGTGATTGATTTACTTACTTGGACCAAGTTACATTTTTGATATGATATCAAAAGTGCATCTTTGGATTATTGTTTTTTAACTAAGTGATAATTAAATGACCTGAACATCACAAATATAACTCACCATAACATCAATGATTTATTTACTTACTAAGAAAAATGTTGATTTTCTACAGCTATAAGATACCAGAATTTTCCATTAATCAAAGCCAGGTAGCCGAGAGTCATCTTTGAGAGATGAATGGAGTAGAGAGGGTTGATTATCTCATACTTCTACTTCTCTCCCTGTTTCCCAGTCTGTCCCCTAGTCCATAGCCGCCTGAGCAATGGAGCAAATGGAGCAGCTGCACCCCCACTTTCCAAATAGCAATGTTTTTGTGGGGGAGGTCCCCCAGACTCCCCCACCCCCACTTTCAGACAAAGTCAGGCGCCCATACCCTATTTCCACCCATGTCCAGTCTTCTGTTCCCCAGTCAAACTGATGTCCAAGGGAAGACCACAAGACAGCAGCACAAACTATACCAGTCCCAAGAGCAACATGTCTGCCTCTTCACCTCGGCTTTAGGATGTAGTTTAGGGAGATAACAATAAATCTGTGGCCACTTAGTACCTCCCTTGTCTTGCTCTTTGTCCTGCACCTGTGGAGAATGGCCCTTGTGAACCAGCGAAGGAACAAGAGTCAGGTCAAGGGTCAAAGGTTGGGTCACTGTCAAGAGGAAGTTGTCTCTCAGAATAGAGTCACTTATCATTCTCATATAATGTGACAGCCATCTGTCAATCAATGAATTTCCTCAAGCACTTGTTGTATACTTAATGTAGCTTTCTCACAATAAGACACACTTCCACATAGCCGTAATTCGCTACGTTAGCCCGACAACGTTTCATGCAACATGAAAGAATGAATGTAATTTTTTTTGCTAATTAAAGATCCTCTTCAAACAACCGTAATATATTTTTCTAGCTAGTGTCAAATAAAATGTAATAAACGGATTAAAAAAAATCAATATATAATTAAAAAACAATTTTCAATCCAAAGAATTTAGTTTGGAATAGGTGTCCAACAGATGACCTCTTGGTGTTTCAACAAAAGGTAATACCCCATGTGGCAGGCTGTTCATCTAGATGCCCAAAATGTGATTTATTTGACCTTTAGTCTCACCAGGTAAGTTGATTGACGACAACACATTCTCTTTTAAAACAACGACCTGGGGTGTGGGTGCCAGTGGAGAGGTGAGGGCTGAATCAGCCAGTTCTAAACTGGGGGATGATTAGACGGCCAGGATCGTATCAGACTTCAGGTTAACAGCACCTGGCAGGCTAACTCCGGAGTTATCACCCTTTAGCTAGTATGCCTACTCTTCGGATCCAATCTTTTTGAGACTTATTGACTACTGAGGACTACCCAGAGTCAATCAGGACCTCGGTTGGTCCTCAATATCTGACGTTTGCCTGATGTCAAATACTGTCTGAACCCAGGTCTAAGGGGGAAGCTGTCCTGGGAATAAAATCCCATGTTGAGTGGAGTGCAGGCCAGTGGCAGCACGGCATAGCGTCAGGGGGGCCGTGGGAAAGCATCTGACTTGCCCACTCCCATCAGACAGCCAGTGTGACTGCTGTGACAGACAGGGGCTGAGGCTCGTTGAGGTGTGTGTGACCAGCCAGGTGTGTGCGTGACCAGTCAGGTAGACAGGAGAAGACAGATCAGCAGCCGGGCCTTCCTCCCTCCCTCTCTCTCCTCCTGTATTTGCTCAGGTGGCATGCTGGTGTCAGGTATCACCCTCACAATGCACCGTGTTTGGAAACAAACATGACTCTCCAGCTTCTCAAATGAACGCTCATTCAAAACAACCTCTGGTTGGGTGAGACGTGAATGAGAATCTGGGCATGCTTGTCTCGCTCTCAGTGCTTGTGAAAACCAGTGATGTGGATTCTAATACATAAATAGGAATAGAATAGTGGTTTTCTATTATCTTTCATACTTTCCATCTCACTGGGACCAAGAGACTGATAAACAGCTTCTATCTCCAGGTAACCAGACAGTTAAACAGTCATCACTTCCCTGTAGCTCAGTTGGTAGAGCATGGTGTTTGCAACACCAGGGTTGTGGGTTCGATTCCCACGGGGGGCCAGCACAGAAAAAAAAATGTATGAAATGTATGCATTCACTACTGTAAGTCGCTCTGGATAAGAGCGTCTGCTAAATGACTAAAATGTAAATGTAAATGTAAATCACTAGCAGGCCTTCACCCATGACCCTGCCCAGAACCTTACTCACTGTTCTAGCCGGCTACCACCCGGTACTCTACCATGCACATTAGAGACTGCTACCCTATGTACATAGTCATTGAACACTGGTCACTTTAATAATGTTTACATACTGTTTTACCAACTTCACATGTATATACTGTATTCTATTCATGGCTCATCCTATATAATTACTGCTGTACACACTGTCCATACTGTCTATACACACAATATATATATATATATATATATATATATATATATATATATATATATATATATTATTTAAACATTTTATAAATATATACCTGCATACATACAGTACATACATATATATTTAGAATCCAGACTCTGACATTGCGCATTCGGATATTTCTTCCTGATATTATGTGTATATTGTTATTGTATTGTTAGATATTGCTGCATTGTTGGAGCTAGAAACATAAGCATGTCACTGCACCTGTGATAACATCTGAAAAACTGTGTATGCCACCAATACACTTTGATTTGACATTGGAATGAGAGTTGAATACTGAAATGATTAATCTCCCTTTGCTGGCATTTTTTTTATCGTGTTTTTACCAAATGCTCCTCAATTACAAACTATTTCTGCTCTCATCTCAATACAAATAGTTGATTAAAACAGGCACTAGTGTATTTATTATTGACGGCACCCATTGTCTGAATTTACATTCGCTGTGTCTCTGGAAATCAGAGAGGGAATTACTGTGACGTGTGATAATAACATGCAGATGTGTTTTCCCTCCATGCAGTCACTAATCAGAGCATTGAGAACACAGCTCGACAGTGCACACACATACACACACACTGCATCAAAACAAGCAAATAGCTAACTAAAATTAAACAGGTGATACTTTATGTTCTTGGCTGAAAGCGTCAACATAGAAGGAAAGTGATAATGTGTTATATCATGTCACATTGTTTTCTGCTTTTAATAGATTTCCGCAAACCTTGGATGTGACCCAAATGGCACCCTTTTCCTGATTTAGTGCACTACTTTTGGCCAGGTTTCCTATATAGTGCACTAGTTTTGACCAGGGAATAGGCTGCCATTCGGGCACAAGCCTTGTCTTCCGAGGATCACAAAACAAAATTAGCCAACAGGTAAAGCAGCTCTACGTGTTTTAAATGAATTAATCTCACACACTAAATAAAAATCTGCTGAGTGTCATACAAGACACATTATATTTGATCCAATAATATATTCTAGTATTTTTCCATCTGATTTAATTGTTACATTAAATTCTCTATTAATCTACAAAAGGGTGGGATCCGAATTGGGAGAGTGTGGTTTGGTACACCGACTCTCCCACCCATATCAGTCACCTTAAATTGCAGTTCATGAGGGAATATGTGGGGGGAGATCAGGCAAACACTTGCCCCACCATTATTTCACTTTCCCTCCGTTTTTTCCACTATGTTATTCCATGTTGCTTGACAGCAAATGGAAGGAGGGGTGGGAGGTGGGGGGGGGGGGGGGGGGTTTGGTGGTGATGGGGGGCTTGGAGGGCTGTGACACCTGCAGCTCGTCTGAAAGGCATGCTGTTTCAGTGCACTGTGGAGCCTTCTGCAGTACATTGTGTTGAGGCGGAGAAAGGATCTGACCCCCTTTACCTGACCAGCTGAGGCATTCGGGCCGCACAGGGACCCTGCCAACAGATTGGTAATGAGCGCCCTGGCTGTATCTGGGGTTTGCTAAGGCATCACAGGTCCCCCCCTCACCTCCCTCATCTAAGGGGACTGTGGTCGAGGATAATGAGAGGGCTGGGACTTTCAATATGTCCATGATTCACAGAGACCATCCGTGCGGATTACCTTTCTTACCATGTACACAATGTGGACGTGGATTCCCAGGGTTAGGAACAACAGCCCGATTGGCATGGCTCGGCCCCCGGGGGGAGAAGGTCCTTTCCCAGAGTACAAACACACACCAGTCAGTGGGCCCATGTAGTTTGATGGTAAACCATAAATACCTGTTGGCCCACCAAAATGGGACATGACAGATTCATTGGAACACAAACACAAACAGTACCTGGTAGATTAGTACAGCGGAGGGAACAATGGCATCACCTTACAAGGCGTTCACTCTCAAGTTAATTTAAAAGGATGGTGAGAAACAGTCTAGTGCAGTACGTCAACCAGCTGTTAAGGCGTCATCCTTGTGTCTTGAAGTATTAGAAACATTGTCACTGTAGTGTTCATCACTCTTTTCTCACTAGCCTCTCCCAGCTGATTTTCTCAAAGAAGTGCCAGCAAGAAAAACACAAGGAACTGAAGGTACAAAGGAATGTATAGGATTAAACATAACTCAATATGCCCCTTAGAACAATATGTTTAGCGTTTGTATTTTGTAAATAGAGGCATGTATTATCAAGGAAATTGCTTGTGCCGATTCTGGCCTTTGCACTCTAGCTATTAGAGTCGTTCCTCTAGACATTGGCTGCAAACTGTCATTATGTTCGAGATAAATTGGACTGTCGACCATCCATTGCTCTCAATTATGTCCACTTTCTCTGGGCTTCGATAAATGACTTGATTACCTTTACACAAATGTTTTTTGTGCGTGGAACATTTCACTTTGAAAATCTGGAGTAGGTCGTGTAGATCTGTAGGAAACAAATCTAATGTAATCCCTTTTTTGGATAGAATTTTAAGGCAGCAAAATGTGAAGACCGCAAGGGGGGTGTAGACTTCCACTAGGCAATGTAATGACCCTCCACCTTATATCATTATGCAAGCAGTGGAAAGAGAGAAAGCTATGAATAAATCTATGAATAGAATTACTTTGCATTAATCGTCAAATCTTCAGATAATGACAAATATCCACAGAAAAGCCCCAACCCATCTATTTATATTGAGCATATCATTGAGAGCTATCCATATTTAAAACATGTAAAAAGATTTCCCCCTTCTCACAACAAATATCAAAGTGGTCAGATATTCCAAGTAGTTAGAAGTATGAATGATAATAATGAATAGCATTTTCTCAGATTTAGTATTGGCACATTTGTGTATGCACAATCAGTGACTATCTAATGTAACAACTTCTTTAGCCCTTCTTGAATCTGTTTAGGCAGTATATCTTATGCATAAATACAATATTTCTCACAGCACCTTTTATTACGAAATAAATCAAAAGCCCCATTTCAGTTTTTACATACTTCAGATACAGTGTGATGTGATTGCATGGTGGTTTTGGCACTCGTTGTGACACACATTTGGTGAATGTGTAATAATTTACCAATCTACCTCAAGTAGGAAATGGACTCTTTGATTAGCACTGATTTGCACAGAAAGCACAGACAAAGGGGCAGTGTAATATTATGATGTTCAGACTACATACTCCAATCATTAAATAGCCCCTTACAAGACTGAGATTGGATTACTACCCTCCTCTCACAGTGCAAATTTCGGCCACATACAATACCTGTTTTGATCACAACACTTGGAATAACAATAATTCTACCTTGCAAGACTCTATCTACTACCTCCTTCTAACCAGCTCTCCTCTCGATGCAGTTCTAGCTGGACTACAACAGGTCTAGGTTAACCATTACAGCTGCAAGCTGAACTAGAGTAGGTCTAGGTTAACCATTACAGCTGCTAGCTGAACTAGAGTAGGTCTAGGCTAACTATTTCAGCTGCTAGCTGAACTGGAGTAGGTCTAGGCTAACCATTACAGCTGCTAGCTGAACTAGAGTAGGCCTAGGCTAACCATTACAGCTGCTAGCTGAACTAGAGTAGGTCTAGGTTAACCATTACAGCTGCTAGCTGAACTAGAGTAGGTCTAGGCTAACCATTATAGCTGCTAGCTGAACTGGAGTAGGTCTAGGCTAACCATTACAGCTGCTAGCTGAACTGGAGTGGGTCTAGGCTAACCATTACAGCTGCTAGCTGAACTAGAGTAGGTCTAGGCTAACCATTACAGCTGCTAGCTGAACTGGAGTAGGTCTAGGCTAACCATTACAGCTGCTAGCTGAACTGGAGTAGGTCTAGGCTAACCATTATAGCTGCTAGCTGAACTGGAGTAGGTCTAGGCTAACCATTACAGCTGCTAGCTGAACTGGAGTAGGTCTAGGCTAACCATTACAGCTGCTAGCTGAACTAGAGTAGATCTAGGCTAACCATTACAGCTGCTAGCTGAACTGGAGTAGGTCTAGGCTAACCATTACAGCTGCTAGCTGAACTGGAGTAGGTCTAGGCTAACCATTACAGCTGCTAGCTGAACTAGAGTAGGTCTAGGCTAACCATTACAGCTGCTAGCTGAACTAGAGTAGGTCTAGGCTAACCATTACAGCTGTTAGCTGAACTATAGTAGCTCTAGGCTAACCATTACAGCTGTTAGCTGAACTATAGTAGCTCTAGGCTAACCATTACAGCTGTTAGCTGAACTAGAGTAGGTCTAGGCTAACCATTACAGCTGTTAGCTGAAGTATAGTAGCTCTAGGCTAACCATTACAGCTTCTAGCTGAACTAGAATAGGTCTAGGCTAGTTTCCTACTGCATGGCGAGGAGGTCTGTTGTCCCAGAATGACTTCTTACGCCCCAAGGTCGAGGTTATCAGAGGTTATGAGGCAGAGGAACAGCCAGCTCCTACACGACTCTTTCTTTCTGTCTCTCTCTCTGTCTCCCCCCTCTCCCTCCCATTCTCTCTCCTTCTCGTTCTGTCTCTCCCGCCCTTTCTCTCTCTCTTCTCTCCTCAGGCTGAACTCATCGTGGGCCACCAGAATGTTGTTTATCTTCTCTAGCCAGGGAACCAGTCTCTTCAAATACCTCCGCTGGCTGTTGATTAATACTGTTGGACCACTGGTATAAACAACCATGACCAAGTCAACATGCCTTGGATCAGAATATTTGTAAACAGTCGGGCATATAGATGACATAGCAGGTGAAATCCAGTCCAGTTGTCAGCAGCAGTGTCAGTTCACCTCTAGCTCAGTCAGCTGGGGAGAATATCGCTGCGCATTTCTCTTAGGTGAATAAAATAGCTAAAATATTTGATGTTATGCTCAGGTCAAATATACTTATTATTCAAAGATGCATGAGCAAAACCTGTAATGTCTACAATGATTTGATGTTAGATAATGTCAAATATAGCGTACTTGGTTCATTATTTAAAGATGCAGAGACTAAACTGGCAATCATGTGAGATATTCCTATACCATTATCATTACTGTAGGCAAATCATACCTACAACTATCAAATAAATATTTACAGACTAATAAGAGTCCATCGGAATATAACCCAGGTCACTTCGAATCAAACTGGGAAACTACTACAGGGAGGTTGTCAAAGCAGTAATTTGAAAAGGTGTTTGATGTGTTGAAACAGTCACAAAGCCCTTAAGTCACAAAGCCCAAATAATGTATTTTTCTGAGCCATGTGACGCTGCTTTAAATGAGGAACACAGAGGCTTACTTCATGTGACTGTCTAATTAGATTCCTCTAGGCAGAAGTAATGTCAGCTAGGCAAACTATTTGTGACACTTGGTTGAAAAAGAATGTGTTTCATGTAAATAGTCTGAGGACAATTACTTTGGCCAATTACATTGTCCTTAATTCATTTTCTTTTTTAAACTTTTCTCCTGAACATAAAATACAGAACGGTAATGCAGTACATAACAATAATAGAATGAGTAGTACAAACTGTAGCTCTTTAGCTTTAGCTCCCACCAGAGTAATGTAATGTATGTCAGTAATGTAATGTATGTCAGTAATGTAATGTAAGTCAGTAATGTAATGTAAGTCAGTAATGTAATGTAAGTAATGTAATGTAATGTAAGTAATGTAATGTATGTCAGTAATGTAATGTAATGTAAGTCAGTAATGTAATGTAAGTAATGTAATGTAATGTCAGTAATGTAATGTATGTCAGTAATGTAATGTATGTCAGTAATGTATGTCAGTAATGTAATGTATTTTATTTTTTTATATTTTTTTATTTCACCTTTATTTAACCAGGTAGGCAAGTTGAGAACAAGTTCTCATTTACAATTGCGACCTGGCCAAGATAAAGCAAAGCAGTTTGACACATACAACAACACAGAGTTACACATGGAGTAAAACAAACATACAGTCAATAATATAGTAGAAAAATAAGTATATATACAAAGTGAGCAAATGAGGTGAGATAAGGGAGGTAAAGGCAAAAAAGGCCATGGTGGTGAAGTAAATACAATATAGCAAGTAAAACACTGGAATGGTAGATTTGCAGTGGAAGAAAGTGCAAAGTAGAAATAGAAATAATGGGGTGCAAAGGAGCAAAATAAATAAATACAGTAGGGGAAGAGGTAGTTGTTTGGGCTAAATTATGTCAGTAATGTAATGTAATGTATGTCAGTAATGTAATGTAATGTATGTCAGTAATGTAATGTATGTCAGTAATGAAATGTAATGTATGTCAGTAATGTAATGTATGTCAGTAATGTAATGTAATGTATGTCAGTAATGTATGTCAGTAATGAAATGTAATGTATGTCAGTAATGTAATGTAATGTATGTCAGTAATGTAATGTAATGTATGTCAGTAATGTAATGTAATGTATGTCAGTAATGAAATGTAATGTATGTCAGTAATGTAATGTAATGTATGCCGGCCAGCCACAGATCATCTGTAGGAACTCAAGACAGGCTAAAGAGACATGGGCTTATGGGGCTGAATAAAATGATAGTGATTTTGTGAGGCAGACACCATCTCTTCTAGGAAAACACAGTATGGCTAAATAAACAAAATTCAACTGAATAGTGGCTAGCAATTTGCAAACAAATGCACTTTACATCCATTTCTACAAAGACAAGGTCATGTTACTAGGTTTTTGTGTACCCACAGGCAACCTACAGGATGTTATATTGCATTTACAACCAGACCTGGTTTCAAATACTATTAAGGGTGTTTCAATTACTGTCAAAAACATTTTTGAAGTAAGATTTTGGATATTTCTTCTTAAAAAATACAAGTAGTTGAATATTGTAATGTATTTGGAAATACACTTGTAAAGTATTCTGCTGTAATGGCCTTGGGTGAAGCTAAATGGATGTTGGAGATTAGTTAGTCCCCTACCTCATGGACAGTAGCCTCTACACCAGGGTTCTTGTCACTGAAAGGTAGATTTTGGGGTAGTAGAGTGTGCAGTGTATAGTGCCCCCTATTGGCCCCCCGCAGAAGTACACATAGATACTCCAGTAACCTTGATCCAGGCGTCTAGCCTCTCCTACAGTATATACAGTAATCCACATGGATGGTAAAGCACACTACAACCAGTAAGGGACAGATCCTGGAGGAGGGTTCCAAAATAGATGAGGGTTGTCAAACTCTTTTCTTCTGCTTTGGGGAGGGTTGTGTGTATTTTTTTATTGGGCACAGGAGAGGGTAATGCATTTTTTCCCCTGGTTTACATTCACTCTTTTGCAGGTTTTACTATATAATTTCTTCCATCCTAGACAAATTCCCCCATCTGCTTCATGCATCTCCCCTATATGAAGGTGTTTTGGTACATCCCTTATGCAATACACTTTTCCATATGCTAACTTTTACTATACCACAGGTCAATATAGTCTACCAGTCTAACTGTCTATCCTGCCCTCTATCCACCAGTCATAGCGACAATAGTGGTGGGTGGATCGTTTGTCCAGCTCAAAAAGCTCCCCTATTGGTCTCGTTTAGAGACAAAACAATTATCCTACCTACGCTAGCCTACAACACCACAATGCAATGAATAATTCCATTATTGTTTGCAAAATTGAGTATATAATTCTACTCTAGGCTGCAGTGAACATTTTATTTGAATACTGGTGCAAAAGCCCTGTGATATGAATGTTTCATTCCATTTGGATCAGTTGTGGGTGTACTCTGAACAGTTTGTGAAAGGCACAGTAGCAGGCCAGTCTGGCTGTATTTTTACTTCTGATACTGAGATGCGCTGTCAGTTGCAGATCATCATTCTACTAAGTCATCCTATAATAATGTGGCCACTTGCAGTGAGCTCCAAAAGTATTGGGACAGTGCATTTTTGTTGTTGTTTTTTACTCTGTACTACAGCAACTTTGGATTTGAAATGATACAATGATGATGAGGTTAAAGTGCAGACTGACAGCTTTAATTTGAGGGTATTTTCATCCATACCAGGTGAACCATTTAGAAATTACAGCACTTTTGTACCAAGTCCCCCCGTTTTAGGGGACCAAATGTATCGGGACAAATTCACTTATATGTGTAGTCAAAAGTTTATTTGGTCCCATATTCCAAGCACACAATGATTGCATCAAGCTTGTGACTATACAAACTTGTTTGATGCATTTTCTGTCTGTTTTGGTTTTGTTTCAGATTATTTTGTGCCCAATACAACACATTACTGAGTACCACTCTCCATATTTTCAAGCATAGTGGTGGCTGCATCGTGTTATGGGTATGCTTGTAAACATTAAGGACTGGGGAGTTTTTCAGGATAAAAAATAAACGGAATGGAGCTCAGCACAGGTAAAATGCTAGGGGACAACCTGGGTCAGTCTCCTTTCCACCAGACACTGGGAGATGAATTCAGCTTTCAGCAGGACAATAACCTAAAACACAAGGCCAAATCTACACTGGAGTTGCTTCCCAAGAAGACAGTGAATGTTCCTGAGTGGCCGAGTTACAGTTGACTTAAAATGGTTGTCTAGCAATGATCCGGAACCAATTTGACAGCACTTGAAGAAATTTGAAAAGAATAAATGGGCAAATGTTGCACAATCCAGGTGTGGAAAACTCTTAAAGACTCTCAGCTGCCAAAGTATTGACTCAGGGGTGATCTTTATCGGCATTTCATTTTCAATACATTTGCAAAAAAAATCTAAAAACATGTTTTCACTTTGGCATTATGGGGTATTGTGTGTAGATGGGTGAGGAAATAAAAACATTTAATCAATTTTGAATTCAGGCTGTAACAGAAAAAAATGTGGAATAAGTCAAGGGGTGTAAATAATTTCTGAAGGCACCGTATATGTATAAAAGAAATCAATCAATCCAAACTGTGCAGCGGCCATTTGATGAATGGAAAGAGACATCTGTTACAAAACACCAAAAAGTTGAATGACATTCGGAGATTGTCTAGCCAAGTCTTCGACACTGGGTAAGTCTACAAGGTACGGAGGTATGTATATTCTATTTGTCAAGATTGACATAGTCTATTTATTGTGGTATTGAAAATGTAAACCATGACAATGAAATGCCCGAAGTCGGTATGCTATGTTTATTGGTTGTCTGGTGCATTGGCACAGAAACCTGTTAGTGGAAAATTTGATGCATAATTTTATATAATTATAAATATGGCATCAAAATATTTCCCCCTAGTTGATCATTGACGACAACTGGCTCTGATTGTATAGTAATGAAACAGCCAGTGCGAGTGAGCTCGTCCATGGTGGTCAGCGAACCCTCAACCTTCTGGCCCATAACCCTGCGTGACATCACCCGTGCCACAAAAGCATGCTGAAGTGGCAAAGTCGATATCCATGTTAATAAACACAGGATTGATACAGTTATTATTACTTGTGGCCGTAAACATTATTTTGAGTTAATTCTAAGGGGGGAGGGGGGTGCAATTTATTTTACAGTACAAGGGGAGGGTCATGTGAAAATATTGTAACATTGGAGGATTTTTTTTTAATGACACCTTGAGTTGGACCAGCCGTCAATATATATATTTTTATTTAATCAGAAAGCGGAATCCCAATGAAATCAGTCTTGGATGACATTAGGGAAAAAAATGTTTTACATATATGTAGAATTACAGGCTGTGAGACTGCAATATGTCTTTCATATCGAACATTTACACATTAGAGGTGATAGAATCTAAGATTAAATCACAAAATCCACTTGCTCTCAACACCTCTAAAATGTCGTGAGAATTTTCTTCTCTCTCAGATTTAGGTCAAAGTAATACTCTCTCAGTCAGCCCTACTGTGAGAAAGTAGAACATTACGGAATCCATCATATACTGAACATTGAGATTATCATTCAGAACTATACAAGTTTGTTGCATGCCTAACAGGTATTTTACCCCGAAACCTCTTTATCCAAAGGACACGTGAGAGAGAAACCAATCAAGGGACTTTATTATTTTTCCTTTAGTTCCTGTTCAAATTGAAGCTATCCTGGGGTCTCTGTAATGGACAGTTATCCAATCTCCCTCACTCTGATTGAGATGATGATGCTCATATGAAAGTAACTCTCATTTCATGCCTTTAGAACATTGGTTTGTCATAGGGGCCCTTATTAAAGCTCTGGACTCTAATTTTCTCTTTCTCACTTAGGGGTCTTTTATGATTATGGTTACCAAGGTGACGTTATACACGGCTTCAGCATACACCACTGGTGTCACCGTTGTGAATAACAGAGAGAGCAAGGTGAGTAAGACCAGGAAAATTGCATGCCATTACTGTTAATATTTACTCATTAAAAAATCCAGCAAACTGGAGGGATGCTTGCACAATTCCTAATTCTTTAAATCAACCACTGAACATACCCTTCATTATGACCCGGCCACTCATTTTCGTATATTCCCTCTCTCTCACTCTCTCCCTATATATCTTTTTAAATGACATTAAAATTAATACAGAATTAATTAAGGGCATTAAATTAGGATGAGAAGAACTTTCTTTAAAAAAATATGTTTTTTCCCCCATTGCTTTTTACATAGAAACAATTACTTTGATGGTGTTTTACTTGCCATCTAAATGATACAGTTTAATGGTTTTGGAAGAAGCTGGTTCAGGAGAAAATGTTACATCCTTTTTAAGAAATGTTATTGTGAGTCTTGTGTTTGGAGTCTATGCATTACTTGACAGCTCACTGTATATATACACTATAGTGTAAAATTAACATTCCACTAGGTACAAACTGCTTAAATCAATGTTGTTTCAATTAAAATGTTCTATGTATTGCGACACGGAATCTATGTGGAAAATACATTGGCTTTGAAAAAAGTAATGCACTTTTGTTTTGAGGGTAAAATTTCAACCACAGGATTATGTCATCATTGTAACCAGGGTTGGGAAGTAACAAAAACCCAGTTACATTACCAGCAAAAATATTGTAATCAGATTACAGATACTTTTGAAAAACTAGATGATTACTTGGAGGATTACTTTTGAATTCAGAAAGGATGTTTGCGAAAGAAAATCTGACACTTCTCTGTTTTCTCAATGACATTCAAATTAGCATTGAAAAAAATATGGAAGTTTATGTTTGTTCAACCGGAGTGAGTTTGACCACAAGTCAGAGACCACTATGATGACACACCAAATGTGTTTGATGGATTGCGGATAGGAGCAGGAATAAGCTTTTGTAGGCTACAGTCATTTTTTGACCAATAAATTATATATACAGTACCAGTCAAAAATGTGGACACACCTACTCATTCAAGGGTTTTTCTTCATTTTTACTATTTTCTACATTGTAGAATAATAGTGAAGACATCAAAACTATGAAATAATACATATGGAATCATGTAGTAACCAAAAAAGTGTTAAATAAATCAAAATATATTTGAGATTCTTCAAAGTAGCCACCCTTTGCATTGATGACAGCTTTGCAAATTCTTGACATTCTCTCAACCAGCTTCAGCTGGAATGCTTTTCCAACAGCCTTGAAGGAGTTCTCACATACGCTGAGTACTTGTTGGATGCTTTTCCTTCACTCTGCGGTCCAACTCATCCCGAACCATCTCAATTGGGTTGAGGTCGGGTGATTGTCGAGGCCAGGTCATCTGATGCAGCACTCCATCACTCTCCTTCTTGGTCAAATAGCCCTTACACAGCTTGGAGGTGTGTTGGGTCATTGTCCTATTGAAAAACAAATGATAGTCACACTAAGCGCAAATCAGATGGGATGGTGTATCGCTGCAGAATGCTGTGGTAGCCATGCTGGTTAAGAGTGCTTTGAATTCTAAATAAATCACAGACAGTGTCACCAGCAAAGCACCCCCACACCATCACACCTCCTCCTCCATGCTTTATGGTGTGAACCACACATGCGGAGATCATCCGTTCACCTACTTTGCATCTCACAAAGACACAGCGGTCGGAATCAAAAATCTCAAATTTGGACTCATCAGACCAAAGGACAGATTTCCACCGGTCTAATGTCCATTGCTCGCTTTTCTTGGCCCAAGCAAGTCTCTTCTTATTATTGGTGTCCTTTAATAGTGGTTTCTTTGCAGTAATTCAACCATGAAGGCCTGATTAATGCAGTGTCCTCTGAACAGTTGATGAAGCATTTATTTGGGTTGCAATTTCTGAGGTTGGCAACTCTAATGAACCTCCTCTGGAGCAAAGGTAACTCTGGGTCTTCCTTTCCTGTGGTGGTCCTCATGAGAGCCAGTTTCATCATAGCGCTTGATGGTTTTTGCGACTGCAGTTGAAGAAACTTTCAAAGTTCTTGACATTTTCTGGATTGACTGACCTTCGTGTCTTAAAGTTATGATGGACTGTCGTTTCTCTTTGCTTATTTGAGCTGTTCTTGCCATAATATGGACTTGGTCTGTTACCAAATAGGGCTCTCTTCTGTATACCACCCCTACCTTGTCACAACACAACTGATTGGCTCAAACGCATTAAGAAGGAAATTCTACAAATTTACTTTTAAGAAAGCACACCTGTTAATTGAAATGCATTCCAGGTGACTACCTCATGAAGCTGGTTGAGAGAATGCCAAGAGTGTGCAAAGCTGTCATCAAGGAAAAGGGTGGCTATATTTTGATTTGTTTAACACTTTTTGGGTTACTACATGATTCAATATGTGTTATTTAATAGTTTTGATGTCTTCACTATTATTCTACAATGTAGAAACTTTTGACTGGTACTGTATGTATGTATGTGTATATATATTATATATATATATATATATATATATATATATATATATATATATATATATATATATATATCCATTGATTCTTGAAGAATATAACTTATAAATGCTTCAGGAGCTCAAATCAACTGTCACACTCCATAAGAACCCAAAATATAAGCTTGTTTTACTCCAATGTTTGTAAACATTGTAAATGTAAACAAACATTGTTTAGCCTCATAATATAGTCTCATAAACAATCATATTGATATCATGGATGGTCAGTCCTTGCATCCATAGCTCTGTCTATTAATCTGAGAGTGGTTACATTTCACCAGGCCCATCCCTCAGCTTTTTACCAAAACAGAGGCGGGGTGGCCGTTTTGTTATTGTTTAATCTGTGGATGTGCCCTTTAAAACAGCTGCATATTATCAAGATATTAAAGTGTCACAAAAGAAAAGGTAAAAAAATTGGCCTTTAGCAAATGCAGCATATGGCAGTCCTTTTTCACATGTAAATAGCACTTTTCAGTAGCGCTCAAAGCATACCATTCCATGAGCACAGTATTTATTTTCAAACTCGAATCAATGAGCCCAATCAGTCCTCCATGACAACAAAATCATAATCAACAGAGTAGGGCTGGCTAAACGGTCCTTAGTTTGGGGCTATGCTCAGGTAAAACAATTTGGCTAATCTATACTACCATATTTCCAAGTCCTATTCTTGAAGATCAAGGGGTATAACATTTATTGGAATGACTGGAATTCTGATAGACATTGGTTTTTAATGTTAAGATATAATTTAATTGTATTATTATATGTAGTAGAAAGTGATGGGTTAGAAGAAGCCTACATAACCAACCCATAAAGTAACATTTAACATCCATATATGGCCAGCTATGTAAACTTTAACATTGACTTATCATACAATAAATGTTGTTCAATTGGTAACATACATTTTTGTCTTCTTCTAATGCCACATATGGGGAAAGTAATCTAAAAGTAACTGAATGTAATCAGATTACGTTACTGAGTTCAGGTAATCCAAAAGTTACATTACTGATAAAAAATTTGGACAGGTAACTAGTAACTGTAATGGATTACATTTAGAAAGTAAACTACCCAACCCTGATCGTAACCAATTTTCAACCTAGACAAACCTAGTATAAAATATTTTGAATTTGTACCTTTGAAACAATCTCAGATTTTCAACATAATGCTCACTATAAGAAAAAAATAACAATAGGCTTAGCAGCACCTCCTACTGAAGAGTTGATCTATCTACAACTTATCACTTCGGTGTCCCATCCAGGATTTTAACCAAACCCAGCCCTGCTTAGCTTTGACATGTCACTAACTATTACCAATGTGCTATCATGAGAATAATTGTTGAGAAATCTCCACTTAATAGAGTGTTGCTATCCAAGTCATTACAAAGGACAGGTTCAACAGAGTAAATGAAATGTAACCATCCTTTATCAATCATGTATAATCAATGATGCTATTTAGGCCTATATAGCATTTGGGAAGTCATCAACAGCTATTGTTGCAATTCAGCCCAGGATTCAACTAAAAAATGTACAATACATGTAGGCCTAGGGATTCAAGCTCTGGTTGATTTTAAATGGAATCTACAAGTTAATTAATAAATATGTTGGATTCACTTCTCCATCTCAACCAAAAATAAAAGTTAAACAATATGATTAAATCAAATTAAACTGTATTTAAAGTAAATTTGAAGTTTAATTTGATTCAATCTAGTCTTATTCTTTAATTGAGATTTTGTTTGAAATAGAGATGTGAATCCAACATATGAATGATTAATTTGTAGACAAACTGGAATTAAAGCCAGACTCAGTGGCAGAGATAGAACTATGCAAGAAGAACATACATCTACTTCTAAAGTTGACATTTGGTTGTGTTGTCAACCAAACACAATTCAATATTACTTTTGTAAGACAGTAAATAGCCTAACGTTAAGGTTATCTTACAAACTAATGTAACAGTCTTTAATCAACCTTAAAACGAGTAACACATCCAGGGCCACATTTTGAGGTTACTGTAACAATAAATGTCTTATGTAATCATAGAAAACATGCATGTTCAGGGTCCCCGGTCTGTGGAAATCTTTACAATTGCTATAATAATCTGCACAGAATCTCAAACGACACTCATCACTTGCACCATGTACTTTAATGTAATCTCAACTAACTGCAATCCAGGCCATTTGGTTGCGCTGTTAGATCAAGCATGGTGATAACACATTAAGTTGTTGTAAAAACAAACAAAATATCTCACATTGTGTTCCCATTTCAACTTTGGTGTCCTTTTAAAATGGCTGAAAGTGTAGTGATAACACATTTATGTGACAACTAAACCAAAGATCTGACATTGATTTTCCATTGGAATTTCATTGTGCTTTTAGACGGTTGAAAGCATAGTGATAACACATTGGGAATTGAACAAACTTTTGTCTGTCTTTTTAAGTGGGTGAAAATAGGTTGGAATCTCATTGATCAACGTATCTACCAAATATGACCCAGTTCTCCATTTCAGAATGACGAGGTGCACCCAGTAGGATAGCTGTTAATGAAAAACGATTTAAGGAATCAAATAAACGTTCTAATATTAATGTCAAACTTTTTAGGGGAGAAATTCCTAGGCAGTCAAACATATTTGCATTCATCTGAAGTCTGAGATACAAAGGAGTTCCTCCATCTTATTTAGGTAATCACACACAGGTCAGTCAAAAGCCTGTCAAACGCAGTGGGTAGGGAGAAACTACACTAGCACTCAAGAGCAAAAAGAAGGTCCGGAAAATAAAATGGAAATATGTTATTTTGTATTTCCAAAGCATTCTTATTCTACACAGGATGCAACCTTTTGATTCTACAGATTATTCTCATAAACTCTCTTTTACAAAAGAGACACGTTCAAATGTTACATGAAAAAACAGAAACTGTACTACTGTACATGATAAGCTGATGGTATGTTTTGCTTCTTTTTTCCTTCAGACAAATTCACCTAGGTCCAACTCTCATCAACATTCTACTGTCTGTGAAACCAAACCAGTACCTGACCTACATTCCCAGCAACTGGCACACAGACGGATAATTCATCTGAATAAAATAAATCCATGATATAACCATTGACTAACTGAGGAAGGAGATAGAGTGGGTGGACTGACAGACAGAAACGGCACGTCAGTGACACAAAGAAAGCTGCTCCGAGTGCTAAGTACGCATCTTAACATGAGCAGGCCCAGCCCAGTTAGAGTTAAGACCAATATTTACACTCCTCTTAATAGCTAATTAGAAGAATAACATGCTTTGGAGAGGAAGCATGATCAACAGACAGCACTAAGGGAAGACCCGGGCAGACCCGTGTGGCGTAGAAGAACACTAACATTGACCTGCTGTGTCGATGGATAGCCAGGTTTGTTTGTTAAAACCCTAAACCTGACTCCCTCTGCCAAGCCTGTAATCCCACTAATCTCCACCATATTGCCCAAGAACAAGCAGAGACTCAGCAGCTAGGCATCCAATGCCTGTTTCCCTCAATCCCAGCCGAATGCACCCACTCGCTTGGTCAGTCTGGCAAACCACGCTTAACGCAAACACACAGGGACGTCGCAGTGTTAGTGGTGTAACTGCACAGAGTTTGCTGTAGTGGTGGTGGACGGTGTTGGTGGGGGAAATAAGGGAAATGCTTCCCTGCTCGACCACTTCTGCTCCTGGCCCCTTGCGTGCAAGGCAGGTTGTGCCCATTGATGCCAACTATTACATTTCAGACACAGAGGGGCTTCTCGCTCGCCGGGTGGCTCTGCACTGGCAGCCGGAGAGAGAGAGAGAAGTGATGACCCAAAATAGCTTAGTCCAACAACTTCTAGGAGAGTACGATGGAATAATCAGGGTTTTTTATCTATAGGCCTATCTCTCTCTCTCTTCTAGCCAGAGTCAGAAACAGAGACATTTTGCAGCAGAGTGAACGTTGAGCGATCAGCACGGAAATTCTATGTGAGCCTCTTAACTACTCTGTTACCAAACAGCTAGCAGTAACATAACAAACAATCATATGAGCATAAACAGGCAAAGTGTGAAATCCCAGGCAAACAGACCTTGAGGGAGACGGGAGAGAAAAGCCTGTGAACATGCGTATGTGAATCTGTCTCAAGATGAATTGACAGGAAAATTGCTTCATGACTTCAGATTTTCTCTACCCGCACAAAGACAATAGCCTGCAGTGGATACAGACAACAGCACATTTGTGTTTGGCCTAAATAAGTTCCCATGATGCTCTCTGACACAGTGCGGTGCAGCAAGGTTGATACCATCCCAGCCCCTATCCCGGGACCCAGCATTCCGCACCGCTAACTCCCTGACACTTCCATGAACCATGCACTTGAAATGTTGCACAGTAATTGATGTTGATCCTAGCATGTGTTCAGACTCCACTGCAAATTAAGATGGAAAAGGTTATCATAATATT
Source organism: Salmo salar (assembly GCF_965601325.2). Lineage (NCBI taxonomy): Eukaryota > Metazoa > Chordata > Actinopteri > Salmoniformes > Salmonidae > Salmo > Salmo salar. The sequence continues at coordinate 38,228,510 of NC_138291.1, forward strand.
TAGCTATCCTAATTTGTAGAACTTGAACTGCTCCCTATGGGGCATCCAGAGGATACATTTATTGATTTAAGTTTAAGTTTTGACTAAGGGGATGGCAATATTGCAGGAATATTAAAGAGAGTAGACACTCCAACAATCATTTGGCAGCCTAGCTGTCGGGACGGAGGACTGACCAGGATGTGGAACAAAGACTTCAGCCCTCCAACTCCAATATCTGAAGGGCTTCTCAGTGGGTGTGAGGCAAAGTGCAAGGTTCAGCTTTAAAAAAAATGTGCCGTTGTGGATTGTGTGCCCCTCCCCTTACCCAACCCAATTTAGCAAACCTCAGGCTCCCTCTAATGGCATTAGGTATTCCATCTGTGTATGCTATAAAGTTCGACTAATTCTAATAACTAATTGTCGTTATTAGATTAAAAACTATTTGCCACTCTTTTTCCAGACCTAGGGCATAAATTACACAAGCATTGAGAGAGTAAATGTGATTCAGGGCCATTGGAGGAGTCATTTTATTTAGTTGATTCTGTTGAATAATTGGAAGGGATGGAATGTTTAATTGATGTAATATATTTTGATTAAGAACATCCAATGTGGAGTGTGTGATTTGTAGGGTTATTCATTCAATTTGTCTCAATGTCAGGTTCTTTAGTTGAACTATTTCTGGTTTCAATTGGAACCCAATGTCTGTAATACTTTAGATATGTATTTACACACTCCTTGTGCACGACCTAGCAACATCTAGGGCTATAGTTATTGGAAAAGTATGTTTCATTTGTGAAACTTATATTAAAATATATTTCCTCTTCTGCAGACAGATAAATAAATAGGCCTATTCCATGCAAGAATGTGTGTTGTCATATTGTACTTAATATTTCAAATGCAAACAGATTAAAACATATTTTTGTTTCCCAATAAAGTGGCAATGAGTGTATTATTTATAAAGACAGATCCCTATCAAATGTCGTCATTTTCAGGAAGTTATATGCCGATGGGTATAATAAAAGCTTAATTTATTTAACTAGGCAAGTCAGTTAAGAACAATTTCTTATTTACATTGACGGCCTACCCCGGCCAAACCCGGACGACGCTGGGCCAATTGTGCGCCGCCCTATGGGACTCCCAATCACGGCTGGTTGTGATACAGCCTGGAATCGAACCAGTGTCTGTAGTGATGCCTCTTGATGCGGTGCCTTAAACCGCTGAGCCACTTAATGCAGAGAACGGGGTTCACTTTTAATTTGTTCAAATGTAAGCACCGTTCTGATTCAAGTGAAAAGGAAATAATTAGACCAACCAGCTGACAGTTTTAGAGCCTATATCTAAATGACATAGAGTAAATAACTGTATAGCAGACATCAACAGATGCAATCTATGACATAGGCTAATAGCACAGGCCTACAATCTTACAATAGGCATACAGTGAGCTCCAAAATTATTGGGACAGTGACATATTTTTTGTTGTTTTGGTTCTGTTCGTTACCCCACCAAAAGTAACTAACCTCCCGTTATTGTAATGGTGAGCATGTAACTTTCTCATTCATCATATTCACGATTCATTCAGGATTATCCATAATCATGGTAGAATCCACATTAATGTAGAAGTGTTTAGAAACATATTCTATTCTTATTTACAATAAAAGTGACTCGAAAATGACACAATACATTATTTACCATTTATTTCTATTGGGCCAAAGCAAACAGTAAATACATCCAACAAGTTTGTAGTCACAAGCTTTATATAATCATTGCATGCTAGGAATATGGATAAATACTAAACGACGACGACGACGACAACGACGACGACTATGTACAAAACATACTGTAATTTCAAAATGGTTCACCCAATTTGTTTGAAAATCCCTCAAATTAAAGCTGACCATCTGCACTTTAACCTCATAGTCATTGTATCATTTCAAATATAAAGTGCTGGAGTACAGGGCCAAAACAACAAAAAATGTGTCACTAGCTCAATACTTCTGGAGCTCACTTTATGTACGTCCGAGTGCAAGTTGTTGACACGAATTAGGCCTACAAACTGAAAAGAAAGAAGATGAAAAAAACTTTAATTTGGCTAAATAAATATATTTGCTCCCTGTGATAGGCTATTTAAAGAGGAGTGTGGTTTAAAACTCAGTGTTAGCTGTAGGCAATGTTTGTGTGTGTTAAAGGTCTGTTTATAGCGGAGTTAGTTTCGCTTGAAAAGTTGTCTCATGCTGCCGTTGCTCACTGGCCGCTGCAGCCACGGTTGTTGTAAGGAATGTGTTTGGATTTGCAGAGTGACAGAGGGCAGAGTACAACTGCAGGTGTACATTCTTGAGACCGCAACCTGCTATCTACTCAACACCACACTATTCCGCGCGCTAATGGGTTCGCTACGTCCGCATGGGTTCATGAGCCCAGGCGCTATAGTCCCGCGCTCATAGGGAAACAACAGATCTATAAATGTACGTGTGTTGTTGTGTCAAATAAACACCAACGGACGCATTAATGGTCACCAAGCATTCTATATTCAAAGTTGAGAAACTCTTTTCAAATGATCCTTTGGGACCGACATGGAAAGGAAAACAGTCCTGACACAAAATCAATATCAGACGAGGAATCAAAGCCATCACTAAACGGTGCAGGGAGAGAAAGGCAGACCACCTGCTGTAGTTCAGTGTAGCCTAGCCTACATGAAGAAGTGTCGTTTGGTTGGTAGGCTATGTTCTCAAAATGGACATGCCCTCCTCGTCTTGCAAATGGATGGTTTATTATAACAATTCCACATTTGATGATAATGACGTTTTGTGGCTATTAATTTACTTTATGCACGTAGAGTCTTTTATTTTGTTGTTTTCTGTGTGCAAACATGGAATTGGGTGGAGTAGGAGTATTTGTCTGTTTTCTTTATTGTCGTCTAACAGAAGTACTAAATAATTTAGATGTGGTAAACTGTTCTTCCATTTGTTTTCCTCTTGGCAGAATTATTTGTGCCAACAGTGACAGGATGAATAAACGAGTTACTAAGGCAACAATCCCATGTTTTCTCCGGAAACAGAACATATGGTTTATCATCGGTAGAACTTGTGATTACTCATTAGCATATCGACTACATTTCTTCTCCTGCAAATCCATCATACAACCCGCTAGAAAATAAACGTTGTCGACAGCTCTCTTCTATTTTGAATAAAATGTGACAAACCTCTGCAGTGCAAACAGAATATGCAGATTAAGCTAATACATGACTTTTATGTGAATTTGATTGATTTATGTATTTTTGCAGACACGGGGTCATTACAGATGAGGGCTATTCGACGTGACATTTTCAGTTACTAGTAGGGCCTATAAATTGTTTCCATCCTTTGCATCGTTTTTTTTCCCGGTTTGATTTGATTATCATTATTGAGATGTCGGTTTGGTTCTCTTTTATTTGGTTTGCGCGCGCGCTGTGATTAAGACTAGACTATGACACAATATTACAATTATTGTTTATTTGTGGCTTTTTCCCGCCATAGAAATATAATTATCATGTTATAATTGTTAACTAGTAAATCTTATTTAAAAATAATAGTATGAATATTAGGATATTTAAATAACAATAATAGTATTCTAATAACAGCAACCAAAATAACATTGTTAATAATAATGTAGCCTAATAATAATAAATACAATCAGTTACATTATTATTATTTAGAAATAATAACACTAACGATAATACAGTTGCTAATAAGAACCATAGTAGACTAGTACAATAAAAAATGTCATATTGAACATTTCGGCGCTTAATTAAATCCTCGGGAGACCAGTGCTTGACTTGGGCAGGAGCTCACCGGAGCTGAGTACCGGCACCTCACATTTTCTACTGCTAGAGCTCCTGTTCCTCTTATAGAATATTAGCTAAAAAGTAGTGTGGCGCTCCTACACCTAAATATAAACAGCAACGGCACCCAAAATGAGTACCGGAACCTATTTCAGTCCAAGTCAAGCACTGCTGAGACTAAATTGTAATTTCCGTTGGGTTATACAAGAGAAATCGTGCGTAGTGCACACCGAAAGTAGGCTATAGCCTACAGCTATAACAAGTGAATATCCTGCCTTTCCAAATATGTATTGCTGTATTTCCATGGACTCTTATTGGATATAGGCTACAGTATGCTATTTGTGATATGTTTGTAATAATGTTCTTAATAAGTCAAGGATCCTAATTATTAATGCGTTCAAAAGCCAACCTTATCTTATAAAGAGAAGAGGGCTGCTGCCTTTTTCTCTCTCTCGATAGGCCACATAGCTAATGATGATTTTGCAAATCTTTAATCTAATCATGCATCTATAGCTTTCAGATGGCAAGGTGTGAAACCTCTTCCGCTATTTGGACAAATATGCGGGGGAAGTGCACAGATTGCCTACTGCATTCGTTTATGTTCAACAGAAATATGAAATAAAGCAAATGAATTGCGCTGCATGGTTATCATACTCTCAAATGAATTTGGTCATTTAAGTTTATGGTAGTTTCAGCAGACTAATATTACTGCAAGTAAAAAGGATGCACTTCGCTCTTGTTGAGTTAATAATGCCCTTTCGATAGAAATATAGGCTACATGGCGTAGTGTTTGCAAATTATTTTACTTGAAGTATTCACTGCCGTTCTTATTTTTTTGCAGTTGGCTATTTGAGTATAGCCTACAATAGTATGCTATGCTACGCAAATCAGGGGCTAAATCACAAGGCCGGTACTTGTTTTGTCAAAATAGAATATTGTTTTTGTCATGCATGGAATGCATGTGGCTAATATCAACACATATTTGTTTTCATTTAGTGTATTTCTTAATTTTGTATGTTTTTCTTGTGGCCCTTGTTGTCCAAATAAACACATAATAGGTATACATGGACACTGATCCATTGGCTAAAACGGGAAACATTTTGTATTGAGCGCCATCTCCTGGTAGAATAGAAATGGCTGTACATTCAACAGTGCGTGTTAACTTCTAAATGTGCCTGTATAAACCACCTACGTATTCTTTGCCTTCGTCTCTACAGTATGAAATGGATAACTTAAATAGTTCAAATAATACAAAAATAACATATCTTGCTTTTTAACGTGATTATGAATCAGTCCCCCCAAATGAATCACCCAACCGACCTAGGCCTTTGTCTATACATCAAATCAACCATCCAATTTTGATTGTCCTCCCTCTCAATCAGATAAATGCAATCTCAACATGGATCTCTAAGTGAATAATGGTTTCGCTCATCTTATTTCCTCATCTTTCTCCATGATTCTCCCATTCTCATTCTTCATGCAGTTCCCCTAAACTACGGATGAAGATGCAGCGTGAGTATGGGTGACATGTTTTAAATAACTTGCAATTTGTTAACAATGTTCTTAAAAACTCGTGGCCAGTGTCCTCAAAATGTAGGGCAGAATATAAGGCATTAGGCGATGAATAAGGGTTTATACTAAAGCAAACTCACAAACCATAAAAAATAATCTGAGTTAGTAAACACTTACATATCTGCTTTCAAACATCTTTATTTAAATATGTAGCCAGAGAAAATAATTTCTTCCCTGCAGGCAATAATGCATTAAAGGCTGGTTGCAATTGCGCAAAGAGCACAAGCATACTGTACAGTAGCCACATACGATTCAACATTCAGCATCACATCATGAACAGTTTCAACACTAGACTAGAAAAGCAGCTAGCTGTTGATGCTTACAGGTATTCTACCTTCACTGTTTCTCTGTATCCAGGCCTCAGGATTCTGTCTCCACACACTTCCAGCCTACAATGGGGTATCACCCCTCCCCTCTCGGTCTTTGTTTTTCCACCATCCAGCTTTACTGGTTTTAGGTGAATTTTCATCATACTTTAGTAATAATACTAGTAATAGTAGTAATAATAATAATATCTGTTCTCACTCTGAGTAGCACAGGTTTGTCCTGAGCTCTCTCGTTGGGTTGCACCCAATCACATCATTTAGTTTTGACTAAATCATTTGGCTTTTTGGAGGGATTGGTTGCTGCTGTTGAATTCAAGTGGAAATCCACTCCAAAACTAGTCCCAAAATGTTTCGGATGTCAGCAGTCAAGTTTTCAAGATATTGGACATTCAAGAAGCAAAGTGTCACCGGCCACATCATCATGAAAAATGCTTTTTGAAGTGATTGGTTGCTGCTGTTGAATTAATATGCAGTACACCTGGATGATCACTCATACCCAGAGTATTACAGTATTAGTAATTAGATTCACTTACATTAAGCAGTTAGGCAATACACCTGGTTAACTCCTATACAGACTATTGGAAATTAGATTCTTTGTTCGTTAGGCAGTTAGTTTAAAGGCGGGGTTTGGATATCGAGCTCCTAGTTCCTGGCTGGGAGTGGAGGGGTCAGTCAGTCCGTTGTGCTGTGATGTGTTGTGGAGGGAGTGAGCAGGCTCTAAAGTGGGCGGCAGCAGCAGTGTACAGTACTGCAGCATGCCAACTCTTAATGGGGTAGCAGCCCAGCGTTTACACTATTGACCCTAACGCTGAGGGCCGTCATAGTGTCCACCTCCTCCGACTCAGGCTCCACCCCCTCACTGACGTCGGCGTGCGGGTTGACCAGGTGGGCAGGGTACGTCAGGCCGTGCTGCTCGGCATGGCGTTCCCAGCGGGTGTCATCGCTCTCGTGCGTGATGTAGCGCTGGTGCATCTTCCACTCTAGGCTGCGCAGATCCAACCACATTTGGTAGTCCTGAGAAGGACATCATTAGCAGAGGGGCACAGTAGTTAGCATTAGCCTACGGCATCAATTGTTTTCATGTGATTGTGTCAATTGGGTTATAAATGCGACTTTTTGCAGCTGTTGGAGGACAAACTCCTTTCTCACATCTCTCTTCCTGTAGGGCATACGTGTAACCAGGGATGCCTGAGAGACTTACTGAAGCCAGGACTTGCTGAGAGACTTGTCCAAATGTATTAACTATTCTTACTCCTTTGTGATATATACATTACCTTTTTTATTTGCTACATTGTCTTTTAAATCTCTCATTTGGAGATGAGCGGTAGCTTACCTGTAGTCACAGATGGCTTAGAGACTTGTTTCCATATCTGTAATAATGTCTGTTAAATGTCTAGTTAAGTTCAGAGTAAGGTTTACCTGTAACCACGGATGGCTGAGAGACTTGTCCACGCTGTAGCGCTTCCTCATCTTGACTTGCAGCAAGTTATTAATGAGGTCAATTGCTGGAACAACAAAGCAGGCTGTCAGAGGATAACTCATGGTGGGAAACCTGGAGGATTTAGCGCAGGCCCCTTTCAGAGCCATGTAAGGGCTAATGAGCAAAGCAAACATCATGTTAAGATTATTTCAGGGGTCATGGCTCTCTGAGCCCCAGTTGGGATTCTTGACCTTGAGGCCCTCCTCTATAGTACCAGGGATCGCTTGGCATTATGCACATGAATAGGCAGCAACAAGAATTTATTCTCTCTCTCTCACACACACTCTCTCTCTCTCACACACACACTCTCTCACACACACACACACTCTTTCTCTCTCTCTTTCACACACACACTCTCTCCCACACACACACACACACACACACACACACACACACACACACACACACACACACACACACACACACACACACACTCTCTCTCTCTCTCTCACACACACTCTCTCTTTTTTTTTTCTATGGTGGAGGGGTAACACACTGTTAGTTTACACACTGTTTGTTTTTTCAAAGTTAGGGAGAAAGAGGACAGAGTTTTAGTTTCCTGTGGTTTGGAAGGTGTGGTGTGCGCGATGGCTTCGCAGCCCAGCACAAAGGAGACGCTGTTGTGACAGCATGGATTCAGGTGTGTTCCTGAAAATGGAATTAAGGTGGAAGAGGTTCTGCTCGCCGTCGGTGAACAGGTAAGAGCTGAATTTATACATTCCGTAACTAGAACGAACAAAGCTGTGGTTGTGTTCATGAAAAGAGTGAATTTGGTGGGTAGGCTGATGGCTAGGGGAATATTTGTAAGGAATGTGTTGGTGCCGATTTCTCTCCTGTCGAGTCCTTCCACTAGAGTGGTAATCGCTAATTTGCCTCCGTTTATTACGGTTGATCAAAACCGGAAAGAACTGAGACGGTTTGATAAGTTTGCTAGCGGGTTTCATGTACTGTCTGCAGGTTTTCAGGCAGATGCCGTTAAGCATGTTGTTTCGTTCTGGAGGCAAGTTTTCATGTTTCTGAATAACAATGAGCAACAGCTAAATGTGCATTTTAAAGTGAGGCATGGGGAGGGCCTCAACGCATGGTTTGTCAACACAGATAGTCTACGGTGCTTTGAGTGTGGGGATTTGGGACATAAGAGCCTTGGCTTTTATGCCTCCGCTAAACACAAGTCTCAAAGTCAACAGTGAAGAGGCGAGTTGCAAAGAAAAAGCCATATCTCAGACTGGCCAATAAAAAGAAAAGATTAAGATGGACATAAGAACACAGACACCGGACAGAGGAACTCTGCCTAGAAGTCCAGCATCCCGGAGTCGCCTCTTCACTGTTGACGTTGAGACTGGTGTTTTGCGGGTACTATTTAATGAAGCTGCCAGTTGAGGACTTGTTAGGCATCTGTTTCTCAAACTAGACACTCTAATGTACTTGTCCTCTTGCTCAGTTCTGCACCGGGTCCTCCCACTCCTCTTTCTATTCTGGTTAGAGCCAGTTTGCGCTGTTCTGTGAAGGGAGTAGTACACAGCGTTGTACGAGATCTTCAGTTTCTTTGCAATTGCTTGCATGGAATAGCCTTCATTTCTCAGAACAAGAATAGACTGATGAGTTTCAGAAGAAAGTTCTTTGTTTCTGGACATTTTGACCTTGTAATCAAACCCACAAATGTTGTTGCTTCAGATACTCAACTTGTCTAAAGAAGGCCAGTTGCTTCTTTAATCAGCACAACAGTTTTCAGCTGTGCTAACATAATTGCAAAATGGTTTTCTCATGATCAATTAGCCTTTTAAAATTATAAACTTGGATAGCTAGCACAGCGTGCCATTGGAACACAGGAGTGATGGTTGCTGATAATGGGCCTCTGTACGCCTATGTAGATATTCCATAAAAAAATCAGCTGTTTCCAGCTACAAAAGTAATTTACAACATTAACAATGTCTACACTGTATTTCTGATCAATTTGATGTTATTTTAATGGACAAAAAATGTGCTTTCCTTTCAAAAACAAGGACATTTCTAAGTGACCCCAAACTTTTGAACTGTAGTGTACCTGTCCGTCCACGAAGGACATGGCCTGGTGGAACTGAAGAGCAGGGTGGCTGCATTCCGGCTAAAGGCAGAGCAGACACAGCTGTACCATACTGATGTCGGCTGGAGGGAACCAGCATGCGCGCTGCTGAGGAGAGCTGGCGGATTAGAGTTGGACTGGGAGCTGTTCCTCATGGAGCTGGAGAGGCTGAGTACAGCAGGTCTCTCAGACTTTTACTCTGCAGTGCTGAGGGCCTGGGAGCTATTAAGGCCCACACGAGAAGGGGGTGTGGAGCCTGGGCTGTGGGTGTGGGAGGAGCCTATCTTCCACAACCCAGCCATCCCTTTGAGATTGGTTCAGTCGGCCACCCTGCAGAGGCAACTGATGGCAGCGGGTTTACTAAGGCTGGGTGACCTGCGACTGCTGGGAGAGGAGGGGTGGAAAACCCCGGAAGTCCTGGCACAACAAACAAGAATAAAGTCTCTTAGGCTGCTGGAGAGATTCCTGGAGGAGGTCCAGGAGGCACTGTCTGAGCCGGTAAGGGGGGTGTTTGAGCGGCCAAAGGGTGAGGGGCCACCAATGTTTGCAGAGACTGGGGACTGGCAAGGGGGTCTGGAGGACTTGTTAGATTTTAACACTCTGAGCCTGGGGGAATTTGAGGGGTGTGGGAGGTAAAGCCCTCTACAACCTCTGCATTAAGGTAAGGAACATTAGCAGCCTAACAGGAGTGAAGGCACATCAGTGGCAGGGGGTATGTGGGGTGGAGAGTATGATGGGTTTTAGATGGAGGGGGCTCTACAAACCCCCAGTACCAAAGAGGTCAGGGGACCTCCAGTGGAGGGTTCTACATGGAGCCCTGGTCATTAACAGCTGGTTGGCACAGGTTGAACCGGGAGTTGGACAGGTGTGTCCTTTCTGTGTTATGAGTGAAACTGTGATTCATGTGTTTTCTGTGTGAGCCAGGTTAATGCCATTAATATCTGTGTGAGAGGTTTAGGGGTGGGTTTTACTGTCGCGATGTTTATAATGAGATACAGGTATTCAAATAAGGAGAAGGCCAAATGTGTGTTGTTGAATTTTCTGTTTGCTCAGGCAAAGTTGGCTATTTGGCTAACAAGGAGGAACAGGGTCAAAGGTGGAGGGATAACAGACCCTTTACTATTATTTAATGGGATGGTCTCTACGTGCCTTAGTGTGGAATTCGAGTTCTATAAAAGAATAAAAAGTGTGGAGATGTTTCAGGAGATATGGTGTGTTGGGGGGGCTGTCTGTACAGCTGGGGAAGATGGTTTGGATATACAGTTGTAGAAGTGGTGAGGTTTTTGGTCATTGTGATGTGTGGTGTTGTTTTGTAAGGCGAGTATGGTATGCAGTACAGGAGATATTTTAGTTTTTTGTTTTTGGGGGGGGGGGGGGGGGGTGAGGTTTTAATGAAAGGAGAATGTTTCATTAAAGAAAGACAAAAAGTCAAAGAGTCTCTCTCTTTCTCTCTCTCTCATACAACTATATAAAATGTTAGTTTACAGTAATCACAGTAATGCATGAGTCATTGCTGCTCGACAGACACCCACCTTCCGGGGACACCTTCTTCCAGGGGTTGGGTGGGTACATGAAGTCAGCGTTCTGGATCTGGTCGTGAATGTCCTCGTCCTCGTTGAATGGGAAGGTACCGCTGAGGCTGACGTAGATGATGACCCCCACAGACCACATGTCCAGGGAGCGGTTGTAGCCTTTGTTCCTCAGGACCTCAGGGGCCAGGTAGGCCGGAGTGCCCACCACTGACCGACGGAAAGACTTCTCTCCAATGATGCGGGCAAAGCCAAAGTCGCACAACTTCACCTGAGACACAGATAAGGTGCGCCTCAAATGAGGTGCGTCCCCACTCTATTTGGAATAAGGTGCAGTTTGAGACACGGCCATGTTTGACAGTCAACTACCACACAACCTCCTGCTAGTCAATCTTACGCTGCCACAGTATTCACTCAAACACGGTGGTAATCCAGGGTTCCATACTAGAGGAACAGTACTGTAGTTGTCTAGCCAAACTTACACTTGTTAGAGAAAGCTAATTCATAACATCCTGTATTTTATCCACCTTCACAGTTTGTTCCAGACATTATAATGATCAGCTGGCAAGGTTTACGCAAAAGGCAAATTATCACTGTCTGTTTGACATGGACATGATATGGTCTACAGTCGATTTACTGTTGCTACAGAATGTCATCAGAAGGTTAGCAAAACAGTGACTTCGGCAAGACTGCACAAGATGGCAGTTCTTAGCAGTGTGATGATGCCAGTGATGTTGGCAGAGCATATTTTGGGAAATGAACAACAGATATACAAGAACTGACTCCTTCCCTTTCAGAAAATATTTGCTGTAAATAACACAAATGTCATATATGTTTTTACACCCATCAGATGCCTGGAAATTCCTAAAAGGGCAGTGACTCATAGTCCTCTTCCGCCTGGCAGAGAGGATACAGTACAGTACAGTACAGTACAGGACGATGTAGAGAAGGGGACCATCATTGGAAGTGTATCATTAAAATCAAGAGGATAGAACATTGTAGAGGCACTGAGCGTGCAGTAGCCATAATCAGCCACTTTATCTTAGAGGAGAGATTACGTCTGTTTATGTCTGTGAAATTGATGTTTCTGTTTTGGCTTGTTTGGAGGCTGAGCTGGAGGTTTTCTTACCTGTGGAAAAGCGTCAGAGGACGCCAGTAAGACGTTCTCTGGTTTGAGGTCACAGTGGACGATGTTCTTGAAGTGGAGATGATGAAGAGCCTGAAGAATCTAAAAAAAATAGGTGAAATTAAATTATTTCTACACAGTGAATGATTACTTTTATTAGGGATTATAAAAAATAAAATCTGGTAATTTGCAATTATATACCACAAAACGTGAATAAAAATATATACATTACATATCATAATTAAATGTGCAACAACACATGATTAAACACATATTATCATCAGAAAAATACATTAAGCATTCCTGTAAGCCACATACATTATAGTCATTTATCCAGAGCAATTGTGGTTAAGTGCCTTGCTCAAGGGCACATCAACAGATTTTTCACATAGTTAGCTCTGGGATTAGAACCAGCGACCTTTCAGTTATTGGCCCAACGCTCTTAACTGCGAGGCTACCTGCCGCACTTCACTGACTGTGTTTGTATACAGTATGTGCGTGTGTCACTGCTACTGCACAACTGTCCATTCTCTGCAAGCAACAACAGTTGTCAGCCAGGCTTACCTGTGAGACAAAGAATTTGGTGATGCGTTCAGGCAGCTTCCCCTTCTCACTGGACAGGATCATCTCCAGCATGTCTCCATGGAGCTTCTCCATGACAACGAAGACGCGCTCCGGCGTCTCAAACATGCACTCCAGGTTCACTACCCCAGGGTGATGCAGGTTCTAGTAATGAAACACAGAAACCTTTTCAAAGGCAGCAGACCGAGAGCTTGACAGGCTCTCCAAACACCCACTGTGATGTCATGATAACTACCTCATTATTTACATTATCTACGTACTGACAAAATATCAAGAGCCTCGCTCTATTTTTGTCTTTAGGTGTTGTTTTGTCATGTGCTCAACATAATTTTGCCAGACACACTGTGTCTGGCAAAATCTGATAAAAATAGTAATGTTTCTAATAAAAATGTTTCATAGAGCACACTGGGCCATGCGTGCTGATGTGTGTTTACCTGAAGGATGGCGACCTCATTGCGTAGCTGGCTCTCCTGCTTGGTGGGGAAGCGTAACTTGTCAATGATCTTAATTGCTACATCCCGGCCAGTTTTTCGGTGCTTTCCTGTGGTATGGAGACATTATATTATGGAGAAATCAAAGCCAAGTTACATGTTTATACAGGTGTGACTTCTTATAATTAATGATTATCTCAAATACTTTTTTTAAAAGATGACATTTGATCTGATTAATAGCAATGCACTATATGTATGACTCAATACAATACACACCTCCTTGGTCATGCAAATATTTTGCTAGGATAAGATCAGGAGAGAACTGATATCAAGGATGTGTTCCTCATTTTATTTTAATTTTTTTTTTTTACAGGTTATCGGTGTGACAAGGTGGTACAAATGCATCACCTCCATAAACTATCCCAAATTGCCCCGATCCTAGGACTTCATCCGGGAAAATCTGATACACTGAGCTGATATCCTGTAGGTGTAAAAATCCAGTCAATGGTTTAAATGAAAGCTTCAAGTGTATACTGTCAGAAATATTTGTCTACAATCACTTTTATCTCTTCTCATCTGGCAACTTAATACCCACTAATCCCATACACGTCTGGAAGACTTTCCCAGAAATACAATTATAACCAGTGGTACTGTGACTAATTATTGACAGTAGCTATGGCAACTGCTTCGCTGAGTGGGTAATCAAAATAATCACCATTTGAGCTACTTAGGGGATGATCTCAACTCAGAACTCTAACTATGCACGAGAAGCAGACATGAACTAGATGTGGAGCCAATGTGACTATAAATGTACCTTCCATTACGGCAATATTATACTCACTAAATCTGAGTGAAAATGAAAATATACCCAAAGGCTCATACAAATAACGTAAGACCAAATCCTACTTACCACGTTCTCTTGAATCTGGCAGTTGGACACTGAAATGCTGACGGAAACATCATCTGTTGGTGTAAGAGATGTTAATCATATCTTTAAGAGTATTCCATATTTTAACCTTGAGAGTATTCCTCCCTAGTGCTGAGTAGGTTTGCCAAATTCTGGGAACTTTCCCAAAATCCAGTTTTTTTTTAAAAGTTACCAGAATTTTGCAACCCTGGTGCTGAGTAAGACAAGGTTGCTTCCATTCAAATCCATTCATTTCTATTAGCTTTAATCTATCCCAGAATCTAACCAATTCATTCTGCTTATACGTACTGTGGCCACCGTGGCGTGACCCGTGAGACGGTCCTTTTGAGATGGCGGGCATGAGGGCGTGCTGGATGGCGATCTCCCACATACGGGCCACGTCCGGCCCGACCCCACTGACCATCATACTGCCGTGGGCCGACATGCTCCCCGGGCCCTCCGGCCTCGCCAGGTTCTCCCCTACGTAGTAGACCAGACTGGCTGTAGCGATCTCGAAGCAGTGGGCGTTGGAGCCCTCAGACAGCAGATTGAAGGTCTTGGCTGGGTCCAGAGACAACACCTCTGACAATGGAATTTCCTGGCACACAGCAGAGGTAGTATTGCTCTTCGCTGTTTGAGGTCTAGGTCAAGTTACTGTAAAGAGCTTTGTGACAACAGCGGTTGTAAAAAGGGCTTTTTGAAATAAATGTGACTTGATTGATGTAGACACTTAACAGTAGTGGTTAGAGTACTTATATTTCAATCTGATCAATGTGTTGATGGTCCAGGCTGCCTATTTCTTGCCATAACAAATGACATTATACTGTAAATCAATTCTCCATCAATGTTTATATGACAAAGTGACTGCAACCTGCTTATCTGTAGGGAGTACAGTGTAAAACTGCATGTGCTTGTGCATGTTAACCTTGTCTTATTCATACCCTAAATGACAGTAAATCTGTTCGCATAAACTTCAGTTCTTGAATTTCATTCACTCCTTCACCCATAATAATCTATACAACATACAATTTCAATTGATCGATTTCAAAACAGTTGATTTCCAACCTTGTAGTATTTGCTTCCTGTGTCATTCTGGAAAAGCGTGATGCATTTGCTGTCCAGTCTCCAGTAGTGTCTTTTCCTCTGTAGTGGAAACAGATCGAGAGCGTTGTTAACTACCGCTGTCACAGACTGGGACAACATTCCATATGTTCATGGTGCGTTCCATCTCTGGGGGTTCCCATCTATTCATAAGCATCTATTATGCCGTAGGTCAGTGCCCATAGCAGATTGGAAGTACTTTTTTTGCAGGTACTGGAGTTACAGGTGAACTCATGAAAAACATGGATGCCTGGTGAAGACCAAATAGTCGAAACTTTGTATCAATAAAATCACCTGGTAGCATGAACAACAGATTTGAGAGGTGCCCATGTTCTTGTATTACAATTGAATTTGATACTTTACCGGTCATTATTTATCAAACAATCACACACACTAATGGAGCATGTATTAAACATGGGCTGTTGGTCGGCACATACTATGCAGTACTCTATAGACCTACAGTAACACAGTGTTGGCTCACAGTTCAAATACTGTCTTGTTAATAACCCTGTAACAAGTACCACAGTGTTGGCTCCCAGTAATAACAGTCTTAATAACCCTGTAACAAGTACCACAGTGTTGGCTCCCAGAAATAACACTGTCTTAATAACCCTGTAACAAGTACCACAGTGTTGGCTCCCAGAAATAACACTGTCTTAATAACCCTGTAACAAGTACCATAGTGTTGGCTCCCAGAAATAACACTGTCTTAATAACCCTGTAACAAGTACCACAGTGTTGGCTCCCAGTAATAACACTGTCTTAATAACCCTGTAACAAGTACCACAGTGTTGCTCCCAGTAATAACACTGTCTTAATAACCCTGTAACAAGTACCACAGTGTTGGCTCCCAGTAATAACACTGTCTTAATAACCCTGTAACACAGGGGTTCTTAAACTTTTTCAGCCTGGGACCCAAATGAGAAATTCTGTGCTTTCCTGGGACCCAAGCTTAGGAAAATACATAACTATATGTAAATATCGATATATTTCATTGCCTTTATGCCTAAAGAAAATGCAATATAGGCAAAAACAAATAACGAAATACCCATAAATATCTTTTCATGTTTATTTAAACACTCTTACATACCTGTCTAGGTTGAAACTGTTGCTGTTAAAATACAATAAATAATTTCATTCTGAACTGGAATAAACAGATACTCACATCACACAGACGTAGACCAGAAAACACACACACACAGGCTTTTTGATCATGCAACCCTAACATTTAGATGCACTATTGTAAAATGGTTGTTCCACTGGATATCATAAGGTGAATCCACCAATTTGTAAGTCGCTCTGGATAAGAGCGTCTGCTAAATGACTTAAATGTAAATGTAACAGTACAGATAAAAAAATTCTGGCCTACTGTACATCTTACTGTATAAATTATTGTTCATAGAAAGTCTAGGTTGGAACTGTTGCTGTTAAAATACTTTTTTTTTTCTGAACTGGAATAAACTGATTGATCATATCACACAGACGTAGACCAGAAAACACACACATACACACAATCCTAATGAGGTGTGTGGCTGGTTGAAGTTTTCAACAAGCATGTCTATTCTGGGCTCAGTTTTTGACATTGACACTGTTTCTGTACTTGAGAACCCTGACTTGCATAGGTGTATGTGGTGCCAAACTGGATCGGAACATTTACTGCTTTCTCAGTCAGGCAGGAGACCGCGTCCTGCTGAGAAATAGTACTCCCTTATTTCTGCATATCGTCACCTGTTATAAAATGACAACAATGCCTTGCTAGTTGACTTACTTTTCCACTTTCGAAGCACTGTTTCCTGAAGCATTCTGCCCTGTTCTGAAAGAACTCCCTGGGTTTACCGTCATGTTGTGCCTGTATGTTTGGTCGTGTTGTTTTATTAATTTGTTCGTTTTGAGACTCATTTCTAAGCACTTCCCCATACAAAACACATTGTGGGCGCTCATCGTTATTTCTCAAAGTTTGTATGAAAGAGACAAAAAGTCATCACTGTATTTGCGTTTCATGACGATTGAGCTCAGTCAGAACTTATGGTTAGCATGAGTCCGTTTCATGATGGCGACTGCGAATAACAAGTCAGTGGCTTGAACCACAGCGCTGCAGCGTGTGGGTCGCGGAGTGATCCTCAACCGAACTGCAGAAAAAAGATCTGGTAAACCGCGAAGCACACGCGCATCTCCCTCAACCTCTCCCACTCGCGCAGCTGCCAAACTGAGCAGAGAGCGCAGTTGCACTTGGCCAAATCAATTCCAGTAATTAATGAAATAATTATACATTTGCGTCGCCCACCATTAACAGGTGGGTCGCGACCAATACTTTAAGAAACGCTGCTGTAACAAGTACCACCGCGTTGGCTCACAGTACTAATACTGTCTTAACCCTGTAACAAGTAACACAGTGTTGGCTCACAGTACTAATACTGTCTTAACCCTGTAACAAGTAACACAGTGTTGGCTCACAGTACTAATACTGTCTTAACCCTGTAACAAGTAAGACAGTGTTGGCTCACAGTACTAATACTGTCTTAACCCTGTAACAAGTAACACAGTGTTGGCTCACAGTACTAATACTGTCTTAACCCTGTAACAAGTAACACAGTGTTGGCTCACAGTACTAATACTGTCTTGCGAATAACCCTGTGAATCGACATTCACAAAATATACATACACAAAACATACAAGACATTAAAGAAAAACAGCAAAGAAAAGATTATCAAGTCTATAACATGTTGTCAGATTATTTTTGCAAAATTCCAGTAATTTCCCCCAAATTCTGGTTTTCCAGAAATCCTGGAATTTTGATTAGTTGATGTGACAAAAATACATTAAGACAATCAGACTTACCAGAGTGTCTTTACTGGTGAAGTGCACTAGCCAACCTTCCTTCATGACATTACTGCTTTTCCTCTTGGTGTGTTTGACTGACTGGACCACTCGCATCAGCGGGATATTGTTGCTAGTAGATGGGCTTTGGAATGAAGGAAGTCAAACATAAAACTCTGGCGGTGTGAATGCTTTTCTTAACATTAGGACTCAGGTAGGGTTATGACCAATGTTCCCTCTAATTTTTTCAGCACTGAGCAAATTTCAGGTCTGATGAGCACAAACTGTGAACACTGAGGCTGTACCCGCTTTAAGTTACAGTTTTATCAGCGGCCAAGTAGGCTACTGTGGCTATTTGATCATAATGTAGGCCTACCAGCGTGGCCTGCCTTAAAAAACAATGGAGAAAATGCATCACATAACATTTGTCACGGATCCCCCCGGTACTGCTGCTCATTCTGTTCACCAGTTCCGGAGGTCTATGTCACTGGCTTTCCAGGCTTCACTGAACGGATTCATTATCATCAACCCCGGACTGTCTTGTCTGATTACACACACCTGGATCCCATTTCCCCTGATTAGTATGTTATATATGTGCCCTCTGTCTTTGTCGGTTATTGTTCCCATGTCCGTTGGTTGTGTGAGTACCTATGTGTTGGTGCAGCTGTTATGCTTTATATATTTTGTATTACGGGTATTGTCCCGTGTCGTTTGGGAACAGCCCAGTGTTTTTGTATACGTGTTTGTTTTGAGAGTATTAAAAACTCCTATTGTGTATTCCTGCGCCTTTCTCCAAATCCTTTATACCAGCGTGACAACATTTTAACATGGAAATGGCTGTTCTATCATTCAGCCTACAGTAGCAGCCAATGTGTGGTGTTCAATGTAGGCCTACATTGAAAAGAAACATGCAGCGTTTGACATTAAACTGTTCATCCACTTGTCCTTGAGACAGAGGTGACTGAACATGTTGTGTTTGATGCAAGAAACCGGCTTTACAAAATAAAATGCATTTTTATTCCCATTATTATAGAGAATCAGACAAATTATGCTACCCTCTGACTATTGGCTACTTAACACTCGGGAGCTTGGGGTTAAAGGGGAACTTGGGCTCCCGAGTGGCGCAGCAGTCTAAGGTACTGCATCTCAGTGCTAAAGGCGTCACTACAGACCCTGGTTCGATCCCGGGCTGTATCGCAACCGGCTGTGATCGGGAGTCCTATAGGGCGCCACACAATTGGTCCAGCGTCGTCCGGGTTAGGGGAAGGTTTGGCCGGGGTAGGCTGTCATTGTAAAATAATAATTTGTTCTTAACTGACTTGCCTAGTTAAATAACGGTTAAATTATTCAAGCTTGTCTCAAAATACAAAACTGCCTATTTGTTACGGATACAGGTATCCTGTGTGTATCCTGTATGTTTATTTTCTCTCCTTCTCCCCTCACAGGTGACAATCATCATTCTCCAATCAGTCACTAATCAGAAGACACCTGCACCTTTTCATTTACCCTATCACAGCCCCTTTCCATTGGTTTAAAAACCCATTCAGTTGTTTTCTCCCCAGATCAATCTTTGTGTTCATTCTCTCTCAATCTCTCTCTCTCTCTCTCTCTCTCTCTCTCTCTGGGTCCGCAGCTCTCTCTTTCTGTATTGATCTCTCTTTTGTATTGCAACTACATGTCACTTTGTCCGTCAGCCTGTGAGTATTGTTTTTGGTTAGTGTTGACTGTTTGTTTGGTGGGAAAAGGGGGTACCAAGACAAGTTGCCCATGGGCATACACTACCCTTAGGAATACTTTGTCTAAGTACCCTAGTTAGAACTGGGCGGACCACCCACTGTATTTTTGGTTAGTTAGCTAGCTGTTATTGAAGTAGGCAAGACTAGCTTAGGGGTGTTTTTGGATTATTGTTTCTTTGTTTGGGTCCAGCTTAGCCCCTTTTCTCACACCCCCATTACTGTGTGTTTATAAATAAACCATTAGAGTTTGACGGTAGATTGTAGTTGTCTGTGGTTACTTGTTCTCACTGTTACTTTTTCACTTATAATTTGCATGATTTATGTTACGGGTTTCGTTGCCATCCCCCCTAGACTGCAGGGCCAAAGAGTATTCGTAACGCCATTTAAGACAAAAAAGCTCTTTACCTGACTCGCTTTTCAAATGTCTAGAAATGTACATATTTTGTGCTCTTGTAGGAAGCAATCACTCCTCTACTGCTGCCTACAAATTATCTATAACTGGGCTGATAACTCACTAACTAGCAAAATATATTAACAAAATGTGCACACGTGGATACATGCAGCTCTTGCTTTTATCTCCAAACAAGTGCATCTACTCACGCTGTAAACACAGTCCAGTTCAAAGTAAATGGTGCAGATCCATATATAGCAATGGTTTATTTGCATATAGGCCTGCTGCAGCTATGATTTGGTTATGTCACACCGGTCTGCATAGAGTACAAGTCACGTATGTCAATGCAATAAAATCCTACTCTGATGCGTTCTACCTACAACAAAATCTCTTGCGTTTGTTTTATTTCGGTATGTTGCATTGAAAGTGGCTAATGTGTTGATTCGATCACAATTATAACAGTAAAGAGTCAAGATCACTTTCTGAGTCAAAATGCAAGACGAGAGCTACTGCTCAGATTTTTTTACATTACTTAATAAACGTAAGCCTATGCAACATTAACCAATTAAAAACAGTACTGTAGCAATGAGGTTTGTGCAGTATGCTATAGGCCCAATATATTACCAGGGCATATTGGCTTTGCTTGAATTGCCCTGCCAATGCATTGTTTGGGAATTATTTTGAAATATATTTCAAAATTGGAGGTAGGCTATATGATCACACCGGTAATAGATCCGTTGTTGTGTTACTTGTGAGGCACAGCGGAATGAGTGAATTTAAATGATTAGCTTTTTCTTTTTATTTTACTGGGCTGATGGTGCCTGCATCTGATGGCCAGTCTCAGTGGAGGGAGAAAGCAGCAGACTGAGGGTCTGTCTCAACATCCCTCCGCTCTCCCTTTCCCCCACTGACACTGACCAAAAATGTCTGTCTTCCAGCTGATAGTGAAACTTGAGTCGCACCTCATTTCTGCCTCATGTACAAATTCATGTTACTCCTATGAAAAGTGAAATATTCCTCAATATTAAAGTCCCAAGCCACTTATAACAATGCAAACCTATCAATACACTTTCCTACTCATTCATTACTGCTTGTTGTAGCGCTGAGTGGAAATAGGAAGAACACGCATTTTATGGTTTATAAAAGTGTTGAATACAAAGTGTTGACATGGCTGAGTAAGAACTTAAACATGAATGCAGTCATAAAAGCAGCAGCTCTTTGCTGTATTCGTTGACAGTCTCTCTAGTCGTGGTTTTAAACATTTTGAAATCTCACAGTATCAACTTTTCTGTAGCTTTTATGCCTGCTACGTTACTGCAGACACAGTAATCATCCGATTGGCCAGCGGTAGACCTTATAGTGCACTTGATTTGCTCTCCGGGCCCGCCTACCTGGTGCGTAGGGCAGCTGAATTGGGTGCACCTACCACCGGCAGCCCGAGACAAAAAAAAAAGGCTTTATCATTGGCTTTTTTACAGAAATGTTTGGAGATCGACCAGTCGATCGCGAACAACCGGTTGTTACCACTGCTCTAAAAAGTTGAGTGAACTTCAATCTCGTGCTTTTCTCTGTGGACTGACATCTCTTCTGCTCGGAAGTCCCGGGGAGTTGCACAGCAGTCAAGGGGCTACTGCGTGCAGCTTAGAAGGAACATTGTTTATGGCTATGGTTAAGCCGTGGTGTGGACATGAAGCAAAGATAAGGATAGAACCGGGATGTGGACATGAACCAAGGGTTAGGGTTGTGATTGAGGCTAAGGTTAGGGTTGAACTGGGATGTAGACATGAAGCAAGGGTTAGAGTTGTGGTTGAGGCTAGGGTTGAACCGGGATGTGGTTGAAGCTAGGGTTAGAGTTGTGGTTGAGGCTAGGGTTGAACCGGGCGGTGGACATGAAGTTGTGGTTGAGGCTAGATGATTATCCTTCCACTCCTGAGAGTAAGGTACTTTCCAATGCCCATACCAGCATACTAATTCCCAATACATTGCTTCATTCTAAACAGTATGCTAGAGTAGATATTGTAAGAGGAACTATGACCATTGGGGTGTCCCTCTGGCCTAGTCCTAGGCCCAGCCAATCACCTTATAGCCCTGTTGGAGTCGTCCTCTGGGTCGTGGAGATCTCCCATTTCCCCATGGCCAGCCTCCAGCAGGCCACAGTCAGTCACCATGGCCTCCTCCATGTCATCCATGAGACCACTGTTCCTGTCGTGGTCGTCACAACCCTGCCCCATCACCAAATCAGACTCCGCCCCTGGGCTCAGTAGTTCTGGAGGAGGAGGAGGAGGAGCAGCAGCAAGTG
Organism: Salmo salar; assembly: GCF_965601325.2. Lineage (NCBI taxonomy): Eukaryota > Metazoa > Chordata > Actinopteri > Salmoniformes > Salmonidae > Salmo > Salmo salar. The sequence continues at coordinate 38,250,665 of NC_138291.1, forward strand.
GAAACGCACACAAGGAATTAGAAAAAAGTTGAAAATTAAGTACGCCAAAGAATACCTGTTTTTTAAAGAAGAAGAAAGAAGGAACCAAAAGAGGACAATACTAAGAATATCAGAATGGTAGTGTGGAAGAGATTTTAAAATAAAACAGTGAAGTTATTTCACAGTCCTAATTTGGTCAATATTTACAAGGAACATTCTGGTACTTCCAAGAATTCAGCTGGTATTCTATTTGATTGACTTTCTACAGTCTCTGACAACTGAAGTAAATGCTGCAGAAATGAAAGAAAAACATCTCAATTCTGTGACATTTCTGTTAAAAATGTATGAGATGGACTACCACTTAGTTGGAAAGATCTGCCACACTTAAAGCAAAATAATGACTATCTAAAGTGAGACTTGCCTCCATTTTTAGACACTTCTCCAAGGCAGTTGTTTGGCACTTTGGGTGCACATCGTTTATGACAGTTGAATTTGCAATCTGTAACCGTGAGAGAGAAACAGATAGAGTGTGAGAGAATGTGTGTGAGAGAGAGTGAGAGAGAGAGACATAGAGTGTGCTAGAGGAGAGGGAAAGAGATAAAGGAAAGAGAGAGATAGCTGGCACATCCACATGAAACCTGTATAATAGCACTGTGACTAAAAACATCTGTCAGCTAGAGTACCTAATGAACAGTCTCTCATATGATACTATTACACCCTGTTCTGTCGTATATATACAGTACAGCTCTACACATACACTAACAACGGCTGCAAAAAAATATATATACATTTCCCAGCCATCATTTCAGGGACAAATGTTTTTGGCCGCAAAATAAATAAAAGCAACATGACTGCTTGTCTACACTGTAGTAACCATAGAATTACAGTACAGAGTATCTGTGAATTATGGAATCTCTACGGTAGTAACAACACTGTTGCTGCATTTGTGATTACCATGTAATTATACAGGTTACAGGGCTATCTAAAAATCAGACCATAATCGTTATTCAAGATGTCACAAATAAAGCTTGAGGGAGAAACAACTGCCATCTGTTAGCTTTGCCAACTCTGTGACAATCAAATCTCGACATATCCCAAAATAATACCACCTGAAAATATTGAGCTGGTAAAAGCCCACAAGTTAGTCACACAGTATTACAGCATCACCACCCCCTCCCCACCAGTCAACTGTTCATGATCTCAAGTCTCTCTCTCCAGGCCCTACTGTACCTTTGCATTGCAGGCCTTGACGGAACAGGCCCTTGAGTAGCTTCTTACAGTGCTGGCAGACGGTGGGGCGTGTGTAGGAGTGGACGACGAAGGTATGAGGCACCTTGACTTTGGACAGGAGGATTTTGTCTAACTCTATGGGCCGGCCGGTGTAGGAAGAGGACCTTCTCTCTCTGCCAGGAAAGATGTCTGACTGTGCCTTCTGCTGTGGAGGGTAGCAGGGCAAGGCACATGGTAGGCATGGAGGTAACAGATGACAAGCAACAACTACGTAAACTACAATTATATTATTCAATCCCCTTTCTTTGTCTTCTTTGTCTTATTTGGGCATATGACACTTTAGGGAAAAACAGAGAGAGAGTGCTTCTGGTGAGAATAGGCATATTGACTCTGCAGTAGGTGATGGCAGTGTTTAATACAGGAGTACATGGGGACAGGGTATTGGGGTACCTACCTCCATGCCGGAATTGACAGAAGACTGAGCATGCAGCGAGGAGAGGACAGGGACACACACAGGGAGGAGAGAGTTCAGAGTTAAACCTAACAGATATTCACAAACATGACTGACTGCTGCTTGAGTAAAGAGCTGCTCCTACAGAATTCATCACGAACACAACAAGCAACAGGCCTTGCAGAATCACATCAAGTCCTTTATAGTAGGAACATGACTCTCATTGTAATCCAACAATTTGTCATTGGGAGGTTGGGAATGCATAGGGCATGTAGTAATCTATGGTGTGTGTGTGTGTGTGTGTGTGTGTGTGTGTGTGTGTGTGTGTGTGTGTGTGTGTGTGTGTGTGTGTGTGTGTGTGTGTATCTGCTGCCGTGCCCATGTGAGCTTGGGCATGAGTTAGTGGCTCTTCCTGATGACCCACAGTAACCAGGGGTAAACTCACCAGTAAGGCCTCGTCGGAGGTGAAAGGCGAAGGCTCATTGGACCGTGTGTTGGTCAGGGTGGTCAAGCCGGTCAGAGAGACATTGGACAACCTCCGCTTGCGTATACCACTGCAGTTATTTGGGATTTTAAACGCACAGCGCTTGTGATAGTTCAGACCACAACCTTCGGTGAAAAACAGACGGTTTTCAGAGCAAAAGTGAGTTCACGTGTAATGTGGTAATTTTTATACTTGCATCAAACTGGTGAGAGACTGTCTTTATGGAACTAAGTAGGAATCATCTGATGGACCAAGTCATTCATGGATTGTTGAAACTTTGGGAGAGTTTCCTTCATGAGCTGGCCACCATTCCAGTCAGACAGAAGTACTTGCTAACTTTTATACATGCTAGGCTATTGTGTCTGCCTCCATCCACTCTGCACTACCTATCCACTCCTTTTCAACTACCACTTCAGCCTGACAGAAGACACATTGTTCTCAAGCAGGGGCTTTGTTGCTCATCATGAACCCCGAGGAGACCTCTTTAGACTAGAGTACACCTGGTGGCCTGTATCCCATGTACCCTAATTCTCTCTTACAGAGTTCCTTAACAGTGTTGGAGTGGCTGGAACTTAAAGAAATGTGTTCAAATAGGCCCAGGGCTGCATCCCAAATTGTACCCTATTACACTACAAAGTGCACTACTTTTGACCAGAGCTCTGGTCAAAAGTAGTGCGCTATATAAGGAATAGGGTGCCATTCGAGATGCAGTCCAGGGCTCCTACTGTACAGTACCTACCTTCACACTTGAGGCCCTGTCTCACCAGGCCCCACAGCATCTCTCCACAGTGGTCACAGAAGGCAGGGGCCCGGTAGGAGTGGACAAACAAGGCATGGGGACGGATCTGGAAGTCCTCCACTGTTGCAGAGGCTAGAACAGGTCAACAACAATAGTCAATGGTTCAATTTCAACAGTTCCTCACATTCCCCAGATGTAATCCTGAAATTCCGGAACTCCAATTTGAGCAGCAGCAGCTGAAAAATGAGCTCCTACAAATATTGAAATTTACATGGTTTTTAGAGTGAAGTACATCGGAAAAAAGCAAAAGAAAACTGCAAGACTGAATAGGAGAAAAAACAAGCAACAAACAAAGAAGATAGGCTTTTGAAAAATAACTATTTTTCCTAAAATTGTAGTTATCTTATGTTCGCTGCTCTGGCACCCCAATGGTGGAACAAGCTCCCTCACGACGCCAGGACAGCGGAGTCAATCACCACCTTCCGGAGACACCTGAAACCCCACCTCTTTAAGGAATACCTAGGATAGGATAAAGTAATCCTTCTAACCCCCCCCCCCCCCCCTTAAAGATTAAGATGCACTATTGTAAAGTGGTTGTTCCACTGGATATCATAAGGTGAATGCACCAATTTGTAAGTCGCTCTGGATAAGAGCGTCTGCTAAATGACTTAAATGTAATGTAAATGTAATCTTAGCTAGCTGAATTGTTTACCAGTTGCTAAGCAGTTGCTAGGGACTCTTTTGGAAGAAGCTAGCTAGCTAACGAAGAACAACAAAGAATATCTAGTTAACAGAATAAAAGAAAGAGAAAATCAGGACAGAAGAAAAAGGATATCAAAGTGAAACAGTTCTCTAAAGACACAAGAGACAATAATACAAGAAACAACACTTCTGTAGCTTGTCAACTATGTGTCTGTCTATCCCTGTTCTCTCCTCTCTGCACAGGCCATACAAATGCTTCACACCGCGTGGCCGCTGCCACTCTAACCTGGTGGTCCCAGCGCGCACGACCCACGTGGAGTTCCAGGTCTCCGGCAGCCTCTGGAACTGCCGGTCTGCAGCCAACAAGGCTGAGTTCATCTCAGCCTATGCTACCCTCCAGTCCCTAGACTTCCTGGCGCTGACGGAAACATGGATTACCACAGATAACACTGCTACTCCTACTGCTCTCTCTTCATCTGCCCACGTGTTCTCGCATACCCCTAGAGCATCGAGCCAGCGGGGTGGTGGCACTGGAATCCTCATCTCTCCCAAGTGGACATTCTCTCTTTCTCCCCTGACCCATCTGTCTATCTCCTCATTTGAATTCCATGCTGTCACAGTTACCAGCCCTTTCAAGCTTAACATCCTTATCATTTATCGCCCTCCAGGTTCCCTTGGAGAGTTCATCAATGAGCTTGACGCCTTGATAAGTTCCTTTCCTGAGGATGGCTCACCTCTCACAGTTCTGGGTGACTTTAACCTCCCCACGTCTACCTTTGACTCATTCCTCTCTGCCTCCTTCTTTCCACTCCTCTCCTCTTTTGACCTCACCCTCTCACCTTCCCCCCTACTCACAAGGCAGGCAATACGCTTGACCTCATCTTTACTAGATGCTGTTCTTCCACTAATCTCATTGCAACTCCCCTCCAAATCTCCGACCACTACCTTGTATCCTTTTCCCTCTTGCTCTCATCCAACACTTCTCACTCTGCCCCTACTCGGATGGTATTGCGCCGTCCCAACCTTCGCTCTCTCTCTCCCGCTACTCTCTCCTCTTCCATCCTATCATCTCTTCCCTCTGCTCAAACCTTCTCCAACCTATCTCCTGATTCTGCCTCCTCAACCCTCCTCTCCTCCCTTTCTGCATCCTTTGATTTTCTCTGTCCCCTATCCTCCAGGCCGGCTCGGTCCTCCCCTCCAGCTCCGTGGCTTGACGACTCACTACGAGCTCACAGAACAGGGCTCCGGGCAGCCGAGCGGAAATGGAGGAAAACTCGCCTCCCTGCGGACCTGGCATCCTTTCACTCCCTCCTCTCTACATTCTCCTCTTCTGTCTCTGCTGCTAAAGCCACTTTCTACCACTCTAAATTCCAAGCATCTGCCTCTAACCCTAGGAAGCTCTTTGCTACCTTCTCCTCCCTCCTGAATCCTCCTCCCCCTCCCCCCCCCTCCTCCCTCTCTGCGGATGACTTCGTCAACCATTTTGAAAAGAAGGTTGACGATATCCGATCCTCGTTTGCTAAGTCAAACGACACCGCTGGTCCTGCTCACACTGCCCTACCCTGTGCTTTGACCTCTTTCTCCCCTCTCTCTCCAGATGAAATCTCGCGTCTTGTGACGGCCGGCCGCCCAACAACCTGCCCACTTGACCCTATCCCCTCCTCTCTTCTCCAGACCATTTCCGGAGACCTTCTCCCCTTCCTCACCTCGCTCATCAACTCATCCTTGACCGCTGGCTACGTCCCTTCCATCTTCAAGAGAGCGAGAGTTGCACCCCTTCTGAAAAAACCTACACTCGATCCCTCCGATGTCAACAACTACAGACCAGTATCCCTTCTTTCTTTTCTCTCCAAAACTCTTGAACGTGCCGTCCTTGGCCAGCTCTCCTGCTATCTCTCTCAGAATGACCTTCTTGATCCTAATCAGTCAGGTTTCAAGACTGGGCATTCAACTGAGACTGCTCTTCTCTGTGTCACGGAGGCTCTCCGCACTGCTAAAGCTAACTCTCTCTCCTCTGCTCTCATCCTTCTAGACCTATCTGCTGCCTTTGATACTGTGAACCATGAGATCCTCCTCTCCACCCTCTCCGAGTTGGGCATCTCCGGTGCGGCCCACGCTTGGATTGCGTCCTACCTGACAGGTCGCTCCTACCAGGTGGTGTGGCGAGAATCTGTCTCCGCACCATGCGCTCTCACCACTGGTGTCCCCCAGGGCTCTGTTCTAGGCCCTCTCCTATTCTCGCTATACACCAAGTCACTTGGTTCTGTCATATCCTCACATGGTCTCTCCTATCATTGCTATGCAGACGACACACAATTAATCTTCTCCTTTCCCACTTCTGATAACCAGGCGGCGAATCGCATCTCTCATGTCTGTCAGACTTATCAGTGTCGATGACGGATCACCAGCTCAAGCTGAACCTCGGCAAGACGGAGCTGCTCTTCCTCCCGGGGAAGGACTGCCCGTTCCATGATCTCGCCATCACGGTTGACAACTCCCTTGTGTCCTCCTCCCAGAGTGCTAAGAACCTTGGCGTGATCCTGGACAACACCCTGTCGTTCTCCACTAACATCAAGGCGGTGACCCGATCCTGTAGGTTCATGCTCTACAATATTCGCAGAGTACGACCCTGCCTCACACAGGAAGCGGCGCAGGTCCTAATCCAGGCACTTGTCATCTCCCGTCTGGATTACTGCAACTCGCTGTTGGCTGGGCTCCCTGCCTGTGCCATTAAACCCCTACAACTCATCCAGAACGCCGCAGCCCGTCTGGTGTTCAACCTTCCCAAGTTCTCTCACGTCACCCCGCTCCTCCGCTCTCTCCACTGGCTTCCAGTTGAAGCTCGCATCCGCTACAAGACCATGGTGATTGCCTACGGAGCTGTGAAGGGAACGGCACCTCCATACCTTCAGGCTCTGATCAGGCCCTACACCCAAACAAGGGCACTGCGTTCATCCACCTCTGGCCTGCTGGCCCCCCTACCTCTGAAGAAGCACAGTTCCCGCTCAGCCCAGTCAAAACTGTTCGCTGCTCTGGCACCCCAATGGTGGAACAAGCTCCCTCACGACGCCAGGACAGCGGAGTCAATCACCACTTTCCGGAGACACCTGAAACCCCACCTCTTTAAGGAATACCTAGGATAGGATAAAGTAATCCTTCTAACCCCCCCCCCCTTAAAAGATTTAGATGCACTATTGTAAAGTGGTTGTTCCACTGGATATCATAAGGTGAATGCACCAATTTGTAAGTCGCTCTGGATAAGAGCGTCTGCTAAATGACTTAAATGTAAATGTAATGTAAATGTAATCAGTACTCAATAGCTGAGTTGTATTCTGTGAATAGTGATATAGTAGTGAAGTAGTGTAGTGGTACCATGTTTCCAATGGATGTAGAATACAAAAAAAATGATTGGCCGTTGGCTGGTACAGTATTTGTATATTTTGAGGTAAAGGCTTTTTGCTGCAGTTAGAGTTGTGGTTTTTGGCTGACGCTGTTAGGCAGCATTGGGCAAATGGGATAGAGTGGAGAGCTCAGCATGAGACTGCCTCATCAAACTCGCATCTTCCCACCAACATGCTTGTCTCAGCACGCTGAATACATTCTGATTAGCCATTCTGCTTGGTAAATTAGTTACATTTATCCAAATTATTGTTTTGCCTTTTGTTTAAAAGCAAAACTATGGTTGGAAGTTGAACAACCTGTAGCTGTCATGACATATTTCAGAAGATGAGTGTGGATGTGAATGTGGTACCTAGGTAGGCTTAATCTAAATAAATACCTATGTCTAATTAGTGGTTCTATTGACATGTCCGCTTTCTGAGTTCTGCTTGTACCGCTACACAACTTTAAACACTCAAATAAAACAAACACTGATGAATATAAAGACACACTGTGGTGGTAAAGACAGCTCACATGATACACAGTATATCTGCATTCCAGCACGGCACAGTACAAACCGTTTCAGTGTACAAATCATTGGATAGAGTTAAAGTTGCCTTCTTCCTCACTCCCATTTTTCTGTTTACAGATTGGGGTGCACACCCGTTTTGCATCAAGTAGCATCCATCCTGCTCCAGCCTAACAAATTGACGTTGTTCACACCCTCGTGCTGGTAACAGTAAAAGTGTTCTTGGCATCCTATCCACCTTCACACTCATTAAGTTGCTCCAGAAGTCGAAAAAGATCAAACGAGGAAAGACAAATCGTGAGATCTTTGACAGGAAGACTGGCTGGTGAAAACAACTCTCTGGGATAGTGTAACACACCATAATGTTCATTTACCAACCATTACCATTTTTCTTTCTGTGAAGGGAACTGATGATTTTATTGATGAGTTCAGTGGAGAACAAGTGTTCTGGCATTTGGCCCCTGTGGTGAACCTCCTATTGTAGCTGCTCTATGTTAGCATGACACTCTCTCCATTCATACTTCCTGAGCTTATCAAGAGTCAAGAACAGAACAAGATTATAACTTGTTTTGACCTTCTACCTCAAATGTGAGTGCTAGCATAAGCTGAGATGAACTGAACAACGAGAGTAATACAAGACAATACTGCAGACAGACAGACACAGACAGTGTTAGCGGCATCTGTGCAGTAAGACATACCCATGTGAACCTTTACATCATGTGACCTCTTATAATGTAACACAATAGCCACACATTAGAATCCATGCAGTTCTCTGTTATGATTCACTTCGCGCAGCCTCCGATGCTGAAACAGTAACAGAACTAGACAACAATTTACACACCACAATCAACTGAGGACACATTTTGTTCAGAGCAGCCACGCAGTGGGAATGATCACAATTAATAATCACAGACAGTCTAGTCTTCACTGCTTCTTTCTGACAGTTGTAAGGTTCTTCCTGTGTTACTTTTACTCTGTGCTCACTGCTCTCTCAGCTGTCGAGTGTGTCATTAAAAAGTGTCATGAGAATGTGTTCATCTGGGCATGTAAATCACTAAATCACCTGAGCCCTCTCCTTCCCAGCGAGGGGTGCAGCCAGGGGGTAGTGGAGGTGTCAATCTACCCAATGTCTCCCCCCGTCTCTGTACCACAGCCACAACTAAATTACCTGCCATACTGTAACACACAGAGGGGGAAGAGAAAGCCTGCCAAGCGTTTGTAAAAACACTTTAGCAGTGTCAAACGCGATACTCCGATCACTTCCTACTCCTGGGCTAGGATAAGTACACCCCTGATTTTTTGCCAGGTGCGGCAGCCAAACAACTGGAGGGGGTGGAGGGGAGCAGAAGACTGCCAAAACAAAGCAGATCGACATCACTGGTTCAATACACAAAGATGATTAAAGACTTGAGTGACGACTTACTATTTGGTTATTTTTAATAAATGCTTTATTACTTCACAAGAGACGGGCATCTGAGATAGAACTTACAGTAATTGGTTAATTTGCATATTGGCATAGTTCCAAATCTCCAGATCCTGACTTGTGTGTTGGTGTTTCTGATTGGCAGCTAACCCTATGGTGGATTTAAGATATTATCTGAATGAATGATCTTCTGTAGCTGGCTATATCAGCTAGACACCAACATGCCCTCAAGCTCTGTGCTTGTCATGCAGCCAGTTATCCATGTTCTTGTCTGTTGTGATGACTGAGTAAAATTAACCATACAGTAGCTATTAGCTAAGCACAAAGAAAATATACACGCTTATGCCACTTAGATACTATGAAATGTAACATTACGTCCTCACTATTATCATTGTGTCGTCTGATTATTCCATTAAGCTGGGTAACATTGTGTCTCTCTCCTCCTTTTCAAGCTGCTATTATGGAGATGCTTTGTACTCTGTTCACAATCTGTATGAAGCTTGAACATGTTCTGCATTTAGAACAAAAACAAAAGGAACCTTCCACTTCCTGCTATTATTCAAAATCAAGGGTTCATAGGAGAGTTCACTCCTCTTCCATATATCAAATGGTATATTCTAGTGGCTACATAACTAACAGAAAAAACTGCTGAAGAGAAGCAGTGAATGCAATAGGCCTATGTTCTATGGCATTAAAACACTGTGGAAAAAGGTCATATGAATGTATACGACATATGCTAACAGAGATTAGCCTATATGCAAACAGAACACAGGTGAACAGAACTCACCTTCAAACAGGAGCATGCTACATATTCAAATGCGTAGGGCATGGATAGAAACACCTCAATCCAGAGGAAGACATTGTGTCATGTGTGACCTAAGGAGGGCCTGGGTCGTTTTAAATCATGGCAGCCGTAACAAAATGTTTTGAAACATTTTGCAACAGGAAACCACAATCAATGTTTCTTATTGGTCAAGTTTGGGTAGTTCCTCCCCATTTCAGTTTATTTCCTTCCGTTTGATGCCTAACAAACACAGCCCTATTCTAGTGTGTACTATAGTCTTACCCGATAGCACCACCTCCACCAGGTAGTGTGTAGTGTGTAACATGTAGTGAGTACTGGTCTTACCTGATAGCACCACCTCCACCAGGTAGTGTGTAACATGTAGTGGGTACTGGTCTTACCCGATAGCACCACCTCAACCAGGTAGTGTGTAACATGTAGTGAGTACTGGTCTTACCCGATAGCACCACCTCCACCAGGTAGTGTGTAACATGTAGTGAGTACTGGTCTTACCCGATAGCACCACCTCCACCAGGTAGTGTGTAACATGTAGTGAGTACTGGTCTTACCCGATAGCACCACCTCCACCAGGTAGTGTGTAACATGTAGTGAGTACTGGTCTTACCTGATAGCACCACCTCCACCAGGTAGTGTGTAACATGTAGTGAGTACTCGTCTTACCTGATAGCACCACCTCAACCAGGTAGTGTGTAACATGTAGTGAGTACTGGTCTTACCTGATAGCACCACCTCAACCAGGTAGTGTGTAACATGTAGTGAGTACTGGTCTTACCTGATAGCACCACCTCAACCAGGTAGTGTGTAACATGTAGTGAGTACTGGTCTTACCTGATAGCACCAACTCAACCAGGTAGTGTGTAACATGTAGTGAGTACTGGTCTTACCTGATAGCACCACCTCCACCAGGTAGTGTGTAACATGTAGTGAGTACTGGTCTTACCTGATAGCACCACCTCAACCAGGTAGTGTGTAACATGTAGTGCGTACTGGTCTTACCTGATAGCACCACCTCCACCAGGTCTCCCTCTGTGATGTCTGTAGCACATTTCACCAGCTGGAGGATGTTCTCTGAGTCTGGGACGTGGCGGAACAGCAGGATCTTGTCATACATCCCATAGAAGCCACACTCAGGTAACTGTGTAGGAGAGAAAAAAAAGAGTACATTTACATTTTACATTTAAGTCATTTAGCAGACACTCTTATCCAGAGCGACTTACAAATTGGTGCATTCACCTTATGATATCCAGTGGAACAACCACTTTACAATAGTGCATCTAAATCTTTTAGGGGGGGGGGGGGGGGGGGGGTTAGAAGGATTACTTTATCCTATCCTAGGTATTCCTTAAAGAGGTGGGGTTTCAGGTGTCTCCGGAAGGTGGTGATTGACTCCGCTGTCCTGGCGTCGTGAGGGAGCTTGTTCCACCATTGGGGTGCCAGAGCAGCGAACAGTTTTGACTGGGCTGAGCGGAAACTGTGCTTCCTCAGAGGTAGGGGGGCCAGCAGGCCAGAGGTGGATGAACGCAGTGCCCTTGTTTGGGTGTAGGGCCTGATCAGAGCCTGAAGGTATGGAGGTGCCGTTCCCTTCACAGCCCCGTAGGCAATCACCATGGTCTTGTAGCGGATGCGAGCTTCAACTGGAAGCCAGTGGAGAGAGCGGAGGAGCAGGGTGACGTGAGAGAACTTGGGAAGGTTGAACACCAGACGGGCTGCGGCGTTCTGGATGAGTTGTAGGGGTTTAATGGCACAGGCAGGGAGCCCAGCCAACAGCGAGTTGCAGTAATCCAGACGGGAGATGACAAGTGCCTGGATTATGACCTGCGCCGCTTCCTGTGTGAGGCAGGGTCATACTCTGCGAATGTTGTAGAGCATGAACCTACAGGATCGGGTCACCGCCTTGATGTTAGTGGAAAACGACAGGGTGTTGTCCAGGATCACGCCAAGGTTCTTAGCACTCTGGGAGGAGGACACAAGGCAGTTGTCAACCGTGATGGCGAGATCATGGAACGGGCAGTCCTTCCCCGGGAGGAAGAGCAGCTCCGTCTTGCCGAGGTTCAGCTTGAGGTGGTGATCCGTCATCCACACTGATATGTCTGACAGACATGCAGAGATGCGATTCGTCGCCTGGTTATCAGAAGGGGGAAAGGAGAAGATAGTAGCTGGCATTGGTTAACATTTGATAGGTTTTCTTGTTTGGTTGACTATAGCTCTGTCCAAAACAGATCCGTTGTTCTATTGCTTGTTGATTAAGTGGAAAGAAATGTACAATCGTTTCCTTTCAGACAATAAAAAAAAATATCTTAATAGTCAAATTAAAGATGTCCTTCTCTGCTTTCTTTTCAGGCAACACAAGAAGAAATCTGTCTCCATAGAGACCCTTCTGGAGGCATCTCACACAGCAGACTAGGGCAGATTAACCTAATAACATTTAGAGGAACAATGATGCTGTCTCTAAATTCAATTTACAGAGCCCAGGGTTCAACCTTTCACAAATGATGATACAGCACTGATACCCAACTGCCCATTGATAATATAGCTCCAAAGGATCTTCAGAGATATTTACAAAGCTGTTCATCACAGCCTCCATTCAGTAACAATGTAAGTTATAGCAAAGAAATATGCCTCTTCAAATGGAATTGCATTGGTGCTATGCTGCTGATTAAGGAGCCCCATAATGATGGACTGTTAATAGCCCTTATGATGCCTTATTTTACAGCTTATATGTTATAGACAGTTGAAGTCGGAAGTTTACATACACTTAGGTTGGAGTCATTAAAACTCGTTTTTCAATCACTCCACAAATTTCTTGTTAACAAACTATAGTTTTGGCAAGTCGGTTAGGACATCTACTCTGTGCATGACACAAGTAATTTTTCCAACAATTGTTTACAGACAGATTATTTCACTTATAATTCACTGTATCGCAATTCCAGTGGGTCAGATGTTTACATACACTAAGTTGACTGTGCCTTTAAACAGCTTGGAAAATTCCAGAAAATGATGTCATGGCTTTAGAAGCTTCTTTTTTTGTCAATTGGAGGTGTACCTGTGGTTGTATTTCAAGGCCTACCTTCAAACTCAGTGCCTCTTTGCTTGACATCATGGGAAAATCAAAAGAAATCAGCCAAGACCTCAAGAAAAACATTGTAGACTTCCACGAGTCTGGTTCATCCTTGGGAGCAATTTCCAAACGCCTGAAGGTAGCACGTTCATCTGTACAAACAATAGTACGCAAGTATAAACACCATGGGACCACGCAGCCGTCATACCGCTCAGGAAGGAGACTAGAGAGACTCTGTCTCCTAGAGATGAACGTACTTTGGTGCAAAAAGTGCAAATCAATCCCAGAACAACAGCAAAAGGACCTTGTGAAGATGCTGGAGGAAGCAGGTACAAAAGTATCTATATCCACAGTAAAATGAGTCCTATATCGACATAAGCTGAAAGGACACTCAGCAAGGAAGAAGCCACTGCTCCAAAACCGCCATAAAAATGCCAGACTACGGTTTGCAACTGCACATGGGGACAAAGATTGTACATTTTGGAGAAATGTCCTCTGGTCTGATGAAACAAAAATAGAACGGTTTGGCCATAATGACCATCGTTATGTTTGGAGGATAAAAGGGGACGCTTGCAAGCTGAAGAACACCATCCCAACCGTGAAGCATGGGGTGGCAGCATCATGTTGTGGGGCTGCTTTGCTGCAGGAGGGACTGGTGCACTTCACAAAATAGATGGCATCATGAGGAAAGGAAATTATGTGGATATATTGAAGCAACATCTCAAGACATCAGTCAGAAAGTTAAAGCTTGGTCGCAAATGGGTCTTCCAAATGGACAATAACACCAAGCATACTTCCAAAGTTGTGGCAAAATGGCTTAAGGACAACAAAGTCAAGGTATTGGAGTGGCCATCACAAAGCCCTGACCTCAATCCTATAGAATTTTTTTGGGCAGAACTGAAAAAGCGTGTGTGAGCAAGGAGGCCTACAAACCTGACTCAGTTACAGCAGCTCTACCAGGAGGAATGGGCCAAAATTCACCCAACTTATTGTGGGAAGCTTGTGGAAGGCTACCCGAAACGTTTGACCCAAGTTAAACAATTTATAGGCAATGTTACCAAATACGAATTGAGTGTATGTAAACTTCTGACCCACTGGGAATGTGATGAAAGAAATAAAAGCTGAAATAAATAAATCATTCTCTCTACTATTATTCTGACATTTCACATTCTTAAAATAAAGTGGTGATCCTAATTGACATAAGACAGGGAATTTTTACTAGGATAAAATGTCAGGTATTGTGAAAAACTGAGTTTAAATGTATTTGGCTAAGGTGTATGTAAACTTCCAACTTCAACTGTACAATCTTTACCAAGAGGCAGAAGCCTATAGCCTACAAACAGACTTGACAATTGTCCTTCTCTGGTAAATGTAAGGTAGGTGTTTAGCCAAACAGGCAACAGTCCATTGCAAAAGTGCCCACATTAACAGATGCAGACTAGGGGCCCATTACTCTCTTTTAATGCAGTTAGAAAATGTATTGTGCTTAATTAAATTAAAGACCCAGGATACTAGAAACCAGCCCAGAGCAAAGATACAAAACAAACCTGTGGTGTATTTAGTGAGGTTAAACATTCAGAATGTTTCAGATAGAAACATATCGGATAGAGCAGCACATTGTCACGTTGCACCAATGCTATTTAGAAACAGTAAAAGGAGAATGGTCTGTTTCACCATGTTCTGTTGTAGAACATCATTGGATTTTTAACTGTCCGTTTCACTAATCTATCTAAAGTCTGAGGTCAAACTATGGTGTGCTTTAGGTCAACAAGCACAATGCCAGAGCTGGGCGGTAAACTGTGTTTCGCTATACCGGTATTGATGCAGGGACCGGTTTGGATTTTTGTTATACCTCACATAACAGTATTTCAATGTTTGCTTTGTTAAATGTAATAATTGAAAGATAAAACTTGAACAAGCAGAGCAGGTGCCAAAAGGACCCTAGAAATCTGCACACTGCCCTTTGTGGTGAAAGTATGAACTGCCAATAACTACATAAAAAATACCTCCCAATTATCAGCCTGAAAACGTCATCCTGGCAGGTTTCTAGGTTAAATGTCATAGTAGCTGACTTTTTCTCAATACATTGCAGTCAATTGGAAAAGATGAGTGTCACAAGGTTGATGTTTTTGTCAATACATTGCAGTCAATGGGAAAAGATAAGCATCAATCAAATTCATCTTATGTCCATAAATTCCAGTCAATGGGAAAAGATAAGCCTCAATCACATTAATCTTATGTCCATAAATTCCAGTCAATGGGAAAAGATAAGCCTCAATCACATTAATCTTATGCCCATAAATTCCAGTCAATGGGAAAAGATAAGCCTCAATCACATTAATCTTATGTCAATAAATTCCAGTCAATGGGAAAAGATGAGTGTCACAGGTTTGATGCCTAAGTGAATACATTGCATCAATGGGGGACGATTAGGATCACAACATGATTTTGAGCCGGGATGTGGAAATGAAACTAGGGTTAGCGTTAGGGTTGACGCTAGGTTTAGGGTTGAGCCAGGAGTTTATATGAAATTTGGGTTAGGGATAGGGTTGAGCCTAGGTTTAGGGCTGAGCCGGGAGTTGATCTGAAACTAGGGTTAGGGATAGGGTTGAGGCTAGGTTTAGGGTTGAGCCGGGAGTTGATATGAAGCTAGGGTTAGGGTTAGGGTTGAGGTTTAGGGTTGAGCCGGGATGTTGACATGAAACTAGGGTTAAGGTTAGGGTTGAGGTTAGGTTTAGAGTTGAGCCAGGAGTTGATATGAAACTAGGGTTAAGGATAGGGTTGAGCCTAGGTTTAGGGTTGAGCCGGGAGTTGATATGAAATTAGGGTTAGGGATAGGGTTGAGGTTTAGGGTTAAGCCGAAATTTGATCTGAAACTAGGGTTAGGGATAGGGTTGAGGCTAGGTTTAGGGTTGAGCCGGGAGTTGATATGAAGCTAGGGTTAGGGTTAGGGATAGAGTTGACGCTAGTTTTAGGGTTGAGCCGGGAGTTGATATGAAGCTCTGGTTAAAGATAGGGTTGACCCTAGGTTTAGGGTTGAGCTGGGAGTTGATATGAAGCTAGGGTTAGGGTTTGGGTAGCCTCGACCTGAACCAGGCTTCCCTAAAATGGGAAGCCTGGTGAAGTTCCATGGCAGAAATCAGCTAAAGAGGGGTCGGAACCCATTGTAAATCAGTTATGCCTCGCAACACGTCAAACCAATCAAATGCCTTACTTGGCCGGAGCTCCAAAGGTGACTACCGGATTAGTGACGTAGGAGCAACGGTGCATGAGGAATAAAAATGTGAACAAAACAAGCACTGGTGACATAACATTTTATAAGGTTTTAAGATGAACTAAAGCGTCAGCAAGAGGGGAGAAATGGTCTACAATGCTGGCCATATCAATATTTTTACGAGCTAGTTCTCTCACAATTATAAAGCCAACTAAATGTTAATAGAAACAGCAAATTACTAAACTAAAAGGTTAGCTGTGTTAGACCAGTCGCTAGCTTATTCAGGGTTAGTGATACATAGAAGCATGTACTGGCTATACAGTGAGGGAAAAAAGTATTTGATCACCTGCTGATTTTGTACGTTTGCCCACTGACAAAGAAATGATCAGTATAATTTTAATGGTAGGTTTATTTGAACAGTGAGAGACAGAATAACAACAAAAAAATCCTGAAAAACGCATGTCAAAAATGTTATAAATTCATTTGCATTTTAATGAGGGAAATAAGTATTTGATCCCCTCTCAATCAGAAAGATTTCTGGCTCCCAGGTGTCTTTTATACAGGTAACGAGCTGAGATTAGGAGCACACTCTTCAAGGGAGTGCTCCTAATCTCAGTTTGTTACCTGTTTAAAAGACACCTGTCCACAGAAGCAATCAATCAATCAGATTCCAAACTCTCCACCATGGCCAAGACCAAAGAGCTCTCCAAGGATGTCAGGGACAAGATTGTAGACCTACACAAGGCTGGAATGGGCTACAAGACCATCGCCAAGCAGCTTGGTGAGAAGGTGACAACAGTTGGTGCGATTATTCGCAAATGGAAGAAACACAAAAGAACTGTCAATCTCCCTCGGCCTGGGGCTCCATGCAAGATCTCACCTCGTGGAGTTGCAATGATCATGAGAATGGTGAGGAATCAGCCCAGAACTACACGGGAGGATCTTGTCAATGATCTCAAGGCAGCTGGGACCATAGTCACAAAGAAAACAATTGGTAACACAATACGCCGTGAAGGACTGAAATCCAGCGCCCGCTAGGTCCCCCTGCACAAGAAAGCACATATACATGCCCGTCTGAAGTTTGCCAATGAACATCTGAATGATTCAGAGGACAACTGGGTGAAAGTGTTGTGGTCAGATGAGACCAAAATGGGGCTCTTTGGCATCAACTCAACTCGGCGTGTTTGGAGGAGGAGGAATGCTGCCTATGACCCCAAGAACACCATCCCCACCGTCAAACATGGAGGTGGAAACATTATGCTTTGGGGGTGTTTTTCTGCTAAGGGGACAGGACAACTTCACCGCATCAAAGGGACGATGGACGGGGCCATGTACCGTCAAATCTTGGGTGAGAACCTCCTTCCCTCAGCCAGGGCATTGAAAATGGGTTGTGGATGGGTATTCCAGCATGACAATGACCCAAAACCCACGGCAAAGGCAACAAAGGAGTGGCTGAAGGAGAAGCACATTAAGGTCCTGGAGTGGCCTAGCCAGTCTCCAGACCTTAATCCCATAGAAAATCTGTGGAGGGAGCTGAAGGTTCGAGTTGCCAAACGTCAGCCTCGAAACCTTAATGACTTGGAGAAGATCTGCAAAGAGGAGTGGGACAAAATCCCTCCTGAGATGTGTGCAAACCTGGTGGCCAACTACAAGAAATGTCTGACCTCTGTGATTGCCAACAAGGGTTTTACCACCAAGTACTAAGTCATGTTTTGCAGAGGGGTCAAATACTTATTTCCCTCATTAAAATGCAAATCTATTTATAACATTTCTGGATTTTTTTGTTGTTATTCTGTCTCTCACTGTTCAAATAAACCTACCATTAAAATTATAGACTGATCATTTCTTTGTCAGTGGGCAAACGTACAAAATCAGCAGGGGATCAAATACTTTTTTCCCTCACTGCATATGGAAACAACTGCAATCATTTAGCAAGCAACATTGCTAAAATGAATGAACTAAAATAAAATTAACCTCAAAGAGTTACCTGTAATGCTCTTGCAGCCTAATTGACATCTCCTTATTTTTATGCTGTACCTAAATTACAAGGGTTGAATTGGCACTGAACCACTTTATGTCTGCAACATCTGGTACAGTTGAAGTCAGTAGTTTACATACACCTTAGCCAAATACATTTAAACTCAGTTTTTCACAATTCATGACATTTTATCCTCGTAAAAATTCCCTCTTAGATCAGTTAGGATCACCACTTTATTTTAAGAATGTGAAATGTCAGAATAATAGTAGAGAGAATGATTTATTTCAGCTTTTATTTCTTTCATCCCATTCCCAGTGGGTCAGAAGTTTACATCCACTCAATTAGTATTTGGTAGCATTGCCTTTAAATTGTTTAACTTGGGTCAAACGTTTCGGATAGCCTTCCACAAGCTTCCCACAATAAGTTGGGTGAATTTTGGCCCATTCCTCCTGATAGAGCTGGTGTAATTGAGTCAGGTTTGTAGGCCTCCTTGCTCGCACACACTTTCTCAGTTCTGCCCAAAAATGTCTATAGGATTAAGGTCAGGGCTTTGTGATGGCCACTCCAATACCTTGACTTTGTTGTCCTTAAGCCATTTTGCCACAACTTTGGAAGTATGCTTGGTGTTATTGTCCATTTGGAAGACAGATTTGCGACCAAGCTTTAACTTCCTGACTGATGTCTTGAGATGTTGCTTCAATATATCCACATCATTTCCTTTCCTCATGATGCCATCTATTTTGTGAAGTGCACCAGTCCCTCCTGCAGCAAAGCAGCCCCACAACATGATGCTGCCACCCCCGTGCTTCATGGTTGGGATGGTGTTCTTCGGCTTGCAAGCCTCCCCCTTTTTCCTCCAAACATAACGATGGTCATTATTGCCAAACAGTTCTATTTTTTGTTTCATCAGACCAGAGGACATTTCTCCAAAAAGTACTATCTTTGTCCCCATGTGCAGTTGCAAACCGTAGTCTGGCATTTTTTATTGCGGTTTTGGAGCAGTGGCTTCTTCCTTGCTGAGCGGACTTTCAGGTTATGTCGATATAGGACTCGTTTTAATGTGGATATAGATATTTTTGTACCTGTTTTCTCTAGCATCTTCACAAGGTCCTTTGCTGTTGTTCTGGGATTGATTTGCACTTTTCACACCAAAGTACGTTCATCTCAGAACACGTCTTCTTCCTGAGCGGTATGAGGTGTTTATACTTGCATAGTATTGTTTGTACAGATGAACGTGGTACCTTCAGGCATTTGGAAATTGCACCCAAGGATGAACCAGACTTGTGGAGGTGTACAATTTTTTTTCTGAGGTCTTGGCTGATTTATTTTGATTTTCCCATTATGTCAAGCAAAGAGGCACTGTGTTTGAAGGTAGGCCTTGAAATAGATCCACAGGTACACCACCAATTGACTCAAATTATGTAAATTAGCCTATCAGAAGCTTCTAAAGCCATGACATCTTTTTCTTGAATTTTCCAAGTTGTTTAAAGGCACAGTCAACTTAGTGTATGTAAACTTCTGACCCACTGGAATTGTGATACAGTGAATTGTAAGTGAAATAATCTGTCTGTAAACAATTGTTGGAAAAATGACTTGTGTCATGCACAAAGTAGATGTCCTAATCGACTTGCCAAAACTATATTTTGTTAACAAGAAATTTGTGGAGTGGTTGAAAAACGAGTTTGAATGACTCCAACCTAAGTGTGTGTAAACTTCCCCTTCCGACTTCAACTGTATATGGTTTGCCTCATATACATTGTCTACTGGTATCATTTTAAATTAAGAACATTCAGCTCAACATGTAAAAAATATGCTTCAGATGACAGATGCCCATAAGGCCAGTAATGCCATCATACTGTAGGCCTATGGCTGTATTGGCGATGCCTGCCATATGATAAGCTGCAAAATGGATTCACATAGCTGATACACAGAGAGATCTTACAAATGTTTATTTGAGAAGACAACACAGACAGAGAGACAGAACCCCTTCCCCTCTTTATTGCAGGACTGTGATATGTGATTGATCAACATCAACACTAGTTCATTTTGAATAATAGTTTAACAATTAAAACAAGTTTAAACGCTTCAATTCAAATAATCAACACTTCATTACTTCATGTAAAGATTAGACTTCTTAGTCTAAACAACAGTAGATAATTGAGTAGCAACAAGTATGCTATTATTACTAAAGCATAATTTCAGGTGAAATGTGGAGCAAGGTTGCCAACCTTGCTTCACTGATCCCTGATTTACTGGGTGAGTAGACTTCTATTCCAGCCCACGAGATTATCAACTCATTAGATAAGTTGAATCATGGTTGGCCTGTTCCAATTGTAATATGTTTATACATTGTGTGGGATGTTTAATTGTATTTTTGTATACAACATTTGCAAACATACACCGCCTTCAGAAAGAATTCATACCCCTTGACTTATCCCACATTGTTGTGTTACAGCTTGAATTCAACATTGATTAAATCTTTTTTTTCCTCACCCATCTACACACAATACCCTATAATGACAAAGTGAAGACATGTTTTTAGAAATGAAGCAAATCTCTTGAAAATGAAATCCAGAAATCTAATTGACATAAGTATTTGCACCCCTAAGTCAATACTTTGTAGAAGCACCTTTGGAGGCGATTACAGCTGTGAGTCTTTCTGGGTAAGTCTCTAAGAGCTTTGCACAGCTGGATTGTACAATATTTGCCCATTATACTTTAAAACATTCTTCAAGCTCTGTCTGTTGATTGTTGATCATTGCTAGACAGCCATTTTCAAGTCTTGCCATAGATTTTTAAGACGATTTAAGTCAAAACTGTAACTAGGCCACTCAGGAACATTCAATGTCGTCTTCCATCATTTGTAGAACAGTCGATTCTTAACGTAAAGGCTTGAAACTCATTAAAGAGTGTCCCTGGGAGGACATACAGTACATTGAATTTCAGCTTGCTGCGATTACAGGAAGTGACTTAATTTGAGGTAATAGGGCTGGTTTTGAAGGTTTAAAAAGGTTTAATCTTCACAGATTTTACATATGAATGACCGGGGAACCCGGCATATATAATTTGAAGTCAACCAACCCAAAGCATTTTTGCCCTCGATTGGACACAATGGTCTTACAGTTCTAGAAACTAAGAGCCTTCTTATGAATTCTTGAATTAATACTGAAGAGGATATTGGTCTTTTTTTGTTGTTGATTGACTTGAAACTGTCTGTGTCGGTCAGCCTGCTTATCAGCCTGTCTGTGTCTGCCTGTCTGTCAACCTGTCTGTGGAAGAGAGGGAGAGATGAGAGGAGGGGGAGGCAGGGAAAGAAGGAGGGACAGAGAATGAGGAGGGAGGAGAGAGAGAAAATGGAGAGAGTATCAAGGGGGAGAACGGGGAAAGAGAGGGGAGAGGGTGAAGGAGGGATGGCTGAGAGAGTAGGGAGGGGAGAGAGTGAAGGAGGAATGGGGAGAGAGTAGAGGGAGAGGGAGAGAGGAGGTGGAGGGAGAGAATGGAGGGGGGAGGAGGGAGAGAGAAGGGGGATAGTGAGGGAGGGGGTGATAGAGACAGAAAGGGTGAGGGAGGGGGGGAGTGTAGAGAGGGTGAAATAACGGGGAGAGAGAAGAGAATGAGGGGATTTATCTCATGACAGACATGAGATAAATTAGAAATACATCAACCCTGTGACACATATTTTCCCATTGACTGTATTAAGAAAAACCTCAGCTACAAGGGACCATTTACCCTTTTTGCAATAACGTGCCAGGATGATGTTTTCCTATGATATCATGTTGAAAATACATGGTCATATAGGAGAAGAATTATTCTGACAAAGAAAAAGTTACTTTTTGACTAAATTAAGGCATACAAAGACAAAAAACAAATGTGGCTCTGTGTGGAAATTATTACAGTGTGCAGGAGATTCCAAAATTGATGAAAATGAAAAAAAATGTCATAAACCAGGTTTGAAATTTAATTGAATAGTATAAAACAAATCACAAAAAAGAAAAGGGCCCCATAGGATCATAAACTACTAATGAAGCATATTTACAGCTTTTATTATTCAAAAACATAACCTACTGTTCAAAAGTTTGGGGTCACTTAGACATTTCCTTGTTTTTGGAAGAAAAGCAATTTTTTTGTCCATTAAAAGGCCTCCCACTCCTCTTTCTATTCTGGTTACTGGTTAGAGCCAGTTTGCGCTGTTCTGTGAAGGGAGTAGTACACAGCGTTGTACGAGATCTTCAGTTTCTTGGCAATTTCTCACATGGAATAGCCTTCATTTATCAGAACAAGAATAGACTGATGAGTTTCAGAAGAAAGCTCTTTGTTTCTGGCCATTTTGAGCCTGTAGTCAAACCCACAAATGCTGATGCTCCAGATACTCAACTAGTCTAAAGAAGGCCAGTTTTATTGCTTCTTTAATCAGCACAACAGTTTTCAGCTGTGCTAACATAATTGCAAAAGGGTTTTCTAATGATCAATTAGCCTTTCAAATTATAAACTTGGATTAGCTAACACAACGTGCCATTGGAACACAGGAGTGATGGTTGCTGATAATGGGCCTCTGTACGCCTATGTAGTTATTCCATTTATTTATTTTTATATCTGCCGTTTCCAGCAACAATAGTCATTTACAACATTAACAATGTCTACACTGTATTTCTGATCAATTTGATGTTATTTTAAATCGACAAAAAAAATGTATTTTCTTTCAAAAACAAGGACATTTCTAAGTGACCCTAAACTTTTGAACGGTAGTGTAAAATTGGCTTCAAATATGTCATACAGTCAAACATTCTAAAAATATTGTGATATGATATTTTGGCCATATCGCCCAGCCCTAACTTGCACTATACGTCTAAACACGATGTACGTGGTTACTAAACAGTTTTAGGAATAGCATCCCCCTTATCAATCCAATGTCAAAGAAAAGAGCAACATATTGACTGACCTGTGTTCTATGGTGAGGGAACCACTGCTGTGCATCACCCGCTATTGATCTACTCTGCTGAGCTTGGTTACAACAACATGTAGCCAATCCCACTATTTCACCATCTAGTTAAGCTCACATCACACACACACATGCCAGAAAATGGTTGGGGGAGGGAGGGGGTGCAGAAGAAGAAAGAAAGAAATTGCCCGCGCTACAGACGTCTATACCGGTCTGCTAATACAGGACTAGTAAAGGACCAGTGTACTACTTAAAAAGATCATATAATTTTTCTATTCTGATTTTTCAGGGGGTGCTGTAATACCCTCAGGACCCCTACACACACCACACACACACACCACACACACACACACACACACACACACACACACACACACACACACACACACACACACACACACACACACACACACACACACACACACACACACACACACACACACACGTTTGACATTGTCGTTTTCATCTGTTAATCAAATTAGAACTCGTTAGTAACACTGAATTGATTTGTATAATATTTTTATTGTAATAACTCTGAGAGATAATTCCTGGTTTTACAAAGGTAGCACCTGAGGATAAGAAAGCAATAGAAACAGCTAGAGGAGGAGAAGACCTAGTACATTTTTTACAAATCTATGAGAATGAGCAATGATAATCCCTACCAAATATTGTCTAAGGCAAAAAGAAAGCAAACTTCAAGAGGCATGGAAATGAACATAGCTCTATCAAAGCTGATGTATTGCTGTGCAGGCCTCATGTAGTTTTGCTAACTTACCTCTGTAATATTCTGTCAGCAATGACTCCATCCACTAATAAATGAGACAGCAATTGATCTGTTAAGTCACATGCTCTAAATCCCCATGAGCCTTTGCTCTGCTCCACTCAGTCAATACAGATCACACATGGCGCTGTGTCTGACAGCAAATGAACATTAACACTCAGTAGGACTAATGGAATAATTATTGCAGGAGGAAAGGTTGTCAGAGTGTTGTAGATCTGTATTTTTATTGACATTGAGAAGGCCCAGCTCTAATTCCTATTTATTGATTGTAGTTTGTAATCAAAACATGGATGACATATTATTAGTTTGAACTGATATAAATCTAATATTATCTTGGTGTATGGAGCATTCCAACTGTATCCTGTGGTGAATGATACACCTTAATAGCAATGCAGTAATATGTTGGTCAAGTTGAAATTCAAACAGCTCCAGGAACAGGTACATCTCAATATTCTCTACCTAGTTAACAGCAGTAGATTTCTGCCCTGTCAGCCTCTAATGAGATCTGTACAAAAATATATACAGACATAGGCCTAAATGTGGTACTGACTCTTAGGTCACCATGACAGCAGCCCCAATGTAACAGTAGGGTTGTCATGGCAGCGGAACCCAAGGCTCTATTCCTGATTGATCGCTATTCATTTACTTGACACAACGGAGGCACATAAATCTGCTGAATGTCATTTCCAGCAAAAGAGAAGCAGAGAGGCGCCGATCCTTGTCATTTACCCCCCTATGGAGAAGATATGATACTTTAAAAGCACAGGAATTTCACAGGCATTAGTTACTAGTTATATTGCCTCATTGGGGAGACTGATGAGGCACTTTCAACTAAGATGGCCTTTCAACACTTATTTTCCTGCTATACATGTATATGTTTTTTATGGATAAGTGCGATGTACAAAGAACATCAATTTGAAGGCCATCTTTTCCCTCAAACAATAGGCACAGTCAGTGTTGTAGCTAGCTGACGTTGTGTCATGGATGGTGTAACAAGCAACTGTTTTTAACACTGCTAGAAGCAGCTGTGGCTTGGTCCGTTGGCTGAGTGGGAAATAGCCTCTGAAAGCGCTTCAGCCTGTGTGAATCCCCGATACAGCTGTAACTGCCGTTCTGTCCTTTCACGCCTACGCTATACACTACAATCTCGTTGTGGTGCCCTTCCTTCCTTCCGTTCTGGAACATCAACCTCTTCTTTGCTTTCACCCTGATGGCAGCAGTATCCACACTGTAAAGCTCAACATTGTCAGTGATTCCTGACTGAGTGACCCCATACTATAAATGTCTCAGTCGAGTTCAAAGTGCAAGTATTCTCATGGCCAGGTAAATTTATTTTAAAATGTAATACGTATGTGCCTGATAAAATTACATGAACAGAGAAACATGTAAAAACATTAGTAGCACTAGCAGCTACAGCTGAACAACAAGTGTCTTAGGGTGTTTTCACATATGAAATTCGGTTCCCTGGTTCGGTTTCCTGGAGCGTTTGTGAGAATTCTACCGAATACATTTTGCTTTCACAAGACCTGAAGACCTGAAAATGCTTTATAGCGAGGATCAGGGTACCAAATGCTCCAGTAGTAAAACAACGGCATACTTTCAGAGGTGGACTGAGAGAATAATATTCTGGTCTTTTATTGCTAGTGGGGATGTGAATTTGTTGTTTTCATAAATTCATCAACTACATTTACTGTTAAATGCATGAGGAATTAAAAAAAATAAACTATGAAAGATGAATTCCAAGGCTAACCACGCATTCACAGGAAAATTGTATTATGTTTCTTCACATACATTTTTAAACATCTTATCCACACAAAAAGGTCAACCTTGAAATTATGTTTGGCTTCAATTAGTGTGTAGCCAGAACAGCGCTGTACAAAAATATTGTGAGGTGATGGGAAATTCGTTTTTAAATTACACAGCTTGGACCATGCCTAAAGTCACATTGAAATTAAAAAAGTAGCAGAATTCGCAGAGGAAATTCAAGCTTAATTTTGATAAAAAACTAAGTTCAGTAACATTATGTTCTAAGAGTAAACTAATATACTTTGTTAAGAAGAATTTTTGCTTTATTAATCTGGATTATTCAAACCCTAAGTCACCACTTCGCATGAACACTCAAAGCAAACAGAATATTTTACGTAAATAATTAGCAGACAACCTCCATGCAGCCTACTTCTGCTCTAGGCCCATATCCACGCAGCCTACTTCTGCTCTAGGCCCATATCCACGCAGCCTACTTCTGCTCTAGGCCCATATCCATGCAGCCTACTTCTGCTCTAGGCCCATATCCATGCAGCCTACTTCTGCTCTAGGCCCATATCCACGCAGCCTACTTCTGCTCTAGGCCCGTATCCATGCAGCCTACTTCTGCTCTAGGCCCATATCCATGCAGTCTACTTCTGCTCTAAGCCCATATCCACACAGTCTACTACTGCTCTAGGCCCATATCCATGCAGTCTACTTCTGCTCTAAGCCCATATCCATGCAGTCTACTTCTGCTCTAAGCCCATATCCACACAGTCTACTTCTGCTCGAGGCCCATATCCACGCAATCTACTTCTGCTCTAGGCCCATATCCATGCAGTCTACTTCTGCTCTAAGCCCATATCCACACAGTCTACTTCTGCTCTAGGCCCATATCCACGCAATCTACTTCTGCTCTAGGCCCATATCCACGCAGTCTACTTCTGCTCTACGCCCATATCCATGCAGCCTACTTCTGCTCTAGGCCCATATCCATGCAGTCTACTTCTGCTCTAGGCCCATATCCATGCAGTCTACTTCTGCTCTAGGCCCATATCCATGCAGTCTACTTCTGCTCTAAGCCCATATCCACACAGTCTACTTCTGCTCTAGGCCCATATCCACGCAGCCTACTTCTGCTCTAGGCCCATATCCATGCAGCCTACTTCTGCTCTAGGCCCATATCCATGCAGCCTGCTTCTGCTCTAGGCCCATATCCATGCAGCCTACTACTGCTCTAGGCCCATATGCATGCAGACTACTTCTGCTCTAGGCCCATATCCATGCAGTCTACTTCTGCTCTAGGCCCATATCCATGCAGCCTACTTCTGCTCTAGGCCCATATCCATGCAGTCTACTTCTGCTCTAGGCCCATATGCATGCAGACTACTTCTGCTCTAGGCCCATATCCATGCAGCCTACTTCTGCTCTAGGCCCATATGCATGCAGACTACTTCTGCTCTAGGCCCATATCCACACAGCCTACTTCTGCTCTAGGCCCATATCCATGCAGTCTACTTCTGCTCTTACTGTAAAACCAAAATTGTGCATTTCTGTCAATGAGCCTCTAGTCTCCAGCCAGGGTATTATCCCTGCGTGGTATGAGCACCGGTTTCTCACATGTCTACCACTCCAAACTGTTTCTCACAGTGCGCTCTGCAGGCTGGCTGTAACTGGCTGTGGTGTGACAGACAACCACTGGTCAATACTGTTAGACGACCATGCTTTTGTTTCTCTGCCTCACTCTGCGCACACGCATGCACACACGCACACGCATACACACTGACTGGCGGCCATAGAAGAGCTTTTGCTGCAACTATTGCTATTCTTGTAGCCCTCAGAACGGTATACAGTACAGAGAAATGCTCACAAAACACACAATTGCAAGCCGAAGGCTCTAGTCTAGACTAACCCTACCACAGTTCATATTGCTAAATTGCAAAATAATGGATGTGATTTATTGAAAGTGTCAGGGATACTGGTGTATTGAACAGAGTTGCAAAATTCCAGTAACCTTCCCAAAATTCCTAGGTTTTCCAGAAATGCCAGTTGGAAGATTCCTGAAATCAGGAGGGAATAAGCAGGAAATCCAGAATCCTCCAACCAGTATTTCTGGAAAACCTGTGGATTTTGGTAAAGTTAACATAATTTTACAACCCTAGAATTGGACGCATGCATTAAAAGAGAATGTCTCGTATGAAAGCTAGAAATTATTCTTCTATTAATGAGCTGGGAAATAATTGGTACCATGGGGTATAATGGGTGGGCGTCCATGGCCAGTAAATAAAGTAAATAATTGTTTGTGACTACTAATTACTGGAACAAAATCAATTAACGTGTTTCACTGTAACTCAAATTCCTAACTGTTACCATACTGTACTTGCACCTCAGTTTACAGGGAATAACCATGGTATGGAGTGCTCACTCACTTAGCTAAACAAGTACGTATACTGTATGCATACGAAACTGATCTTATGCAGTATACTGTACTCATTAACAAGCATTTGAGATGTTTAACACCTGAATCTGACATTTACTGTACTCTAATGTACTGTATTCTTGACCAGCTCTCACTCTCACACCTATAGTCGACAAAGAGAATAGGCTCTTTTTGAATAATTTGACTTGTGCACTATATTTAATTATAGTTTTATTTTAGGACTGTTACGTTTCTCATCGTTACCTTAATAGCTGTATGTTCACACTTTATTAGAGACTATTTTGCAGCTCTTTGAGTACTGCTGGCATGCCCACACCACCGCAGTGCAGTCTCTCAGTAACTACTCTACACTGGCTCTGGTAGGCTCTAGTCCACAGTGTGCTAATTAAAAATGGCGGCCACAGAGGGAGGGACGTTTAAGTTCTAACTGTGAAGAAGGTTTGTATAAAAATGTTCTGTACTGTAACCTTTGGATGCGTCCCAAATTGCAACCTATTACCTATAGTGTACTATAGTGTACTACTGTTGACCAGGGCTCATAGGGTGTGTTGTGAACAGTTGCGGTACGTGGGTAAAATCACTGGGGAAGCCAGAAAAGATCATTGTGTTGAGATAATTGCATTGTTTGCTCTATAAACTGTTCGTTCATATATCCTGTGACCGTGATATATAGGCCGAGACAATAAGAAGACACAGTGGCAGAATAAATTCAACCGCAACTCTGTTTTATCACAAAACTAGAGATGAACCTCTGTCCAGTAAAGTCCACAAAAAAATATTGCATGTAACAGTTACAGTTGAAGTCGGATGTTTATATACACCTTAGCCAAATATATTTAAACTCAGTTTTCCACAATTTCTGACATTTAATCCCAGTAAAGATTCCCTGTTTTAGGTCAGTTAGGATCACCACCTTATTTTAAGAAAGCTTCCCGGTTGGGATGGTGTTCTTCGGCTTGCAAGCATCCCCCTTTTTCCTCCACACATAACGATGGTCATTATGGCCAAACAGTTCTATTTTTGTTTCATCAGACCAGAGGCATTTCTCCAAAAGGTACGATCTTTGTCCCCATGTGCAGTTGCAAATCGTAGTCTGGCTTTTTATTGGGGTTTTGGAGCAGTGGCTTCTTCCTTGCTCAGCGGACTTTCAGGTTATGTCGATATAGGACTCGTTTTACTGTGGATATAGATACTTTGTACCTGTTTCCTCCAGCATCTTCACAAGGTCCTTTGCGGTTGTTCTGGGATTGATTTGCACTTTTCGCAAGAAAGTATGTTCATCTCTAGGAGACAGAACGCGTCTCCTTCCTGAGCGGCATGACGGCTGCGTGGTCCCATGGTGTTTATACTAGCACACTATTGTTTGTACAGATGAACGTGGTACCTTCAGGCGTTTGGAAATTGCTCCCAAGGATGAACCAGACTTGTGGAGATCTACAATTTATCTTCTGAGGTCTTGGCTGATTTCTTTTGATTTTCCCATGATGTCAGGCAAAGAGGCACTGAGTTTGAAGGTAGGCCTTGAAATACATCCACAGGTACACCTCCAATGAGCCTATCAGAAGCTTCTAAAGCCATGACATCATTTTCTGGAATTTTCCAAGCTGTTTGAAGGCACAGTCAACTTAGTGTAAGTAAACCTCTGAACCACTGGAATTGTGAAATAATCTGTCTGTAAACAATTGTTGGAAAAATTACTTGTGTCATGCACAAAATGGATGTCCTAACCGACTTGCCAAAACTATCGTTTGTTAACAAGAAATTTGTGGAATGGTTGAAAAACAAGTTTTAATGACTCCAAACTAAGTGTATGTAAACTTTGACTTCAACTGTACATGACCTACAGCCATGACCTAAAAGCGTGTTAATGTTTCCGACAATTTAGGAACACTAAAAAACTACTGACTTAGAACCACGAAGAGTTACCGCTAGTCGCAAAGAAAACAGGAGCTGCCTGCACTATTCCAGCACCATTTCAACATCAACATTTCAACATCAAATCACCTATGCTTAGTCTAATACAATGAAAAGATACCAAAAACAATTTAGACCAATCAACGTAAGCTAAATCAGATGTGGCTGTCCATGTTTCTGATTTCTGTCTGTGTCTGTGTCTGTGTCTGTGTGTGTGTGTGTGTGTGTGTGTATGTGTGTGTGTGTGTGTGTGTGTGTGTGTGTGTGTGTGTGTGTGTGTGTGTGTGTGTGTGTGTGTGTGTGTGTGTGTGTGTGTGTGTTCGTGCAAGCAGAAAAACATGTTGCCTCACCCTACTTGTAGAGAAATGCCAATGCCATCTTCCTCTCTTTCATTTTGACGAAACGGTCAATCACACTGTCATACAGTACACGCTTTTATGTTTTGTTGTCCTAGGCTACCTGGCTAAAATGCTTGCCACAAGTCCAAATCCCTATCTCCATCCATGGCCAATTTAAGAAAGGTGCAATTTTAGCTAACTAGCTAGCCAATGGAGGACAACAACACAAGATGCAATTCAAGTTGTTTCTGTCAATGATGTACGCTCACGATGCGATTTGATAGGAGTGACGCCAAATCCAAACTGGCTTCCCTTGACACTTTTCTTTGGTGCACCAGAACCATTCACTGTTGAGCTCAGTTCTTTTATGTTTCTTCCATTTGCGAATAATCGCACCAACTGTTGTCACCTTCTCACCAAGCTGCTTGGCGATGGTCTGTAGCCCATTCCAGCCTTGTGTAGGTCTACAATCTTGTCCCTGACATCCTTTGAGAGCTCTTTGGTCTTGGCCATGGTGGAGAGTTTGGAATCTGATTGATTGCTTCTGTGGACAGGTGTCTTTTATACAGGTAACAAACTGAGATTAGGAGCACTCCCTTTAAGAGTGTGCTCCTAATCTCAGCTCGTTACCTGTATAAAAGACACCTGGGAGCCAGAAATATTTCTGATTGAGAGGGGGTCAAATATTTATTTCCCTCATTAAAATGCAAATCAATTTATAACATTTTTGACATGCGTTTTTCTGGATTTTTTGTTGTTGTTATTCTGTCTTTCACTGTTCAAATAAACCTACCATTAAAATTATAGACTGATCATTTCTTTGTCAGTGGGCAAACGTACAAAATCAGCAGGGGATCAAATA
Source organism: Salmo salar (assembly GCF_965601325.2). Taxonomy (NCBI): domain Eukaryota; kingdom Metazoa; phylum Chordata; class Actinopteri; order Salmoniformes; family Salmonidae; genus Salmo; species Salmo salar. The sequence continues at coordinate 38,281,655 of NC_138291.1, forward strand.
CTTTTTTCCCTCGCTGTATGTGTATATGTATGCATGCGTGGATGGATATATATATTTATCCCCAAAATATATGGGGGATTGGAAATGATGCAGACAATTACATTGATGGAAGCAATATTCTTCCCGCAATATTAAGCTGGTCCACCCCTAAATATATATATATACTGCTCAAAAAAATACAGGGAACACTTAAACAACATAATGTAACTCCAAGTCAATCACACTTCTGTGAAATCAAACTGTCCACTTAGGAAGCAACACAGATTGACAATAAATTTCACATGCTGTTGTGCAAATGGAACAGACAACAGGTGGAAATTATAGGCAATTAGCAAGACACCCCCAATAAAGGAGTGGTTCGGCAGGTGGTGACCACAGACCACTTCTCAGTTCCTATGCTTCCTGGCTGATGTTTTGGTCACTCTTGAATGCTGGCGGTGCTTTCACTCTAGTGGTAGCATCCACCGTGCGCATTCCCCCTGAATATGCCGATTTGGCTCTCGCCTTCTCAAAAAAGAAGGCAACTCAATTACCACCCCATCGACAGGGCGATTTTGCGATAAATCTCCTGGTAGACGCTGCACTTCCCAGGAGTCACATGTATCCCCTCTCACAGGCAGAGACGGAGGCTATGGAAACATATGTCTCCGAATCCCTACGTCAGGGGTACATTCGGTCCTCCACTTCACCCGCCTCCTCGAGTTTCTTTTTTGTGAAGAAGAAGGAGGGAGGTCTGCGCCCGTGTATTGACTACCGAGGCCTAAATCAGATCACGGTGAGGTACAGTTACCACTACCTCTTATCGCCATGGCGATTGAGTCAATGCACGGGGTGCACTTCTTCACCAAACTAGATCTCAGGAGTGCTTACAACCTGGTGCGTATCCGGGAGGGAGACGAGTGGAAGACGGCGTTCAGTACGACCTCGGGGCATTATGAGTACCTCGTCATGCTGTACGGGTTGGTGAATGCTTTATCAGTCTTCCAAGCCTTTGTAGACGAGATTTTCAGGGACCTGCACGGGCAGGGTGTAGTGGTGTATATCGATGACATTCTGATATACTCCGCTACACGCGCCGAGCACGTGTCCCTGGTGCACAGGGTGCTTGGACAACTGTTGGAGCATGACCTGTACGTCAAGGCTGAGAAATGCCTGTTCTTCCAGCAGTCCATCTCCTTCCTAGGGTACCGCATTTCCACCTTGGGGGTGGAGATGGAGAGTGACCGCATTTCAGCCGTGCGTAATTGGCCGACTCCCACCACGGTAAAGGAAGTGCAGCAGTTCCTAGGGTTTGCCAATTACTACCGGAGGTTAATCTGGGGTTTTGGTCAGGTAGCGGCTCCCATTACCTCACTGCTGAAGGGGGGCCCGGTGCGTTTGCAGTGGTCGGCTGAGGCGGACAGGGCTTTTGGTCACCTGAGGGCTCTGTTTACCTCGGCTCCCGTGCTGGCCCATCCGGATCCCTCTTTGGCGTTCATAGTGGAGGTGGACGCATCCGAGGCTGGGATTGGAGCCATGCTCTCTCAGCACTCGGGAACCTCACCGAAGCTCCGCCCCTGTGCCTTGTTCTCAAAGAAGCTCAGCCCGGCTGAGCGAAACTATGACGTGGGGGACCGGGAGCTGTTGGCTGTCGTCAAGGCTCTGAAGGCGTGGAGACATTAGCTTGAGGGGGCTAAACACCCTTTTCTCATCTGGACTGACCACCGCAATCTGGAGTACATCTGAGCAGCGAGGAGACTGAACCCTCACCAGGGAAGGTGGGCCATGTTTTTCACCTGTTTTGTTTTTTTCCCTTTCCTACAGACCAGGTTGACGTTATTTTTAGGGTTGCAAAGGGTCGTAAACTTTCCTGTAAATTTCCAGAATTTTTCCATGGGAAGTTAAGCCCGGGAATTTAAATTCATCAAAAAAGGTAACTTATTACAGTGAACCTTTTTTGTGGGATACACATAAGGCGATTCCAGGTCTTGTGGCATATTTTGGTTAAACTATCCCCAATTCAGTGGAATTGCAACCCTCTGCATGCACAGTGCAGTGCACTCTTCTATTGCGTGTACAGCTGATTCTCAAGATCTTGCACACTAATGAGATGCTATTGAACCACACTACTACACTGTCTGAGCCAAGGACTACATGCTTTCTGGTAAGTTTTGATTACAATACTGGGTGGGGTGAATATATTTACATGACATGCATGATTTTTTGTTAACTAGTAAATAGCAGCCTACAGCAAAGTGTGTTTAAATAATTTCTAACTTGTTAACAATTTCTGCTAGTTAGTTTTTGCTACCATGTGGGTTTTAGCTTGCTTGAGCCTGCTAATTGAGTAGGGTTAATTCACCTGTTTCCATACGTTTTTTTTATCTTACAAAGGAGTTGTTTAATCTAACTGCTTAACTATTTATCTGTACATGGAATTGTATTGGTTTTTTTTTTACTCATTTTTTTCTAATCTTTACAGGAAAATGCCACAGGCACAATCTGATGTGTGGTGACATTTCACTGCAGCTAACGTAGAAGGAAAACCTATGTACATTTGCAAATGCTGTGCCAAATCATTTGTGAAGAATGCAACAAAGATGCAGAATCATCTGGCCAAGTGCATAAAGTTCCCTCAGCGCTCCCAACAAGCAACCTCTGACAAAAGTCAGGTGAAAATTATGAATCAAACACCTTATCGATAGCAACAGTTCATGGTCCTCCTGGAATCAGAAGTTTTTTTGACTCAATGGAGGAACGTAGTCAGAGAAATGCTGATGAATGTCTTGCTCAAGCTGTGTATGCAACTGGTTCATCTCTGATGCTCACAGGCAATGTGTATCGGACGTGATTTCTGAATGATCTTCGCACAGCATACACCCCTCCAACCAGACAAGCTTTATCTACTCATTTGCTGGATGCAGAGTTCAACAGAGTTCAAGTGAAGGTCAAGCAAATCATAGAGAAAGCAGACTATATTGCAATCATCTCTGATGGGTGGTCGAATGTTCGTGGGAAAGGAATAATTAACTACATAATCTCCACCCCTCAACCAGTATTCTACAAGAGCACAGACACACCGGTCTTTACATTGCATTCAGCTCAACTGCAATCATCAATGACCTTGGACCACAGAAGGTATTTGCACTGGTGACAGACAATGCTGCGAACATGAAGGCTGCTTGGTCTAAAGTGGTGGAGTCCTACCCTCACATCACACCCATTGGCTGTGCAGCTCATGCATTGAATCTGCTCATCAAGGACATCATGGCACTGAAAACAATGGATACACTCAACAAGAGAGCCAAGGAAATGGTTAGGTTATAGCAGCAATCTACCTCACCAAGCAAAGTGAGAAGAATAAGAGCACCACATTGAAGCTGCCCAGCAACACCGGTTGGGGTGGTGTTGTCATCATGTTTGACAGTCTCCTGGAGGGGAAGGAGTCTCTCCAAAAAATGGCCATATCACAGTCTGCCGATATGGACAGCCCCATCAAGAGGATCCTCCTGGATGATGTATTTTGGGAGGGAGTGGTAAGCAGCCTGAAACATATAGCAGTAGCCATTGCACGGATTGAGGGAGACAATGCCATCCTGTCTGATGTTCAGACTCCGCTTGCAGATGTAAGAGAAGAAATCCGTACTGCCTTGCCCACTTCACTGTTGCTCCAGGCAGAGGAAACTACAGTTCTGAAATACATCAAAAAGCGTGAAGACTTCTGCCTGAAGCCCATACACGCCGCAGCATACCTGTTGGACCCCAAGTATGCTGGCAAGAGCATCCTGTCTGGTGCAGAAATCAACAAGGCCTATGGTGTCATCACTACCATGTCACCTTGGCAGTCTGTCGAAGTACAAATCCAAGCAAGGGCTTTGGGATGGAGATGCAATATGGCAGTCGTGCCAACATATCTCATCAGCCACCTGGTGGAAGGGACTTTGTGGATCTGAGGCTCTTTCCCCTGTTACCGCCATCATCCTCCAAATCCCACCAACATCTGCCGCCTCCGAGTGCAACTGGTCCTTGTTTGGGAACACACACACCAAAGCACGCAACATGCTGACCAATACAAGGGTTGAAAAATTGGTGGCCATCTGGGCAAATTTCAGGCTTTTTGAGCCTGACAACGAGCCATCCTCAACAAGGTTGGAAAGTGACAGTGAAGATGACGCCTCAGAGTCTGATGTTCAAGAGGTGGACATTGAGGAGGTTGAGGGAGAAGACATGGAAGCCTGAGAGGAAGACAACAAAAGCTTTAGTTTCTAGACTATGATTTTACAGATTTTTGGGGAGATGCGATGGATCATTGGGGATCATTCAATATTCCCTTTCTTTTGTTGTTCAGTGAATTAATCCATGTGAAGAGTCAACTCATTTAATTAAAGTTCAATTCATAACTAAATTGTTTTATTTATATTGGAAGGATTTAATCATTTGTAATTGTTTACTTATGATAAGGTAAAATGTTTATGTTTCTGTCTCCATATGATATGGTAAATATATCCAATGCAAAAAACATCTACATTTAAATGGTATTAATATTAATGTGCATATATTCCCGTTAATTCCCATATATTCCCGTTAATTCCCATGGAAATTTTCCGCTTCTGCATTTTCCCCAAAATGTGCAACCCTAGTTATTATACATAATCTAGTTGTACTAACACCTAACATGTAGTACAAAAGAGGGGTTACCGCCACAACACAAGAAACACATGAATAAAAAAGGTATTACATATTTTTCATTTTTAGCAATTAGCAATGTTTTCTTCCTATTTTTCTAATCTAAAAGAGGTTTCACCTTGATTTGTGTTTGTTTACAGCGTTTGACTTTTACAAACATGAAAACTTCACTTTTGATTTTTTTTTTCAAGAGATGTTGTTTGTGAGAAAACATTCACAGCATCGCACTGTATTTATATTTGGAATGGCAGCAGTGGCAACATCATTGCCACGCAGGAAAAGATAATTGTGTTTTCAGAGCTTTTTCTTTCCACAGACATCATAATGAGCTAACCTTTCAGCTCACCACGTTAACACCGACAGAAACCACAGCAAATTTTTTGTCATTTCAATAATTGAGCTGTGCAGTGTTTACTTAATCACTAAAGTAATTAACAGGCAGAGGCAGATTCTTTTGTTGTCTATCTCTACCTGTTCTCTGTGGTGAGGATCAGTACAATGCTCTGTAATGAGGGCGACTCTTGCATCTCTGATAGCAACTCTTTTAAAGGGGCAATCCGGGATTGGTACATCTATTTTTGGACAAAGTCGACCCTATAGGTTTATACATCCTACTAGTTGATTAGCAGATGAGACCAAAGATGGTTTTTATGGTGCTGACACTAAGGAGAGAGCACTCAGAGTGCTGGGGCAGAAATGGGCCATGATCCTAAAAGGGAATGGTGATCCTCTACAACATGTATCTTATGCTAATGAAGGTGCATGGTGCTCTGAATGCTTTCCAAAACAGCTGCACCACAATGGCCTATGCACATTGTACAGCATTCATCTGCTGTTCTGTTCTGCCCAAGGGTAGGTAGGTGTGTGTGTGTGTGTGTGTGTGTGTGTGTGTGTGTGTGTGTGTGTGTGTGTGTGTGTGTGTGTGTGTGTGTGTGTGTGTATGTGTGTGTATGTGTGTGTGTTAGTACGTGACCCTACCACACATGGCTCTCGTCAGGATAATGGCACTCAAATGGATACTTCACAGGCAATCATAATCAGTTGCCAAGCAACTGGGGCACCATTCTATAACTAGGAGACAAACGTTGGGGAGCTGACCACAGAATTTAATATCCGCTAATTCATTTTTAATACCTTGGGGAGACGTACAGTAAACTATAACTTGATCATGTTTGTCTAATGTTTCTCATTTGTAAAAACGCATGGGATAAACCTTCAGAACTATCCAAACATATACCGTACACAGCCATGGCGAAAAAAGGAAATATAACTGGTTATTATCATGATATATAATTTACCATCTTTATCTTCATATATATATCATATACATTATGTCTGTTTCTCCAACCGATTTCCAAGCAGTCATCTGTATCCACGACACTATGAATGTATGAAAGCATCCCAGTCTTGAATATGATTCAACTTTATAGTGGGTGACGAAATAAAGAAAGGATTGGTGTGAAGAAGAAGAAATGGTGGTGGAAGGATGCGGTTGGTTAAAGGACTTGTGGGATGGGTGTGTAGCCTATGGCTCAGCCAGGGGAGCTATCACTGAATATCTCACTTGGTTCAAAGAATCAAGCTGGCCATGAGCAAATGGAAAATAAATAGGAAGCGTGATATTCACGGTCCGGGAGGGCACAGCCCTACAGTGGAAAAGCGCCATAAGTGATCCTAACCCTGCTCACGTCACAGCTCTACTTATGGACTGACACTGACTGAACAAGGAGGTTAGCACTCTCTGTGACAAACCAACGTGTTTCCAACTGTTTAATAAGGACACTTGAAAGAAAAGAGTGGTAAAGAGTGGTAATGCAAAAAGGTGGTAAAACTTCAAACAAAGGCGCCATCCTTTTAATTAGTCCTTATATGGCTTGGCTCTAATGGATTCCAATGAGATGGCCTGTTCACAGTCTGTTAGATCTATAAAACAGCATTTTGATGGGAACCAGGACCGTGGTTGAAGAAGTGATAAAGATGTCAAGGGGTTGACAGCACACAGCCGCCCGTCCTCGTGTCATTGTCCAAAATCAGGCAAATGTATTAAAGGACTGTTCAAAATTCACACATACTGTAAATGTCAATAGGTATGGTTAAGCTGGTTCATGGTTTCAAGATCTTATTTGGATCAGGACTTGAATGTCAAGTGGAGGATGACACGACTATCCGTTATACATCATGCGCACATATCGATACAATATGCAGGTATTTGTTTAACTACAGATAACTACTGTAAAGCTTTGTTCAGCATGTAATTGCGTACCTGTAATTATCACTCTACATAATTGAAAAGGCACAGTTTGACAGTATCAGCATCAGACAGAGACATCCATCTATGTTCTATAATAAGACCCTTTCCAGGAATTCCTCATGGGACATGGCTAACAATGTCAACATTACCCTTTGATGATCTAATTCTCTCTTTGCCACAGTAAGATCCTCTATAAATTGGTCAGTGGCGGCTGCTGATTGGCTGAATACCCGGGGCACGAGGTGGTTGGAGTCAACAAAGCAGCATGACAGAAATATGATTCCAAGTTTTCAAACTACAGGCAGTTTCTTTAAGGAGATATGAATTGATCTGTGCAATTGAACAGCATAAATACAACAATTTCACTTTTGTATGTCAAAAACCGAATGACCACATGCTGGCACTGTTTTGAACAGATTAGATTCTACTATTTAGAACATGCAGCCAGCTCACGAACGATCGTAAAAGGGAGAACACAACAAGCATGCAGATGCAATAAGTGAAAACACATTATCTAACTGGGTATAGCTAGCTAACATGTCACAAAGCATGTGGCGCTAGCCAGTTAACATTCCTTTTGAAATAACTTCATATTTTCGAGTTAGTTAGATATTAGTTTTAAAAGACTTGAAATTGGCATGCTAGTTGCTTATCAAAAGGTAGATAACTGGTTAATTTGACCCAAACAAATCAACTAAACTATTTCTCAATGTTTCTCAAAATTACTGTAGCTGGCTAATTCATTTGATCATGCTTTGTGATACACCGGTGTAATGCTGTTTTAGTCAACACAACATGTCGCCCTGTCACCTAGAGTAAAACATGATGAAAAACACGGGGGGAAACAATAAGCCACCGTCATGCTTTTTTGTCCTACCAGATCAGCGATGAAAAGGTTCTAGCTAGTGTATATATATTATATAATTCACTGCAACAAGAGTCGAAGGACAGTTCCTCCTCCTAGTAAATAGCTGGAAAACAATCCCATCAATGTTCGCACGGCCTAATTCACCCGTGGAGGCAGAACTGCTACTGAGGGGCAGATTATTTGTATTTTTTTATTTTATTTCACGTTTATTAAACCAGGTAGGCCAGTTGAGAACGAGATCTCATTTACAACTGCAACCTGGCCAAGATAAAGCAAAGCGACAAAAACAACACAGAGTTACACATAAACAAACGTACAGTCAATAACACAATAGAAAAATCGATGTACAGTGTGTGCAAATGTAGAAAAGTGGGGAGGAAAGGCAATAAATAGGCCATGGAGGCAAAATAATTACAATTTAGCATTAACACTGGAGTGATAGATGCGCAGATGATGATGTGCAAGTAAAGATACTCGGGTGCAAAAGAGCAAGAGGATAAGTAACAATATGGGGATGAGGTAGTTGGGTATGCTATTTACAGATTGGCTGTGTACAGGTACAGTGATCGGTAAGCTGCTCTGACAGCTGATGCTTAAAGTTAGAGAAGGAGATATAAGACTCCAGCTTCAGTGATTTTTGCAATTTGTTCCAGTAATTGGCAGCAGAGAACTGGAAGGAAAGGTGGCCAAAGGAAGTGTTGGCTTTGGGGGTGACCAGTGAAATATACCTGCTGGAGTGCGTGCTACAGGTGGGTGTTGCTATGGTGACCAGTGAGCTGAGATAAGGCGGGGCTTTACCTAGCATAGACTTATAGATGACCTGGAGCCAGTGGGTTTAGCGACAAATATGTAGTGACTAGTAAGTTATTGAACAGCTTGTTTAGAAAATATACACAATTACCAAACTTTTATGAGAATTTAAAACATAATCCACGAATTATATATATATATATATATTACACACACATATATATACACACTATGTACAGTACCAGTCAAAATGTTATGCACAATATATATATATATATTGTGCATAACATTTTGACTGGTACTGTACATACTGTGTATATATATGTATATATACACTGCTCAAAAAAATAAAGGGAACACTTAAACAACACAATGTAACTCCAAGTCAATCACACTTCTGTGAAATCAAACTGTCCACTTAGGAAGCAACACTGATTGACAATAAATGTCACATGTTGTTGTGCAAATGGAATAGACAACAGGTGGAAATTGTAGGCAATTAGCAAGACACCCCCAATAAAGGAGTGATTCTGCAGGTTGGGACCACAGACCACTTCTCAGTTCCTATGCTTCCTGGCTGATGTTTTGGTCACTTTTGAATGCTGGCGGTGCTTTCACTCTAGTGGTAGCATGAGACGGAGTCTACAACCCACACAAGTGGCTCAGGTAGTGCAGCTCATCCAGGATGGCACATCAATGCGAGCTGTGGCAAGAAGGTTTGCTGTGTCTGTCAGCATAGTGTCCAGAGCATGGAGGCGCTGCCAGGAGACAGGACAGTACATCAGGAGGCGTGGAGGAGGCCGTAGGAGTGCAACAACCCAGCAGCAGGACCGCTACCTCCGCCTTTGTGCAAGGAGGAGCAGGAGGAACACTGCCAGAGCCCTGCAAAATGACCTCCAGCAGGCCACAAATGTGCATATGTATGCTCAAACGGTTAGAAACAGACTCCATGAGGGTGGTATGAGGGCCCGACGTCCACAGGTGGGGGTTGTGCTTACAGCCCAACACCGTGCAGGACGTTTGGCATTTGCCAGAGAACACCAAGATTGGCAAATTCGCCACTGGCGCCCTGTGCTCTTCACAGATGAAAGCATGTTCACACTGAGCACGTGACAGACGTGACAGAGTCTGGAGACGCCGTGGAGAACGTTCTGCTGCCTGCAACATCCTCCAGCATGACCGGTTTGGCGGTGGGTCAGTCATGGTGTGGGGTGGCATTTCTTTGGGGGGCCGCACAGCCCTCCATGTGCTCGCCAGAGGTAGCCTGACTGCCATTAGGTACCGAGATGAGATCCTCAGACCCCTTGTGAGACCATATGCTGGTGCGGTTGGCCCTGGGTTCCTCCTAATGCAAGACAATGCTAGACCTCATGTGGCTGGAGTGTGTCAGCAGTTCCTGCAAGAGGAAGGCATTGATGCTATGGACTGGCCCGCCCGTTCCCCAGACCTGAATCCAATTGAGCACATCTGGGACATCATGTCTCGCTCCATCCACCAACGCCACGTTGCACCACAGACTGTCCAGGAGTTGGTGGATGCTTTAGTCCAGGTCTGGGAGGAGATCCCTCAGGAGACCATCCGCCACCTCATCAGGAGCATGCCCAGGCGTTGTAGGGAGGTCATACAGGCACGTGGAGGCCACACACACTACTGAGCCTCATTTTGACTTGTTTTAAGGACATTACATCAAAGTTGGATCAGCCTGTAGTGTGGTTTTCCACTTTAATTTTGAGTGTGACTCCAAATCCAGACCTCCATGGGTTGATAAATTGGATTTCCATTGATTATTTGTGTGTGATTTTGTTGTCAGCACATTCAACTATGTAAAGAAAAAAGTATTTAATAAGATAATTTCATTAATTCAGATCTAGGATGTGTTATTTTAGTATTGCCTTTATTTTTTTGAGCAGTGTATATATATATATATATATATATATATACATACATACATACATACATACATACATACATACATACATACATACATATATATATATATATATATATATATATATACATATATACACACACACACACACTTACTCATTGCAGGGTTTTTCTTTATTTTTACTATTTTCTACATTGTAGAATTTTTGTATTAATTTAAAAAAAATTTTATTTAACCTTTATTTAACCTTGCAAGTTAAGAACACATTTTTATTTTTCAATGACGGCCTACCCTGGCCAAACCTGGGCCAATTGTGCACTGCCCTATGGGACTCCCAATCACGGCCGGATGGGATACAGCCTGGATTCGAACCAGGGACTGTAGTGACACCTCTTGCACTAAGATGCAGTGCCTTAGACCCCTCGGGAGATTGGTAATGAAGACATTAAAACTATAAAATAACACATATGAAATCATGCAGTAACCAAAAAAACTGTTAAACAAATCAAAATATATTTTAGATTTGAGATTCTTCAAAGTAGTCACCCTTTGCCATGACGACAGCTTTGCACACTCTTGGCATTCTCTCAACCATATTCATGAGGTAGTCACCTGGAATGCATTTCAATTAACAGGTTGGCTTGCTAAAAGTTAATTTGTGGAATTTATTTCCATCTTAATGAGTTTGAGCCAATCAGTTGTGTTGTGACAAGGTAGGGGTGGTATTCTTGTTTGAAAATGGCACTGTTGAGAATGGCTGCCATTTTAACGACACTAACCAATTGTGCTATTGTGTGTGTTTTTTGCGTTATTTGCAAATTATTTCGTACATAATGTTTCTGCCCCGTCTCTTATGACTGAAAAGAGCTTCTATAAATCAGCACAGTGATTACTCACCTCATATTGAAAGAAGATTTTTTCTTTAACGAGTTGGATGAGAGGGATTTACTCCAGACACCCGACAAGGCCCTCATCCCGGTCATTCGCAGGAGAAAGAGACGAAGATATTGAGGACGAAGGTCAGGGTGCCTTGTGAGGATCCTGCGGCGAGTGGGTCATTTTCCTTTACCATCGGTCCTATTAGCCAACGTACAATCACTGGATAATAAAATAGATGAACTACAAGCACGAATATCCTACCAACAGGACATTAAAAACTGTAATATCTTATGTTTCACCGAGTCATGGCTGAACGACGACATGAATAATATACAGCTGGCAGGTTATACACTGTATCGGCAGGATAGAACAGTAGCCTCTGGTAAGACAAGGGGTGGAGGTCTGTATATTTGTAAACAACAGCTGGTGCACAATATCTAAGGAAGTATCGAGGTTTTGCTCGCCTGAGGTAGAGAATCTCATGATAAGCTGTAGACCACACTATTTACCAAGAGAGTTTTCATCTATTTTCTTCGTAGCTGTCTATTTACCTCCCTGGAGGGAAGCCAAAGTAAGTCCGTTACCCAAGAGTGGTAAAGTGGCCTTTACTGGATTTAACAGCAGACCTATAAGCTTGCTACCAGATTTTAGCAAACTGTTGGAAAAAAATATGCTTGACCAAATACAATGCGATTTCTCTGTAAACAAATTAACAACAGACTTTCTGCCTGCTTATAGAGAAGGGCACTCAACATGTACTGCACTGACACAAATGACTGATGATTGGTTGAATGAAATTGATAATAAGAAGATTGTGGGAGCTGTACTGTTAGATTTCAGTGCAGCCTTTGATATTATTGACCATAACCTGTTGTTGAAAAAAACTTGTGTTATTGCTTTTCAACCTCTGCCATATCGTAGATTCAGAGCTATCTATCTAATAGTACTCAAAGGGTTTTCTTTAATGGAAGCTTCTCTAATGTCAAACATGTAAATTGTGGTGTACCGCAGGGTAGCTCTCTGGGCCCTCAACTCTTTTCTATTTTTAACCAATGAGCTGCCACTGGCATTAAACACAGCATGTGCGTCCATGTATGCTGATGATTCAACCATATACGCATCAGCAACCACAGCTAATGAAGTCACTGAAACCCTTAAAGAGTGGCAGTCTGTTCTGGAACGGGTGGCCAGTGTGACAATAGTGCTAGTACGAATTTGGACCCAGGCGCAGAGAAACACAGCAGAGAAACACAGTAAGGGTAAATCCAGAATATTTACTTAAGGTCTTCATAGCAAAACAACAAAGCAAGGGCACATGAGAACACTGAACAAAACATGAGACCTGAGCAACTGGCCCAGTCCACAGAGGAACCAAAATAGTCATCAAGCAGGTGATCCCAATAAGCCCAATCAGGGTCACCTGGATACTAGAGGAAACCCAAGGGTGCTCTCCAGTGGCAACCACAGGTAGTACACTCCAGGAAGAAACCCTGACCTGTGACAGCCAGGAATAAACTGGTCCTGAACATCTCTAAAACTGAGAGCTTTGTATTTGGTACAAATCCTTCCTTAAGTTCTAGACCTCAGCTGAATCTGGTAATGAATGTTGTCCCCATGTGCAGTTGCAAACCATAGTCTGGATTTTTTATTGCGGTTCAGGAGCAGTGGCTTCTTCCTTGCCGAGCGGCCTTTCAGGTTATGTCGATATGGGACTCGTTTTATTGTGGATATAGATACTTTTGTACCTATTTCCTCCAGCAACTTCACAAGGTCCTTTGCTGTTGTTCTGGGATTGATTTGCACTTTTCGTACCAAAGTACGTTCATCTCTAGGAGACAGAATGCGTCACCTTCCTGAGCGGTACGATGGATGCGTGGTTCCATGGTGTTTATACTTGCGTACTATTGTTTGTACAGATGAATGTGGTACCTTCAGGCGTTTGGAAATTGCTCCCAAGGATGAACCAGACTTGTGGAGGTCTACAATGTGTTTTCTAACGTCTTGGCTAATTTCTTTTGATTTTCCCATGATGTCAAGCAAAGAGGCACTGGGTTTGAAGGTAGGCCTTGAAACACATCCACAGGTACACCTCCATTTGACTCAAATGATGTCAATTAGCCAGCCTATCAGAAGCTTCTAAAGCCATGACATAATTTTCTGGAATTTTCCAAGCTGTTTAAAGGCACAGTCAACTTAGTGGGAGTCCCGGTGCACAACTGAGCAAGAGGACAAGCACATTAGAGTGTCTAGTTTGAGAAACAGATGCCTCACAAGTCCTCAACTGGCAGCTGACAAACACCACTCTGGCCATTTTGAGCCTGTAATCGAACCCACAAATGCTGATGCTCCAGATACTTCTAAAAAAGGCGAGTTTTATTGCTTCTTTAAGCAGCACAAAAGTTTTCAGCTGTGCTAACATAATTGCAAAAGGGTTTACTAATGATCAATTAGTCTTTTAAAATGATAAACTTGGATTAGCTAACACAATGTGCCATTGGAACACGGGAGTGATGGTTGCTGATAATGGGCCTCTGTACGCCTATGTAGATATTCCATTAAAATCCTCTACCAACTAAGCTACACTGCACTCCAGGACCAGGATTGCCTACCCCTGGGATATGCAACAATAGCTTTGATCATCAAGTTCTTGCCCATTAGAGTGCAGTATTGTCTTCAAACTTTATCTTCCGGATGCTGGAGTGAGTGGTCGTTCTGCACCTCGCTCCGCGGGTAATATTACATTTCATTACATTACATTACATTACATTGGAACGATTTGATTCGTGTATTGTTAGCTAGCTACATAGTTGTATCTGCTGTCTTTGTATCAAGGATAAAGGTGTAGCTCTGAGGAACTAACAAGGTTAGCTAGCCAGCTGTATTCATTCATTCGCGCCGTTTTCGAAACGGCGTCAACACCATAACACCACAGCTAGCTAGCCAACTTTACCAATTAGCAGTACTGTAGAAACTATATACATTACAACGGAACGATTTGATTCGTGTATTGTTAGCTAGCTACATAGTTGTATCTGCTGTCTTTGTATCAAGATAAAGGCGTAGTACAGAGTAACTATCGAGGTTAGCTAGCCAGCTACATTCTCTAACATAGTCAACAACGCGCCCACTGCTAGCTAGCTAACCCTACCAGCTAGCTGTATCATTTTTAGTCAATAAGATTTTTGCAACGTTAGCTTAACTTTCTGAACATTCGAGATGTGTAGTCCACTTGTGTAGCTAGCAGGACTGAATTTTTTTGTTAGCAAGCCAACGTTTAATTACTTCTGCATTATGAACTAGACACGGACACGAATTATCCATTGGTAGCTTGTTGTTACCAAGTATTGGTGCTAACCGTGTTACAGGATGCTAGCATGCTAGTTAGCTAGGGCGTCATAGGACACGGTGCACTAGGTGGGTTTTCACGGAAGATTACTGTACCAAGTTATCTAGCGGAATAAACTAAGTTTGAGCCTATTCCTGGAAACATTGAACCACTGTAGTTTACATCAATTTTAATTTCTAGTGGTAGCTAGAAAAGTTATATTTTAGCGTTTTAGTGTTTCAGTGAATTGTTAGTGAGGGAGGCCCTGCTCTCTCGCTTCCCCAGTTGTTTAGTTAATTTTTCATGCCAATCTCCTTTGCATTAGCGTAGCCTCTCCCGTAGCCTATCAACTATGTGTCGGTCTATCCCTGTTCTCTCCTCTCTGCACAGGCCATACAAACGCTTCACATCGCGTGGCCACTGCCACTCTAACCTGGTGGTCCCAGTGCGCACAACCCACGTGGAGTTCCAGGTCTCCAGCAGCCTCTGGAACTGCCGGTCTGCGGCCAACAAGGCAGAGTTCATCTCAGCCTATGCTACCCTCCAGTCCCTCGACTTCTTGGTGCTGACGGAAACATGGATTACCACAGAAAACACTGCTACTCCTACTGCTCTCTCCTCGTCTGACCACGTGTTCTCGCACACCCCGAGAGCATCTGGTCAGCGGGGTGGTGGCACCGGAATCCTCATCTCTCCCAAGTGGACATTCTCTCTTTCTCCCCTGACCCATCTGTCTATCTCCTCCTTTGAATTCCATGCTGTCTCAATCACTAGCCCATTAAAGCTTAACATCCTTACCATTTATCGCCCTCCAGGTTCCCTTGGAGAGTTCATCAATGAGCTTGACGCCTTGATAAGTTCCTTTCCTGAGGATGGCTCACCCCTCACAGTTCTGGGTGATTTTAACCTCCCTACGTCTACCTTTGACTCATTTCTCTCTGCCTCCTTCTTTCCACTCCTCTCCTCTTTTGACCTCACCCTCTCACCGTCCCCCCCTACTCACAAGGCAGGCAATACGCTTGACCTCATCTTTACTAGATGCTGTTCTTCTACTAATCTCACTGCAACTCCCCTCCAAGTCTCCGATCACTACCTTGTATCCTTTTCCCTCTCGCTCTCCTCCAACACTACTCACTCTGCCCCTACTCAGATGGTATTGCGCCGTCGCAACCTTCGCTCTCTCTCTCCTGCTACTCTCTCCCCTTCCATCCTATCATCTCTTCCCTCTGCTCAATCCTTCTCCAACCAATCTCCTGATTCTGCCTCCTCAACCCTCCTCTCCTCCCTTTCTGCATCCTTTGACTCTCTATATCCCCTATCCTCTCGACCGGCTCGGTCCTTCCCTCCTGCTCCGTGGCTTGACGACTCATTGCGAGCTCACAGAACAGGGCTCCGGGCAGCCGAGCGGAAATGGAGGAAAACTAGCCTCCCTGCGGACCTGGCATCTTTCACTCCCTCCTCTCTACATTTTCCTCCTCTGTTTCTGCTGCTAAAGCCACTTTCTACCACTCTAACTTCCAAGCATCTGCCTCTAACCCTAGGAAGCTCTTTGCCACCTTCTCCTCCCTCCTGAATCCTCCTCCCCCTCCCCCCCCCCCTCCTCCCTCTCTGCGGATGACTTCGTCAACCATTTTGAAAAGAAGGTCGACGACATCCGATCCTCGTTTGTTAAGTCAAACGTCCCTTCCGTCTTCAAGAGAGCGAGAGTTGCACCCCTTCTCAAAAAACCTACACTCGATCCCTCCGATGTCAACAACTACAGACCAGTATCCCTTCTTTCTTTTCTCTCCAAAACTCTTGAACGTGCCGTCCTTGGCCAGCTCTCCCGCTATCTCTCTCAGAATGACCTTCTCGATCCAAATCAGTCAGGTTTCAAGGCTGGTCATTCAACTGAGACTGCTCTTCTCTGTGTCACGGAGGCTCTCCGCACTGCTAAAGCTAACTCTCTCTCCTCTGCTCTCATCCTTCTAGACCTATCTGCTGCCTTTGATACCGTGAACCATCAGATCCTCCTCTCCACCCTCTCCGAGTTGGGTATCTCCGGCGCGGCTCACTCTTGGATTGCGTCCTACCTGACAGGTCGCTCCTACCAGGTGGCATGGCGAGAATCCGTCTCCGCACCACGTGCTCTCACCACTGGTGTCCCCCAGGGCTCAGTTCTAGGCCCTCTCCTATTCTCGCTATACACCAAGTCACTTGGCTCTGTCATATCCTCACATGGTCTCTCCTATCATTGCTACGCAGACGACACACAATTCATCTTCTCCTTTCCCCCTTCTGATAACCAGGTGGCGAATCGCATCTCTGCATGTCTGGCAGACATATCAGTGTGGATGACGGATCACCACCTCAAGCTGAACCTCTGCAAGACGGAGCTGCTCTTCCTCCCGGGGAAGGACTGCCCTTTCAATGATGTCGCCATCACGGTGGACAACTCCATTGTGTCCTCCTCCCAGAGTGCTAAGAGCCTCGGCGTGACCCTGGACAACACCCTGTCGTTCTCCGCTAACATCAAGGCGGTGACCCGATCCTGTAGGTTCATGCTATACAACATTCGCAGAGTACGACCCTGCCTTACACAGGAAGCGGCGCAGGTCCTAATCCAGGCACTTGTCATTTCCTGTCTGGATTACTGCAACTCCCTGTTGGCGAGGGTCCCTGCCTGTGCCATTAAACCCCTACAACTCATCCAGAACGCCGCAGCCCGTCTGGTGTTCAACCTTCCCAAGTTCTCTCACGTCACACCCGCTCCTCCGCACACTCCACTGGCTTCCAGTTGAAGCTCGCATCTGCTACAAGACCATGGTGCTTGCCTACGGAGCTGTGAGGGGAACGGCACCTCCGTACCTTCAGGCTCTGATCAGGCCCTACACCCAAACAAGGGCACTGCGTTCATCCACCTCTGGCCTGCTGGCCCCCCTACCGCTGCGGAAGCACAGTTCCCGCTCAGCCCAGTCAAAACTGTTCGCTGCTCTGGCACCCCAATGGTGGAACAAGCTCCCTCACGACGCCAGGACAGCGGAGTCAATCACCACCTTCCGTAGACACCTGAAACCCCACCTCTTTAAGGAATACCTGGGATAGGATATAGTAATCCTTCTAACCCCCCCCCCCAAAAAAAAGATATAGATGTACTATTGTAAAGTGGTTGTTCCACTGGATATCATAAGGTGAATGCACCTATTTGTAAGTCGCTCTGGATAAGAGCGTCTGCTAAATGACGTAAATGTAAATGTAAAAACAAATCTGCCGTTTCCAGCTACAATAGTAATTTACAACATTAACAATGTCTACACTGTATTTCTGATCAATTTTATGTTATTTTAATGGACAAAAAAATATGTTTTTCTTTAAAAAACAAGGACATTTCTAAGTGATCCCAAACTTTTTAATGGTAGCGATTATATATACAAAGAAAAAAAATCAGGACCAATCACAAGTGTTTTTTGTTGACCAATCACAAGCGGGGCGCCGTTACTAACGCCTTAATGGGCTGGCCGCCGATGACTTTGATCTAAAACAGGAATTCTAATCAGCACACCATACTCCTCTATGTTGGAAAAGAAGACCCAGAGAACTCTCAGAGTAGTACTCTACACTTTGATTGGACATTGATGCTGTCAAACGTGATGCAACTACTGCATATTCAAAGAGTTAATTTAGCCTAGAAAGTGCAATCATCATGCCAAACTAGCTTTCAGTAAAGTTGCAATTAGATGACTAATCTAATTCTAGCCACTTTATCATAAGGCTTAGGGACAAATCCTAACTTCTATCAAGTCGACTCATTCCATCCAGGATATGCTGCTGTATAAATCAAACTAATTTTCTCGTCATCCTCACAGTCTAGCTTTCTCACTTTACACAGCATATACGCAAACAAACACACCCACACACAAATTAAAGATTTCACTTGGTACTATTTAAAGTGTTAAGTGTTCTGAGCAGCTATACACAAGATATCCTCTCTCTGTGATAAAATTTGTCCTCTCTCTGTGATAAAATGTACAAGGTGTTGAGGTATAGCCTCCTATACCTGTAGTTCATATAGGAGCTGTTCGTTACTTAATTAAGAACAATCACATTTACTCTCACACACCAATAACCCTGGGACAGAAGAAGGCGTTTCTGCTATCTAGTATCATGCCAGTATTCCTACTGTTCAGAGGATGACAGAAGTGCAACCCTGGCACTTTGTATGTATCACCCAAAACGTATAATACCAATTAGAATAACCTGGGGGGGCCTGTGGTAACATGATCATGTTGAAACGGAAATAAACAAATGAAGTGAGACTATCAAGATGTTATCCCCAAATGAAACTATGAAGTTACAACATATGTAAGCCTACATAAAACTGTCTGAGATATAATTTTCCATTTTGGTTTTAATGTACCGTGTTTTTTACCCCTTGCCCCTTTCAGATATGAACAAAAGCCAGTATAAGGAAGATGCAATGGTAAAGAAGACAGGTTTATGTTTAGATATGAAAGGGGTTAATATTACCTAAGACTTACATTTTGCAAATACATTTTAGTTATTTAGCAGATTTTTCACCTGTTGGCTTGGGGATTCAAACCAGCGACCTTTCGGTAACTGGCCCAACTATCCTAACTGATACGGTACCTGCTTCTAGGCCACCAGCCGCAGCCTAAGGGTTAGAGCGTTCTGCCAGTAACCAAAAGGTCGCTAGTTCAATACCCGAGCCCACAAGGTGAAAAATCTGTCGATGTGCCCTTGAGCAAGGCACTTACTCCTAATTTGCTCATGAGGCGCTGTACTACTATGGCTGACCTTGTAAAACAACACATTTCACTGCACCTATCCAGTGTGTGCCAATAAACCAGCAGTTTTTAGTTTTTATAGATGGTCATGCATACACAGTATAGGCTACAGGCCTGATGATTATAGGGAAAGGAGGTGGTGTAGTTCCCATGTTGTTGATAAGTGATCAACTACAACTTTATTAAATATGTGGATTCTCTATTTCATTAGCTTATGTTGAACTTTTCCTTTCTCTACATGATACCATATTTGTTAGGCCTACATCTTTCCATAATCAATAAATACAGTAACTTATAGAACTGTTGTCCTGCTTGTTGGCACAAATTATTGAATGTGACATCACGGACTTTTCTGAGTTGCTAATTGCGTGCAACATCAAAATGGAACCGACAGCGACTGAAAATGTTTAGTTCAGACCTAATTTACTGTATGGGTCAGACATAGCCTAATTATCAATCCCATATGGATTGTGTCACGCCATACAGTAAACTGAATACCTAATACCCGAATGCAAACATGTGTGCAAAAGTTTATAAATCACTAAGAACTATATCTGTGCTTAATTTAAACGAATTAAATCATGGCATTACAGAAGTGATAGGATATACTGTAGTTACCTTCTGGTCCACGATGTAACATGCCATCTCCCGGACCTGAGCGAGACTGAAGTCGACAGAGTCCAACAGAACGGGCTCGCGGCTCAGCCCGATCTGGATCTGGAAAGAGATGCCATTGGACACCGAGGACAGGGGACTCGGCGGTCGGATCACCGGCGGAGCACTCATATTAATCTCCCGGGAGTCAAAACAATACCGACTCGACATACTGTAGGTGAGTAAATATACTTGTCTAACCGCAAAACAGCCGCCTGTTTTGAATATCAAACCACAACTTCAAATCTCCGATTGTGTCATGAATGCAAATTATGACGAGAGATTATTAGCCTAATAAAACTAATGATATAAACCAAAGAAATGTTGAAAAATATCATATTTCGAGCGGTGAAATACGATAATGATGAAGCCATATACGTCAGTTACGTTTGAACGTTCGGATGTAATCAGAGCCCGCCTCCTGCCTGGCTGGCTGATGTTATGCCGCGTTCATGTGCTAGTCGGAACTCTGAAATGTCCTATAAACCATCAGTTTTTATTTTTATAGATGGTCATGCATACACAGTATAGGCTACAGGCATGATGATTATAGGGAATGGAGGTGGTGTAGTAGTTGCCATGTTGTTGATAAGTGATCAACTACAACTTTATTAAATATGTGGATTCTCTATTTCATTAGCTTATGTTGAACTTTTCCTTTCTCTACATCTATCAGAAAAGTCCGTGATGTCACATTCAATAATTTGTGCCAACAAGCAGGACTACAGTTCTATAAGTGTTCCACCAGTTAGCAAGTCATACATGTTTTGAGTTTCGTAGTTCCTACTAGGACGTTAACGTGGCAATAGCTCTCATCATTGAGACAGGGTGATGGGAGAAGAATGGACAACTGAGCGGTGATGAGGAGCGAAATTGAGGGTAGGCCTACCCTTCATGCTTTCTTATCGAACGTTTATTAAGCTTGGGTACCATTGAGCTATCCTGCCAATCATCCGAAATATTGACTCAATTAAAATATAATTTCCCACCAACTAGACTTCCATTCTGTTAGAGACAAATATAGAAGTACATTTTATGGATAAGGCATTTGGACAACCTTGTTTAGGAATTCACCAAAAAGCTCAAGATTCAAAGTAACGTTATGGCTAATTGAGTGTGCGTTCGTAAATTCGAACTGGCTATCTACTCCGATTTCAGAGCACTCTCGTCTGAGTGCCAGAGCGCAGAATAGCTGACGAATTTACGAACGCGCAACCACAGTTGAATATGGCCGGTATCAGTAAATGTCTGGGAAAAAGTGTAATTAAATTGTTGCCAGCTGCACAGTTACAGTCACCAATGCTCTAGATAACATGAAAACAGCCTAACCAGCTCTGCTAGGGGAGTAAAATGGACAGAGTGAGGTGTAGTCTCATTTGTGTCTGGAAGTAGCTAGCCAACATTAGCAAGTTAGCTTGGGTGCTTGACTGCTGTTGTGCGGTCAGAACGATCGGATCAACCCTGCTCCTTGGCCAGAGCGTCCAGTGTGCGCTCCGAGAGCGAAACACTCTGATTTTACGAACGGACAATCTGACAACGCTCTGAATAGAGGAACGCCCAGAGCTCACTCCAGATTGAATTTACGAACACACCCTAAACCTAATTGTATACGTTTAAAAAAGTAGGCCTAAGTGTTCAGAAGAGCAATTCAACCAACCTGGTCTCAGGGCATTACGTTTCAATTGGTACGTACATTTAGTAATGAATGTCCCATTCCCATCCCAACTTTGCAGTCTGTTGCATTGCGCCAGATTTCGGCAACAGAGTGGCATCGCTGGTCCGAGGTCCGAGGCTCCATTGCGAAACGGGTGCAGCATACTTAGAATGTTTCCAAACTCTGCATTGTCTTCCATCTGGCCAGTCCATCAATAGAACAGAAAGTTAGGCTACCAAACCACAGAATGTAGCCTACTATAAATGAGTAGGCTACTATTTGTAATAATAATGTTGAATAATACAACATTGGATGTCAAGACAATTATATTATATGACTGTGGCATATGGTTTTAATTCTGAAAAGTTTATTGTGACGGTAATTATTAGGTGTGGCTACAGTAACTTCCCACTGGGCACAGACGTCAATTTAACGTCTAGTCCATGTTGGTGCAACGCCATTTCATTGAAATGACTTGGAAACAACGTTGATTCAACCAGTGTGTGCCCAGTGTGTTCAACCTAGCCTAGCTTTCAGCTAGCTAGCTAACTTTAGCTGCTCTGTGTAAGCTAGCTTGAGTTAGGAAGGAAGTAAGCTCGGAAGTAAGACAAACAAGTAGAGTAAAAAGTAACTAAACAAAACATGCTTTATTATCACCTGAAACAATATGTTTCTCATGTTTTGAATGAAAAGGTTTTATCATGAAATAAATGTGATCTCTGATGAGAGAGAGGCTCCATCTTGCGTTAGACACACTTGTCCAACAAGTAGTGGGTCAACACTGCGTAAAATGGACATAAGGCGAACAGAATTCCATCCATTTTTGTACATGGCATTAGTATTATACATTGCGTTGCATTAGGGTATATCAGGAATGGAATAGCGGTCGTATAATATCATACGAATTAAGATGTATAGTAGTAGACTATCATATGTCTTATCCTATCGGTACAATAGCATACGAATTGGATGACGTAACTTATCATCAAAATCTTCAAGTTCCTCGGCGTGCACATCCCTGATAACCTGAAATGGTCCCTTCACACAGACAGCGTGGTGAAGAATGCGCAACAGGAGGCTGAAGCAACCTGTCTCTAGTAACCATACCAAATGTAAGATATACTTATTGCTGCAAAGATTTACGTAAAATACCAAACCTCTGACCTGTTCAGTCTGCAACAACACCTGTAGCTGGTCCTTGCTGTTCCTATATGAATGATTGGAGAGGGGGAAACTGATCTCAGTTAACAGCATTACGGTAAAAAAATAAAAATTATATATATATATATTATTTTTATTTTTTTGCCGTAATGCAACATATATATATATATATATTACATTGGATGCTGTAACTATAATTAGCCACGACAGATTAGGCCTATATTGTTCAATCTTTCCTGTGAAATTTCATCTACCGGTCGGTAGGCCTATCATGTTTTACACAATTTATGTGATTTGTTCAATTACAAAATAACAAAGACAGTTGTTAGTTATATCATGTTATACTGTGGGTTTCAACCCTGAAGATGACACCGTGTTGCCGAAACATTGGTTATTAGGTTTACCCATTCAATTGTTGGGAGCATATACTGTATAGGCTCGAGTGTGTGACTTTATTTATTTTTATACTGTGGGTTTGCTAAACAGTGTTCTTAGAAGAGTAATACATTCTGTGGGTTTGCTAAACAGTGTTCCTAGAAGAGTAATACATTCTGTGGGTTTGCTAAACAGTGTTCCTAGAAGAGTAATACAATCTGTGGGTTTGCTAAACAGTGTTCCTAGAAGAGTAATACATTCTGTGGGTTTGCTAAACAGTGTTCCTAGAACAGCATGTGTGCTGGCATGTTGGTAACAGGCTGGGAGTGCTCAAGACTAGTGGTTGCTAGGAGCGAGAGGACAGCTGATGCTTTTCCTCCTACGCTTCAACCTTGTACACATGAATGCTTCAGCTGTAATACATTTACAACAGCAGATATCTGCTTTTACAGCATATCAGCTCATACTGTACCTGATTAAGGCATAAAGAAATCACAACAGATACATTTACTTAATTCCCCATTTTTTTGTATCGCTCTATCGGGTCTCTAAATAATGCACATTTAATCATTCTCCTATATGTTTAAAATGCAATTTGTATGGCTACAGTGGTAAAGTAAAACAAATAAAAGCTTATACTGAATGAAACAAACCTCCTCACCCCGTGTCATGTTTTTTTTTGTATTATTCATGTGGCTGGTGAGATGACAAGTGTGTCAGGAAGATGCATCAATTACTTCAAGAGTGTAGACTGTAGAGCCAATGACAATTGCAAAATGTCATTACACTTTTTGGTGTTTTGTAACAGATGTCCCTTTCTTTTCAGCCCATAAAAGATGTGCACACATAGGAGGTCCTGTGAAAACAATTGAGACCCCCCCGAATGTCAAGGTATAATTCTCACACTTAAATCAAATCCAACTGTATTGGTCACATACACATGGTTAGCTGATGTTAATGCGAGTGTTGCGAAATGCTTGTGCTTCTGGTTCCGACAGAGCGGTAATATCTAACAAGTAATCTAACAATTCCCCAACAACTACCTAATACACACAAATCTAAAAGGGGTGAATGAGAATATGTTACATATAAATATATGAATGAGCAATGGCCGTGCGGCATAGGCAAGGTGTGATAGATGGTATAAAATACAGTATATACAGTCGTGGCAAAAAGTTTTGAGAATGACACAAATATTAATTTTCTCAAAGTCTGCTGCCTCAGTGTTTTCAGATATTTTTGTCAGATGTTACTATGGAATACTGAAGTATAATTACAAGCATTTCATAAGTGTCAAAGGCTTTTATTGACAATTACATAAAGTTGATGCAAAGAGTCAATATTTGCAGTGTTGACCCTTCTTTTTCAACACCTCTGCAATCTGCCCTGGGATGCTGTCAATTAACTTCTGGGACACATCCTGACTGATGGCAGCCCATTCTTGCATAATCAATGCTTGGAGTTTGTCAGAATTTGTGGGTTTTTGTTTGTCCACCCGCCTCTTGAGGATTGACCACAAGTTTTCAATGGGATTAAGGTCTGGGGAGTTTCCTGGCCATGGACCCAAAATATCGATGTTTTGTTCCCCGAGCCACTTTTGCCTTATGGCAAGGTGCTCCATCATGCTGGAAAAGGCATTGTTCGTCACCAAACTGTTCCTGGATGGTTGGGAGAAGTTGCTCTCGGAGGACGTGTTGGTACCATTCTTTTTAGTCATGGCTGTGTTCTTAGGCAAAATTGTGAGTGAGCCCACTCCCTTGGCTGAGAAGCAACCCCACACATGAATGGTCTCAGGATGCTTTACTGATGGTAGCGCTCACCTTGTCTTCTCCGGACAAGCTTTTTTCCGGATGCCCCAGACAATCGGAAAGGGGATTCATCCGAGAAAGGACTTTACCCCAGTCCTCAGCAGTCCAATCCCTGTACCTTTTGCAGAATATCAGTCTGTCCCTGATGTTTTTCCTGGAGAAAAGTGGCTTCTTTGCTGCCCTTTTTGACACCAGGCCATCCTCCAAAAGTCTTCGCCTCACTGTGCGTGCAGATGCACTCACACCTGCCTGCTGCCATTCCTGAGCAAGCTCTGTACTGGTGCTGCCCCGATCTCGCAGCTGAATCAACTTTAGGAGACGGTCCTGGCGCTTGCTGGACTTTCTTGGGCGCCCTGAAGCCTTCTTCACAGCAATTGAACCGCTCTCCTTGAAGTTCTTGATGATCTGATAAATGGTTGATTTAGGTGCAATCTTACTGGCAGCAATATCCTTGCCTGTGAAGCCCTTTTTGTGCAAAGCAATAATGACGGCACGTGTTTCCTTGAAGGTAACCATGGTTGACAGAGGAAGAACAATGATTCCAAGCACCACCCTCCTTTTGAAGCTTCCAGTCTGTTATCCGAACTCAATCAGCATGACAGAGTGATCTCCAGCCTTGTCCTCGTCAACACTCACACCTGTGTTAACGAGAGAATCACTGACATGATGTCAGCTGGTCCTTTTGTGGCAGGGTTGAAATGCAGTGGAAATGTTTTTTGGGGGATTCAGCTCATTTGCATGGCAAAGAGGGACTTTGCAATTAATTGCAATTCATCTGATCACTCTTCATAACATTCTGGAGTATATGCAAATTGCCATCATACAAAATGAGGCAGCAGACTTTGTGAAAATTAATATTTGTGTCATTCTCAACTTTTGGCCACGACTGTACATATGATATGAGTAATGTAAGATATGTAAACATTATTAAAGTAGCATTATTTAAAGTGGGGTTGTTTAAAGTGACTCGGGATCAATTTGTTAAAGTGGCTAGTGATTGGGTCTCCATGTAGGCAGCAGCCTCTCTGAGTTAGTGATTGCTGTTTAGCAGTCTGATGGCCTTGAGATAGAAGCTGTTCTTCAGTCTCTCAGTCCCAGCCTTGATGAACCTGTACTGACCTCGCCTTCTGGATGGTAGCGGTGTGAACAGGCAGTGGCTCGGGTGGTTGTTGTCTTTGATCTTTTTTGCCTTCCTGTGACATCGGGTGCTGTAGGTGTCATGGAGGGCAGGTAGTTTGCCCCCGGTGATGCGTTGTGCAGACTGCACAACCCTCTGGAGAGGGTCTGCACAACGCTGGGCGATATGGCCAAAATATCATATCATATGGTATTTTTAAAATTGTTGACGGTTTGATGGTATTTAATGTTTTTGATTAATCAAAGTTCTAAATTTGCTTCATGAGTAGTGCGTGACCCTAGGGTGGCAACACATATATTCAAAATTATTTAAATGGTCTTTCTCCATTCTGATTGTTTTATACTGTTCAATTCAACCTCAACCTAAAATAATTTCCTGCATTTCCATTAATTTCTGCATTTCCTGCACTCATTTGAGATCATTTCCACACTGCCACGAAATGCAAAAAAATACTAGGCCTTATTTTTAACCAAATGTTGCAATTGCGATTTAGATCAAAACACTTGGGTGAACTTTTGGAATCATGGAAATATAATCATTATTCTAATTTCTATAGTTAGAATATAAATAATAGTGGGCACTTTGAATACAGTGTTGTTTTGACATGACAATGAATGAAAATACCACGAACGAGTGATTGTGACAGGGTAGGAACCAAAGTGATGTTCAGTGTTTCCTACGGGACCCTATAATTTTTGGCTACATTACATCTTGTTGCAGTTCTTGTTAGCTGGTCCACGACGATGGCACTATATAATCCTCAAAGCGGACAAAGAAGGTGTTTAGTTTGTCAGGAAGCGTGATGACGGTGTCTGTGAATTGTCTGGTTTTCTTTTTGTAGTCCGTGATTTCCTGTAGACTCTGCCACATACGTCTCGTGTCTGAGCCGTTGTATTGCGATTCCACTTTGTCCCTTTACCGGCATTTCGCTTGTTTGATTGCCTTGCAGAGGGAATAACTACACAGTTTATATTCAGCCATATTCCCAGACCTCTTTCCATGGTTAAATGTGCTGGTTCGTGCTTTCAGTTTTGCGCAAATGCCGCCATCCATCCACGGTTTCTGGTTAGGGTAGGTTTTAATAGTCACAGTGGGTACAACATCTCCAATGCACTTCCTTATAAATTCACTCACCGGGTCAGCATATAGATCGATTTTATTCTCTGAGGCTGACCAGAACATATCCAAGTCCACGTGATCAAAACAATCTTGAAGCGTGGATTCCGATTGGTCAGACCAGCGTTGAATGGTTCTAATCACTGGTACATCCTGTTTGAGTTTCTGCCTACAAGACGGTTGGAGCAAGATGGCGTCGTGGTTGGATTTGCCGAATGGAGGGCTTTGTATGTATCGTGGACGTTAGGGTTGCAGTGGTCGAGTGTATTACCCTAGTGCAATCAGTATTGATTGTGTAGTGCAATCAATATGTTGATAGAATTTAGGTATAGGCGCTGTATCCACTGTCACAGTTTGAACCTCAACCCATTTTCATGGTCAAGCTGTATAGACATTTGTAGCATTACATTATTTAATAGCTTATATAATGGATAATAATATGGAACATAAGGAGATTTGACTAACTAAAGTATACACCGTACAGTATATGACAGAAGACAAAGTCCTGTTACAAAGTCCTGTTTCCACCATCATGTCAAATGTCATATGAAAGCCCTGCTGGACTCTCATTGAGATGGATGGATAGATGAGTGGGTGGATGGGTGGGTGGGTGTATTCCATCCTTCCAGGCCTGCTCCTGACAGTGGCAGCAAATTACTCAGATTATTTTAAGCCTTTGGAAAAAATAGGAGAGAACCATTATGAATCCTTTTAGAGGATGTGTTTCTGTGTGTTTGTATGGAAGGCTAATAGGGTGTGAGACTCTCTTCTTTTTGATGGAAATATATTCTGTCAGTGTATAAATCTGTAAAGTCTGTTGTCTGTAAAGCCTATTGTCTGTTTGAATCCCAGCATCTATTTATATTTTTAACAAAAAAGGCAAAACAGGGAACAGTTAGCTAGAAAACATATTGATCTCATGCATACCTGTGTACATATTTCAATCAACAGGTCGCTAAAGTTGACCCACTGTTCAGATGTAGGATCTTAATTTGATCACTATTTTGTTGCTGAGAATTTTCCTGCACGGCAGGAAATGCAAACAGTGTATTCAAGGTTTAAAAAGGCTTCTAAAGTTTGGAATTTACACATTAAAATGTCAGACTTGATTTGACCTAAAGACAAATGTATCAACCCCTACAAATAATGTCAATTTATTATAATCCACATAATTCACATTTCCTGTTGCTGTAGGATTATTTTCCTGCTGTAGCAAACTGGCTCAAATTAAGACCCAATATCTGTACATGATGCTGACCCTGGTGTCCCTTCTTACATGCAAAGCTCCAAAGAAAATGTCTACCTACACTCTTAAAGGGTTCTTCAGCTGTCCCCATAGGATAACCCTTTGAAGTACCATTTTTAGTTCCATAGGATAACCCTTTTTTGTTTCAGGTAGAACCCTTTTGTCTTCCATGTAGAACCCTCTGTGGAAAGGGTTCTACCTGGAACCTAAAAGGGGACAGCCCAAAAAAAAACATTTTGGAACCCTTTTTTGTAAGTGTACCCTGATCTAATGGAAAGATTAGATAATCATTTCTGCAGCTTCATAATCACAAATGCATTTGGATTGTATTTATGGATCCCCTTATTGAAATAGATTACGCCAGAAGATAGTAAAAGAGACCAGAGATCTGCTGTTATGTTCAATGTTTTTCAGCCCTTGCACTTTACACAGAGCAATCGTACGTATTTCAAGAGATGGACGTTTCTAATCTGTTTCTAGTTATATCTGTGTGTTATTTTTGGCCATATTAACCTCTCCCAAACAGAAAAGGATCGTTGTTCTTTGTTTGTCTGGTGAATAAAGTTTTGTTATTTATCTATAATTTTGTGTAGTTCAGTTCTATTTTCCTGTCTTTGCTCATTGGTTTTTATACATTTCGTGGACATTAAACAAGATATAATTTAGTTTTATCCAAGTAAACAACATGTTTCCATTTCAGGTGGGTAACCTTTGAAATGACTGTACATCATTTCATGTTTGACTCCAAAAGTCTCTGTAATTAGCCCAACAAAGGGAACCAAAATGATTCCACTCATAAATCCGTAAAATAACATTTTTTCCAAATATGTCTAAATTACAGTAGATCAGAGTCAAAAGATTATCTTTGCATGTCACACAGGAACCAAATGCGATGTCAATCACCAACATTTGTCAAAGCACCTCTCAGAGGATAATAAGGCCTCTCTAAGTATGAGATATTACAGGTCAAGACCCCCTCTTGCATGTCATGATGACTCCTAATTGCAATTTATATAATAACCAGGAGAGAGTTTTGGAAGCATGTAGAAAAGGAGAAGAAATTATTATGGCTTGTCAGGTATGACAGTTTTCAGTTAAGCGCCTCCTTTTTTTCAGTGTTCTGTAGCAGTAGGACTACACTCCTCTCACTCAGAAATTAACTTGGCTCTCTCATTAATAAGCATGGTCAGACAAGGTAATCTCTACATTGTACATCGGAGGAGAGAAGACATGTACAGATGTAGGATCTTAATTCGATCAGTCTTTTATTGCTGAGAATTTTCCTGCACAGCAGGAAATGCAAACTTGAAGTGTATTTGAAGTTTAAAAAGGCTTCTAAAGTTTGTAATTTCCACTTTAAAATGTCAGCCTTGATTTGCCCTTATGAAAAATGTATCAACCCCTACAAAACAAGTCCATTAATTATGATCCACATTATACTTCACAATTTCTGTTGCTGCAGGTTTATTTTCATGCTGTAGCAAACTGGCTCAAATTAAGATCCTACATCTGTAGCCAGTCTGCTGCTGCGAACATTTATTGGAAAGTTTATGGCATCATTGTAGACGATGCCAACATTTCATGGTTGTTAGTAAATGAGTTGAAAGTATACATCAGCCCCCTTACTAATTTTGGAAATCTGCCAATGTATTTAATTAACACATACTGATTAGAACCATGGCATAGGGTAGGTAACCCATGGACAGGAAGATAGCTAAGATCTGGACCCAGAAATATATTACAACTACAATACCCAATACAGCAACTGCCATACACAGGCTCAGATTACTATAAGATGACAACAGTGGAGAAAGTCAGAGGTAATCAGCGTTTGCCTCCTTTGGCCATACCCTGTTATTGCAAGGCTGATGTTGAAATGACTTTAGCCTGTATGGTATGTACTGTACAGTATTGTATCCTCCTTATATGGCTACATTTTGGCTCTACTTAAATCCCTATGGTGAAGACACATTATCTGTTATGACACATTGGTGGTAACAGCGCAAACAGTTCCTGTTTGTAAGTTATCACTGTCTGCCATTGTTATTCCTACCCTGGGTGATTTTCAAATCACAATGCGAAACATGCATGTAGGTGTAAAAATGTCACAGCACTTGATGCCATGTTGTAGGAAAAATGTTTTGGGTGAAGTTTGTTTACTTTTTGTCATCAATTCACACAAGAAGCAAAGGGCAGCACAGTAGTGAGGAACACAATACGCAATATCTGTGTATTCTCCATCTCAGATCATGGTCCCATGAAGATAGCACTACTTTTGTAGCAGACTAATGCTCAACATCAACCACCAAAAAAAATGAGACAGCTTTAGTGTGCTCTAGTGACTTGTGTGGGACTAGAAGCCTGATGCTTCCGTATGGTGCATATCCTTCCAGCCCAGTCACATATGTGCCTGTTTGGAACTGTTGGCTGACTTAATTTGCTGCGCTGGGAATCCTTCTCTGAGATGAATCACAACAATGAATTTCTCCTCCATCCATGGTTGATGCCATATATCTCTCTTAATAAGATCAGTAGTAAAACGGCATACTCAAACACAGACACTGTTTATTATAATGGCGCAAGCCGGTTTGATCCACACAACTAAGGAGGTTAACGTGTTATTGTGGAGTTAAATTGGTGGCGGTAAGAATAGAAGAAGGGATGTTTAAACTTCTTATACTTTGGTTTCATTAACACTGGTACATTGCTCAGCTACAAAGTGGATATGTGGCTAATGTAGCTTTTTCTGAGCACGGAAATGTGAAAAAATATTACATTAAGGGTGACATTTCCGTCATGTAAAAAAACAGATCTGTTCAAATCTGTCATAAAACTCGTTATAACTCATTGCTATTACATGTGCAGACGTTGGTTGAGAGATTGGCTAGTGATACACAAAATTAACAAGATTCAAAAGGTTCCTCTTACTTTGAGATATGTGAATAATATTACCACAATTTAACAAATTAAGGGAGCACTCTCAACCTTAATTAAGGTAAATGTACAGAAGTCCCAGATTCAAAATGAGTGTAGAAACCAACCTGCCGTTTCCTGACAGCTGACAGCGCCGTTAAAAACAGCACACATAGGACCTCCCGAGGGGCGCAGTGGTCTAAGGCACTGCATCGCTGTGCCACTAGAGATTCTGGGTTCGAGTTCAGGCTCTGTCGCAGCTGGCCGTGACCGGGAAACCTACGGGGTGGCGCACAATTGGCCCAGCGTCGTCTGGGTTAGGGGAGGGTTTGGCCGGCAGGGATGTCCTTGTCCCATCGCACACTAGCGACTCCAGTGGCTGGCCGGGTGCAGTGCACACTGACACGGTCGCCAGGTGTACAGTGTTTCCTCCGACACATTGGTGCAGCTGGCTTCCGGGCTAAGTGGGCATTGTGTCAAGAAGCAGCGCGGCTTGGTTGGGTTGTGTTTCGGAGGACGCACGGCTCTCCCGAGTCCGTACGGGAGTTGCAGCGATGAGACAAGACTGTAACTACCAATGCACCACTACCACGAAATTGGGGAGAAAAACGGGGTAATAAAGTAAAACGGCACACATATCATCTTGCTTCCGAACTACACACTCATCACTGTTTACTGAATGACAGTTGTAAAACATAAGAATATTGCTATCGCATCATACGTCTACATAGATATTTATAAACATTATGCCTTGTTTATCCCCCACCATAAACAAGTGTATGATGAAATGTGATTGGTGTAAATGTAAATAATTGCACCTCTCTCACATGAGGAATAACAACAAACTCTCCAGCTTTCATAATGGAAGGCAGTGAACGCGAGAAGCCTATTTTTGATACTTAAGAGGGAAATTGAATAGCAAACGGCACAAAACATATTGCAACAGTGAGTGCAGGGGCAACCCTCATTCAACCCAAATAAAAAACAACAAAGTGCACCTTTAATTATTTTGTGTCTCCCACAAACAACTTAAATTGGGTTGGAGAAGGCAGGGGAGGGACTGCCAACGCACTGGCTTGTGTTCATTAGGGATTTTAAAGGACTGCTACTGTCCCCTAACGGGTCTTTTCTGTGACTGCATAGTCGCAGGCGGCTAATGACCCTGTTGTCACCCCTCTTGTTAGCTGAGGCCAGGCCCCAACAGGCAGGCAGACACACTCTGCCCAGAGCTACTGAGAACATTAATTGGATGCTACGCTGCCTGGGTGTGGCTACAGGAGGGGTGTTGGTGGTGGGTGCGTGGAAGCCGCCATCAGTGCATGGGCCAGCAAACTTCATAATAGACCCCTATGGGACACGCTATATCAATCTACAGTTTCAAACCTGCTAATTGAACTCCTGTGCACTGGAGGGAGGCGGTCTCTACAGAGCTTTTATAATTTAAGCCATTTATAATGCTAGCAAAAGGTTCCTTTTAGAAAGGTTGCAAGAGGTAATACACCGTCTTTTCTCTGATCTTTCCTAAACCATATAGTTACAAAAATGTTGCACTGTATTGTGTCTGTCATTTTTTTGTCGAAACAATTGATCAACTGATCCAGGCACATTGAACTGAAGCATGTAGTAACGTAAATGCAAGTTGCGGTAGAGAGGATATTTACTGTGATAAACCAGCCAAATGAATGGGTTGGCAGCTGGACCATGAGTCAGGGTCTGCTTGTCCTTTGTTGATTGGATGTTGCCCTTGTGGTTGGTCCTGTTGCCGTGGCAACCTGTAATAGTAACAATCAGGTGCAGTATCCTGACAGAGATTTTCTAATGGTGTTGTTAGGCCACTGGCTGCTACTGTGTCTACTCTAGCAACATAAGATAGAGGTGTGCAGTGGAGAGAGAAAGCTGTCTGATCTGATGGTCTCTCAGGTGTCACTCGCAGCAGTAACACATGCATCGGTCATGACTACCGTCCATGAGCCTCAGTCACTCTATCATATGATATATTGTTTCTCCTCCACTGGGCTGTCCACTTAAAGCCACAATCACTGAGTTTGTGTCTCAGCTAAACGGCAGCCCCGCCAGAGGCAAGAGGCTTGGGAAAATGTAACCGCTCTCAAATTCATAGATGAAGCTATTGATGAAAGTACTTACAGCCCATGTGATCAAAACCGCGCCGGGTCTAAGACAACAGAAACCTAACCCTTAGGTGAGACGCACACGGTTATGTATCATGTAAATTCTCCTGAATGGAACACGTGCCCATCTCACCACCTTCCTCCCTCCCCTCTGTTCTGTAACCCACCGCCCTTCAAACAGCCGGCACACAAACACATATACAGTATGAGATGTATCTGATTAATTACAAATCATCTGTGATGTACACGACTGCTTCACTAATTGCTGCTGGAAGCTGTGCTCATTAGCGGTTCTCATCTGGCTTGGCGCAAAAGCTAAACAACCTGCAAACGATCCAGCAATTACTGCTATTTTACCACTCCAGCATCAGGCGAGCAAGTGTAGAATGAAAATAGCTGCAGTAAATAACAAAAGGGCGTTTGGCTTCAAATGTCTAAAACTGCCTCGCTCCACCACCGCCCGCCACAGAGAAAGAAGAGAAGCGAAGGGGTATTTGTGTGGTTTTTAAAGGAGGGTACTCCTGAACTTTTTTTTTTTACCAAGGCTGTCTTAAGTACAACGACACGCCCACAGATCATTTAATGACCAAACTAAGTTCTTGTTTCTCAATAAAGTGTTGCTACATTGAGAGTGTGTGGGTATAGAGTAACGCCACGTGAATCGAAAGGCATCGGTCTCGACACAAACATCTCTAGGCTACACAGCTGGGTGAGCGATGGAACATGTGTTCGCAGATATAGGGCCTTATAGATGAACAAAACAGACATACGGACAGACAGGTTTGATCTCTCCACATCTCAACAGCTTGATCAATCACAGATACTTCCTTTTTGTCTCTAACACCATCCAGGAGGGATAACTTATTATTCCTGGCCTGCGTGTCTTTTACAGCTTTTTTTCCTTTTCTTTGCTTGGCAGTTGTGTCCATTAGAGTTTTGTTAATGAGATGAATTTGACCAATGCAAGTGCATGATGTACTTAACACCTCAGTTTGCACAGAAAGTCAGCGAGCCTACGTTGTAACGCGTAAGACAACACATCAGCGAGGCTTGGTGGTTCATGGTAACAGACACTGCTGGGAGCATAGACTGAATAAGACAAAAGGAGACTACTTCTCATTGATAGGGTCAAGCCATTTCAGACATATGCGATCGGGCTAAATCGTATTCATACCAAGAAATAGCCAAGCTAATACTACTATGTTTACAAAATCATGACTCACATTTAATGCAGGGAATTATTTTTGAATGCAACTTCATAATTAAATGTTATAATTCTACACGGCCGTTGTCATTCTATGAACAAAACTAAAACGGTGATCAGACTGGATGTTAGAGAACAATGAAATCAAGCCTCATGAATATTAGAGATGCGGACAACAAAAGCCTGTTTTCTTTGTAAAAGTGAATATCTAGACAGTTATTAACAAGTGTATCATTAATATTTTTGTGTTGGAAGAAGCTCATTGGCAAAATGTCTAAACAGTCAGAGGCTTTGTACTAAAAAAACAAACAGCTCTCAAAACACATCTACCGTACTAAGCGCGAATGTGTACGCGCGCGCGCGGTTAATGCTGCTTCCTTCCTCTCTTTCTGTCCCTTTCTTTCTCCGTATCTCTCTCACTATTTCTCTCACATACACACAAACTCATTTTAATGTGTTTATCTAATGTTAGCCGTTCATTTCAAAACCCTACCTCTGAACCATTATTTCCTATTGTAAAGAGTGATGGGGGAGAAGATATTTTGTGTGGGAGGACAGCAGGCTTTTCTGTGAAATCCTCTTTTAAAAGAGATGAGAAAGAAAAGGTAAGCTGAAATTAATTTCAATAAAGGCACAGACTCTTGAGTATGGGAGTGGTGGAGGCCA
Organism: Salmo salar; assembly: GCF_965601325.2. Lineage (NCBI taxonomy): Eukaryota > Metazoa > Chordata > Actinopteri > Salmoniformes > Salmonidae > Salmo > Salmo salar. Next base: position 38,317,129 of record NC_138291.1, read on the forward strand.
TTAGTGGGAATATGATTGGCAGATACAAGGATACTCTGTACCAAAGACCAGGGTAATTATCCCAGGTGTCGCTGAGTGTGTGTGTGTGTGTGTGTGTGTGTGTGTGTCTGTGAGCTTGCATACAAGCCAGTATGTGTATGGTAGAGAAAGTGAAATATAGACAGACTGCCCCTCTCCTTTTTACTCTTTGGATAGGTTTGTTATTAGTTATATTCACATGTGACTATCCACATGTCCTCACCTTTAGTAATTAGAGAACATGCAACATCATTGCCCAAAGAGCATGAAGTAAAAGCAGAAGACTGGGGAGTGTGGGTTTGAATCCAATCATGTTGGTTCTGTTCTGGGGTCCACACCTGGGTTCAAATACTATTTGAAATCATTTCAAATAATTTAAATGTGCTGGATAGAGCTGACTTAATGGCTCAATGGAGTAGTCCCAAAAGTGCAAACCCCGCCCATCTTGCACTCCAGGCATGCTATAGCAAATGCTCAAAGTATTTGAAAGATTTCTAATAGTATTTTAACCCAGGGCTATCTGTGGTATTGGTACCATAGGCATTAGCCAGCCAGGGAGGAGCTAAGCTAACTAAGCCCATAATGAAGTGCTCCAGGCACCAGGTTTACATCACCACCACCAACAGCAGTTTTCCCACCTTTCCCCAAAACTCAGGGGAATCAATTTGAACAAATAAAGAACATATTGTAACTGGGCTCGTTGCAACGTTAATGAATGTAGCAGATGCTAAGAACACAGAGTCCCAATTACCAAGGGAACCGGCAAGAGCCCATTTGCCATTTGTTAAATTAAGTATTTGGAATTAGCGCCCGTCCAGGTATAATTAAAAACGGTGCCACTTTCCCCATCGGCACGTGGAAACTTGTTCATTTACAACTTTTTTTCCTTTTCCCCTGGTGATTTCAACAGATGGCATGAGAAAATGTGAAACTAGAGGAAGAAAAAACATTTTTTACAAACATGTCGCTGTTGAAGGTAATGTATTGTAATGAAGCTGGTAAATCAGGTTTTGGCAACAGTAACGTGTTTGACATAACAAGACAGAGTACCGAACGAGGATGAGAGGTCCTTCGACACTTACTGCAGTTTGTGTTGAATCAAACCAGTTTTATCCGGAAACAAGTCAATGAAGTATAGACACTTTGAGAACCTTGTTACTGCACCATCTCCTGATCATTATATTTCATGTATGACTCTGGGTGCTTGTATTTCCTGCTGTGATTACCACCACACTATACATAGGGTTGAGGAGCAGGGTTTTCCATTCTGGACTACTTTGGCTGGAATTCAACGCAACCCACCATAGCACAATTACAGTCTTTGTCTACAACCTACTGGATAGTCTACATGTAATAATCTACGATGTACGCCTGGTTCAATAGAATTGAGCCCTTTTGTATTGTCCAGCAGTTGTATTTCTTGAATGGTCTATACCTGCTCAGTGCAGCCTCAGTGTTTGTACAGATGTACAGTGGGCTCCATAAGTATTGAGACAGTGACACATTTGTTGTTGTTTTGGCTCAGTACTCCAGCACTTTGGATTTGAAATTATATTTATGCCTCTAACTTTCTCACTCATCATTATTCACAATTCATTCAAGATTATCCGTAATCATGGTAGCATCCACATTAATGTAGAAGTGTTCAGAAACATATTCTATTCTTATTTACAATAAAAGTGACTCCAAAAAGACATTATTTACCATTCATTTCTATTGGGCACAAAATAACCTGAAACACAACCAAAACAAACAGCAAATGCATCCAACTACTGTGTAGAGTCACAAGCTTGATGTAGTCAGTGCGTGCTAGGAATATGGGGCCAAATACAAAACTTTTGAATACTTTAATACACATTAGTGAATTTGTCCCAATACTTTTGTACAAAAAGTGCTGTAATTTGTAAACGGTTCAACCGATATGGATTAAAATAACCTCCAAATTAAAGCTGACGGTCTGCACTTTAACCTCATAGTCATTGTATCGTTTCAGAAGTGCTGGAGTACAGAGCCAAAACAACGTGTCACTGTCCCAATACTTTTGGAGCTCACTGTATGTGGTGATTTTAGAGTAAAACAATTCCATTGACTTTCCCCAAATGTACAGGTTTTCTAGAAATTATGTTTGGAGGATTTCCTGATTATTTCTTCCTGATTCTGGGAATCTTCCAACCACAATTGCTGGGAAAACCTTTTTGCAACCTATACTAGGTGGTTGTACGTTTGTAATGACATCAGAGGGACACTGGGACGTGATGGCAGTGCTCAGTGTTCAGTTCTTAGTGCCTTGTTCTAGGGTCATTTGGCACAGTGGGCTCTAACAGACAGACTGCTCCTCTGAAACTGTGCAGCCATCCATGAATCAGACCTGGGTTCAAATAGTTTTGGTTTTCTTTAAAAAAAATGTGAGTCTGCCTGGAGTGCCAGATGAGTTTGGGTTTGCACTTTTGGGATTATCCCACTGGTTCCATTGCGCTAGACAAGCTCAATCAAGCACAGCTAAAGTATTTAAAAGAAAACAAATAGGACCTACTATTTGAACCCAGGTCTGCTCCCTGTAGAACACATTTCACCATCAATCTGTTTATAGAGATTACATTTTTCCTTTCATTTCTACCCCTGTGTACAATAAACAGTCCTCCTGTACACGTGTACCCCACAGATTTGTGTTTCAAGTTAATAAAAACAGACCGTAGAGACATCTTTCATATACTTAAGACCGTTGTTTGAAAACAGCCACACCAGTCCTCTTACATGGTAACTGTGGGGTGAGAATGGTAATGAGAGAAATAGTTAAGTGAAAGCCACATTGGCCAGAACATCACACATCTGTAGTGTAGACTGTAGATGATGTTCCTTAGGTCAGGCAACATGAGATTGTTTCTGACTGCTGGGTGTCAAACGTAAACGACAGGGGTGCTATGTACTGCAAATGTGGCGCTCTTGTCAAATCATCACAAATTCTACTCTGACCCTACAGGCAGGCAGACGGCAGTAGTCTGCCTGTGTCTCTCAAAGGCTGCCTGGCTCTCTCTCTCTCTCTCTCTCTCTCTCTCACGGTAGTGTGTGGACTGACTGGAGTGTGTTTTCCCTCCGTTACCGTGACAACGGCTCCCTGTCTTTTAAGGGCTGTGTGTGTGTTCACAATATGTATGTCGTCAGTACCAAGTTTGAATGTTTAGGATCTCTCTCTCACTCTCTGCGCATCAGTATCCACCATGAGCACATTTACATGTTACCTAATTAGCTTGCTTAATTATTGTTTCCTGTCACAAGAGTGTGCATGTGGTATTGAGGCTTTCATGGACTTGTTAGATGAGGTAGTGTGAGATGAATTATAGCATGTCCATACCTGCCTCCTTGATATGCAAACTGACAAAATGAAGATACAGTACTGATATTGGACCAAGTCTGTTAATAGCATCGTCATACTGTAGCTACTAACTGGCAGTGGTGGAAAAAGTATCCAATTGTCATACTTGAGTAAAAGTAAAGATACCTTAATAGAAAGTTACTCAAGTAAAAGTGAAAGTCTGCCAGTAAAATACTTCTGGAATAAAAGTCTAAAAGTATTTGGTTTTAAATATACTTAAGTATCAAAAGTAAATGTCATTGCTAAAATATACCTTAATATCAAAAGTAAAAGAAAGTATAAATAATTTAAAATTCCTTATATTAAGCAAAGCAGACGGCACCATTCTTGTTTTTAAAATGTATGGATAGCCAGGGCACACTGACATTATTAACAAAAGATGCATTTGTGTTTAGTGAGTCCGCCAGGCCAGCGGCAGTAGGGATGACCTGTGTTCTCTCGGGGCGGCAGGTAGCCTAGTGGTTAGAGCGTTGGACTAGTAACCAGAGGTTGCAAGTTTGAATCCCTGAGCTGACATGGTAAAAATCTGTCGTTCTGCCCCTGAACAAGGCAGTTAACCCACAGTTCCTAGGCCATCATTGAAAATAAGAACTTGTTCTTAACTGACTTACCTAGTTAAATAAAGAAAAATAAGTTTGTGAATTTGACTGTTTTCCTGTCCTGCTAAGCATTCAAAATGTAACGAGTACTTTTGGTTGTCAGGTAAAATGTAGGGAGTAAAAAGTACAGATACTACTTACTAAGTAGTACTTTTAAAGTATTTTTACTTCAGTACTTTAACTGGTATAGTTACACTAACTAATAAAGTTGCTTCAAAGTTGATTCCAGTACAAAAAAAAGTATAAAAATGTGTGCACTCACTACTGTAAGTTGCTCTGGATAAGAGCATCTGCTAAATAACTAAAATGTCAAATGTAAAAATGTGCATTTCTTCTGCTCAGTAGCCAGGATACACTACATGACCAAAAGTATGTGGACACATGCTTGTCGAACATCTCATTCCAAAATCATGGGCATTAATATGGAGTTGGTCCCCCCTTTGCTGCTATAACAGCCTCCACTCTTCTGGAAAGGCTTTCCACTAGATGTTGGAACATTGCTGCGGGGACTTGCTGCCATTCAGCCACAAGAGCATTAGTGAGGTCGGGTACTGATGTTGGGAGATTAGACCTGGCTCGCAGTCGGCATTCCAATTCATCCCAAAGGTGTTCAATGGGGTTGAGGTCAGGGCTCTGTGCAGGCCAGTCAAGTTCTTCCACACCGATCTCGACAAACCATTTCTGTATGGACCTTGCTTTGTGCACAGGGGCACGAAAGGGCCTTCCACAAAGTTGGAAGCACAGAATCGTCTAGAATGTCATTGTATACTATAGCGTTAACATTTCCCTTCACTGGAACTAAGGGGGCTAGCCCGAACCATGAACAACAGCCCCAGACCATTATTCCTCCTCCACCAAACATTACAATTGGCACAATGCATTGGGGCAGATCACATTCTCCTGGCATCCGCCAAACCCAGATTCATCCGTGGGACTGCCAGATGGTGAAGCGTGATTCATTACTCCAGAAAACGTGTTTCCACTGCTCCAGAGTCCAATGGCAGTGAGTTTTACACCACTCCAGCCGACGCTTGGCATTGCGCTTGGTGATCTTAGGCTGCTCGGTCATTAGGCTGCTCGAAACACCATTCATGAAGCTCCCGACGAACAGTTCTTGTGCTGACGTTGCTTCCAGAGGCAGTTTGGAACTCGGTAGTGAGTGTTGCAACCGAGGACAGACTATTTTTATGCGCTTCAGCACTCGCGGTCCTGTTCTATGAGCTTGTGTGGCCTACCACTTCGTGGCTAAGCCGCTTATGCTCCTAGATGTTTCCACTTCACAATAACAGCATTTAGTCGATCGGGGCAGCTCTAGCATGGCAGAAATATGACAAACTGACTTGTTGGAAAGGACACATCCTATGACTGCGCCACGTTGAAAGTCATTGCGCTCTTCAGTAAGGCCATTCTACTGCCAATGTTTGTTTATGGAGATTGCATGGCTGTGTCCTCAATTTTATACACCTTTCAGCAACGGGTGTGGTGGAAATAGCCAAATCCACTCATTTGAAGGGGTGTCCACATACTTTTGTATATAGTGTATCTCAACCCAGTATTTGACTCTACCTAACCTTAATTCATACTGCAAGCTGTGTCCCTTTTTATCCCTCAGTCTTCCCTCCCTCCATCAGTCTACTTTACAATGCATTTCTTGCCCTAAAGCAACTTCCATGGGCTTTTCATTTGGATGACACAATGGGGGGAAATAGAGCAACTTAATTACTGTCCACAATTTATGAGCCGATGTCTGAAAATGTAAGAGTAGCTGTCTAGTAGGGACTGAGTCTGAGTGAGGCAGGGAAAGACTTATGACTGACTGCACACTGCTCATGAAAACCACTGACCCATGGCTTTGTGTATCATTTCCAGTTTCATTCCAGTATTTGCATGTTCAACCATAAATAGCTACGCCTAGGTAAGCCATGCACGATACAGTGGTATTAGGTAGCCTATGTAGCTTTGTTCAAGCCAAGAAGAAAGTTCTGTCCATAGAATTAGAATGACTTCTATTTATATGCTTCTGTGAAAGCTCCATCTACAGAGCAGACAGGATTTGAAGGTTCAGTCATCCAGCCATTAGTGACTCACGCCACACAACTAAAATGGGTATTTTGGGGACATTTTCGAACTGAGTTAATCATCTGAACTTGTTTACCATCTATACTTCCACCACACTGTGATGGACAGATGTTATTTAGAAGATAACTACCTTTAAATGAGTCTCTAGTTCCCATTTTAGATGTTCCAGTTCTTATTCCACTCAGTGATAATAGAAAGTAATTAATTCAATGAATGGGGAAAATCATTTCATTAATTCACGTTTTTTCAGATGTCTTTGTTGCAAATAATTTTGTTTGATTTTGTATCCTTTAAAAAATATATAAGCCACAGTGAATGGCTGTCGCTCAATTTTGTGTTCTGCACTGCCACCTACAGTCTGTTGTAGAGCACATACACTGCTGTGGGTTTTGTTCTATCATTCATATTATATCCCATTTAGCAGACGCTTTTATCCAAAGGGACTTAGTCATGCGTGCATAAGACATTTTACGTGTGGGTGGTCCCGGGATTCAAACCCTCTATCTTGTCGTTGCAAGCTTTATGCTCTACCAACTGAGCTACAGAGGACCACTGGTGATGCCTACATACTAAACTGGTTATACCTAGATACTTAATTCCTACTTTTGCACAAAAACAGATTAATATTATTTGGACGGTATCCTCCTGTAGGCCTAGTGTAAAAACAATAATAATACATTGTTTTATCAATCGAATTTCTAAGAGAAATCAGATAGTAGGCTAAATTGGTTTGTTGACAATTTAGATGTTGAATATGCTTATTTAGCCTGATTACATAATTGTTATATTTTGTGTAGGAGAAGTAGAGACCAAAGGCAATATCCATTATCCAAAAAGCCCAAAGCTCTTCTGACAGTTCTCTCACTGTTACTCTGCTCTGAGGCATCCTCTTCAACAGGGGGCACTGTTTGCCTAGTTCATTTAAAGGCTCTGTTTTTTGGGTTGGAAGCTGCCATTTACTTATTCATTCCATAGCAAACTACAGTGAACAATCAATTGGTGAATGCTCATTTATAGTATGTATGTGCAAGGTTGTAGAGATGTTGTTCTTTAATCAGTTGTTCTTTAATCAGCATGTCCAAAAAAAATAGGCATGGCTTCATGCATGTTTGGCACATTGATAGTCTGGTCAAAACTGTAGAGGAATCTAGAGATGATATAACTTGTGTGGTTTGCATAGCATTTATTATCATATGGCCATACATTGTTATATACACCATATTGTCTCTCAACCTATGTGACTTTTTTTAGGTTTGAGACCACTTGAGAATTTAGCCCGCATCCTACATCCCAAGATACCATCCTTTAGACACAGCTGTCACAGCTCTGCCCTTTATGTAGGAAACAAAAATTAATGTATAGAAATATATATGTGAAAAAAACATGATACATGTGAAAACCCACATGTGAAAAACACAATTCCCTTTTGTCAGGTCCTGTGAAGTCCCTGTGGCAAAATGTGGCAATGTGCAGGTGTCTAGGAACAAGGGCAATTCCATGGTTCCCAGAATTGCGGTGAGATGGAAGTATAGCGCGAAACAAACAAAAAACATTTCAACTGCATAGAATTGTATGGTTTGATTTCAATGACTACTTTTTTGTTTAAATGTACACTGAACATTCTACAAAACACATTTACTGGAAGAACTGTGCAGATGCAAAGTTTGGTAAAATATCTTTTGTGAAATCTCCCTCTGTTTGTTTCCAAAAACTCTGAAGTGTCTACTCTGAATTAAGATTGAAAGATTTCTGCAGAAAGATGTCCACTATAACATGACAGCTTGAATTTGAAAACATTTATTTTGGTTATTGAACTACATTAAAGTGACGTGGATTTACACCTGGTAACAGAATTCTGGTAACGGAATTTCCTCATGGGTTCCTGATATGTACTACACAGAAATGCATAATTATTAACGTTATTCTATTCATGGCGTTGTATCCTAAATAGGTACACAATGTACAACACAGTAGAGCTCAGTAGAATACAGTAGAGTTGGAGTACTCAACTCTACACCACTCTACTGTACAGTAGACACTAGTGTACTTATCTATACTCTACTTGTCTTTACTGTACTGTCCTCTAATGTGCTCTACTGAACTGTGCTGCCCAAACTTGTGAAACATAGACGTCTATGATTGGTTCAGATTTGGTCCGGTCCGGGGTTTGTGATGGGGAACTAGAGTGGAGCCCATGAAAACACAGACACTAACAAGACAGAAATGTCTTATTATTAGTCAATTATTAATTTTTAACCATTAATAGTAAATAAACCAGGTAAATATGTAATTTTTCTATCACAGGTTACAATCTATACTATCATACCAACTAGAATGAAGCACAGGACATGCATTCTAATAGCTATGCTAGTGTGGATATTAGAGCCATTGCTTACATGCCTGCCTGTCAACAGGACTCATGCCCTGAGGATTGGCAGCTCAGGTCAGGTGGGTTCCTGTTCAGAATGTGGACAGCAACCATCAGCCACTCAGTCTCTGGGGGGTGTTCTGCAGTGGGACAGCAGCTGACACTCACCCAGGCCCACGCGCACATGCATGAACTGTACAAAGGCACGCATGCACATACACACACTGTACAAAGGCATGCATGCACACACTCACGTACTGTACGAAGGCACGCATACACACATGCACGTACTGAATGAAGGCATGCATGCACACACACAGCGTAACCCACCAGGCAACCGAGAGTCAGCCACAGTTGGGGCCACAGCCACCCATACACTGTAAGATCATATCACTGACAAGGGTAGACCCAACAACACACAATGTATAAGAAATTGCAGTACTGTACACAGCACGGTATGTTTACTATGGTTAAAGTAGAATATTTGGTTGACCTATATAACCAACTGACTTTGTTATTATGTAAATGTGTGCAGTATAAAAAAAAGAAACTATTTGGAATTACAATATACAGTGGATGCCTGATAAAACCACCAGTTGGTTTCAGTCCTTGCTGATTTGTGATCATGGCATAAAGTTGGAGTTTATCCATTATTTCTAAGCAGCACAATTTCACACCCACTAAATGGCTTATGTGCTTAACAGAGCAAAAGTGCTTCCAGCCAGAGTCAGGTGTAGACCTTACAGTGAAACGCTAACTTGCAAGCAATGACAATAGTCTGGGTAGCCATTTGATTAGCTGTTCAGGAGTCTTATGGCTTGGGGGTATAAGCTGTTGAGAAGCCTCTTGGACCTAGACTTGGCACTCCGGTACCGCTTGCTGTGCGGTAGCAGAGAGAACAGTCTATGACTAAGGTGGCTGGAGTCTGACAATTTTTAGGGCCTTCCTCTGATACCTCCTGGTATAGAGGTCCTGGATGGCAGGAAGCTTGGCCCCGGTGATGTACTGGGCCGTATGCACTACCCTCTGTAGTGCCTTGCGGTCGGAGGCCGAGCAGTTGCCATACCAATCAGTGATGCAACCAGTCAGGATGCTCTCGATGGTTTAGCTGTCGAATCTTTTGAGGATCTGAGGACCCATGCCAAATATTTTCAGTCTCCTGAGGGGGAATAGGTTTTGTCGTGCCCTCTTCGTGTCTTGGTGTGCTTGGACCATGTTAGTTTGTTGTTGATGTAGACACCAAGGAACTTGAAGCTCTCAACCTGCTCCACTACAGCCCCGTTGATGAGAATGGGGCCATGTTCTGTCCTCCTTTTCCTGTAGTCCACAATCATCTCCTTTGTCTTGATCACGTTGAGGGAGAGGTTGTTGTCCTAGCACCACACGGCCAGGTCTCTGACCTCCTCCCTATACACAGACCCTATTGTCATCTTTCTCTGCTAGTTGATGGTAGATCGACACATCAGGGTTATCTTTCCTGGGGAGCTTCTTAACTGCCAACAGCTCTGAAATGGCACACTATTCCATATAAAATGCACTATATTTGTGAACTTATGTCATAGAGAATAAGGTGCCATTTTGGACACACACTGGTTTGGGATTGGAATCTCTTTATTGTATAAAATAAATCAAGCTTTGAATTGGATTTGACATCTTAAAGATTCTGCCTTTTGATTTGTGATCAGTGTGTACTGCAAGTCCCCCAGTAATGAGAAAAGGAAATGAAACATGTAATGAAACAGCAGATAACAAAAGTCCAGCTGTGAGCCTGTAGAATCAGAACCAGGAAAACGCTGAAGATGGAAAAAGATCTTTAAAAGAGAATGTGTCAGAGTGTCAAGATTTTAGATTTCCATTTGAATCACTACATCTACAATAACACACACACAAAGCCTCTTTTTCTAGTTTGTAAAATGATTATTTTAATGAACTTATTCCCTGGTTATTTATTTATTTATTTATTGATGTTGTATATCTTTTACTGTGAATGACAGACTGAATGAAAACAGGCACAGAAACAGCAGGTGGTGCCTCGGATAGATAGAGCTACAGTACTGAGCACACAGGCACATTCATGTCCCATAATACACTCTGCTTCCTGTTGCTTCCTGGGGGGAAACATCCAACAACAGGAGAGCAGGAAGTTCCTTTTGGGGGGATTTTAACCTCCAATAAAAAAACATTTAAAAACTATGAAAACATGGCTTAGCTAATTTTTTATTTGATATACAGTATGTTGTCTTTGATTTGTATTCTGTTGCGTGCCAAATACATTTTGATATGAGATATTTTAGGGCTCGATTCAATCCGTATCTCGTAAGATCTGCTCTATAGCACAATTGAAATTTAAAGGCAATGTACCCATGTTTGCATAAATTGCATTCACAGCTAACACTGCACATGTCGGCTCAATTGGAAATTACCTTTACATTTGAATCGCGCTATACTTCCACAATACAGATTTAATTGAGCCCTTATAGTATGCTTATTGATTCATTCATTAAAAGTGTATGCCTTTGTCTGCATGCATTCCACAATGGGAATTCAGCTATTGACCTTGTGAAAGTTGGGGAGGAGTATGGTTATTATGGTCACATGATGGATTACAGTCCTAATTCCTCTCCAAAAGGTATGTCTTTGTTTCCATTCATACTGTGTGTGTGTGTGTGTGTGTGTGTGTGTGTGTGTGTGTGTGTGTGTGTGTGTGTGTGTGTGTGTGTGTGTGTGTGAAAGAGAGAGCGCTTTAGTTTCGCTGGACAGAGAGACGGTCAAGCTGAGGGAGGGAGGATGTTTGGCCTTTCACCAGGACCTGGCTGGCAGTGACGACTGACCCCAGGCCCAGAGTGATGCATCCTGCAATTTGGACACTCCAATAGGTTATGTGACGTGTGAATTTCTCTCAGCTCCATCACTCACATAAATCCTGTCCAGTAGGCCATATGACCCACCAGGATCTTACCATGGAAAAGCCTTTTTCAAATCAGCAGATGACTAAGATATTAGCCCTTAAAAACAATAATATGTATGTGTATGTGTTACATTGAAGCACAAATATAGCAACAAAATCTCCCAATTTTACCAATTTGACTTCAGGTTCTGCCGTTTATCCACGTTTATCCAAACGTCAAATTTCGAAGTGTTTTTAAGTTACGGTTTGGGATAGGGTTAAAACATTAAAGAGCCTGGCTCTGCCACGGCATATAGTCATGGCTATATTAACAACATTACTTCTGTCATAAACATTAAAATGATCCAAACCACAAGCTAGAACGAGCGCATTTTCATTTCACTGGTAGAATTGAGAAGTTTCGACTTCCTGTGTATTAGGCTGCTCATAGTGAACCACAGGGTCCGGCATTCATAGCGAATGCAGATACCACCGTGCTAGCTAGATGAGGCGTGCCCACAACTTGGATGCTGGCGACCAGCACTCAGTAATCTCAGAACTTCTCTAGACACTATTTATTTTATTTTTTTAAACATTTGTTTTCACTAACGTTTGTCATCATGTCCCAGTGGTGTTCAGTGTCTGGCTGTGTTGATTACGAACAAGCGTGAAAATGAGTTATCTTTCACCGTTCTACCTACTAATGGCTTGCGGCTATTAAGAATTATGCTTACAGTGACCAAGTATTATCAGAGGGATTTTCAGGCTGAGTTGATGGGGAATCTATTTCAACGACAGATGAGAAGTGATGCAATACCATTGTTTTTTTTCCCTTCACATCAAAATGAAATATTCTCTATTAGACAGAACATAACATTAGCTACCTTAGCTGGACTAGGTAAATTAGCCTGCTAGCTAATGTTACAGTCCTGTATAGAACTGTAAATGCCATCAGCTAAATCATATAGCTAACCAGCTATATTTTGGATACACACTGTCAATCACTTTTGACCTATGCCATGGTAGTCACTGCTAGACTGGTACCTTCAGCAGCTAAGCTAATGTTAGCAAATAAGAGTAGCTCAATCAGAGCCATCTATTCCACCCTTGTCTGGAAAACACTCCGTTACTAAAAATATAATTGTCGATATAGCGTACTCTGTGTGTTGGTAGCAATGATGAGTGTATATATAAATCTATGTTTGGTTAGTTGGTTCTCAGCTGGCTAGCAATCTTGCTGCCAATTTAGTGACGCTAGCTAACAGCAAGCTGACAATATTGAAATGACCATGTTAGGTGTACAAAGCTAGCCAGTCTAATAGAGATCAATACAATTAGTGGGGTTGTTAAATAGTGTGTTGTGTGTTTTGTAGGTGGTACAGAATCTGATTCCACTGGCATGTGCTTCCAAACCTTAGCTCTGCACAAGGTGAAGGTAAGTTGGCAAAAATATGTACAAGATGATGGCTAAGATAGCTGAATTTACAGTAAGCATGGCATAAACATGAACTGGGTAGGGTTTGTGTTTAAGGGCCACAAGAGTACCTTCCGGACCATGTAATCAGTTTAATGTACCCCTTTTCTCTTGGTAAAACTCAGGTGATCTGGAGACCTTCCACAGTGCCCTGCTGAAAAATACCCCATAACGGTGGGGTCTTTGTTCGAAACATCGTCATCTATTTGTTCGAAACATCGTCATCTCCTGGCAGCATTTACCCTCCAGCTTCACAAGCTTGAAAACCACATTCAGAAAAACTTTAACAGAATTCATTTTTTCCCCTATTTTTTTTTCGTTTTGGAGTCAGAGTTTCAGTATAGTTTGTTTTTCAAAACAAGTGTGTTAATTATTTTATTTCAGTTTTCAAAATAGTTTTTTCATGATTTGTTTTCTTTTTAGTTTCAATTTCGGTTTACTAATAACCTTGACATACATATTACCCTAACCATAAATGGACCTCTTCAATTTGGTGCCAAAATAAAAACACTATTACGTTATCTCCTTCTTATGTCCAGAGGGCTTGTGAAACTTAGAGACTACTGAATCCCACCTTTCTTCCTCTGGCTAGTGTAGTTTTAGGCTACCCTTGAAAAAGCAACTGATTGTGTCTCCCTTCCCTTTCTCTCATACCCCATTTGTCAGTTGGGCAATTTCTGTGCCTCAGTCAAGCAGCAGGGGACGTATGGATAGAAGCGATGGAACCTTGGGTGTCAAACCCTGTTTACAACAGGGCTTGCTGTGTTTAGTCTCTTCATTCCAGAATGCCTTCCATCATTCTTTGGAATTTACTGTACTTTTTCAAAGTTGTTAAAGTATATTTTATGCTGCCATTTGCAATACTATGTAAAAGTTCTGAGTGAGTCCCTAATATATTCAGTCATTGGTAAGCCTGCAATCCGGTTTCTCTTTATTTGCTTGAAATTGATAGTGATGTTATTGCCGCTACACATACCTAGACATAATGTACTGATCTTCAACATCTCATATTATTTCTGCTTCTTATCTTGTGACATGTTATTAAAAAATGGCTCATGATTGTTTAACCTCAAGACCTTTCCTAACACATCATAATGCTTATCCTCCAAAAGCCTTATGGTAGATTTTTCAGTTATATACTGACGTGATATCCAAAGATACTGTTTATATATATTATTGACCTGACAATGGCTAGTGGGTGGGTTGTAAATTGTAAATGCAAATTACTCTTATGGAATTTATTTCCGTTGCTTGTGGAGTGCTTGAACCAAGATCAAATGTTGAGAAGACAAAAAAAAAAAAAAAAAGTTGGACTAATTTGTTTCATGCCTTTTGTGGCTTCACTCAGTGGGGATAGGGCCTTTTGTCTTTGTCCCACAGACCTGAATCTACAACTCCAATCCTGAAGCCTCTGAGAACATGATCATATATCTGAAATGACGTTATATTAATGCATTTAAATTGCATTCCATGACATCAAAGGCACTAATGTATGTGCTTTTACCATTACTACTCTTAAGCAACAGAGTATCTATTGTCCATATGGAGGTTGTCCATGAATATAGAGCAAGCTGAGCACCCACGCAACCCTCTGGAGGAGCCATGACGTGATGTCACTGCCATGTGCCATGAGGCCAGGTGTGGCGGTCACATAGATCGAGACAACCGGAGACTGTGAGAAAAGTGGCCTGGGGTGTCAAGGATTAAATGGAGACAGAAATGCTCCGTCAAATGAAATGACTAATTATAACCTTCCCCTCCCAATTTGATTTCCCACTGTATGGAGAACTGATGGTCCCCCTGTAAATGGGACTCAGACCCAGGGCCATAATGAGGGAGAAGAGTGCCTAAAAAAGGGTAGTCTCTCGTTGAGTGACACCTTTGATGCCGAAAACCAATTAGATTGAGCAGAATGGGTGCTGGAGGACTTGGCTCCCATGCACTTTCTAGTTGATTATATTCTGTCACAGACACAAGACTTGATTTGTCAATTCCATATCAGGTTGTAAAGCGGGGGGGGGGGGGGAGAAGGGACACAGGGATTGATGGAGTGGAGGGTGGAGAGCCAGAGAGAACAAATGACTGTCTGATAATGGGCATTCCGCACACGGTGTGACATTTCCTACCCAGCTGTCCATCCGTGGGGCTGTCTGGCATTTAAGAACGAGGGGTCTTTGTTTGGCCCTGGTCTGAAAGGAGGCCCTGAGCAGTTTCCCAGAGAGGAAACTGAGAGGCTAATAGACTAAGTGAGATGTGTTGCCAGGTTCTTTCATTATGTCTGTGTATTCCAGGAAGGCAGTGTTAACGAGCCTCAGCCTCAGGTTGAGTGTAACAAGCTGTCTGTCACACCACAGAGAAAGGGCCTGTCGCTAATGAGGGACAGAAGCACGATTGACATCCCCCTCCATCATTCCATGGTGGGACTCTCGAGGAGGAGGAGTGAGAGGAAGGAGTGGTGATGAATGAGGTTGTGGCCGAACACTGTTTTATCTTACATAGCCTACACACTGTGCCATGTCAAGGTTTCAACCACTTTCTTTCTACAGATGAATTAAATTGACCATTTTGCCACTTGGACATGGTTAGACAGTAAGGGCTTAATCCTATGTTTAATTCAAGACAATTTGGCTACAAATGATGCGCTGGTATCAATGAGATAATTTCACAAAAATATGTTGTTATTTACAATCACAAACCTTTATTTAACTATGCAAGTCAGTTAAGAAAAAAAATATTATTTACAAAGACGGCCTATGCCAGCCAAACCCGGACGACGCTGGGCCAATTGTGCACCGCCCTATGGGACTCCCAATCACGGCCGGTTGTGATACAGCCTGGAATTGAACCAGGGTGTCTGTAGTGACGCCTCGAGCACCGAGATGCAGTGCCTTAGACTGCTGCGCCACTCGGGAGCCCATAACTGCATGCCTATCAATTGCAAATCCAGGACAACTCTGAAAAATACACTGAGTGTAAAAAACATTAGGAACAGCTTCCTAATATGGAGTTGCACACACTTTTTTGCCCTCAGAACAGCCTCAATTGGTCTGGGCATGGACTCTACAAAGGTGTCAAGTGTTCCACAAGGATGCTGGCCCATGTTGACTCCAAAGCTTTCCACAGTTGTGTCAAGTTGGCTGTATATCCTTTGGGTGGTGGACCATTCTTGATCACACTATTGAGCGTGAAAAAACCCATCAGCGTTGCAGTTCTTAACACACCCAAACCGGTGCGCCTAGCACCTACTACCATACCCATCCAAAAGCACTTAAATCTTTTGTCTTGCCCATTCACCCTCTGAGGGGCACACGTACACAATCAATGTCTCAAGGCTTAAAAATCTTTATTTAAACTGTCTCCTCCCCTTCATCTACACTGACTGAAGTGGATTTAACAAGTGACATCAATAAGGGATCATAGCTTTCACCTGGTCAATCTGTCATGGAAAGAGCAGATGTTCCTAATGATTTGTATATTCAGTGTATATTATAAACCACCTAGATGTATTTTTCCCCTGAGTGGAAACGACACGTCTGTGATCTTAAGAGTTTTCCCTTGTAGTGGTGTAATTTTAATTGGGTATGTTGATCTCTTCTCAGGTGAGCCGGTGAATTCACCCAGAAGAGTCCATATTACTTTCTTCACTCTCCTCTCAGATGGTTTAAAGGGGCTGGTTCAAGCCAAGGGAAGTTTCTAACAGTAATTCAGCCATGTAGTATTAAAGAGACTCATACTTCAGATGCTAATGGTTTTTGTGTATTGCCCGTATGAATTATGGAAAAGGATATCAGAATTCTCTCTGTCCAACACTGGTCTTCTTTCCCCAGATGGAGATCTAGCTAGGCTGCTTTTGGGTTAACAATGTAGAATGCAAATTATAGATTATATAAAAAAATATATATTTATTTTATGCGTTTCTGAACATATAAAACTAGTTATGTCATCTTACATTTTAGCCATGAATTAAACTATTTCACCTTTTCCAATTTACGGGTCTCCCTAACATAATTGTTACCTACAACGAAAACCAAAACGGTCCCATTTCAGCGCAAACTAAGCTGAACTCCGTGCCCCCACCCCCTCCACCCAGTGTGTCACCAACAGGCCACCGTCCAGGCCGTCTTAGCAGTGCCTTCATCCATCATTGTCCTTAACAAAACAGACAAAATGAGCCTGTGAAAAGTAGTAGCTACTGTAGTGTGTGTCTGGATCCCCTTACAGAGCTACACAGTGTTGATGTTGTAAAAGGACCCAGCAGCAGCCAAGCTGGCATTGATTTTCAGGTCAGGTCATTCATCCATTCAGAGGGAGCCGGGCGGCCGCTCTCCCCATGCTCTCTGCTCTCCCTCCTGCCTGGCCTAACCGACTGGGTGGCTGGTGAGGCACTGAGGGAGCACAAAATCCAGGACAGCCCACAATACCACCAAACAAAACTCACAACTATCAAATCCGAATACAGGCTTGAACAGGAAATCATTCTGTGTGAAGATGATATAGCTGTGGCGGATGAACTGGCTGGATATAGCCGCTGTTTGACTTTGAGGATAGATTATTAATTGTACTGTACATCAATGGAAAATGGATTGTGTGCTGGCTGGCAAATCAACAGTTTTTGGTTAGGCCTGTGTCCATCGTTTCTGTAAGAGTGAAAGTAAAATGGGTAGGGGACTCAGATTAACTTTAATTTTGAAACAAAGAGACTTCACAAGCACCATGTCTTAAATATCAACCCATGCTTTTCTCTAAAACAAAAAATCTTTGACCTTGTGCTTCATCTTAATCATTATTATAATAACTGAAAATCTGAACACAACTGATAATTTTATGCATGTAGAGTCGTATGCAAAAACATTTAACCCAAACACGTTTTCTGTGACCCCTCGGAGCAGGTGACAAACACTGACTAAATATTCACAGTGTTGGGGAGTAGTGAACTACATGTAGTTTAACTAGTAATTTAACAACATTTTGCAGTAGCTTGGTGGTAGTTGAACTAAATGCAAATCTAGGTAGTGTTTTCAGTAGTTATTAGCTTTTTTGCCATGTAGTGGTATAGCTAACTACTCGAACTACACACTACTTTTTGTGCAAAAATAAAATGAGTGAAGTAACCAATAATTTCCTCTCATTTTCCTCATCAGACCTCCTTATTTCTCAAATTACACATTCTGTCAACATTTGACTCCAGATTGATCTGTTCTTGCAATTTCTAGTCTGGCATTTTAGATATGGTAATTGATCACTAAGTTGTTTAAACGACCTATCAAAGTAACTGTAGTTAAGTCAAACATAGTTTTCTTAAGGGTAGCTTTAGCGTAGCTTCACTTCTTCCAGTGTGAAGTAATTGGTAGCTTGGTAAACTATATTTTCAGAGTAGCTTCCCCAACACTGTATAATTTGTATTGCTCATCATTTCTCCATATTTTAACTTTTAACCTCCATTACGTTCTCTCTTTGTATGGCAACAGCCTCCAACTCACATTAAGTCACATCAAACATGAACACTTAAACTAACACATCCCCCATGCACTGAGGCAACACTTGTGATGACAATCTGCCACAGTTGGGAACCCACGTAAACTGTAGCTACTGTTGAGGAACACTTTTAACAGAGACAATACAGCATCTAAAATCATTTAGAGTAGATGAAATGAAAATAACAATTTTATTCCAAATGAATTTAAAAATGATCAGCTAAGATAAGTAATACACTCTATTGTTTACATTATACTGAACAAAAATAAACGACATGCAACCATTTCAAAGATTTTACTGAGTTACAGTTCATATGAGGAAATCATTCAACTGAAATAAATGTATTTGGGCGCTAATCTATGGATTTCATATGACTGGGAATACAGATAGGCATCTCTTGGTCACAGACACCTTTAAAAAAAAGTAGTCAGGATCTGGTGTGACCACCATTTGCCTCATGTAGTGCAACATCTCCTTCGCATAGAGTTGATCAGGCTGTTGATTGTGGCCTGTGGAATGTTGTCTCACTCCTCTTCAATGGAAGTGCAAAGTTTCTGGATATTGGCGGGAACTGGAACACACTGTCGTACACGTCGATCCAGAGCATCCCAAACATGCTCAATGGGTGACATGTCTCGTGACAATGGGCCTCGGGATCTCATCACTGTATCTCTGTGCATTCAAATTGCCAATGATAAAACGCAATTGTGTTCATTGTCCATAGCTTATGCATGCCCATACCATAACCCCACCGCCACCATGGGGCACTCTGTTCACAACATTGACGTCAGCAAACCACTCGCCCTCACAACACCATACACGTGGTCTGCGGTTGTGAGGCCGGTTGGACATACTGCCAAATTCTCCAAAAATTACGTTGAGGCGGCTTATGGTAGAGACATGAACATTCAATTATCTGGCAACAGTTCTGGCAGACATTCCTGCAGTCAGGATGCCAATTGCATGCTCCCTCAAAACTTGAGACATTTGTGGCATTGAGTTGTGTGACAAAACTGCACATTTTAGAGTGGCCTTTTATTGTCCCCAGCACAAGGTGCACCTGTGTGATGATCATGCTGTTTATTCAGCTTCTTGATATGCCACACCTGTCAGGTGGATGGATTATCTTGGCAAAGGAGAAAGGCTCACTAACAGGGATGTAAACACAACATTTGAGAGAAATAAGCTTTTTGTGCGTATGGACAATTTTTGGGATCTTTTATTTCAGCTCATGAAACATGGGACCAACACTTTACATGTTGTGTTTATATTTTTGTTCAGTATAGTTTGATGCACTACATTCTAGAGAAAATATTGAAAACTAGAGGAATCTTTGCTACTTATTGGATCCCTCTTTTGAATCCATTTCATCTCCTGTGCACACAAAAATGTCTGTCACTGTATGAGTGAATAGGACTACTCAATGACATTCAAACCTCGATGGCCTAGCGGCTAGGCCAACCCCCGGCCTAGCCCTATCCCAAGTGACTAGTCTGTAGTCTCCATCACCAACTTGACGACGAGTTTCAGGTTGTATAAATAAATCCAGGAACAACCAAACCACATGGGTGTTTACCCCACATGGCCATACCCCTCCTCACCTCCTTCCCTAAACAGCATGATGCCAGATTTAGGGGCTCTAAGAGGGGCTGTAGGTGGGTCACACGCCATGCTCCCTCTCCCCTGACCTTTCAGAATCTCCGTCCTTGTCACAGCACATTTCCTCTGGGCTATGACCTAATAAACTAATCTCTCTACCCTCCCGTCCACTCTCCATCCTCCCCTCCGTTCCCTGTCTCAGGCAGGCTCTCTCTCTGCAGCGACCAGGCCGGGAAGATCAGGCCAGGCAACACAATACCCAACACACACACTTGGCATAGATGGAATTAAGGCTCCTAGTGTATTTGGGGCAAAGTTCATCCTCTCTGTGTATCTCAACATGGAGCATGTATCAAGGAGGGGTCAGGTCAATAAATACCCCAGTTCGGGTTAACAGTCTAAGACCCAGGGCCACCATGTTAGAACAGTCTATCCTTAACTGCAAATGGTATATTTCTTTACTCCCTGTAGAGAGGAATTAGGATTTTTAAAGCATGATCTGGGTATATACAGTACCTATGAGGTCATTACATCCCTACCTGATACTATTTCCTTAATTGTATATATAATTACTCATAGATGGGGACAGTTGTTTTGGGGGTTTTCTTTGGGGGGGTTGCATGTATTTCCAGCATTATTGACTAGGTTTGCTGCAGGTAGAAAATCCTGCAGCAATTAAAATGTTATTTTAATTGACACAAGCTGTCTCCAATCAACTAATCAAAGTCTGGTTGTGCATGAGTGTTGGGTGGGGTTGAAATCGCCTAAGCCAGGGGAGGTGTAGATCTACGAATCTTCATCACACAAAGTTTATTATTTGGCAGGGAATACCATTTGTTGGAGGATGAGCTTGAGCAAAGTGAGGTGTAAAATCACTGTTATACAAATAGTATTCAAATCAAATTTTACTTGTCACATGCGCCGAATACAACAGGTGTAGACCTTACAGTGAAATGCTTACTTCAATCCCTTAACCAACAAAGCAGTTAAGAAAAAATTCCTAAAAAAATAAATAAAATAAAAGTAACAAATAATTAAAGAGCAGCAGTAAATAACAATAGCGAGGCTATATACAGGGGTGCCGGTACAGAGCCAATGTGCGGGCGCACCGGTTAGTGGAGGTAATTGAGGAAATATGTACATGTAGGTAGAGTTATTAAAGTGACTATGCATAGATAATAATAAACAGAGTAGCAGCAGTGTAAAAGGGGGGGGGGGGGGCAAGACAAATAGTCTGTGTAGCCATTGGATTAGATGTTCAGGAGTCTTATGACTTGGGGGTAGAAGCTGTTTAGAAGCCTCTTGGACCTAGACTTTGTGCTCCGGTACCGCTTGCCGTGTGGTAGCAGAGAGAACAGTCTATGACTACGGTGGCTGGAGTCTTTGACAATTCTTAAGGTGTTCCTCTGACACCGCCTGGTATAGAGGTCCTGGATGGCAGGAAGCTTGGCCCCAGTGATGTACTGGGCCGTACGCACTGCCCTCTGTAGTGCCTTGCAGTCGGAGGCCGAGCAGTTGCCGTACCATTCCCTGCCCAGTAAAAGGTTTAGTGTGATTAAGATTCCTAGAGCTACGCCTCCCTTGGCTTAGGCGATCCTCCCACCCAAACACTCACCAGACAAAGATTGATTTATTGGAGAGAGTTTGTGTAAATGAAATAACATTTCCTAGGAATTTCTACATGCAGCAAACCTAGTGTGTAATGCTGGAAATACAATACAAATAAATAAAAACAACTGTCCTTAGTTATACAACTTAAAACAAGTAAACAAAAACACTGTACTGCACTCAAAAAAGGACGATATCTTTTTCCCTTTAAAAGTGCAGTTTCCCTTTACATTTCCAGACATCCTTAATACATCATCCTCATGGTAGACTTACTGTAGTCTGCTGAAGAATGGTTATTCAACATCCTGGCACCCCAGTCATTCGTACTGTAGAGTTACGTCCCACATGGTTCCCTATTCCCTATAACTTGCATTACTTTTGACCAGACCCCTATGGGCCCTAGTCGAAAGTCGTGCACTACATAGGGAATAGGGTGTAACTTGGGACACAGACTGAAACTGCTCTCATAACCATCATCTGTGCTGCAGTGAGAGTTCAGGAGGTCATAGCACTGTAGGGAATGTGTCACTACAGTAACTTTAGGAAAGTAAACATACATTCATGGTTTATCTACATGTAAATTATACACAAGTAACTCTAGTCATGTGTACAGTAAGAACATGGTCAGAGTGCATGTGTTTAACTCATACAGTATGATCAGTGTGTAGATTTGGCCCAGACAATGTGAACTAGAGTTTCTAAATAGAAATATGCTACACCAGTACCCAAAATACCATAAACATTGGTCTTAAATGGCCCCCAAAAATAGCACTATAGACTGAACATTATCCAAAATGGTTTCACTATAGATCAAACATATTGAAGATTACACGCAATTCTAGTGCTCATAGAACCACATTCACTATTGAAATACATACCAGGCTAACTGCAGCTCCCAGATTGTGCTGTTCCAGTTTATGGGCAATTTTCACTGTTACCAAGTCAATCTATGATGCTTTAACCAAATGTATATGTGCAATATTACCAACATAAACATTCAACAGTAGTCAATGGATGATTTTTTTAAATTTCACCTTTATTTAAACAGGTAGGCCAGTTGAGAACCTGTTCTCATTTACAACTGCGACCTGGCCAAGATAAGCAAAACAGTGCAACAAAAACAACAACACAGAGTTACACATGAGGTAAACAAACATATAGTCACTAACACAATAGAAAAATCTGTATACAGTGTGTGCAAATGAAGTAAGGAGGTAAGGCAATAAATAGGCCAATGGTGGCGAAGTAATTACAATTTAGCAATTTGATATATGTGCAGATGAGGATGTGCAAGTAGAAATACTGGTGTGCAAAAGAGCAGAAAAACAAATATGGGGATGAGGTAGGAAGTTGGTTTGATGGGCTATTTACAGATGGCCTGTGTACAGCTGCATCGACTGGTAAGCTGCTCTGACAGCTGACGCTTAAAGTTAGTGATGGAGATATAAGTCTCTAACTTCAGTGATTTTTGCAATTCGTTCCAGTCATAGGCAGCAGAGAAGGAAAGGCAGCCAAAGGAGATGTTGGCTTTGGTGATGACCAGTGAAATATACCTGCTGGAGCGCGTGCTACAGGTGGGTGCTGTTATGGTGACCAGTGAGCTGAGATAAGGTGGAGCTTTACCTAGCAAAGACTTATAGATGACCTGGAGCCAGTGGGTTTGGTGACAAATATGTAGCGAGGACCAGCCAACGAGAGCATACAGGTCGCAGTGGTGGGTAGTATATTGGGCTTTGGTGACAAAACGGATGGCACTGTGATAGACTGCATCCAATTTGCTGAGTAGGGTGTTGGAGGCTGTTTTGTAAATGACATTGCCAGAGTCAAGGATCGGTAGGATAGTCAGTTTTACGAGGGTATGTTTGGCAGCATGAGTGAAGGAGGCTTTGTTGCGAAATAGGAAGCCGATTCTAGATTTAACTTTGGATTGGCGATGCTTAATGTGAGTCTAGAAGGAGAGTTTACAGTCTAGCCAGACACCTAGGTATTTATAGATGTCCACATATTCTAAGTCAGAACCGTCCAGAGTAGTGATGCTAGTCGGGCGGGCGGGTGCGGGTAGCGATCGGTTGAAGAGCATGCATTTCGTTTTACTAGCATTTAAGAGCAGTTGGAGGCCACGGAAGGAGTGTTGTATGGCGTTGAAGCTCGTTAGGAGGTCTGTTAACAAATAGATCAAGGTGAATCATATCTAGTGTAGCATATAGAGTAAATATACTACTGAGTGATACAAGTCTGTGTTATTCCTGCGCTGTAGCCAGCTCCTGCAGTCTCTCAGAGCCATCCTCCGCTCCAGCCTCCCTCTCTCTATGAATGACAACGCAGTGATAAAGCGTGCAGCCCGGCTCCTGCAGCTCTGGGTCTTCCCCGTGCTGTGCTTCGCTTTTTTTCTTTCTGTCAGAGTTTGCGTGCCGTTTTTATAATGTTTTCATTGATGTCAAGACCTTGGTATAAAACATGAATAGCACTGCACTAATTCCCCTTGCAGTCCGCTGTGTCCTATCCTACCTTCCTCCATCAGCAACTGACATAGCTGCAGGACTATTTACTCTACACCTTATTTCCCCTTTATCTTAGATGTCCCAGGATGTCAAAGGCTGTGAATTTAATATTGATTTCATAAAGTACTTTTACTGTAACATGTCCGTTTGGATTAGGCTCAGAGGCAGCCAGGCTCACGCAGTGAGCTGGGTTTGCACGCAATGTGGCTGTGCCTGCTCTCATGGAGTGGCTAGCTAGAGCGAGCGCTTAATTTATTGAAGTGACAGTCTGCTGTGAAAGCGGGGACAGCACACAGCTCCCAGCTATCTCCGTGTCTTGTGTACACAACGTTCGTGTTCTGTGTATACATTATGCTATGAGACGAGAGTGGATTGGAGAGATGTATCATTTGCTGATATGTAAACAGACATGAGTTTATAGATTGTATTAAACCCCAGTGGCTCTACGTGGACTGACGATGGAAACAGGGGCCATGCAGGGTGGCTTGCTGTGTGACCTGGGACCCAGTGCCTCCCCCTCGTCACCCCTTTGTGAGCTGTTGGAGTGGGGGGATATTGTGTGCTGCAGACATCACGTCCCCACACCCCTGATATACACTGATGTCTATTGGTGGGGAAGGCTGCTTGTTACAGCACTGACCATACAGTATCAACACACCCTCATATCCAAAACAAACATGATATCCCCTGGGCTCACAGACCAAAAAGGTTATCTGGGATTCAGGAAAACACAACTACACATTCCTATTGCTACAGTACAGTACCCTTCAATGCTGCATGCAGCAGTTATTGGAATCAAGCTAAATGATAATTGAGTGAGCATAGCTACAAATATACATTGATACTCTTAATATAAGGTGTCACAAATTCACTTTTTCAGGATTTGTAAGTCTGTGTAACAGTCGATTTGACAAAAAAAAGAAAAAACGAACACAGCTAGGCTCATATGACTGGCTGTTCGATAATTGCTGGTGGTGTTTGCCCACCCATTAAGTGAACTTTCCTCTGCCAAGTTCAAAGATATTTCTGGGAATCTGGGTTGAGGAAAAGGTGGTAAGAGGCAGCTTACTAGGTCATACTGCCACCAGCCAACACTCTTTAAATCATATTTTAGACATATTTAAGACAAACTGACAATTTCTTCATTAACTAACATAAACCTAGATAGAAAAATAAAAAATAAATGTTCAGTTGTTCTAAAGTCTAAGATGCAGTGTTTTACAAGGGATGAAAAAAAGGGTAGAAGATAGAATAACATGCCAACATGCATAATGGGGTTGAGGATGACAGTGTTGCCAGAAAATCCTCCCTCAGCCACCTCTGGCCCTAAACACAAACACTGAGAATGCATGCTAATGAAATATGCTGAATTTATTGCATTTAAGATGCAGCCCAGTTTATACACAGCAGCTGTCCCCGGGACTCAGATAGCAAACATCCTATACAGAGGCTGCATGGGAGATGGTTGACATCCTGCACTCTAGCTATCAGTGCACAAATACCAAGCCAGAACTCTCAAAAGCTTGTTTCTATTCAATTGGCAGTTGCTCTTAACCAAATTGAGACTTTTTTTAAAAGGAGCCCTCGTCTTGTGTCCCTACCTCTTTAAAGGCTACATGATATTCAAAAACGGATAAAGAATTGTTTGTCAATTTTCTGACAGAGAGAAAATACTGCATAGCTCTGTCTAGTCTAAGACGCAGTGTTGCATATTTGGAGGGAGGAGGACCTATACCCACATTGCGAGCCATACAACTCTCCAAGCTCTTCCTGGAGGAAATATTGATTGACAGACACCATCAAAACTAAACTAATGGTGTTTTCTAAAGCAAGAAATAGATATCTGAACATTTCACCTATTACTACCTGTCAGGGAAATGAGATTGAGACTGTAACTTCATATAAATATCTTGAATATTAATTGAAATTGCATATTCAACAACTTACAAAAAAACGTAAGCTGAAGTTGGGATTGTATTTTAGGAATAAGGCATATTTTTCTTTTGAAGCCAGAAGGAGGCTAGTATCAGCTACATTTATGCTTTTACTTCCGCTCAGTGTTTGAGATCAATTGACACCCTGAGATTTATTTTAAATTGCAAAACCCGTACGCACCACTGCACTTTATATACAAGGGTTGGCTGGCCTCTAGTCACTCGTAGGCTCAGTCACTGGTATACTTTTATTTACAAAGCCATTTTGGGTTTACTACCATTTTATTTGGGCATTTTTATTGTTCAGAAATGGGGTGGGTGCTCTCTTTGTTCGCTGGACTTTATCCTGCTAACTGTTCCAAATGTCCGAACTAAATTTGGTAAAAGGGCTTTTATGTACAAGGGCTTTTATGTACTCTGCGCCATCGGCTTGAAACACCATACAAAATACTTTTAAACTGGAAGAACTTCTCCCGATTTGGTGTTTTTAAATCACTGATGAAGGATTTTGAGCCTGATTCCCTGACCTGTCAATGTTTGTAATTTTCTATTTTATGATTTTGTTATACTCTTGTGAATTCTATGGTTTTGACTAGATTACTTGTAGTTTTTCATGTTGTCTGTCTGTAATTGTGTAATGACTTGGTGCTGCCTATCTTGGCCAGGACGCTCTTGAAAACGAGATTTCAAGTCTCAATGAGCCTTTCCTGGTTAAATAAAGGTTAAATAAAATTGTAATGAATCAAAGAGAGGAAAGAGAAAATAAATATGTCCTCTTGCTCTCTCCCTCTACTGTTTGTTCTCTAAAGTGTGTTGTATCATAAACACATGTCAATTTGTAGTGGGAGGGAGTTCAGAGTAGTTGAGCTCTTATCCATGCTTCATTAAGCTGTAGCCAAAACTGCCCTGTGGTCTGCTCAGCCATGAATGTCCCATTGCAGGCAGGGGAGATAGCAGTTGTAGGAAAGGGGAGACATGCAGGGGAGGAAATGGCAGTCAGGTGGAGGCAGGTGAGACCGGTTGAGGCAGGCAAGAGGAGAGGAGGGGAGGCAGGGAGAGACCAGGGGGAGAGCAGGCCAGGCCAGCCCAGCCTAATAAGGTCTGGAAGTCATGACGTTTTTTAATCCAGAGTGGAATTCCAGCAGAGCATTAGACAGATTGGGCAGAGCGGTTGAGGTTCGTACACTTGCTGGCAGAGCTCTGATCCGTGTTCTTCCCATCATTAGCACCAATCCAGGCCTGCAGAACCTGACCTGGCAGAACAAATTAGTCCACCTGCAGGCCCCCTGCCAGGTTAAGACCTGGGCTCCATCCTGTCAGGGGCCCTCATGGTCGGCTTATTAATGAGCATGTCTTTTCATCCAGGAGAGAGAGAGATTCTCTACATATTCTCCCCCAGAGCCCTTACGGATTCCAACACTTTTCATAACAACAGTAACGGTAAGGCATGTACAACAAATTGTTTAAGTGTCAGATTTGGTTATGCATCAGTATGTTTCATTTCAGTGCAGGAGGAGCAGCTGTGTATGCTGGTTGGTGCAATTGTAGTGTGATTCGGGTTAGACTGTAGAATACCTGGGTCGTATTTATTAGCCACTAAATGGAAAAAAATGGACTGAAAACAGACGGACTACCTGGACATGTCCAATAAGAAGCGTGTTGTGACCCAATTAATACAACCCTTCTTACCCACTATACTGGACCCCCCCACCCCACCCCAGTGTTTGATCGAGACCCTGAGTGCCCCGGATGCTCAATGGTCCCACCACAACCCTCTATATTTCATTAAAACAATTAAGCGGGCCGGCGCAGACGCTCCCCCGTTGACAGAATCACTCACTGTTGAGAAACGTCTGCACTGTGATGTGTTGCCTGAACCAAACCATTAAAAGAGCCATTCAAAAAAATCAGTTTGCACCAAGTCTGCTCCTCAACCACAGCTCAGAGCTATTGATGTCAAGTTATATTAAAAGCACAGCACTGCGCTCTGGGGCCAGGGTTGGCATGTTTTTGCAGGTGAATTTACTAACATTGCACATGATAAAGCTGTGGTTCACAAATCTCCTAAAAGCTGATTTAATAATACAGAGAAATTCAATTGAACGAGGCAAAGAAGACAAGTCCTACACCGTGCATTATAGGGAACTAATGCACGCTCTAGAATGCCCTTTAAGCCAATCAGAAACGAGTATTCAACAATGCCACGGTATAAGCATAAAAAAGGCTGAGACCCAAGGTTAGGCTTGGAAGAATGGCGCCGGAGGGGATGGCTGCCGTTTTACGGGCTCCTAACCAATTGTGCTATTTTGTGTGTTTTCTCGCATTGTTTAACTTATTTTGTACGTAATGTTGATGCTACCATATCTTATGACCGAAAAGAGCTTCTGGATATCAGAACAGCGATTACTCACCTTGACCTGGATGAAGATTTTTTCTTTAATGAGTCCGAAACAAAGAATATAATGTTGCTCCCAGACAAGGCCCGAATTCCCTTCATTCGCATGAAAAAAATAAGGAAATACAGGGGGCGGAGATCAGGGTGCCTTGTAAGAATTCTTCGGCGAGTGGGTAACCCGCCTCAACCATCAGTTCTATTGGGCAACATGCAATCACTGGAGATTGGTGCGCGATGTCTAATATTAAGGTAGTCTCGAGGTATTGCTCGCCTGAGGTAGAGTACCTCATGATAAGCCGTAAACCACACTATCTACTAAGAGAGTTTATCTATATTTCTTAGGTCGTCTATTTACCACCACAATCTGACGCTGGCACTAAGACCGCACTCAACGAGCTGTTTAAGGCCATAAGCAAACAAGAAAATGCTCATCCTGAAGCGGTGCTCCTAGTGGCCTTTAATGCAGGCACCCTTAAATTCATTTTACCTCATTTCCACCAGCAACCAGAGGAAAAAAATACCAAAAAAACAACCACCTTTTTGCCACACACAGAGACTCATACAAAGCTCTTTTTCACCCTCTATTTGAAATATCTGACCATAATTCTATGCTCCTGATTCCTGCTTACAAGCAAAAACTAAAGCAGAAAGTACCAGTAACTCGCTCAATACGGAAGTGGTCAGATGATGCAGATGCTACGCTACAGCACTGTTTTGCTAGCACAGACTGGAATATGTTCCGGGATTCATCCAATGGCTTTAAGTGCATCGACAACGTCATCCCTACAATGACCACACGTACATATCCCAACCAGAAGCCATGGATTACAGGCAACATCTGCAGCAAGCTAAAGACCAGAGCTGCCGCGTTCAAGGAGCTGGACACCAATCCAGAAATCCTGCGATGCCCTCAGATGAACCATCAAACAGGCAAAGTGTCGAATAGAGGACTAAGATTGAATCCTACTACACTGGCTCTGACATTGTTGGATGTGGCAGGGCTAACAAACTATTATGGACTACAAAGGGAAACCCAGCCGTGAGCTGCCCAGTGACGTGAGCCTACCAGACGGGCTAAATGCCTTTTATGCTCGCTTCGATGCAAGCAACACTGCAGCATGCATGAGAGCACCAGCTGTTCCGTAGACGATGTGAGCAAGACCATTAAACAGGTCAACATTCACAAGGCCGCGAGGCCAGACAGATTACCAGGACATGTACTCAGAGCATGCGTGGACCAACTGGCATTTTCAAGCTCTCCCTGACCGAGTCTGTACTACCTATGTACATGTTTCAAGCAGACCACCATAGTCCATGTGCCCAAGAAAGCAAAGGTAACCTGCCTAAATGACTACTGGGCCGTAGCACCGTTTTGAAAGGCTGGTCATGGCTCACATGTTCACCCACGACTGCATGGCCAAGTACGACTCCAACACCATAATTTTCTGCCAACACAGTGGTGGTAGGCCTGATCACCAACAACAATTTTTTGTTTAACTAGGCAAGTCAGTTAAGAAAAAAATCTTATTTACAATGACAGCCTACCAGGGAACAGTGGGTTAATTGCCTTGTTCAGGGGCAGAACGACAGATTTTTATTTTGTCAGCTCGGGGCTTTGATCCAGCAACCTTTCAGTTACAGGCCCAACGCTCTAACCACTAGGCTACCTGCCGCCCCAAATAAGACAGCCTATAGGGAGGAGGTCAGAGACCTGGCAGTGTGGTGCCAGGACAACAACCTCTCCCTCAATGGGAGAAAGACCAAGGAGATGATCGTGGAATACAGGTAAAGGAGGGCCGAAAACGCCCCGATTCCCATCGACGAGGCTTTAGTGGAGCGGGTTGAGAGTTTCAAGTTCCTTGACGTCCACATCACCAACAAAGTATCATGGTCCAAACACACCAAGATAGTCGTGAAGAGGGCACGACAACACATTTTCCCCTTCAGGAGACTGAAAAGATTTGGCATGGGTCTCCAGATCCTCAAAAAGTTCTACAGCTGCACCATCGAGAGCACCCTGACCTGTTGCATCACCGCCTGGTATGGCAACTTCTCAGCATCCGACTGTAAGGCGCTAGAGGGTAGTGCGTATGGCCCAGTACATCACTGGGGCCAAGCTTCCTGCCATCCAGGACCTGTACGAAGCAGTGTCAGAGGAAGGCCAAAAAAATGGTCAGACTCCAATCACCCAAGTCATAGACTGTTCTCTCTAATATCGCACGGCAAGCGGTACCGGAGCGCCAGGTCTAGGTCCAAAAGGCTCCTTAACAGCTTCTACCCCCAAGCCATAAGACTGCTGAACAATTAATCAAATGGCCACCTTTCCCATTTGCATTGGCACCCCCACCCCTCTATGCTTTTACACTGCTGCTGCTCGCTATTTATTATCTATGCATAGTCACTTTACCCCTACCTACATATACAAATGACCTCAACTAACCTGTACCCCCGCACACTGACTCGGTACCGGTACCCCCTGTATATAGCCTCGTTATTGTTATTTTGTGTGACTTATTTTTTTTTTTTACTTTCGTTTATTTAGTAAATATTTTCTTAAAATAGCATTGTTCTTAAGGGCTTGTAAGCATTTCACTGTTGTATTCGGCACGTGAAAAATAAAATGTTATTTGATTTGAGAGGAGGAAGGGGAATATTTAATTCCATTACAGTAGTGGTGATCCAGCTGTGATTTAGACCGTCATTTCTCACACGCATGACACTCATGATTTCATTAGCTCCTCTCTGAAGAGTTTTTGACATAACTGGCTACATAGAAAGGTATGGTGTATGTCCAAAAAAAATCTAAAGAAATTTGAAATATGGTATATTGATCCAACACAATTCTCTAGATTTGACCCGATGTTTTTGTAGATACAGTATATGAAAAGGAATGGTATTGGTGTTGGAAACAGAATCTCAAATATGTGTTTCCCATGGCATTCCATTCCATCCCAGTGGATGAGATTACACAAGAATAAAGGTATTACCATTTCACTGTAAAAGTTTATAATCTTCCTGTTGAGCGTGACCCCAATTGCAACAACAAACAATTTACTGAGAACTGTACATTGTAATTGTGTGACATT
Organism: Salmo salar; assembly: GCF_965601325.2. Classification (NCBI taxonomy): domain Eukaryota; kingdom Metazoa; phylum Chordata; class Actinopteri; order Salmoniformes; family Salmonidae; genus Salmo; species Salmo salar. The sequence goes on from NC_138291.1 coordinate 38,348,525, forward strand.
GTTTTCCACTGGTGGGCATCTAGCCTAAGCTGTGGGTGTTAATAGTTTTCCAATGTTGTCAATAAACACATAATGCCTTATTCTGACAGCCCAGATAATCCAGGGAATTGCTTGCCAACTAACAGGCCCAAGTGGAGTGAATTTAACCTAACCCTGCCACTTCCCTCTAAGCACCCCTTGGTTCACCCAGCTGTGTGGAAGAAGGAACGCTTGGAAGACAGAACCCTGGTTAATTATGCATTGCTATGTTGGTACTGTATTTATAGAGCATTTACACGAATGGAAAGCAGAGAGTGTGAGAGCGATGCAGTGAGCCTTTTGGCTGTAAGTTTATAATGAACAGGCTCTGGTTCGAGAGAGAGACAATTTTTCCTGGCTTGGGCACATTCCACTTTGCCCTATTTAAAACATTTTTTTATTAACCTTTATTTAACTAGGCAGGTCAGTTAAAAACAAATTCTTATTTTCAATGACGGCCTAGAAACAGTGGGTTAACTGCCTTGTTCAGGGGCAGAACGACAGACTTTTACCTTGTCAGCTCGGGGATTTGATCTTGCAATCTTTCAGTTACCAGTACAATGCTCTAACCACTAGGCTACCTGCCACCCCGATTGATTAGGTGGCTGAGTGATGGAGGGCTAGGCCAATAGGGGTGCAGCTATATGCGTAGTTAAAGAATTACATTCTGATTGGTGCTCCTCGAAAAATGCTAGTCTCGAACAATGACCTTGGAATTACCTCAATCTAGGAATATACCATAGCTTCTGATAAGCTAATTGACATCATTTGAGTCAATTGGAGGTGTACCTGTGGGTGTATTTCAAGGCCTACCTTCAAACTTAGTGCCTTTTAGCTTGACATCATGGGAAAATCAAAAGAAATCAGCCAAGACCTCAGAAGAAAAATTGTAGACCTCCACAAGTCTGGTTCATCCTTGGGAGCAATTTCCAAACGCCTGAAGGTACCACGTTCATCTGTACAAACAATACTACGCAAGTATAAACCCCATGGGACCACCCAGCCATCATACTGCTCAGGAAGGAGACACATTCTGTCTCCTAGAGATTAACATACTTTGTTGCGAAAAATGCAAATCAATCCCAAAGCAACAGCAAAGGACCTTGTGAAGATGCTGGAGGAAACAGGTACAAAAGTATCTATATCCACAGTAAAATGAGTCCTATATCGACATAACCTGAATGTCCCTTCACAGAAGAGCGCAAACTGGCTCTAACCAGAATAGAAAGAGAAGTGGGAGGCCCCGGTGCACAACTGAGCAAGAGGACAAGTACATTAGTGTCTAGTTAGAGAAACAGACGCCTCAGAAGTGCTCAACTGGCAGCTTCATTAAATAGTACCCACAAAACACCAGTCTCAATGTCAACAGTGAAGAGGCGAATCCGGGATGCTGTCCTTCTAGGCAGAGTTCCTCTGTCCAGTGTCTGTGTTCTTTTGCCCGTCTTAATCTTTTCTTTTTATTGGCCAGTCAGAGATATGGCTTTTTCTTTGAAACTCTGCCTAGAAGGCCAGCATCCCTGAGTCGCCTCTTCACTGTTGACGTTGAGACTGGTGTTTTGCGGGTACTATTTAATGAATCTGCCAGTTGAGGATATGTGAGGCATCTGTTTCTCAAACTAGACACTCTAATATACTTGTCCTCTTGCTCAATTGTGCACCGGGGTCTCCCACCCCTCTTTCTATTCTGATTAGAGCCAGTTTGCGCTGTTCTGTGAAGGGACTAGTACACAGTGTTGTACGAGATCTTCAGTTTCTTGGCAATTTCTCGCATGGAATAGCCTTAATTTCTCAGAATAAGAATAGACTGACGAGTTTCTGAAGAAAGTTCTTTGTTTCTGTCCATTTTGAGCCTGTAATCGAACACACAAATGCTGATACTCCAAATACTCAACTAGTCTATAGAAGGCCAGTTTTATTGCTTCTTTAATCAGCACAACAGTTTTCAGCTGTGCTAACATAACTGCAAAATGGTTTTCTAATGATCAAATAGCCTTTTAAAATGATAAACTTGGATTAGCTAACACAATGTGCCATTGGAACACACGCCTATGTAGATATTACATTTTAAAAAATCAGCCGTTTCCAGCTACAATGGTCATATACAACATTAACAATGTCTACACTGTATTGATGTTCTTTTAAATGGACAAAAAATTTGCTTTTCTTTACAAAACAAGGACATTTCTAATTGACCCCAAACTTTTGAATGGTAGTGTGTATATATATAAATATTTTAGGGGAGTCAAATGATGCAGACAATTACATTGATGGAAGCTACAATCTATCCTCAATATTAAATCTGATCTACCCCCTAAATTATATATATTTTTTAAAGAATACTGCTAGAGTCAACCAATTAAGCTCAACACACTATCACAGCTTATTGTGAAATAGACAAATTACTTATTAGAAATTTGTGACAGGCACACACACAAAAAAAGTTAATTTTGTGTGTGTTACACGATTTTCTTTCTTCATAATGCATTCGTGTACATTGCACAAATTCAAATTTGTGGCTAACGTTAGCTAGACTAGCTTGGTGGCTAACGTTAGCTGGGCTAGGGATTAAGGTTAGTTAACATGCTAGCTAAGTAGTTAAAGGGTTAGGAGCTTGGTTAAGGTTAGGGGAAGGGTTAGCTAATATGCTAAGTAGTTGCAAAGTAGCGATAATGCTAAAGTTATTCCTGATGAGATTCGAACCCATAACTTTTGTGTTGCTAGATGTTCGCATTATACGCCCACCCATCCTCCCCGACCAACTATTGTCTTTATCTGTGATTAAAATCCACTGTATAGAAAATTGTGTACTGCAAACATGTACTGGTCACAAATAAATAATTATTTTTTCACAATAATCTGTGATACTGGGTTGTTGATTCTATAGATAAAGTATGACCTTTAAATAAAAGACAAATGTTGCCCATGTTAATAACTTGAATTTCAATAATTTAACCAAACATTCAATGTGGAATAAAGACGTTTTCTTTTCAATTGATTTCCTTTATTCATTTTGTCTCTCCCTCTCTCTCACAACAATATGACTATGCATTCTGTACTAGTGGGATTGAGCATAATAGCTATGTGGCACGAACAATCCATTCAATAAAAATGTACATAAAGTATACAATATTGGTTTTGTTGTGACTTACACAATGCTGTGCCTCACAGCATTGTCAAAAGAGCGCCCCTCATCTGTAAAATAATACACAATAGCTGGGAAATATTTTGCTGTTGCCAATGGTTACCTTCAACAGTTCAAACAGGGGCACATTGGGTTTCTCATTCCTCCATTAGTTTCTAGGCAACATATTGCTTCACTTCCTCTTTCATACGGTCACACTGACACTCTAGTAAGGCAACACAAATAAACATCCTGTTTCTCAAAGAGACTACTGAACAAAAATATAAACGCAACATGTAGTGTTGGTCCCATGCTGAAATAAAAGATCCCAGCAATTTTCCATACACACAAAAAGCTTATTTCTGTCAAATAGTACACAAATTTGTTTACATCCCTGTTAGTGAGCATTTCTCCTTTGCCAAGATAATCAATCCACCTGACAGGTGTGGCATATCAAGAAGCTGATTAAACAGCATGATCATCACACAGGTGCACCTTGTGCTTGGGACAATAAAAGGTCACTAAAATGTGCAGTTCTCACACAACTCAATGCCACAGATGTCTCAAGTTGAGGGAGTGTGCAATTTGCATGCTGAATGCAGGAATGTCCACCAGAGCAGTTGCCAGAGAATTGAATGTTCATTTCTCTACCATAAGCCGCCTCAACGTAATTTTAGAGAATTTGGCAGTACGTCCGACCGGCATCACAACTGCAGACCACGTGTATCCACACCAGCCCAAGACCTCCACATCCGGCTTCTTCACCTGCGGGATAGTCTGACACCAGCTGATGAAACTGAGTATTTCTGTCTGTAATAAAGCCTTTTGTGCGCCCATGCCCAGTCATTTGAAATCCATAGATTAGGGCCTAATGAATTTATTTCAATTGACTGATTTCCTTATAGGAACTGTAACTCAGTAAAATCGTTGAAATTGTTGCATGTGGCCGTTCATATTTTTGTTCAGTATATTATTACAAGAGTTACTATGTGCCTGACATCCTTGGATTGATTATACAGTATGCATACAATTCAGTAAATATTAGTAAGTATTGTCTTGACTTATGGTCACACCGTCAACAACGCCACCTGTAGCAGTTCTAAATGTATTAGTGTAACATCTCCATTTGTCAATGTTGTTGAAATTACCATATCAAGACATTACTTATTAATACTGTATGTCATTGTTCAAACAACTAAAACAAAGTTTGCTAAAAGCTACAGGATTTTACTGTACATCTGTGGGGAAAGGAAAACATCTGCAACGCTGAAAATCTCCCTACAAAAGGCCCTGCAGTGAAAGCAACCGTTATAGCAATCATGTCATTATGACACAACATAAGCCTAACAATTCCAATGTGGGGCTTAAAATCAGCTTTATTTATGGCAGACAATTCCTTGTTTTTCCCCACAGTTGGATATGAAACTATGTTCTTAAGAAACTAAGTTCTTGTAGAAAAATTCCACTGTGCTCCAAGATTAACACTAAGGGAGGACTTCTGAAACAAAGGCTGTGCCATGGCTCCATCAAACATTGATGTCTAACTATATTGTATGTCTCGGGTACAGCGTTCTTGTTGCTTGTTGTATAAACATACAAATATTGACCTCAAAACAGAAAATCAACATTGTTTTTGATATTAGAATTTATACTACCAGATTGTCCTGTCCAACTTCATGATTTGCTGTGGGGCAGACAGGCAGGCAGGATTTTAATCACATTAACCAGGTAAAGCTTTATCAATAGGGCTAAGGATCGTCCATGCTGGTTCAAGTGCAGGCCATGTGCTGATCTCCTTGTGGATGTCAATTATGGGGCCAAATGCTCAAGGAGTCATTACCCTGAACCAAAGGGGGCTTAACTAGGAGCACATGGTAGCCGGAGTTTGGGTTAAGCAGGTGGCGTGCAGTACCGTAGGATCACAAGGCCTGGACGGTTGTAGTCCATCTGTGGATGATTGGCAGTTATGAATGAATGATAAACACTCATGCATGGGGATAGTAGATTACAGTCAGTGGTGTAGAGGAGGGTAGACACACTGAAAATATATTGAAACTATAGGGAGCGTTACTTTATTCATTGCGAACAGCGATCACCCAACTATTTTAACACCACTACATCACTGACACTGCACATAGTCTGGAGATGCGCGTGTCCTGATTTCCAGGTCTACTGTATTACGAAAGACCGTCTGCAAACCTTAAATTAAAATACATCTATAAGACAGGGTCACCCCCCCCCCGTTAAGATGATCCATCCTACGGTTGGATGAGGAGTCTGGAGTTGTCACGCCAACCAACCCCCCCAGGGGGAGGATGTACACCGTAGTGAAGTTCAAGACCCCTTTGACTCAGACTAAACTTCTATTCCAAAACCCTTCCCCATATGCCAATCCAGACCCAGCTCCCCGCTGCAGGGTAAGTATGTTACACAGCAACCACACGACTAATCCCCTGAATATCTAAAATATGGACAAATGATTTACTAACACTGTTTTATGGTGCAGGTGTAGTGTGCACGGCCGTGCTCTGCACTCTCCTCTTGTCGCCAGACAGCAGGTTCAGCTAGCACAACAACATGGATGGATATGCTACAGACGGCCCCACAGCTGCTGTCTATCCAGAATGATAGCACTGGGTATGTTATGTATTTTGAGGGACTACACCAATGACGCATGTTATATGCAGTGTACGTTTAACAAGCGTTTTACAATATCCCTATTTTCTGGGGGAAATAGTGTATAGTGCATTATTTAATGACGTAATGCAATGTAGGCATGAAGCTACAGCTATTGTACATTCTAATGTTGAAAAATTCTAAGTTTGTAGGATTGTCTTTTCCCTATATGTTACAATAAATGTATAGCAAGTTATGTATTTTCCCCACTGCAGTTCAGTCTTACTTTTGAGAGCTGATTTGTTTCACGATTCATGCTGTTAAATTAATAATATGTTAACCATTTGACACCTTAAAGACTTTGACAATGATATATTACAGCTTTGAATATTAATTTGGGGTCCTTAGAAAGTGTTTCACTCCTTTGTCTTTTGGGATTGCATAGGTGTTAACATATATGGCTAATTGACAAGCTGAACCAATTAAGACTCGGCAGAAATGAATAGTAGGCTAATACATTATTCAAATGACTGCTATACCTGCAGCGCTGCATATGTGATGTTTAAGTGTGCAGGGAGGCACACCAATTATCTGCATCGAAATACTTTTTTCTTTACCTACTCACAGTCTAAAGATATTATGTATCTTTACTAACTTAAAAGTTCTAGCTGCTATCATTAAGGGAACTGTTATCATAATTCCTTACTGCCAGGAGGACCTAGTCTTAGTGAGTGTTAAAGCTTCAATAAATATTTTTTCAATATGCAAGGATTGCCTATTGTTTTTAACTGCTCTCTTTTTGACATCTTTGTCTTATTCCCTTTTCACACTATGGAGCCAACCAGAATAGTACTGTGCTGGCTCGGGTATTTTCTTTTCTGGTTCCAGCAACTATGCTGGATGAGTAACTAGGCCAGCTCAGTACAGCTCCGCTTGGCCTGCCTCAGCTTGGCTTAGTAATGTGAAAAGGGCATTACAGTCCTGTCTGTCTCCAAGCCTGACCCTGTTTGCCCCCAAACCCACCAATCCCAGCCCAGCTCCTCCCTCGGCCTGGCTCGGAGCGGTTGCTATGAAACAATCTTGCATAATTAATTTACCCAACTGCATGCAAATATGTGGACAATTAACCCCTTTTGTTTGCATAATAAATTTGGATATTTAATGGGAGCTCATCTGCACGCACGCTGCTGGCAGGAACAACACAAAGCAGCGGCATTGTGTAAGAGAGGCGGAACACACACCCCTTCCCCATCCTCTCTCTCTGCAATCATTCCCCCCCAATACCTGAGAGACGCGCCAGATAGAGACTGTAAATTACCCCTAGCACTGCCACACTACTGTAATTACAACCCTGCGTGATGCACCAAGAGGCCCATTGATGTGCAGATGAAGATGGACTATGTGTGTTGCGCTGAAAGAACCCATGTTTTGGTTTTGCTCTGTCAAAAGAACAGCTGGGTTGCCATTTTCTCTCAAATTAGATTTCCACTGAAGCACTGTGCTGTTAAATTCAAAGGCGCATTACAGAAATGTTCCCTTAATTTAATTCAAAGAAGAGTCATGAGGGCAGAGTGACAAGTCAATCTCGAGCGATTCAAATTGGCAAAAAGAGGGAGAAGCTATATCCTCTTTATAATAAAGTTGAAAGGTTGAAAAGGTAAATGGTGGCTTCTATAAGTTTCCCGTCATACACAAAGCAGCTGGTATGACTCTCGCGATTTGGACCTGAACTGAAAACGATATTAGTTTGAAGTGAACTAGTACATAGCTGGGTAAATTATTTAAAAAATAAACATGAATGACAAATGTAAAACCTACTGCTAACATATTCAATTGCTATTCTTCAATGTGAGGAAGAAAACACCATAAACTGATTAACTGCCAAACCATTAACTAATCAAGTGTTTTTCCAGTCTTCTCCATTGAGATGACATACTTGAATACATCCCCTCACACTATCTCAAACCATAATACAAAAATACTTAAACAGAGGAAATGTAGATTTTTTTGCTTCACAACTGAGTAAGTAGTGAGTGATAGTGTAAAGCTCAGGTAAAGGTAGTACCTCTCTGCAGAATCCTGGACTCTCAGCAGCCTGTACAGCTCCTCTCCCTCGCTCTGTTTGTTTTCATATGGCAGTTTTAAAAAAAGAGGGTGTTTCTCCTTTGTGGGGAAACAGTGGTCAGTGATACCCCTGCCATGTGGAGAGACACTGGAGAGCCCAAACATAGGCTCCACCCTCCTTGGAACTCAGTGCCCTGAGGATGACATCCAGGGTTAGGGCTAGGGGAGAGCCCATCCGGCCATCCCAGTACCAACCCTGCCTGTCACCCAACCCTCACCCAATCATAACATCACAGTAATCTATAGAACCCTGGATGCGTGTAGTATAGTCCTTCACGTCCAATCATAAGACAGTCATCTACCTGATACTAATGTGTATCTAATTACTTGTTTATTAGGTTACATATATGGAGGTCTGACGTGAGCATTCACCCCGACTTCAGAGTGTGGTTTAACCTTTACTAAAAGAATTAAGAACTTTATCATTCACACAGTATCTGTGTGACCCTGGGTGATCGAATATCTGTGGAGAGGATTTTGCTATGGGTAAATACATTTATATCTCATAAAGTGGTACAGTAGATGTTTCTGGAACAATTATCAAAACTAGTTACTGTTATTTAAACAATGCTACCTTATTGTCTTGTGATTAACCAAAGGTATATACACAGATATGCCTACATGACAGAAACCATAGACAGGTTGTAATAAGAGTCGAGTTTTGAAAGGAGAGTCAAACAGTGTGACTGCCTTTAGCCTAGTGTGATTTAGATTTATTCAGTGGAAATAAAGAGAGCGAGAGAGTGGCTGTGCCAAACAACCTGGCTTATTTGACTGCCTCTGTCTCAGGGCTCAGAGCCTTTTCACATTTCTGATTAGCAGTCACATTTTATCACTCTGTAGACAACTCAATTTTCGTTGAGGGAAGAGGGAGGGGGTGAGGAGGCAGGCAGGGCTGGAGAGATGACATGGGGACCCTAGTGAGCCGAGAGCTGAAGCTGATAATTAGACTTGGGGTCAAAGAGCCAGAATTATTTGGCTTGTGTAGACAGCAATTTCCTCAAGCCACATGAGATGAGATATCACAAGCTGTTACAAATGTGCACCGGGAAGCCATGCGAGTGGGGTCAAAGTCAATCTTATATTCCCCACAGCAATCCGAATATTGAAAGCACCAACTAACTAGGGACCGAATCATTTAATTTGACTCCTTACAAAAGGGAAGGACTGTCCCCTCAGTCTCAGCTTTCAATTTCAGGGGCTGGTTGAGTTCACAGCTCTGACATAGCCTGATAATCATGTCTGAATACTTCTCGCTTTATTTTAGACGAGAGAGAGTTGGATTCTGGGTTAAGGTTGGTGGTCATATGACTGTCTTGTCCTTCTAACTCATCAAACGTGGTAGAATTTAATGATGGGTTTGAGGTCTCCTGTGTATGCCCTCCCACTTGGTTCATAAAAAGTGCGTCTCAGTGAGCTATGCCTTTAGACAACAGTATGTGTATATGAGTGGAACCCTGTGTCCATGCAAACTCGGAACAGACTAATAGATTATCGAATCACAAGTACAGTGCATTCGAAAAGTATTCAGACCCCTTGACTTTTTCCACATTTTGTTACGTTACAGCCTTTTCTAAAGAACATTTTTTCCCATCAGTCTACACACAATACCCCATAATGACAAAGCAAAAACAGGATTTTAGACATTTTTGCAAATGTATTAAAAATAAAAAACTGAAATATCAAATTTACATAAATATTCAGACCTTTTACTTAGTACTTTGTTCAATCACCTTTGGCAGCGATTACAGCCTCGAGTTTTCTTGGGTATGAGGCTGCAAGCTTGTCACACCTGTATTTGGGGAGTCTCAAGCTCTGTCAGGTTGGATGGGGAGCGTCACTGCACAGATACTTTAAGGTCTCTCCAGAGATGTTCGTTCGGGTTCAAATCTGGACTCTGGCTGGGCCACTCAAGAACATTCAGAGACTTGTCCCGAAGCCACTCCTGCGTTGTCCTGTTGGAAGGTGAACCTTCACCCCAGTCTGAGGTCCTGAGCGCTCTGGAGCAGGTTTTCATCAAGGACTCTGTACTTAGCTCCGTTCATCTTTGCCTTGATCCTGACTAGTCTCCTAGTCCCTGCCGCTGAAAAACATCCCCACAGCAAGATGCTGCCACCACTATGCTTCACCGTAGGGATGGTGCCAGGTTTCCTCCAGACGTGACGCTTGGCATTCAGGCCAAAGAGTTCAATCTTGGTTTCATCAGAGTAGAGAATCTTGTTTCTCATGGTCTGAGAGTCTTTAGTTTCCTTTTGGCAAACTCCGAACAGGCTATCATGTGCCTTTTACTGAGGAGTGGCTTCCGTCTGGCCACTATACCATAAAGGCCTGATTGGTGGAGTGCTGCAGAGATGGTTGTCCTTCTGGAAGGTTCTCCCATCTCAACAGAGGAACTCTGGATCTCTGTCAGAGTGACCATCGGGTTCTTGGTCACCTCCCTGATCAAGGCCCTTCTCCACGGATTGCTCAGTTTGGCCGGGCGGTCAGCTCTAGGAAGAGTCTTGGTTTTTTACAAACTTTTTCCATTTTAGAATGATGGAGGCCACTGTGTTCTTGGGGACCTTCATTGCTGCAGAAATGTTTTGGCACCCTTCCCCAGATCTGTGCCTCGACAGAATCCGGTCTCGGAGCTCTACGGACAATTCCTTCGACCTCGTGGCTTGGTTTTTGCTCTGACATGTACTGTCAACTGTGGGACCTTACATAAACAGGTGTGTGCCTTTCCAAATCATGTCCAATCAATTGAATTTACCACAGGTGGACTCCAATTAAGTTGTAGAATCATCTCAAGGATGATCAATGAAAACAGGATGCACCGGAGGAAAATGTCAAGTCTCGTAGCAAAGGATTTGAATACTTATGCAAATAAGATGTCAGTTTTTTTATTTTATATATTTGCTAAAATGTTGAAAACCTGTTTTTGCTTTGTCATTATGGGGTGTTGTGTGTAGATTGATGAGGACAAAAATTATTTTATCAGTTTTAGAATAAGGCTGTAACATAACAAAATGTGAGAAAAGGGAAGGGGTCTGAATACTTTCCGAATGCACTGTATCCCAATCTATGAATCCATTGTCAACACGACAAAGACAATTTATAAGGAAGAGACCTCTTTTTCACTATTGTTTTTCATATCAATGTACTGCACTTTGTTTTTGTTGAAGGTAAGGTTGGTTGAGACAATTACATTGATGGAAGCTACAATCTGCGACCCACATAACTAACTACAGCTCCCTAGTTTGTTGACACAAACATGTATTTCTGTGTCACTTCAGAAATATACATGTGTTGATGTGTGATCTGAGGTGTGGTTTCGACTAACTATTTTGTTATGTATATTCATAGTCAAATTAGCTTGTCTTATAGACACTTCTGCACATTAGTTGCACATGGTGTGAACAATGTAGCTCCTGTTATTATATCTATCAACATGCTGAACAGTATTACAGTACCGGGTAAGCATATTCATCTGTGTAAATCTGTGTCTATCATAGAAAATCTATTGAATCCTCCAAACAAAAGAGAAACTGTAACATTCCAACACACAACAAACCAACTCCTTCCTCTCCGCAGGCAGCATTGTATTATGTCAGTCCA